>NC_084723.1:2788044-3988044 GCF_033807575.1 Cydia pomonella | reverse complement strand
ATTTATATAAGCAAGGAATGCATACATATCAGTAATGAGTGTCGCCGTGATTTTATATTTCTAAATTTTTGTTTAGTAACTGAGATCATTGTTGATGATCGATTATTATTAACTCTACAAACTTTAATTCAATATTAGCTATACTGCTTAACCTGAAATCAATATCTAGACAAGCACATTGTCTACATGTCTAACTTTTTACTAGAATACTAAGTTGATCGATAATATCGTAATTTTGCAATATCAGCAACTCTAATTCTATATTTACAAAATAACTCGTGTTTTTACGTTTACCAGAAAGCAGCTGTTCCAGATTTCTAAAAACTGAAAATTGTACATAAATTGAAGTGTTATTCGATATGCTAAAGTTTTCTGTAACTTTAATTCTATATTTACTTAGTTATTAGCAAAAATTAAAATATTTAAATATAACCGAAAGCTCAACCTTAAAATTTCTAACTTTTTACCAAAGTATTATTTAACATACTCTCAATGACATATCAAAAAAGAAAAAACTTTAATATTATCGAAACCCATTTTTGTTCAACCGCTGGTCTATATTGCAAAAACGTGGCTTGCTTCGGTGCATACTCCTATTTGCGTTATATAAGTGATTAGGAGACTTATTTCAAATGGAAGTGGGAAGTGGGTAAAGCTATAGTAAAGTTAATCTTTAGAATGTGATCTTTAGGATGTGATGTGTGTGTGTGTGTGTGTGTTTGTAGAATGTGTGTGATGATGTGATGTCATGTGTGTGTGATGTGTGTGTGTTACTGCTTTCATCCTCTCTAGGGTGGATTCCATGCTACTGCTTTCATCCTCTCTAGGGTGGATTACGTTTGTATGTGTGATGTCATGTGTGTGTGATGTGTGTGTGTTACTGCTTTCATCCTCTCTAGGGTGGATTCCATGCTACTGCTTTCATCCTCTCTAGGGTGGATTACGTTTGTATGGGAAAAATTGTATCTCTAGCCAGGAGACACGGCAACTCCTATTTTTTTGCTAAAACTAGTACTATACTTACTATGTCAATAAAATTTATGTAAATTACAGTGGGTTGCTAAACAAGTTTCAAATCTTTAGGTAATTATGGTATGAAACTCAAAAAAATTTAGTATGTCATTATTTTCACACATTCAAATAGACAAGTAATTTATAAGTTATGAAGTTAAAAACCACAAACACGCCAAGTTTAGTACTCCTTGCAGGTGACGTACGAGACTGCTGGATCCTGGAGTAATGAAGCTCTGGAGCTTTAGAATGTTAGGCAGGCGTTTATGGGAGAGAGTTAACGATCCCAGCTCTGGGTCTAAGCTGGACCAACAAGTTTGCATCGCCATACAGCGTGGGGATGTCACCAGCATAAAAGGAACTTTTGAGCCAGGCTTGGTGCAGGGTGTGGATGGGCATTCAGGGCCCGTACATTTCATGCCGTTGCCGTCATCACATATTCATTGTTCTCGACAATAATGAATAGATACCCTTAGAAGGATTTGAACCAGGGACCATCGGCTTCATAAGCAGAGTCACTACTCACTAGGCCAAACATTAGAACTCGTCAAGCATGTGGCGGATTACTAAGTGTTTGAGTAGAAAAACATTTTTTTAATTTTTTAGGGTTCCGTACTCAAAGGGTAAAAACGGGACCCTATTATTACTGCCTGGTGACAGATGTCTATCTGTCACCAGGCAGTATCTCATGAACCGTGATAGCTAGACAGTTGAAATTTTCACAGATGATGTATCTCTATTACCGTTATAACAACAAATACTAAAAACAGATTAAAATAAATACTTAAATGTGGCTCCCATACAACAAACGTGATTTTTTTTCTGTTTTTCTGCGCAATAGTACGGAACCCTTCTTGCGCAAGTCCGACTCGCACTTGGCCAGTTTTAATATTTTTATTAAGTTTTCAATAGCAAGTTAATAGAATTTACCTACCTAAACATACATTTCTTAAAAAATTATCACCGCAACGCCTACTAAGCTTAGATGAGCCGTGCGCTGCATTTTGCTATTTTTTTGTAATGTATGAGCTATCGTATCTCCAAAAGAAAACATCTGCTTCTGGGTCTGAAGATAAGCATCTTGAGACCCAGAAGCAGTTGTTTTGTTTTGGACCATTATTACAAGCGTAATAATGGTTTATTTTTGAATAAATATATCAATTTAATTCGCAAGGAAGAACATTCACGAGATGGTCTGATGCTGTGAAGAGGGTGGTTGGCGGCAACATGGAGTGCGTGTCCCATATGGCTTATGAGTATGACAATATAATATGGAAACGGAGCATACATGGTCGAGATCCTCAGCAGTGAGGGACCGAGGAAGAAGATCAATTTTATAATCACAAGCAGTTTGCATATAATTTTAAGGTTCTTTTATTGCAAATTAAATCCCTTATGCTTCCGGTGTATGTGCTAGTAGATCTTACTCGTACACCTCTTTCGCAAATTGTCTATTGCAATATTTGTCATATTTAACAGTCTTTTTGTATTTATAGTCACAACTGGGTCCTTTTCTTGCATTGTTTCTAAAACAGTCGTTGCAAAAAAAAAGAAAAAAAGATACAGATGGTCAGAAAAGTCACATGAAGCGATGTAACTTTGATCACTGTGAGTGAGAAGCGTAAGCAGCGAAGCGTCCGGAGTGGAAACGGTTGGTGCAATTAAAGGTAGATTATTTCGAGGAGCGCAGGAAGGTAAACCTTGACAATAGGCGAGATGCTCTGAAGGCCCGACCACCTACAACCTTACCCTATCAGTACGTAGGCGAATACTTGTCATGTCGGTGTGGACGAGTACTGCAGACGAAGTTTGGAGTCTGCAGTCATATGAGGGCGCACGAGCAGGCGGACTAGCTTAGTTGTCGCACCTAATGCAGTCGCTAATCGGTTAGGAGAAGAAAGAGACATAAAAAAAACTAGCGTGGTCAGAGTCTACCTATTTACCAACTCATTTTAGTGCTGTTCATTACTTTCGCCTTAGCACACAAACTAAGCTTTTCCATTAATAAAGACAAAAGCGCCTTTAGTTTCCATTTTCCAATATCTCGACACCCGTCTAATAAGTTCTAAGCAAGCGAAAGCTCCTGAAATGCACAGTTTACTGGCGAAGGTGTAAGTAGTAGATAATTTAAACACCATATTAGCAGGTAATTCTGTATTTTTGTATTACCTATTGTGGGTAGCTTTAACAGCATTATTTTATATGATTGAATAAGTATTGTAATTATGTAAGCTTCTATTAATACGACAGTCAGTGGAAGTAACATTATTCAGGCGCACAACTTTCATTTGGTAGCAGCTTGGTTGGCAGCATCTTGCTAAAGTTTTGCGTTCCATGAAAAATTAAGTCAGCTAAAAAAATACTGCTCACATTATTCTTTCGTGAGAGCAAAGGGAAGTCACAAAAGTTTTATGTGATATCGTTGAACTGAACTTCGTAGATCTTAAACTATAAACTGAAATAGATGTTACATCCGAGAGAAAGTGATCAAGGCCTCCACTGCCCAGGGCTGCGATCGAACCAGCAGCGTCTATCTACTTTCGTGACAGACGCTTTACCCGAATCACGGCGGTATGGATCAAATTTTCTCTAATATATACGTCTTAAAGGCTTCAAGTCTAAGGTAAAACTACGGTTCGTACCTTCTATCCGAATCAAAATCTTATTCCAAAGATATAAGGCCCAATAAAAGTCAATCATTGCTTAGTATAAGCTTATCACACCATCACTCCTACGAGTCCTTGACCAAGAGAAAGTGACCGAGCACAAAGGAATTCCTTGCGGTAGTGAATCATCTCGCTGTTGAACTATTTAAAATGCCGCTTTGATATTAAGCGATGGATGGAGCGCAACGCTTTTTATATTTTTATCGAGATCTACACATGTAACTAGCGCCTAAAGTGCCTATCAGGCACAGGATGGGTCAAACGTTTCTTGGGATAAATAAAATAAATTAATATTATAGGACATTCTTACACATATGGACTAAGTCTCACGGTGCGCTCAGAAAGGCTTGTGTTGTGGGTACTCTGATAATGATATATATATAATAAGACAAATACTTAAAATACCTATTATTCAGGAATAAATATTTGTGTCATATCTTGGAGGTGATTATATATGTCATACTGAGCAAGTTATATTATGGGACGAATTCCAACATAACGAAAAATTGGCTGTCTTTGCAGGGTGCTTAGCCAACGTGCCGTACTTACATCTCTATCTATCACTCTTCCATATTAATGCGACAGTGGCAGTTCGTTTCGTTCGCTACGAAGAGCTAACGATTGCCAACTTGGCTACGCACCCTAGTCAGTTATCGATGTTTTCTCTGGAAGGTGCAATTGAGTTGTTCAAGCCTTTATTCCAGACACATAATTTTACATTTTATTTTAGTTATACAAGTATCCATTTATTTATTTATAGGCTGGCGACGCCACTCCTTGCGGTTTTTTGAGAGTCTTCTCCAGCCTTCAAGAAAGTCTTTTTCCCATCTTTTGGTTTAAATTGGGGTTTTTTCTTTCCTCTTGGCTCTGTGACATTCTTTATCCATCTCTCCAATAAAAAAAGACAAATTGGTCGCATACTAAAAGTTATTCAGTGTGACCTACATATTTACGTCGCAATATTTGGCAAATAAGCCCATAAGGTTAAATCCTGTTAAAAATGGGGACCTACGCTGCCTTGAATCACACTAACACAATTTCTTCGTGCCAATTTTCGCATATATTTTCGGCACAATGTGGTTCCGTGTTTGCATAATACATGAGCACGCGTCAGACACATAGCAATGAGCGGTTGAGTAACGCGTATGTGTGCCAGGTTTAGGCTAGAGCCTTAGGTAAACAGACACGTAACTCGGATGGTGCCTGCAATATGGACACAAAGGCTTTTATTACTAAGACTCCGCTGTCCGGCCGTCTTTTCGTCTGTCTCTCTGTCTGTCCGTCTGACACCAGGCTGTATCTCATGAACCGTGATAGCTAGATCGTTGAAATTTTCACAGAAGATGTATTTCTCTTGCCGTCAGAACAACAAATACTAAAAAGTACGGAACCCTTGGTGGGCGTGTCCGACTCGCACTTGTCTAGTTTTTTTTTTATACCACGTCGGTGCATAACATACGAACCGCCTAATGGTAAGCCGTCACTGTAGCCTACCGTAGGCTTTAAAGGATACTCTTCTGTATTATTTTTAAATTAGGATCTCATCTCAAAAAGCATAAAGATAAAGATATTTAATTATTCAAGTAGGCATATTACAATACGCTTATGAACGTCAAATAAAGCTAATTCGGTTCTAACCCTACACTTCTGACCCAAGAAGATTATAAATAAATTTTGAGTTGTGGCCTGTGGCCCTATTGCAGGCTCCATACGAACTGTCGTTTAATGCATTCACTACCGACGTTTTCGTAGCGCTACGATTGTAGGCAATGCCAGCGTTTTCTCACTTTGTAAAGGCATGTGACTGAACAGAGAACCCTTCGAACAGATTCCCGGCACTCAATGTGTAAATGACAAGTCTTTAGCGGCCTAGCCTACTTGGTAGTGATCCTGTCTATGAAACAAGAGGTCCCGAGTTTAAATCCTGGTAAAAGCATGGATGAGTTATAGATGTTTTCTTTAAGCCCATGGAAATGAAAATTTTCCCTGAATCAAATGAGGTAATTGTGTTTTTTTTATATGTTGGTAGTGATGAAATGATAATAACAAATACAAGTATACGACCTCGAATGCCCTTACAGGGGAAATAGGAATGCCTGAGGTAAATTGGGACACAAGTTAAAATTTGATTTACCTGTTAATTTCTTAAAAAATGAGTTGTGAGCCCATACATGAAAAGTACGCAATTATAGTTTGGTATATGAAATCTTAATTCAACCATTACAGTCGACAAGTAGAAAAACACCTTTACGATTCTTGGCGTTCAAAGGGTTAAATATTACTCTATTAAAAAACATAGTAATAATATGAACACATTCGAGTAACCAACAGTTTAATTGATAACATTCGATTACAATTAAGTTATAAATAAATTATTTGACTTGAACACAACAAAATATGAGTAAAACAAAATAAATAACATTATATTAGTATTATTTACATTGTAATAGACGGTTATTATGTAAAAAGATAGTGTGAGATCAAAACTAGAATACATAGTAATAATAAAATATAATTATGTAACTCATACTTATGTTAATTTAATACTTTTTATATTTACGTATATAATAATATACTTAATAAATGCAATATTCTATTTACATATGTACATGTAATCCATATTGTTATATTATCAAACTATACTGTATAAATAATATATACGTAAATAAAACCATATTTAGAAACTAATATTTACATACAATATATACTACGTAAACAAATGTAAACTCTCACATATTATATGTATGTACACAATACACGTAAATAGACTAAATATCGCGTATAAAATAAATACTTCCATATATACATAAATATAAGTAATAAAAATATATATAAAAATTAAAGCAAATTCCAAAGACTCTCTTTAAATACATTCATGCTTATCTCATACATTACTGTTGGATAACTAACTATTGTGCGTATACAATAAATAGAGTATTTGAGGTACTGTTGACCGCTTGAAGATATCTTCGCTATGTTCATTCCATTGTATATTTCATTTCATTGTACCTATTGTATGCCATAATCGCGCAGAGACGAATGTAACCTCACTCACACAAAACGTAACATTACAAACACTGACCGAAATCTTTAGAGTTACATTCGAAACTGTAGGATTCCATTTTCAAATCGCTCCGATTCGCACTTGTTTTTCGAATTTTGATATCGAAGCTGTCGTGTACTTATTAGTTGTATATATTAGACGTTTGTTCCTTATTGCACGCTTAAATAACTTTTTGGTGGGTTTGATTGGCTACTGGGACGGGGCGTAGGCGTTGTATGCTAAGTCGTTGGATTTCTCGAGCGACCTGCAATAAAAAAAAACATTGTTAACGTATTGGAAGTAAGGAGATAACATTGTATACCTAAAGGGATGCGTATAAGTCGAGACAAGTAAATATGATAATGGCTCAATATATTTTTTTTTTCAATATGTCATACTAAAAGTTCACAATTAAAAAAAACTGTAGTAAACAGTCATTATTATTATTAATAGGTATTATCGCTTTTTAGCGATAAGACCGCCTGTTGTCTGCCTCTAAATTTAATCAATTGTTTATTTTTCTTGTATATTTTTACTGAGGTGTGCCAATAAAGAGTATTCTATCTATCTATCTATCCAACATACCGCCCGATTCTAAGAATGAGATACAATAACAATAAGTTCTGGTTTAGATATCGTTTGTATTTCGTATGACAGAAGCAGCTCGATTCGGGCAACAAATGTCACTTTGACGTTAGACTTATCGTAGATAGATCTTATTGGGATCACAGCGGAATAGAAAGAAACGTCAATTTTGACATGTCGTTTAGTTATCGATCTATCCAAGATCTTAAACGTGTCTGAATCATTCGAATCGGGCCGATATTCTTTATTATTCCCCTTTTAACTCTTTTTGACACGCGTGGGCAAATATTATTACGATCGGTACCCCTAGTGTAAATTTATTCGATGGCGTAAAGTCACAGATTATATAATGCTGCGATTTTAGTTTTGAGAGTCCTAATTTGAAAGACTTATGGCCCAAATCGAACTTTAAGATACGTCAAACATTTGCTACAGCTACGAAATGTATTAATGTCAGTGTTAAAAGTGACGTTTCTTCAAACAAAAACGATTTTCTTTTACTTTTCTGGTTCGAATTCATATCTATTTATATTATACAGGGTAACCTTAGCCATTGGACAAACCCTGAAATCCCACGTAGGGTTACCTCTCAGGAATGCTCTGACGTTAATATTTTTTTAATTAGAACAAAAGATAAAAAAATATTTTTTTCGAACAAAAGTTATTTGCAATAATCGACAACAAAAAGAAACACACTGTAATTAATGAATTTTTGGGAGGGGGGGGGGAGAGGCAAGAAGTTCAATGCCGTATACTAATTATTTCATATGACTGGCGGCGACTCGGAGTTAGAGCCTCAATACCGACCTGCTCCATCCAGATCCTCCATGGCCAGCAGATACGACGACCTCATGAGCCTCATGACCGCCTCCTGAAGGGGACAGGAGCTTCTTCAGCCCAATGATACCGGCCAGCACAAGCGCCAGCTTCGACACGATGAGGGCCTTGCCCGCGAGCAGCGCTAGGGCACCGAAGGCCAAAGGCACCATCATGCCCCCGATGAGTAGGGGGATGGCCAAGAGGGGGGCAAGCTTCTTCCTCCTGCTGCGGCCTTCTTCGAATGCGCGCTGAAGGTCATTGCCGGCCGGGAATTTGATCTGGAATTGAAAATATCTGGTTACTAATGGTTTACAATTTAAATAGTGGTACAATTTTGAAATGTTATTCAAAAATCCTATATTTTTCTAGCAAGTAAATAATGTGTTAGACTTTTTTTAATAGTATATTTTTTGTATTTCAGTGGCAAATAAGGATAAGCCGGTAAACACAGGATGGTAGGGGGTTCTATGTCCTAATATGTTGTGACGCCTGACATTTCCGAAGAGTTACATGGGAATTGTTGACCCCTTAGAACCTTATACCCTCCTATTTAATAAATAATAAATAAATATTATAGGATATTATTACACAAATCGACGTAGTCCCACAGTGAGCTCTTAGACAACGATATATATTATATATAAATATTTAAATACAAAGAAAACACCCATGACTCAGGAACAAATATCCGTGCTCGTCACACGAATGCTCTTACCAGGATTTGAACCCGGGACCATCGGCTTCATAGGCAGGGTCACTACCCACTAGGCCAGACAGGTCGTCAAATCAGTATGTAATGTCATTAACGGGTCTAACGCGATTACATTTCATTATTTTAGTTTTTATCCGACATTTAAGCCAAGTTGCACTAGCTGTGGTCTTCCGTGACCAACTAATTGGCTTAATTAAGCTTGATTTTAAAGTAGAATTATTATGATAAAGTTTTTTTTATAACTAAAAAAACTTGAAGGACCAGTAATAAACAAATATAAAATAAATTAAACTAAATTGAGCCTATAACATGTCATGATACATTTACTTCCTTCCCTAGAGCAACTACGGAAGAAGAAAACAAGTACCAAGTATGTAATTCAGTATCGATGTTCATCAAAACCAGCACGATACCTAACATGCTACATCGAAAATGAGATCCGGATGTTACGATCAACCAATTCCGGATTTTTTCACACGTAATGATAATAAATGAAAGGTATTGTGTAAAGACATTGGGCTCATTAAGTAATAAACGCAATATTTACGTATTTCCGTGGTTATCGATAGTCATGAGCGCGAACACTTGAATATATTGACTGCGATCTTTTTGCCAGTAGTTGGAGGCAAATTTGTGAGTAATGCAAAAACCATTGTGAGGCAATGGATGACCGTCCGTCGTCAGTTAGTTATTAAGGTTCTCCTGTGTTTTGTAATTCTATTTTTCATGTATAACACAATTTAATGATCAATACCCTTCTATTTGTGTACGGACATATAACTTAAAATAATATTGACCTACCTAGTCCCAGATTATGAACCACAATTTTAACGTGTAACTAAGTATAATACCAATTAATATTCTTTTTTGGTTTTATTTAAGTTTTTTCCCTTCTTCATGACCTCGCGCTGTCCCGAAATTTTTGTCACAGCTTATGGCAGCTTGGGGTCCGCTTAGCAACTAATCCCTGAACAATTATCAAGCTTTTACGAAAGCGACTGTCATCTAACCTTCCAACCCAGAGGGTAAACTAGGCCTTATTGGGATTAGTCCGGTTACCTTACGATGTTTTCCTTCACCGAAAAGCGATTGGTAAATTTCGTACATAAGTTCTAAATAACTCATTGATACGAGCCGGGGTTTGAACCCGTGACCTCCGGATTGAAATTCACACGCTCTTACCACTAGGCCACCAGCGCATCAATCTAAGTTTTTTCTCCCATTTATGAATGTGTTTTTCTTCATAGCTCCGTTGGTAAAATAATTAATCACACTTAAACAAAGATATTCAAGTGAATTTTGGACCCAAGGTAGTTGGGAGTTTTTTTTTTTTATAATTTTGGACTTTACTTGAGTTATTTTTCAGTATTTGGATCTCATCTATGCCGCTGATAAAATGACAGATACATGCCTGTAAATGTAATGGATCTTATGTAACAAAAACTGGTTCTTTTGTAGATAAAACAAGCAAACATCTTATTAACAAGCATGAAATTGAGGTAAAACCTGAAACCTGGCAAAAAAAAATTTTTTTTAATAAACCCACTGAACTTAAAATAATAATTAACAAATAAGTACCGACTTTACGAAACTGTTTAAACTGTCGTCATTTTTTTCAGATTTTGGCATAAACAGTAATTACAAAAGAAAAAAAAAATTACAAAAAAAAGTTGAAAAATGTTACATTTCATGATCTTTAGCAAACATTGCACTTTACCAAAATATGGTTTCCGAGAAGGTTATACGAGCTACTTAAAAAAAAAAAAAAACAACAAATCACGACAGGTTAAAGGTCATGGATTTGGCACTTGTGGTGCACTTATGGAATAGAGTAGAGTTTAAAGAGGTCCTCATCTGACGACAATAAGACCCATTGTAGTCTTTCAAATAAATAAAAAACCCAAAAAGATTACGACTTTTTCACAGCTACAAGGGACTGTGTGAAGCGATCCTATAAGGGTTCCGTTTTTTCGTTTTGATACAAAACCCTAAAAATACCAAAAAGATCACGAATTTTTTTTTACTGACAATAAATTCAAGTCAGTTAAAAAGGACTGCGATGAATAAAAACTCTATGAGACTAAGTAGAAACAGTAAAGATAACCGCTCATTAATGCACACGCATTAGCTAATTAGAAAGAAACTGTTTCCAATGCCCAAGTGGGTCGGTGCAAGAAAACTGTTTAATAGAGTGTGGCATTAAAAAAAGTGAAGATGCATTAATTGGTGAAGATGCATCGTGAAAGCGGTCACGGTGCGTCGCCGCGCGGCATGCCTGTTTTTCTGGAGAGATAAATAATTCGATCTGTGATTGATGTCGGTTATTTATAAATAATTGAATTGGAAAATAGATAGTAGTTATTATTTTTGCACCTAACGTTATTGGAACGAACTACTATTACCGAGGTTTGAAGGACATATAAATAAATAAATATTATAGGACATTTTTACACAGATTGACTTACAAGGAAAGGTACCCAATTGTCCGGTTCCGATTTGATTTATATTTATATATGTTATATCCTTGGTACAATGCCTCAAGGGCCTATTTTAGATATAAGCTAGTTATAGTAATCATCTGTATATATCCATTATGTATATTGTTATTGTCAATAAATAATGTTATAGAGTAGTCTAAAATAACAGACACGTATTTTTTTTAGCTGCCCAAACTTAACCTATTGGGAGAAATTGGCCTCCAAAGTACTAAAAAATTACAAAATCTTCTAACTCCTATAGAAAGTGATGCTCAAGCAACTTGCTAGTTAATGGCTGGTTTGAGTATATGTTTGAAAGCAGGAAAAAATAATGAGCACGTGTTTTGTTATATCGGCTAAAACTCATTTTTTCCTAAAGTTCAAGTTTTTTATTCATAACAGCAAATATATTTTTAAAAGTAAATTTTACCTGACAATTTTGAGTATTCCATCATCCCACAACTCACACATTAAGAATAGAAGCTCAAAATTTGTCACAATTTACGGAACAATGGACAAATTAAAAAAAAAACGGCCAAGTGCGAGTCGGACGCGTTTCAAGGGTTCCACATCGCACAATTTTTAACAATGTTTTTGTGTACGTGAAACGTCTTGAAAAACCCGAATCGGAAAGTGTTCTGGCGCGATGACTTTGAAACTATAATAGCTGTATGTATAGTTTTTTATCGATGTTTAGGAAAGAAGTAAATACTTAAAGCATGGTTGCAATAAAGAATGATTATGAAAAAAATTTAGTGTACCGCTGACAGTAAAATAACTCTTATGCGCGGTATTTACTTAGCGTTCTCATCAGTCCATGGACATATTTAGAAAAAGTGATGTCTATACATAGATAGATTCTACTTAATTAATACGAAAATAAAATATGTGGGATTATTAATTAATTGTAAAAAATTTGAGTTTCTTGACAGATATTTAAGATTGCTCTTGTTTGAGGCCACCGTGTGTGAAAATTAATGTACAGTCAGAAATACTATTCACATTTGCATACGAATTTCTCTGCAGCTGACTGTACAAAACGAATGCAAAATAGCTTGGATAGCAAGATCAAATATGGCGGTGGTCACGTGGGGCAGGCACAGATGGCATGTGATTTATACTCGTATGTAGCGTCTACTACTACTGGGAATAGGCCACAATAGTACAAGTGCTCAAATGCTTATAAATCCATTAGGCTGGCCGTATGATTGTTTGCCACCGGCATGGTATAAAAAAGCTCGGAGCGTTCGATAGGTGCCCGCTTCCCGCAACTTAATAGCGAAAGCCGAAGAGAGGCCTAAGAAACCTAAATGCGCACCTCTCCCAGCCCTACGTGGTGCTCGGCGTTCGGCCTTTGCAATTATGATAATTGAACTCTTTTCTGTGTTTGAGTACTAATCTCCCGTAGCTCGGCCTTCGGCCTTGCGTGTAGGAGTCCCTCTCCCTGACGCTTTGGGCTTTCGGCCTTCGCATTTAAGTACTAGTGGAATTTTCAGGAAGCATGCACATGTGGGGCTCTACGTGGTGCTCGGCCTTCGGTCATCGAATTATATCGTATCGTGCTAAATAAGTCACTAAGTTCTTTATCTGAGCATTAACCTCCCGCAGCTTTTTTGCCTTAGCCACGGGTGGGCATGCCTATATTCGGGACGGGTATTTTGGAGTTTTGGCCCTACGCGGATCTTGGCCTTCGGCCTTTGCAATAGCTGTCTACACCATGTTTTACGTTAAACATTGCAGCTGTATCACTAAAACAGCCAAACTGCATTTTTGCTCTTAATAATTCGGGCTTACGCTTGTCTGTAGATTTCTTATAGGTTTTTCTGTCATCTTTAGATAAAGAATTGTTTTTAGACTCAACTGAATTGTTTGAATTGTTTTGTTGATTGATTGAATTGTTTGTTGATTTTCAGAAATATTTCGGAAGGGGGGGGGGGAAATAAATTTTTGCCTTTTTTCTTGAATAACTTCTAAATTGCTTATTCTAAAATTCGATTTTTGATTTTTTGTTGCATCCCTCAACTCGAAATATTTGTTATTAAACAAACTTATTAGTAATATTTTTTTTTATTTTTGACCAAGTCCCACAGTAAGCTCAATAACAGTGATGTTGTAGGTAGATAGACAACGGTAAGTACAATATATATAATATTTATTATTTGGAGACTGTCGTGTCCCGCTACTGGGCAAAAGCCTCCCCCCGATCTATCCACTGATCTCTGTCCAGAGCTATGTCTGGCCACTCCTTCAAGAAGGAGTCCTTGTCATCCCGCCATCGCCGGTAATGTCTACTAGTCCTTGATTCGAGATTTTGGGCTCCCACTCTGAAGTGACTTTGCTCCACTACTCATTCGGCATTCGGCAGACGTGACCAGCCCAGTCCCATTTGAACTTGGCCGCCTTCCGAGCCACATCGATGATTGGTGTCTTGGAGCGCAGCGTGGTGTTCTGGACTCGCTCCACCAATTTTACACCTAATACTGGAATAATGGAGTATAGCTCCATAGCTCGTTGCCAAACCCCAAGTTTGGACTGAGCTTTAGTCAAAGACCAAGTCGGTGCACGTAGGTTAGAACTGGGAGTATGCAGATGTCCATGAGCTTCCGTTTGAGTGACATCGGAAGATTACTTTTCATCGGGTATTTCATGGAGCACTAGCTCCTCCAGGCGTTTATCGTCTTGGCTATAGCCAAGGTCTGTAGACCTTGATTGTTGGGCACTGTGGCGGCTCCAATGGCTGGCGGTGACTGTATAAGGATTTAGAGCATCAGTATGTGAGACAGCACGTGATATGTCACGTACAGTATAGTACGTGGTATAGTATGAAGCGCATACCTTGCTTTCGCTATCTAACTGATATTTGCATCTATGTCATTCGCTGTCACGCACAGAACTATGTCACGCCTGGACGTTCAGACCAATTGCAGATGCCGATACCTACTCGTAAATAGATTTCGAGAAAGAAAATAAATGCAGTATGCAGATATAATGTTGGTCATTTTTAGGGTTCCGTAGCCAAATGGCAAAAAACGGAACCCTTATAGATTCGTCATGTCCGTCTGTCTGTCCGATTCTGTCACAGCCACTTTTTTCCGAAACTATAAAAGCTATACTGTTCAAACTTGGTAAGTAGATGTATTCTATGAACCGCATTATGATGTTCACACAAAAATAGAAAAAAAACAATAAATTTTGGGGGTTCCCCATACTTAGAACTGAAACTCAAAAAATCTTTTTTCATCAAACTCATACGTGTGGGGTATCTATGGATAGGTCTTTAAAAATGATATTGAGGTTTCTAATATCATTTTTTTCTAAACTGAAAAGTTTGCGCGAGAGACACTTCCAAAGTGGTAAAAAGTGTGTCCCCCCCCCCGTAACTTCTAAAATAACAGAATGAAAAATCTAAAAAAAATATATGATATACATTACCATGCAAACTTCCACCGAAAATTGGTTCGAACGAGATCTAGTAAGTAGTTTTTTTTTTAATACGTCATAAAAATTTAAAAAAAAAAATTTTTTTCATCAAACCCATACGTGTGGGGTATCTATGGATAGGTCTTCAAAAATGATATTTAGGTTTCTAATATCATTTTTTTCTAAACTGAATAGTTTGCGCGAGAGACACTTCCAAAGTGAAAAAATGTGTGTCCCCCCCCTGTAACTTCTAAAATAACAGAATGAAAAATCTAAAAAAAATATATGATATACATTGCTATGCAAACTTCCACCGAAAATTGGTTCGAACGAGATCTAGTAAGTAGTTTTTTTTTAATACGTCATAAAAATTTAAAAAAAAATTTTTTTTCATCAAACCCATACGTGTGGGGTATCTATGGATAGGTCTTCAAAAATGATATTTAGGTTTCTAATATCATTTTTTTCTAAACTGAATAGTTTGCGCGAGAGACACTTCCAAAGTGAAAAAATGTGTGTCCCCCCCCCTGTAACTTCTTAAATAACAGAATGAAAAATCTAAAAAAAATATATGATATACATTACCATGCAAACTTCCACCGAAAATTGGTTTGAACGAGATCTAGTGAATAGTTTTTTTTTAATACGTCAATACATTAAAAAAAAATTGTTTTCATCAAACCCATACGTGTGGGGTATCTATGGATAGGTCTTCAAAAATGATATTTAGGTTCCTAACATCATTTTTTTCTAAACTGAATAGTTTGCGCGAGAGACAGTTCCAAAGTGGTAAAATGTGTGTCCAAAGTGGTAAAATGTTGAACAAGATCTAGCAAGTAGATTTTTTTTAATACGTCTTAAATGGTACGGAACCCTTCATGCGCGAGTCAGACTCGCACTTGGCCGCTTTTTATTTATATTTTGCAAAGTTGATTTTACTTGCAGTTAAAATTTATTAAATTATTTTGACCACACCTCATTAAATTGGTGTCAGTTGTTGCAGCGGTAACAGCTTAATGCGCTTTTTTTTGTCAGAAATACAAGTCCTGTCTGGTAAATTATCCTGTTATGTCCTGGTATGTCCGTTATTTTTGCTCGTTTTTCTGTAAAGTATAATTTTTTATAACTTTTCTTTAAAGATTGATGAATATACAAATTGAAAAAAATAATCTCCGAATACGCCAATATTTTACTAATCTAATGCTCTGCATAACAAAATCACGAAAATTTTTGATACCCATGTCGATTTAACGGTCTATAATATTTTTAAAGGTTAACGAAATTACGTTTTTACTACGTTTTACTACTGTTACGAACATTGTGTCACGGGTCATTAAAATCTTTATACCATCAATCATTTTGTTTAATAGCCGACGTGATATGAATACCAATATTATCTATTGTGTCTAACAAAATGTATAAATTAATTCTACAGTACATTGACTCCCAGTAAACTAAATAATGCACTAAGCAACCAGACTGTAGGTAGACATACTGATGTGCTGTCAGAAACTTTCTACAATTGCGAAATTTCTACATAGAACATTTTCGGAAACTTTCATATTTGTGTATGGGGATTAAAATTTTACGTTTCCAAAATGAAAGTTTTATTTATTTTCCATGAAATTTTTCTAAAGTTTGTGATATATTTTTCAACCTTTTAGAAACTTTGCGCATCTTGTACATCTGTAGGTAGACACTAATGACACTGAGTCTTTATAAAGTTTCTAAATCATTTTTATCTTTTTATCCATATGAGCAGATTTTGGCATAATTTTCTTCGTCATTTAAGATTTCAGACACTGTTTAAATTTAAGTTTGGAGCTTAACTGTGCTTAGTTAGTAATTTACTAATCACTACTCATTCCTACTTATATCAACACCATCCTGACTATGATTGCAGACAGAATTGTCTGTCCGTACATTATGCACTGTTGTGGACAAGTTTTTTTGGACATAACTAACATTTTATGAGCTTGAAATAAACGTTAGTTAAATTAATTAATTTTTATATACATGCATAGGTAAGTGTTTGTCATTAAGTGTATAACTTATATATCTACCTATTGAAAAAAATACTGTATCTTTGAGTCATGATACTGGTTAAATTGTTTCTCTAGTGATAGAAGTAATCCACGCTTAATTCTATTATGTAATATTATTTAAGTCTCAAGTGCAATTAAAGTGCCATTGACATTGTTATATGAATGAGTGTCAGTGTGTTTTGATACAGTTTTAAAATAAAAATAGTGATCATAATTAAAGCTGTGTGAATGTTTGTATTATAAGCATTGTTTGGATCATAACGCTTTCGATTAAATATAAAGGTGTAAAGTGCAAGCAAGTAAAGTGAAAAGGTGAGATCTTCAGGGTCGGGACAGAATGATTACATTTTTTTTTGATTAAAAAAGATAATGAGACCATTTAAACGAAATTAAAATTATTAAATATATATAAATTGATCATGGACAAAATACTGAATCCAGATAAAATATTAAAACTTATAAATTTATCAATAAATTAAGCTGAGGAATAAAATTCGTGTCAATAACTTTTTATAAAAAAAAAAACACTAAAGCAAATATTGTTTTCAAATGGGAACAGAAAGTAGGTCATGTGAAGCGGGTGAAAATAAGATTCCATTAATCTTAACACGAGAATAAAACTAATAGAATAACTTAATAAACACTAGAAACACAATAAATAAAAAGAAATTGTCAGAAACTAATACTCAGAAGAATATTTAAGTCAATTGACAGTTGACATTAATAAATATGTATGCAAGTTCACCACCGTATCAGAAATTCAGATTGTGACAAACTGAACAAATTTACCTGGACTGTATGAGACTGCATGAATCCAACGATTTTGTCCAGGATAAGATGGTCCAAGGAGCTCTCATCGAGACCTCTCGGAAGCGCCTCCTCAACTTCCTCGACCTTAGCATCCTTATCCTTCGTTATCGTCACACCGCTCATCAGGGATACTTCGTCACTCTTCGATATCCTGTTTAGTGCCTTCGCCAGTTTCACTTTCAAGCATGTCCCGATGTCTCCACCGCTGCAATCTTTGTACGTTTCATACGCAACTTTAAGGTCACCCAAAATGGTATCATCTGAACTTCTGCCCTCTTCCAATGTGTTTTGATTGGTGCTCGCCGTCCGTGCGCTGACTGCGACAGCCAGGGTCAATACAAGGAGGTAGTGTGGTACCATTTTGGTGTTCTGTCCGATGGCGGTATGGACTATGTTAAAAACTAGAGCAGTTGTAGCACTTATATGCGCTTCGAGTCACGGTACAGTGGACGAAGCTAAGAGGGATGCATCAATGTACGATGCAGTTGGTTGCAGTTTTAGTGTTTAGAACTGAAATGCAGTAAGTTTGTAGGCAATGTATATCGGTTTGGTTCGTTGGAGTTTTGAGCAGGGGAGTTACAAATGAAAGAAATAACGTTAGATAATAATACTTTGCTGTTGATCCGTTTACTACTGATGATATATAACTAAGCCGGATGTTAAATATTGTACAAAATTAAGAACTTCCTTAGAGGTATGGCGATTTTTTTTAAAATATTAGCACGTGGATAGTTAAAGTGTGAAATATTTAAATTCATTTCATTTGGGTCAAATGTCCATATGGATAGGAAGATGAGGAATTAGACTCACATATGAAAATTCCAAAAAGAATTTACCATTAAAATAGGTAAAAAATATTCATAATGACTTAACAAAGTAAAAATCCTAATTACTTGCAGCGGGATTATGAATTATGATCATCCTTCTTTTAGAAACTTAGTTTATAAAATAAAAAAAACCACCAGTGAAAAATTTCGTATGAAACTAGAAGATTTTTTACTCAGTCAGAAATATGTATTTAGTATTAAAGTGGTACTTTTTGGAAGCTGAAATAACTTTCTTTGCTCCAAAAATATTAAAAAAAAAACAAATGTTTTGCAGTGATACACATTATAGACAAGACAAATCTGGCGGATACGACCATTTCAATAACCAAGCGGAGTTTACCGGAATCAATCATCTGGCCTCTCTGCTCACATTCCTAACAATCTATTTGAGCTTCATTACAACCAACCTTAAGTCGATAATCCCTTGAATCGATGGCCAGAAATTGGCTTGAAATTATAGTGTAGGTTACAGATATAAATATCGCTTGTTTAGAATGGTTATCATTTGATTGATTAGTTGAAATGGTATAGTTATTGGTATACTGTTTGCAATGGTTGACCTGGTTATACTGAATTTATTGTCCTAGATTTTTCTTTAGGAATGAAAGATCATGATCACAATGATACAAGGATTAAATCGTACAGGTTACTTTATTTTAACATTTTTTAGATATTTCTGTGAAAGTCAAGTTTGCTGGTTAAAAACTACATAGCATAGTTTATGATTAGGCAAAAAGTAAAATATATTTAGTGACAACAATTTTGCATACAAATATTTGGTAAATTGCTATCAACCAACGACATCAACAAACAGCGACATTTTTATCAGTATTGGTAACAAATAATGGTTTTAGGCCGTAAAGTACACATGCATTATTTAAAAAAAAAAAAAAACAGAAAATTGCGAGTGTTACGTATAGCGAAATAAATATAAATTAATTTAACGATTTAATAGGAAATTAGTTGTAAAGTTTAATTTAAATTGTGATGTGTGTATTGTATGTGACGCGCAACAGCGTGATGTTCGCCGTGAGTGACGTTCACCGCCGTATTACGCCGCGATTATCATTTATCATGTTAATTCCGTCACAAATTTTATTTTTTAACATTTATTGCCCAATCACGACCAAGGCGATACAAAAAAAAACATAACAATGTTAAACATAAAGTTGGGTCTCGCGCTCGCTTTATTTTTTATTGCACAATACAAAAAAGTACAAATAACGGAATTAATGTCTTAAGGCATCATTTATCAAGGAAATTGGCAGATAAAGCGGCGGCAAAAACGACGTCGCAACAGTAATGCAGCTTCAGTTGATATTCGAACGTCACCTTAAAAATACCGTTCGGATTCACACTACATCAAAATTACTACTGTTGTATTGAAGCGCGATATTACTGCCGACTGTATTGGTGATGTAAATGTGAAAAATCCAAGTAACAACAATGATTTTGACATTTGCGGAAGCAATAAATAAATAAATAAATAAATAAATAAATATTATAGGACATTATTACACAAATTGACTAAGTCCCACAGTAAGCTCAATAAGGCTTGTGTTGAAGGTACTTAGACAACGATATATATAATATATAAATATTTATAAATACTTAAATACATAGAAAACACCCATGACTCAGGAACAAATATCGATCAATGCAGTTGGCAGTAATGTCCCTCTGAAATAATGCTATAATACGACTAGATGCAGGTAACGTCAAAATTTTTTTTCTACTCGCGACTTTAATGGTTGAATTATGATTCCGTATACCAAACTATAATTGCATACTCTTCATATATGGGCTCCTCACTCAACTATAATATTCATTTCGATACGCTGTAGTCAACTATAAAAACAAATACCAATAACGAGCCGCCGCACTCCGCCGCCTCCTGCCGGGGGATTTAGGGGATTAAGTTTCTCAATATTGTACCTTACGTAGGCAACTAAGCCAGCTTCATTGCCTAAACACTCGACTGAAAAGTTCTCTATTTCATATATCACGATTGTATATAACACTATTATAATGTATGTTCTAATCACGACAACAATGTGTCAACGACAGCACCGTAATTTATCAAGAAAGTTGACAGCGTCATCTGCGTCTCTCATCTAACGCGCCAACAGTAATGCTGCTGCAGTCACAATGTAACCTTTATTTGTTTATAGCATTGAACGTTATGTTTCCAGGGAAATGTAAACGTAATACCGAACATAAGGAACGTATAAATTGCTTATGTTCAATAAGTAATGTTAATTTTGATGGTTTCATGCATTCAAAATCACTGTAGTTTACTGTTGCTGACAGAAGCCAGCGACCACACAAGCGAGCTCCAGAAGTAACTTACGAAAACGAAAAAGAAAACTGTATTGATGATCAAATTCGGGAGTTTTGATTTTGGACAAATTTAAACCTGGTAAGATTGATTCTTTTGAAGTTTAGTTTCATCCAAAAAGATCCGGCTATCACTGCAACAAGTATCGAAGTTTACCTAATTGTGAAAGACCGGTTCATCCTCCTAAAAATATAAAGCCATCAACATCATCCTAGTTTTTTGCCAAAGTTCGTTAAAGGAACCTGGAGCCCAATTCAAATTTAATTAATTGTTACGGGCTTGATCTCATTTTGATAGGACCTATTCTGATCACTCACACTGTCGACCGGCAAGTTCAAATCAAAACCAGATTAAAACTATAACAAGTATTTTATTCTGAATGGTGGTTCTGGGTTCGGCTACTTACTCTCGGAAATGGGTGCAGGCACAATCAAGTTTACACAAATAACTGCCATCTTACTTTTTTGAGATTGGACGATGTTGTTCTTCACTACTGCGTCAAAATATCGGGAGCTCGATAACAATACTAAAGGTAATCACGGTCCATATCCCAGTCGATTTAAGTCTAGTGAAAGTAACCGTGAATCATTCAAAACTGTTGTGAACTGGACACTTACCACCTGAGGTGTCTGCGGTCTATACTCAGGATCAAGTGGCAGGGCCATGTTCCCAACTCTGAGGTCCTGCGTCGTTCCGGAATGTATGGCATGGAGGCCTTACTAATGCAGCGGCAGCTCAGATGGTGCGGGCACGTCCTTCGAATGGATGACCACCGCTTGCCTAAAGCTGTGCTCTACTCTGAGTTGGCGGTGGGTAAGCGGAAGCACGGTGGTCAGCACCTGCGCTACAAGGACGTGCTCAAACGGCATCTGAGCGCTTGCGCCATCGACCCTGAGCGTTGGGAGGAGCTTGCTGGAAGGAGGTCTTCTTGGCGTTCTACCATCCATAACGGTGTCAAAACATTCGAAGATAACCGCCTCACTAGCCTAGACATAAAACGCCAGTTACGGAAAGAGAGACCTAAGCCCTCCTACGTGTACACGTGCAACGCAGCTGGCCAACTTTATTGTCACGCGTGCAATAGAGATTATTGGCGCTGGTGGAATAGCGATAAGATCGGGTGACTTGCAATCTGGAGGAGGCGGGTTTAAACCCGGCTCGTACCAATGAGTTTTTCGGAACTTATGTACGAAATATCATTGGATATTTATCAGCCGCTTTTCGGCGAAGGAAAAATCATGAGGAAACCGGACTAAACCTAACAAGGCCTAGTTTACCCTCAAGGTTGGAAGGTCAGATGGCAGTCGCTTTCGTAAAAACTAGTGGTTTTACTAATTCTTGGGATAAGCTGCCAAGCGGACCCCAGGCTCTCATGAGCCGTGGCAAAATGGACAACGTGAGGAAGATGATGTTTATTCAAATAGACCAAATACCTCCAGTACCTAATCCTTGATGTGAATATTTAAAGACTTGCTAAACAGTTTCCATTCCAATAGACAATTAGAAGATTATATAGCAGAAACATTAGTGCAACAAGCTGATTGATGAATGTATTATTACAATAAGTACGTTCTTAAAACGGCAGAAAAAGTGACAATCATCACACACACATACTCGTAAATGTTCGTACAATGTCTGGGATGATACAGAAGCATGTTGCACTGAAAATGATTACGTTAGAGTAGCAGTACCAGTGATGATGTGAATGAGTATATTTTAATTCAATTTCATTTTATTTAAGGACCAACTAAGATCATTTTTTTTTGTACAAATATGATTTATAAAATACGGTTAGTAATTACTCTATACACTATACAACGTCATTCTATGCATGTTATAATAAATAAAATAATGAAATTTGTAGTATAGCTTACACAGGTTAAATTAGATTAGCTCTAATAGTCGAGTGGTTAATTTTTTACTTACCTCGTTTTCGAATCTTTTTCGAAAAATGGATAAAAGGGCTTAAGTTAGATCTGCATATATCTGCGAAGAAATATAATATATGTATGTTAATCGCAGTCCAAAGTCTAAATCCTATTTACAATGAGAAGCCTGGATCTAGAAGTGGGACATACGTGGGTACAGCGAGCTCGAAATTGGCATGGACACTTTATGAATGACTCTATTCATTCATTTTGCGTGGCTACTTTATAAATGAATTAAATGATAGGTTCCGTGTTATTTTGCGACTGAGTGTGAGAATATTAATATGCTGGGATTGGTAGTGATGAGTAGTAAAATAACTAATAAGTATTTTTTTTTATTTAGTAGGTAGACAAAAGTTAAAAAAAAGGTAGGTATTTAAAATTATAAAATATAAGCAGTGTTTATTTTGGCTGTATTAGTGGGATGTTTTGCAGTTGAGCATCGCTCTTTCCCATCTCTCTTACTTAAAAACCCGATTCAATAGGACGTAGTTTATTGAAAAACATCTTCAGAATTGTACCATTTAAATGAATCATTTTTTTTAGATAAATGGAGAGATAGATATTCAAATTTTTTTTTATTTAAATTTTTGTGGGTTGGGTCATTTTCCCCAAAATTACGTCCAATAAATACAAATAAAAATAATATGTCGTTTATTTCAGGCTTCTAGCCCTAACACATTGAGACATACTATATACAATACATCAAAATGAAAGCAAAAAATACAATAAAAAATAGTAATAATTAAAACTGTTCAGTTTAAGATTTATGAATAAATGTAAACAATAATTAATTATAAAATATTACTAACAAGGTACGTCATTTAGGACATAAATTAGATGCCGTAGATGGTCCTGCTACGTTAACACATTGCGCGTATCAAATGCCGTTGTCTGAATGTGGGACGATCACGCTAGCAGCTGTGATGCACATTATGTATTACCAAGTTAGATGAGACGAAAAAACGCACAAGCCAGTCGCGACGGGGCTGTATCTATAGTGTAGTTGTAATTCATTGATTATTCGTTTCTGCTTTCATTTTTTCTTCTGTAAATACTTCCCCCGGGTACGTCCTTAAACTACGTTCAAAAGAGAGGTATGGGCATTGTGAATGTCATCTCGGTTTGTGTGGTAGTTTTTTCTTATTGTTTTCATTTTTGCTAAAGCCTTTTATTACTATAAGTTCTGTATAAAATACATTGTGAATCGTTTTTATCTCTTCTTCTTCCTCGTGTCCTCCCGGCATTATTGCACAGCTTTTGGGACCCTGGGGTCCGCTTTAGGCTCTAGTTTTTACGAAAGCGACTGCCATCTGACCTTCCAACCCAGAGGGTATACTAGGCCTTATTGAGATTAGTTCCGTTTCCTAACAATGTTTTCCTTCACCGAAAAGCAACTGGTAAATATCATCAAATGATATTTCGTAAATAAATTCCGAAAAACTCATTGGTATTATACGAGCCTTGGGGGTGAGAGGTTTTAGGCCAGTGACGTCCGGATGGAACGTCGCACGCTCTTACCGCTAGGCCACCAGCGCTTGTATTGTAAACTATGTAAGTGAGAAATTGTTACATTAACTCACATTTACGCAGTTTACAAACATCAATAAATCAATTACTTAAATATAATTAAGTGCACCATTTACGCTTACAAGTCTGCACTATACGCTTGATCCACATAGTAACCAGCTCGGCTTCGATTTTCCATAGCTGATTATTCTTATTTTCACTTAGAAAAGTATTTTTAACTTCATAACTTTCACGGTTTTACTACGATATCACTAATTATTTCTTAACAACTTATTTTGGCGGACGAAAATTGTACATAAAACATAAATAGTAATAGTCTGGATAAAAATTATCGGTTTCAATTAAGTTAAATTTGCATTATCTTAATAATCATAACAATCAATTAAGTTTTTCAGTTATTTCAATTAAGTTAAGTGCAATGTCTTAATAATTATAAAAATCAATAAGAATTGTATGACGATACTTTGCTATAATATGTCGACTATTTATAAGTTTTACAGCGGGCTCATTAGTCTCGTTACCCTTTTATGATACCTAATCACTTTCTACATTAAAACATATCTTACTACTTCCACGAAAGTATTCGGGAGCATTTAAAAATTGCATGATTAAATTATTGATGATTGAAGTAAGTAAGTAAATATACACACATAAACACTTTATTACTGTTTACTGTTCATTACCTCATAAAATAACACTGGTTGTGTTCATTCGAAATGCAGAATGACCTCAATTTTACATCACTTGTATCAAGAATTTGGAACCTGGCTATCGGCGTCTAAATCTCTGTCGTATATTAATAGTTATAAAATTAATACTGATGTAACCGAAACACCTGGCTAAAACCAGTCTCAATACACCTGATAGTTATCTAACAACCCAAACTCCATTCGTTCAAATTGAAACATCCAGCGATGTTGGAGAAGTCATGCTTTTAAAATTAGGTAATTTAAAGATGTTGAAGAGTAGAGAATAACACGCTGCATTTATGCAATGCTTTAAGAAGAAGAAATCGATGTGGTGACAAATATCAGTAATGTCATAGAAATGAAATTTTATGTTGCTAAGAGATGTGACCATTTAGAATTTTAGAAAACAATTGGGGTAGAATTTGTATCGTTGATAACCATCAGCCATAAACACATCCTAAACCATTTTGAGTTAATTGCAGTTTCTCGTTTAGATAATACTCGTTAAGAACATTAAGAACATTTGTTTCACACTTGGATTGCTACAGGAACTGCATTTTAGCTAATGTATCACAACTGCATCAGTAAAATGAGGTAAATAGTTTTTTTTATAGATTATAGTTTTCTTATTGTGATATCATTAACCCATATGTTAAAACCATATAAATAAATCGTAGGTTATTGGAGACCAGGAAATTTGAAATGTTATTTTTAAGGGTTTTTTAATATTCTTGAACCTTTACAACTGATTTTTAAGTGTTCCCCAAACATACAAGAAAAATAAATTATAAAAAAAACTGTTTTAAAGTACCGTACACTTTTTCTTTTTTAGTTTCTCTTTAAAATGATTACTTTGAACTTACAAGTAGCCGTGCAAGTCCAAATTAGCATATTGCTTCTGATATTTCAATGTCAATTGCGACACAAATTAAGTAAGTACTCGCAAAACTTTCTTCAAAGTAAATGTTTAATCAGTTCTCACATCTAGTCCATCTCATCCTGGTCGTGACCGACATTTTTATCGAAAGTGTTCCTAAAAACTTATTACGTTATGATTTACATCATCAGGAAGTATTCGTGTCAACCACCCACCACATCCTATAAAGAGAAAAATTAAATAAAGAGATTTCTCTTCACACGCTGCGCCTGTACGATGCCGCCCTGTGTCCGGTTTACATCCGTTGCTTTTCCTTTAAAGTACTGTACACTATTACAAAACAACATTTGATTTCGTCAGATTTTGAACGCTCACGAATATAGTCCGTATTACCTCTCGATACTGCCAGCTTAATCTGGAGTGAACGGCAAAATTAAATTTGTAAAAGAGTAATGCCCGACAAGCAATAATTTATCGTTGTGAAAGATGAAAACTGAGAGAATTAAAGCTTACGTCCAAGCAGATAAGATGCAAACCATTTTGTGACGTTAAATTATAACTTTGCAGTTAACGAACTTACGATGTGGTCTTGACCGACAAAGTTAGCATTAACAGCGATCACGTTTGCTTTTCTCGAATTTGAGCCTTTTGGTGTTTATCTGGAAAGTTCGTTGTATTGTATTTTTTTGTTTTTGACCTGTTGTTTTACCTAAAGACCTGTCGAGTATTGTGGGGGGGAGGTATTACATAAAGCATGCGAGATGCAGAAAGTCGATGACTATGGAGCAACAATGGCGAAAGCCATTACCTTTCGATGAATTCTGGATTTTTTCGAAACTTATTAAAGTGACAAATTTATTGTTCACAAGAATAAATATATTAGGCATACATAATGTACATAAATAGCAGTAGATAAAATATAAATTAACCGTTATGACTTTTAATCATTAAGGTCAAAGCAGGTTATTTACTTTCCTCTTATAAGATTTTAACATCATCCTTTTATTCACAACGCTAAATAACAATAATAAATAGCAATGACATCGGGTCACTTTTCATAAAAAAATCATTTGGTTTTTCTTTCTTTTAAAGTGCATTTTCAAATGTATGTCTTAGGAAACTAGCCCAGGCGTTTGTAGTTTATATACTTACATGCCCTTGTTACTTTAGAATTCATAATAAACAGTAAAACGAATGTGACATTATCTAGAGATCAATGCGTTCATAGGCTACATTGTCGGCTTATCAGGATGACAGGTTATTTGCCTTACTTGTAGCAAAAAAAAAAACTTCGAATCTTCTATATTACCTATATAGTTTCCTATATGTATAGTACGTATTGTCTTCAATATTCTATTTATAGTTAAATCTTTCGCCTATTTTTAAAACTAGTCATTAGCGGTTACGTTTTGAAAACGTAATGTGAAAACAGTATGGCTTGAATGTCATTGTTAAATCGAGGAACTATTACGTCAGTCAAACAAAACTTTTACTAAAGCAAGCCGGACGTATAAGAAAAAAATATACTTTCACTCCTTGCAGCCTTTAAATTTGAAACAGACTTTAACACCGAAACTGAGACATAAGATTATGAACTCTATGCTGCTAAATTTAAGAACGGTATTATCATATGGGTGGACTTAAGTTAAGGTGTAACATTTAAATACTAGCATAGCAGGTTGTAAGACAATGAGGAGGTCAGAGGCTCTGGAAGTTACCTTTTGATGCTGATTGTCGGTATTTTATGGGTGACTTAGCTTGTTATAAAGAAATAAAATGTGGTTTTTTATGAAATAAATAATTTAACAAGTCTATGTAACTACCGTAATAGACTTGTATGATCTTCATGAATGTCTCTTTATGACTTTTTTATTTACTGAATACAAGAATATAAATATTTGTACAATGCACCTAAAGGTCTGTTTCATAACATTGCTATTTCTAATATTATATGACTTAATAATACCAATTTTCATGCAAATAAAGAAACAATGGCTTTCGTTGCCTTTAAATTTGCTTCTATTTCCACGTTCCTAAAAAAATTACGTCAATTACATAATGTGATGTAACATGCAAAACATATGGTAGATCGCTCTCACAGATACGTTCCAAATTGTACTCAAATTTTCACCCTATTGTTGCTCGGACGTGGGAAGACCCCGTGACGAGGCCCAACAATGGCAAAGTTCATCGAGACATAACAAGGAAAGTCTATAAGAATACTGGGTTTTGTTACAATTTCGTTATACGTAACATTCGACCCATTCTTGTCGGTGGTGTTTGCAAAAATCCGTGCAAATTTTGAAATGTTTTGAAAAATGTCTTCGTCGCTGTCTTTTACATTTGTTTTATTAGTTCTTAATTTAGTTGAAGTTATTCCTATTCAGTTGCAAGAAGGTGAAGAGTTGAAAGAAAATAATGTTGAAAATGCGGAATTAAATGACTGTGTCAGTGTTCAACGGAGTACGGAAGTTGGAGTTTGCTTTGGCAAAGAGGTGCTCAAAAACTTAGACAAATATGATGAAGCGGAATCGTTTAGTTTGGCCAATGGGATATCGTTCGTCAGAGATGACAAAACACCAAGGCACTTTGGGAGCTTTCTTGACAAAGATCCAATGGATTTCCGGTACAAAAATTAATATTATAATCTAAGTCATTTTTGATCGAAGCGTCTCGGACCTTTTGCTTTCTTGTGTCCGGATGTTCACCTCTACAGAGCCCCTAGTGTAAATGTATTCGATAGCGAAACGTGACGTACGCGTTTGCGTTAAGTCTCATTTTGTATGGGATTTAGAAAAAGCGCGCCAAGCCAAGCCAAGTTTCGGAAACTCAAAATTCCATATAAAAAGAGACTTTACGCAAACGCGTACGTCACGTTTCGCTATCGAATAAATTTTCACTAGGGGTACAGGTCGCAATTCTTAACCAATTCTCGTGAAATTTTGTGACCAGATTCTATGATTAAATAGATTATTTATGTCGATCCATTTTTTGAAGAATTTTAGTGCGAATAGCGTCTATGCCGCTTAAGACTATTGTGAGTTCGCTGTGGCAACGACTCGACGAACTAAGTATTTTTCGCTTTTACATTTTCTAAGTTTAACGCGAGGTCTACAGCTTGTAGAGCCACTAGTTAATCTATAACTACTGTTTATTCAATTGGAGTGTTTTCATAATCTAATTTTAGGTTTTTTAATCCATTCTCAATTAATAGCTGTGTAGTAAGACAATAACTATTAAATTAAAAAAAAAAACAGTTAAATAATCCTCCACCAAAGTAACTTAATTTTTATTGAAACCAACCAACTGAACTGTGAAAAGTGTCTCCTAATTAAAATTTATTTAACCTGCAATGTATTTATATGTCTGTACTGGTCAAATTTTGCAAGTTAAATTTGACCCACTCCCCGGTTTCCGATGAAGATGAAGCATACAATTATGTAAGTATTATGGTACCATCGAGCTGATTTGATGATGGAGATAGGAGGTGGCTTTTGTTTTTGAGTTTCGAGAATTGTCTCGATGAGATTAGTTGCCTGTGGAAAGAAATGTACAATTTTTTTTTTTTGCCAAAACCTTATTTTCACTACATATCCTTGCGTTATGTTTCAAGTTTCGAGTTCTTTGTTTGTCTTAATGTTGTACAATGTATTAAATAACAAACAAGATGTTTTCAACATAAGCCCTGCTACCCTACTAAACCTTTTCTTAATAAAATTAAAATTATTGGATATTACATATAATTGTTTTACTTCCTTTATTTATTTTTCTTCTTATGTTAGGCATTATATATTATTACATAATTATATTATTGGTAACGATCGAGACTAATTCTTTAATTGTAAGTCAATTTTTAACTTTTATAACTAAACGTTTTCCTTGCATTTCATATAGTTCAATGATGGAAGATGCAAGCAACTTAATTTCAAAGAGGTCTCTGCACTGGGACCTTAGTGGTCTGTATCCTGGTCTCGTAATGCGAATCGGTCCCACGTTAGCTAATGGAATACTAGAGTTTGTGATGGACCCAAGGGTGAAGGATCGGTCGTATCACCATCAGCAGCATGGTGAAATGTCTACAGGTAAGTTTCATGTAGTACTTACGCATTTAATATTTCAACATGTTCATCTTTACAAGCTTTAATTTAACTTTTTTTTTATACTACGTCGGTGGCAAACAAGCATACGGCCTGCCTGATGGTAAGCAGTCTCCGTAGCCTATGTACGCCTGCAACTCCAGAGGCGTTACATGCGCGTTGCCGACCCTAAACCCGCCCCCCCCCCCCCATCGATGAGCTCTGGCAACCTTACTCACCGGCAGGAACACAACACTATGAGTAGGGTCTAGTGTTATTTGGCTGCTGTTTTCTGTAAGGTGGAGGTACTTCCCCAGTTGGGCTCTGCTCTAGATCTGGAATGACATCCACTGGCTGTGCCCTACCACACAAAGCCAGATGACATTCACAATGCCCATACCTCTCTTTTGGACGTAGTTTAAGGACGTACCCGGGTCCATTGTGTTGTAGTTAATATCTAACTTTGTTGGTTTGTTAGTTAGTATTGGTCAAATCTTTGAACCTAAATTTGACCCACTTCCCGATTTCCAATTGAGCTGAGCATTTGCGTACATATACGAGTCGGGCGACAGTTAAATATTATATTACTGTCGAGCTGATCTGATGATGGAGGCAGGAGGTAGCCATAAACTTTTAAACGTTTGCTTTATAATCACCTGCTAAGGCAGGCGTAGTGGGAATTAGTCGGTAAGTAACCCATAACGCACGTGCAATTGTATGTATATGTATCTATCCTTGTTTATCCATATATATGTATATATTTGTGTACTCATAGTCATATCATAAGGTATAATGAAACATACTCGTACTATAGTATTAATTTAGAAATTTTTTTTCGCTCAAAAGTTACGGTTTTTTTTTTGTTTAATTCTCACTGCACCCACCTTGAAGTTTCCCTGTTTTGCCTTATGGTTGACTGGTAGAGAACGCCTATTGGCATTAAGTCCGCCTGTTGTACTCTTTTTTATGTGCAATAAAGTTTAAATAAATAAAAACTCTGTGATGAAACAACGCAACCTAATTGTGATGGGAGTTTTTATAATTTTCTTGATGAATAACTATTAGTTGCATATGGTAAGAAAAGTACAGTCAGCGAGATAAAGCTTGTACCAAAATGATTATTTTGTCAAAAACTTATATATCAGCTAGGTAAGCACACAAACCTAGTCGCCACTTAATCCTTTGATAACGCTTTAATTTTTAACGTCATTATGAAACAACATGAAATATGACATGAATATACGACGGCAGCAGCTGAAGCTCTAAAGCGCCGCAAATATGCGGGTCTATCAAGTAACCACATATTTGCGGCGTTTGCAGTTGAGACTTTGGGACCTTGGTGTCAGGATGCCCATAGTTTATTTAAGGAAATAAAAAAGATGCTCCTCGACACCACTCGAGACCTGGCTGAAGGGCTGGCTCATTCCTTAGCCAAAAATCGGCATTGCCATTCAATGGGGGAATGTAGCCAGCATTATGGGCACCCTTCCGCAGGGAACAGATTTGGGGGACATTTTTTGTTCGTTTTTATTTATTTGTAATTTATTATATAAGTCAAATTTAGATTAAAAAAATATATATAATATATACGAGTAACTATGCCAAATATCATGCAATTTAAGCACGTCGTTTTAAAATGAGAGCTTAACTTTGATTGATTGTAGCAGTGCAGATTTTATCTGGCGAGTTCCTGCGACTCTGATACAGTTACGACCACTTGATCAAAGACCAAAAGTATCTATACATATGCTACCGTATATATTTCCTTCCGCATATATTACCGATGGTCCTAGGTTCGAATCCCGGTACGGGCATTTATTTGTGTAATGGGCACAGATATTTGTTCCTGAGTCATGGATGTTATCTTTATATTTAAGTATTTGTATATTATATATATCGTTGTCTGAGTACCCACAATAAAAGCCTTCCTGGGTTACCTTGGGACTTAGTCGATCTGTGTAAGAACGTCCCTATAATATTCATTTAATGTAATATTTATATTTGGGCGTCGTTGGCAACCCCAGAGGTCACATACCGATTAACAATATTTTATACGTACCTATAATTTCTTCAGTTTACTAGAAAATTTAATGTACCTATTGAGAATTTTAGGGACAAATGCAGGCAATATGCATATTATTAAATCTGCATTTCACTGCAGACTTTTTTTGCTATATAAGGCATTTATATATAAAAAAAGTAGGTAAATAAATAAAACTCAAGAATGCAACGCATAAAAAAATTAAATGTCATCATAAATTTGTCACAAACTGTTATGAACAATCAAACTATTTTTATTACTTAAAATCGATAATATCTGCTGGAAATCATTATTCATGATATGACTCGTAGCGCCATCTACCTAAAAACCTTGAAAGTATTTAAGAAGCTACTTTCGTTTCAAGGTAGCGTTAACATTGAACTTGAATGTAAGACGCCATCTACCGAAAAATACTAGAACTTTTACAAGGCTATGCTAAGGTTGTGTTTGTATATCTTGGATCAATAATGATGAAACTAGGAAAATATCAGAAGGCTTTTAAAAACAATCAGTGCTTCAAAACCTATGAAGTTCATATTGTTTTTATACGCTTGCTCACTATCCAAAGAGATACTTTAAAGTAAGCTCAGACAGGATTTCTTTAAACTAAATTCTGTGTTAGAAAACACTTTCTCGCTTACCATAAGGACAAGATTTGCTTGTATATTTATACTACCTAGAGTCTGTGCGGAAAGAGAAGAGTCGTGGAATGTATGGAGCCCAATACATTCTACTATTCTTCTCTTTCCTTACAAAGCATCCTCATGGCAAGCGACAAAGTGGGACTTTTTTTTGTAAACTTTTTGCACTTTTATATTTAAGTAATAAAGGATCTATGAGTTTAGATCAGCAAAACAGTAAATAGATTTTTAAAATGACAGATTAAATGAAATTCTATTACTTTTATGTACTATCAGCCGTAAAGTGCATGGCGACTTTATATCAATGAATTCATTCATAATTTCTCCTACAATTTCACACCAACACAAAACGCAGTATACCATGTATAATGAATTATAAAAAATCTCTGAATTAAGTCGACATTCATTGTGTAGGCGCATATTAATAAGCGTAACAGTAATCCTGAGATGGATTATATTTGCGTCTTAGTTAAAAGCAGATTAAACGCATCAGCAGAACGGTACAGTTCGAGTGAGCTAAACTGTGTGATAGATAAAGCGTTTAAAACATATCGAAGATTTTTAAAAAAATCGGAGGAAATGATAACGAATTATCTATTATGAAAAATTCATGATTACGGGGTCAAAAAAAATCATAGGTAGTTCAAAATAGTTTACCTTTTATTGATAAAGTTTTAACAGTTTTTTAAAATGTATTTATACCTATTCTTGATGATGATGTCTCCCCAGACGTATCCGTCGACGGCGACGTCCTGACAAATTAATTAAAAGGTTAAGACCCTTTTAATTAATTTGAACCTTAATACTATCACGATACAATTGCTTTTTAAAGGACATTTTTGCTTTTCCACGTACTTAATACGCGAGCTGAACGCTCGCATAAAAAAACAATGACTTTTGTTTAATTAGGGTCTGAGGCCTAAAAATCATTTCAGAAAATTCATACTATACCTATATAATTTTCTATTTCCTTTTCCAGGACGACTACTGGCTAGAAATTTGCTTGTACCATTTCTACTCGGCTTCAAGTTCCAATTATCGACCCTACTACCATTATTACTTGGTCTACTTTTGATTGCCAGCAAAAAAGCGTTCTTTTTGGCCAAAATAGCACTGTTAGCAGTTACAGTGTTCAGCGGAGGATCAGGTTGGGGCCATGGTTCTGGATATGGAGATTTTTCAAGTTCACCTTTATCGTCATATACTTCTTATGACAGTCCTGGATATTTTCATGGACACCATGGATCAGGGGGTTCCGGAGGAGGTGAGTTGTTCAGGTCATAGATATATCAGTTTGAAAATTATTTTCTGCTCCGCTCATTTTTATTTTTTTCTAACTCGTAGACTAGCGTTCATGATAAGTAGAAAAATGTTCTCAGTTGCTCCAGAACATTATGTTATAGAACAACGTGCTCCATAAAACTAGTCAATACTTTTTGTTATCGAAAAAATACCAACTGTGAGTAGAAGAATCTCAAAAATTTTAATTTACTACAATTATATCGTGGAACATCCATACAACATTTAAAACACCCTTAGTAAACAAAGTACAAACCAGTTAATATCACTGGAATCTGGATGCCACAATCATAAAGAACTTTCGATCGCAGGTTCAATGACCTCATGCCGATGCTCTATACTAAAGCCATCGACGGCTCCTTTACCTTATAACTAAAATCACTGCATATGAAGAGAGCTATGTGAGTTTTTATTGTTAATATGTCTAATAATCCTTTCACTTTATGGGTTCGAATCCCGACTTAAATTACTGACCTGACTTAAATAAAATTTGAGTTAAGTTGCTACTAAAAAAAAATGTTAAAAACACTAAGAGGAAGTTAAACAATCTAATACACAATAAAGCCCTTTATTCTTTAACTCCTTAGTTTTTCTGGTCACCAATATTTAGTTTTGTATCTTTTTTTTTTGATTAACTAATTTCTACGTCAAGACCATATTAATATGTACAAAACTATAGGACTACTATACAATTGGTTAATTCTTCTTGAAGAACCATTAACCTTTTCAGGATACTACCATAGACATCCTCACCATTCGGAATACTATTTCAAGTCTGCAGAACAGTCAACCGCTTCTCCTATAACGCCCGATGAACTGAAAGACAGACTAGAAAGACTATTTATCACAAAGAAAGATGAAGACCCCAATAGAGAAACAACCAAGGTTAGAAACGCAAGAAATTTCGCTTGGACACCGATCAACATGGGATAGCGACATAAACTTGATAAGTTTTCATTAGATATGGTTTAAGTGTGTGTTGTAACAAAAATGTTACATGATTATTGTTGTATTTCACAATTTCATGCATACTATGTATTTTACCTGCCCTATTTATATAAAGGATTTTTTCCAAGTTGTATAACTTGTATTTTGTAATTACTTATACTTATTATTCAGAGAGTTAACTGTAGCTACATACATTGTATATCTATATCAGTGTGCTTATTCGGCATTATATTTAATTATTATTATTTATTTAAACATGTGTATTGATAACGTTATTAACTTAACTTTTTTATTGCATTTGTAATAGGTATGTAATTGTTTTGTACTTTTTCATTTCCATTATTAATTTTCTTTTTTTTTCATATTAGCTATTTCAAATTTCCTTGCTTAACAATTTCTCAACTCTCACTAACTAATTTATGCAATGTTCTACTTATAACTAATTACTCTTCTAGTCATTTATCACGTATATTTCTCGCATCTCTATTTTCCCCACTATCATTCATTGTCACAATTACATTGTTATAATTATCATGTTCCTCATTGTCATTGTTTTACTTTTTATCATCCCCTGATTTACATACGTGATTAATAAAAATTCCAATGCTATCTATCGATGATTCAATTTCTCATAACGCGTTCACATGTCCCGGTTAGAGCATCCTGTATTGTGCGGCGATTACACGCTCTAAATAGTTGGAAATGCGCTTGAGTCGTTATGAGGATGTGTTTCCGATGAAATGGGGTGAAAGCGAATTTCTTTAAGTGACGTTTAGCATTTTTCACTCCGGCACTAAAGGTTCTAGTTATAGGGTTTAAACTGTCGTGAGTCGTACTAAAGTTAACCTGATTTGAACGTTTAAGTTACGTATTTTTATTCACTATCACGACATATTTCGGAGAACCCAGCCTCCATTTTCGAGTACATTTACGTTGCAGTGAAAATTGTTTAATGTTCTTTATTGCTGTTAAGTGTGTGTGTTTTTTCTAAAGGGTTGCATTTTAAGTAAGTAATTTGTGAGTTGTTTAGTAATTAAGTTATTTTTTAATTTTTGTTTGATGAATGAGTGATGTCAATTGAGTAATTTAATCGACGTTGAATTGTACTATTCATCGTAGGAACGAATGAACATCGGCATGAATGCGAATATTTATATTCCCGGTAAATGTATTTTGTGTATTTACATATGATCTTGTATTTTTATATAATTAATATATAATTATAATACGACATGATTGTATCTGATATGGTTGAACGGATATGATTGCAAGCGTGGTATATAAATAAAATAAAATAAATATAAATTGACGAATCCATACAGATATTTTATTTGACACACGAGCGAAATAATAGAAATTATAGACCTAAGGCCCAATTCGAAGAATGAGATACGATAACGATAAGTTCTGATTTAGATAAGTTCTCATTTGGATATCGTTTGTATGTCGTAATACAGACATTAATTCGATCTCATTTAAACTTCATTGTAACTGACATTGATTAATGATATTATGTATGTCAATTGTGCGTTGTAGGAGAACATTAACGTCAATCTTGCTCAACGTGGCACGTAAACTAAAACAATAATCAATACATTTTCCTCTGAAAAATTTAATCTATCCAATACCCAATCTTATAGCCGCAAGTCGCGCAAACAACCAATATACACAGTATAAGCATATCGCCACTGCGAAATGTCTACGGCGCGCAATCTCAACATTAAATTTATAAACACCCACCACCACAGCTCCGACATATTTCGCTTGACTTTCATGATTTTTTCTTCAAATACTTACATGCTCTGTATCGCGTGCTATATCTTCGTGATTTGTGTCGATACAATTTTGCGTGTCAATTAGGAGATTCTAAGCTTTCTTTAACGTAATTGCTTTGCCGTCAAGATTGAAAACATCACAACTCTTACACACTTCATATTTCTGTATTACCTTACGATTCGAAAGGTAAAACATCGTAACGTCTATGGTATGGTATGTTACATAGGTTGTTTTGTTGTAATGTTTTCTTGTAATTAAATAGTTTGATCTGTTAGGTAGCGGTGGATTTGCTCTGATTTCTATGTATTTGAGTTTGATCACGCATCGGGACCGGGATAGCGGATATTTGCAGCGCAAAACCGAAAAGTCGTAGCTGCATATCACTTTCATGGTAACTTACGGCTTTTTACATTAACATAAACAGTTTAATAAAACCGTTTAATAGAAGATGCATTAAGTGATCAAACGGCACACAGAGGCATGATTAACTTTCTTATAGTTTTTTCATTATGATAAATAAAAAATATTAAGTGTATTCTAATTTTAGATAGAAACGTTAGGCGGTTACTCTGAAAAAAATGTTGAATCGAGTTGTAGCAAGTCGTATTTATTTGTATCGTGTTTTGATGACTCAGATGCATATTGTAAAATAGCAAATATTAAAATTTATATGAAAAAATTCACTTAAAATCCTGTATGAAAACCTCCTCATTGGGTTAGGCATAGCAATAATTAATAATAAAGAGAATATTAAACCACAAAGTTAGATAATAATTATTGTGTTTTCTTGAGTATAAAATAATAGGTATAGGTAGTTATTAATATGTAGGAAGTGAGAGTAGGATTACGTATATTAATGAAAATAATTGAATAGACCATCCCACACACAATGTATATCATAGAAGCAGGCGTCAGGTATTTATACCGCAAAGATGAATAAACAAACCTTCTTTTCAAATGGTTGGTATGGTTAATGGGCAGATCTACTTTTTTTGTTTTTATTTTGCCCCGTCAGCCAGGCGGATTTTGTAGTAGGTAAAGTTTATTAGAAAAAGTTCACGATTACACTTTGTTCTACTAATACCCACGATAAAGCGCGCGGTTGTGCGTTGAACGCATGCGTTAGTGGAATGTATGAAAAATAACAATGCGCTCACCGCTGCGTTTACCGCGTAAGACAATATAATGTCATTTTTCCTATTTACATTTCGTTGATCGCATGCGTTCAACGCGTTCATGCGTATATCGCATAAAACAACCGCACGCTTAAGTAGATGACCCATTATGTAAAGTATATGGAACCCCCAGTATAAATGCCATGAAGATAGAATAGAAAGAATTCAAAAACAATTTCTATTTTTCTTATCCATACATCAAAAAAAAAAAACTCCGTTCTCTTCCGACATACGAGGATCGACTAAATTTTTTCAAATTATCTCCTCTAGTGAAGCGCCGGTGGATTGCAGATCAACTTTTGCTACACAAAATATTAAATGGAATCATTGAATCTCCCGAACTTATAGGCAAAATAAGATTTTCAGTGCCAAGGCCAAACTCTCGTATAGTTAACTTCCGACCTTTCGCTCTTAGAACTTACCGAACGAACCTCGGATCTCACGGCACCATACCTAGAATATGTAGGGAACATAACAAGTTATTTAAAGCATCCCGAGTCGACATATTATCTTTAAGTCAAAGTAGTTATAAGAATTATTTGTATAAAAATGCTATAGTATAAAAACGCTAGCTGCATGTAAACGAAGTACTAAATTTAACGATAAGTATGTTATATTACATTATACTTTAGGTCTTAATTGATTGATTAGTATTAACGCATGTTGTGTTTACCTATTATTGGATAGACACTTACTCATATATTTTTGGGTTTTTATCTGTATTTTTTGTAGTGTTGTATCTGTTGGTAAAAAAAAAAAAAAAAAAAACTTGCTATAAAAGTGTATGTTTGGTTATTTTAAATAAAGGTTTTAAAAGTGACCCAGGTTACCGTAACCAACGTAAAAGTGCCAAAAATAGTCAAACAGTCTCATTCAAAGAAACCTTTTGTAAAAATTTTATGTAAGTATCCTTAACTATCTCCGTGAAAATAATCTTATCAGTAACATAATTTACAAGGTGTTATAAATGTTAATTAGTAGTTAGTTTCCAATTACAAGCTTAGTTATAAAGATACTAATCTTTGGAAAGGCATACTGCATTTATGTAAACATGTCTACGCGTGCAGACTGCACAATTTTTAAACGTTACTGAGAATACAAATGAAATAAAGGATTATCACTATCAAGATGAAAATAATATTCCAGTATATTTATTTTAAAACCATCTATTTTTTTAACAATGAGATAAAATACATACTACTACAAGAAATACAACACGCTCATTACCTATGAGTTCGCAAAACGCGCGCGTTTGGTCGCAAGTAGTTGCGTTAGACTTCACGATTGGATCGAATTCGTGCGTGACACCCAAAATTGACACCGCTCTACTGGCAGCATTCTTAGGGCCGGTCTTTACGAAGTAATATATAATTCAAGAGGTCAAGTTGAGGCACCAATATAAGATCTCATTACCTATGAGTTCGCAAAACGCGCGCGTTTGGTCGCAACTAGTTGCGTTAGACTTCACGATTGGATCGAATTCGTGCGTGACACCCAAAATTGACACCGCTCTACTGGCAGCATTCTTAGGGCCGGTCTTTACGAAGTAATATATAATTCAAGAGGTCAAGTTGAGGCACCAATATAAGATCTCATTACCTATGAGTTCGCAAAACGCGCGCGTTTGGTCGCAACTAGTTGCGTTAGATTTCACGATTGGATCGAATTCGTGCGTGACTCCCAAAATGGACACCGCTCTACTGGTAGCATTCTTAGGGCCCGTCTTTACGAAGTAATATATAAGTCAAGAGGTCAAGTTAAGGTACTTAAGTGTATGCACCAATATAAGATACAGTCAAAAGATTTAATTTGCGACCCATTTCGTACCTTCTTACAGTGATCATAGTATGAGGTCTCTAGCGACTTACATGTTGTTTGTCACTGTGACAAGGTACGAAAGGGGCCACAAATTAAATCTTTTCACTGTATAATAATGATACTTCAGTTTAGAAGTCGAAAGATGCCTACTCCACTTGAGCACTGAGACTTTTTGCATGATTACCGACTAGTTTATAATGTAAATATAGTATATATACATATTAATTAGTGTGTAATGTATATGTATAGCAACTGGTATATGCCTGTAAAGAATGCGGTACTTATTACTTAGCGTGTACAAAATATCCGTAATATCGATAATTACATGTTAGTCCGTTGACGGAATCAATCGCTTTAGGTAATTAAGTATGCGAAGGTACCTACTTATTTAAAAATAGAACATGACAATGTAATATGTAAAATACATGACATGACATTTGTTTTTGCAAGTTGATGGATGGTTGTAAAGTTAATTTTTTCAAACTTGCAAATTAGGCCCGTACTACGTATCCGGTGCGATGAGTGAAGATGATATGTAAAGGAATTTCATACAGCGTTACACACTTAGGCCTGTACCCCTAGTGTAAATAATTTCGATTTCGAAACGTAACGTACGCGTTTGCGTTAAGTCTCATTTTGTATGGGTTTTTGAACAGCGCGCCAAGCGGGACGTTTTGGAAAGTCAAAAATCTCATACAAAATGACACTTAACGCAAACGCGTACGTCACGTTTCGCTGTCGAAAATATTTACACTAGGGGTACTGTAAAGCAACCTTCTTTTGTTTTTAAACAACACGACTTGACATTCAACCACCAAATGGTAGTAGATTCGTAATTTGTTTTTAGTTGTGTAAATCTTGGAATAAAACAAATTGACTACATTTTTATTTTATTGCAAGTTTATAAATCCGGTATCAAAGAATCCATTGATACCGTTCCAATCGTTTGATATGGAAGTGTCCTATGTGGGCGATCTCGTTGTGAACGCGAATGCCGTTAGGCCGCCGCGCTGCGTCGCATCGTGAGTTACTCGCTCACGTAAGCCACTGCGTTAGATTTTACACATCTTACTCAATGTATCTACTTATGATGCTTAGTCTGATATGATAATTTTGATGCTAACTGTACAAGTTTTTACATTTTAGCGAAGCAATGCAAAACGAAATCCCAAGTTGGCATGGTACTTACAAAACTCGAGGTCACCTTACATTGGTTTTCTTAAAACGCGACTCTGTTTCACGCATCTCTAGGAACACGCGGAATGGTCACACTACACATTAATTACGATGGGAAGGCGACCGTGAAGCATCTTTTCACTATGATTTCTAAATACCAATATAGTGAAACATTTCTAGATACTTGATGCCTATGGTACCTAATTGACATATTTTCTGCTTTGAGATTGTTACACTGAAAGAAATGTGTGCGTTACAGTAGCAAAATATTTTGTTGCCACTTACCTACCCGTACATAAATTGGGAGTGACGAATGCGTATGTATTTCACCGGCCAACGGGTCGATTTGTATTGTTCGTGTCATCCATGATGACGCGCAGATTTTTCAGATCTAACCTTTAATAATATGACAATAGGAGTCAAGGCATGCGTCTTCGTGAATGACACGATCTATTCAACAATCCATTTTAGGATATTGATCAAAATGTATTACAAATATATTCATGCATTGTTTTCAGTTATTAATGTGGTTTATGGTTAATAAATTTGGTTTTTTCAGTGGAGGCTTCTGTCATTTATTATTTTATGGAAATATATTTATTGGCAGCCAAATCTGAGCCTTTTAAAGAAATATCCGAAAAAAAAAATGTTTTATTTAAAAAATAAAACCACTTATCAATGTCATATCAATATTATATTATCATATAATAATTATTGACTGACTGTTAAGATAAAAATGCCAGAATAAAACAAAGACACGGTTTAAGTATAATTTAATAGTCTTTTTTTCAATCTTGTTGTTCTTTTACTTAGAATATTTTTCATCATCAAATACTTATTATTATGCTATAATCATTATAAATTAACATTATTTATAGCGTTATTATAAGTATACATCATTATTTTGTAAATAAATATTCAATATTAAAGGTACTCGCGTAACCACCTTGCCGTTTATGCACGGCAATATATAAATAGGTATAGATTAAATAAATAAATGGAAAAATATATTATTCTATCTACCTATCTTAAACAGCGCCTTTATAAATAAGTAAATATTTAATCTTAATCTATTTTTACAAAATTGGACACTTGAACGTGAGAACAGAAATGCACAATACCCGTCGACTAGCCTACGTTACATCTATTAATAATACAATAAATTAATAATAGTCAATCGAAATATTCAAAACATTAATAATTACCTATTATATTTGGTGCATTTGGTTACACAGTACTGTATTGCATCGCAATAGATAAATACATATACATCAATTCACATATTATTACTTATTTACATAATGTTAATATGTTTATTATTATCAATGCCATTAAATATTTGGATTAAGCATGAGATGTACGTAACATCTGAATTAATTAGCAAATAAATAACCTTAAATGTTACGGTCCCAGTGTCGTCAGGATAAAAATGATCAATAAATTAAATTAACATAATGTTAATAAATCTTTGTTTCCTATTGCTACCGCAAAAGGCCAAAACTTATTTCTGTTTTGGTTAAACGGAGGGCCGAGTCGTTGTCATAATTTTGCTTAAAGAGTCGCCAGCCTTCTTTTTTACTGTTTCTTGGCATAAGCTCTGTAAGCCCTGTCTTGGGCAGCGGCTTCGTCTTCCACGCTCCTCCTGTAGTGGCCTCCGGGGCCGGTGGTGTCAAAGTCATTACCGTAATGAGACGACGAATAAGTCTGACTGTGGCTGACCTGCGGATGCTTCACGATCTCGTATGTGGTTTTCTCATGGGCCTCTCCTCCTGAAACCAGTTTCTTCAAGCCGATGATCGCCGACAGCAGTAGCGCAATCTTACCAATAAGCAGAGCCTTGCCGGCAATCAAAGCGATGGCTTGGAATGCGATGGCCAAGAATCCTCCCTTAATTGCGACGCCAGCGATGATAGGTCCGATCATCTTCTTAAGTTTGCTCCTAGCCTCGTTCATTGAGCGTCCCATGTCGGCACCGACGCTGGTCGGCGAGATGATCACTCGGTGTGTCTGTATCAACTTAGAAGTAGCTAATTGTAGATACTTATCCACTTGATCCGACTCGAGAGAGTTCAGGTCGCCTTCGGGGAGAGATGAGGGGAAAGCCCTTTGAGCTTCCGATCTGCTGACGAGGCTGATGCCGTCGATGATCGGAAGAGAGTCCATCCTCGCAGCACGGTCCACTAACTTGGCCGCTTGAATCTTGAAGCACTTGACGATCTCCTGGGATTTCTCACAGGTGTCATACATCCTTCCAAGCAGCTTCATCCCCGCTCCAAAATCAGCCGAGGCCACGGCGATAACACTCAAAAACAGGACTATAGTCCCGCGGCACTCCATTTTGATTGAAACCGGTGCCCTATCTCAGCTCTGGACCGATGTCCAGCGTGTGCGCTTGCGTCTATTGAAATGCACAGAAAACACATGAGCACTGGCATTTATCTATTTTCACCGGGAACTGCATTTATCTATAAATCTTTTAGAGCGTGCAATCGTTGCATCGTGTGGACGTGCACTGAGGCGTGCATGTGCATGTGCTATGTGTGCATGTCTGGGTGTGGTGACCATGTAATGGTGGTTAGCGAGGTAGGCTCTCGTACTAAGTCTGCGTCGTGTGGTCAATGCCAAGTTCAATGCTGCGTTATCGGTCTTTGTGCAAATTATCCGGTTTTTTTCTGAAAGTCTGGCGTGATTGCACTTATTAGTAGAAGTAAAGCGTTTTTAGACAAATGTGTTAGCAAAAACAAAATAACTTACCACACTAACTTAAATATAGATAGTCTGGTTATGGACTGTAATGCAGTGTGTATAAGCGCGAGTAGTAAATAAGTCCGGGAGAGTTGAAGCATTTCTTAAAATTAAAATAGATTATGAAAAATTATAGGTACAAGTAGCAGGACTAAAACCCTTATAATGAAATAGGCTATTTGACCCATGTTCTTTCACTGATATATGTAAAATATACCGGTGTCGCCATCTACTCGAGTATAGGCCAAAGGTATATCAAAAATACGTATAGATAAATTGCCAGTGTTGGTAATGTTCTATTTTCTCAATAGGAAATATTCTCGGAAATATCCCATCACTAGTTATATTTAATAACGCTACCCCACAGTACTGAAAAAACTTGACGCTGCATGAGATCTAAACTTTTTTTTGGTGGCTGTGAAAACATAAAACAGATTTTTTTTAATTATATCTATTTATTTAAACTTTATAGCACGATATAAAATTGTACAAATGTCGGACTTAATGCCTTAAGGCATTCTCTACCAGTCAACCATTGGGTCAAACAGAAACTTGCAGTTAGTGCAGGATTGTACACAACGAGAAGGCATATGAAACACAAATCAAGTTATTCTAAACAATATAACAATATTCTATTTATACACTTGCACATAAAATAATAGCATAATATACCTACATATATACTCAACATACATACATAATATACAAATAAGTATGTATTATGTACCCAAATATAGAAGTAATATGCGGATCATTTATTAACTTTGAGCGAGTTAGAGAGGTGCTTACGTAACTGGTTTTTAAAAGAAAATTTGCTCTGTGCTTGCCTTAAGCGTAGAAGGAGATAATTCCAAATTAAATTAATTATATATATATTATTATAATATATAATAATATATATATTTAGGTTTTTAATGGGATCTTATTTGTTTCCAGGTACTCTTAGGGCTGATCGGGTCACACAGGACTTAATAAAAACTCATCAATTGAATTATATAATTTCTTGGACCCATGATTAAAAATTTTTACCCGACTGCCAAAGGGAGGAGGGTAATGTTTTTCGAGCGTATGTATGTATGTCTGTCTGTTTCTTTGTGGCCTCCTGTAGCCTAAACGGCTTGATGGATTATGATGTATGAGGTATCGTTAGATTCGTCTTGATCACGGGAGTGTCATAGGATGTTTTTGTGGGGGTAAAAACATGGTAAAAAGTTATAAATAAAAAAAAAAATTATTATAAAATAAACAAAAAACCCGACTGCACACTAAAAAAGAGGAAAACAAGCCCCACAAGAATATGGTTGTTGATAGTAAGTATCGCAGGCGGGGACCAACAACCAAAATGACTATAAATAACACTCTGTTGGTCCCCGCCTGCGATACTTACCATCAACAACAATATTCTTGTTGGGCTTGTTTTCCTCTTTTTTAGTGTGCAGTCGGGTTTTTTGTTTTATTTTTTTTTAATATTTTTTTTTTCTCCTAAAAGTTTGGTGACCATTTACCATCAGGAATCTTCTTGTTCACTATATTACACCATCGCGCGAAAAAAACTTTATATCGTTACACATAATGTCAGTAATAAAAAATCGGACAAGTGCGAGTCGGACTCGCCCACTGAGGCCTCCGTACAAATTTAACTTTTTTTTAAATATTTTTTTACAAATTTAAAGTTTTGAGATTTTGCCCTATAATTGTAGTGTATGACGATATAACATTCCAAATGTCATAGTTGTAGGTCAACGGAAAAAACCCTATGAATTATATGATTGAATTGAGAGTACGTTGTTTTCGGCATAAACGGCAGTATCTTTTTTTAACTTAATTTAGGAGTTTGATTTATTAAAGGTTCAAGGGATTGTAGATCTGAGTATATGTTTACATTTCAACTCGATACCTCCACGCGTTCCCGCGCTAAAGGCTCTTGACAGACAGACGGAGGGACGGACGGGCAACTAAATGATCCTTCAAGGGTTTTCCCTTTTGATGTTCGGGACACAAAATATGACATTGTATCTACATTTGTACTATACCTCCTGTAGGTCGAAATTAAGACAAAAGTAGACGACCGAGCGTAAGCGTCTTACAAACTTAGTCTTCATTTTCCTCTCTGGACATTAAAATTTTTGAAAATATTTCGATACATTTTGATGTACATTAACCACAGCTATGCCTGTTGTTTTTTTTTTATTTTTTTTATTATTTAAAAAGATTTAAATTTTGTATTGAATTTATTTTTCGCTCCTATTTCTTATCTATATCCCCTTTCCACTAAATTAATATAATAATAATAAAAAACAACGGGTTGCACTCCGAGAGTGAAACTTGAATATTAACGTTGTGCATTTTTGATATTTTGGAGAAATTGAATTTTTATAAAAAGAGATAATTCTCTATTATACCTACGTAAAAAAATTTGAGTGTGGAAAATATTTTGAAATGCGAATTTTAGTGTTAATATATAACATATACAGAGTAATTCATGAGACGTGAGCAGGACTACAGCCTCCACAATAAGTAAATGTTAATGATCGTTCACCATCATATTAAGTACAACAATCACGCTTCTTTTCTGTTATTTTAACTTTTTGGTAAGGAAAAATTAGAGTATCTACAATCATGGACACCCAACAACACAAAGATACAATACAACACAATTAAGATTAAACCTCTTTAAAAGTTATGAGTGTTATGACAGCACTTTGATTATGAAGAAAATAAAATGTCATACTTGAATGAGATACGATTTTTCAAAAGGGCTTTCGAGGTCGAAAACTTGGATTTGTTATTACAATTTCATCACTACCAACATATTAAAAAAATAGAACTACCTACCTCATTTGATGTACCAATTCCATGGACTAAATTGCAAGTAAATAAGAGTGCCATAGAAATGGCAAATAATGCAAACAAATCTTTTCACCTTTTTTTCGTATTTTTTTTTTTTTTATACTACGTCGGTGGCAAACAAGCATACGGCCCGCCTGATGGTAAGCAGTCTCCGTAGCCTATGTACGCCTGCAACTCCAGAGGAGTTACATGCGCGTCGCCGACCCTAAACCCGCCCCCCCCTCATTGAGCTCTGGCAACCTTACTCACCGGCAGGAACACAACACTATGAGTAGGGTCTAGTGTTATTTGGCTGCTGTTTTCTGTAAGGTGGGGGATTTCGCACTTTTTAACGAAAGATATGGTATAATCAACGAATTATATACATAGGTAAATCTTTATTTGTATGATTTTCTATTAAAAATGTAACTTATGATAATTATTAATATTTCAGTAAAAATTAACTTTCTAGAAATTTTAAGTGTCAAATTTAAACTTCAGACTTCAACATGAGCTCATCGAGGCGGGTTTAGGGTCGGCAACGCGTATGTAACTCCTCTGGAGTTGCAGGCGTACATAGGCTACGGAGACTGCTTACCATCAGGCGGGCCGTATGCTTGTTTGCCACCGACGTAGTATAAAAAAAAATTATTCAGCAAATAGGCCACAAGCGCACTTTTACGCGTCAACATGGAATTTAATAAATATTGAAATTTACATACGATACAAGCAAAGCCGCTAGCATACTTGCCTCAAGGGCCTATTTGAGATTTAAGCTGGTTATAGTTATCCTCCGTATATATCCATTATATATATTGTTATGTTAAATAAAAATATCTTCTTGTTTCATATAAAAAAATACAAGCAAAAAACACATCAACAATTATAAAATACATACAAATACAAATGCTAAGAAAAGTCATGTTTGTTCACATTATTTGCCATTTCTATTCAGATCGACATTATGCCCAGACACTTCGCACATCACCCGACTACCCCACCATTGCCAGTTACTCGAACGGGACGCATAATCTGCACTTATTATAGGTAATTGAACACTAATACTGTGCTCCACATCTTGAGATCGATATCTTAAAATATGGGACAGTGTTAGATACAAAATAAAACGTAACTTTATTACGTAATCGAATTCATGTTTTTTTTTTAATTAAATAGGCATGTAGTAAGAACGCAAGATTAAATCAAGGCTTTTCTATACTTAAGTAAATGGGAATAATATAAACTAAAAGGCTAAGAAAGAAATACGAATATAGAATGTATCAGGGGCCCATTTCTCGAACGTTATTAGTCTAATATAGTGTGTTGTCATGGTAACTCATACGAATTGACAAGAGCTCATTGCTCGAACGCTATTAGACTAATTTTATTAGTCCACGAACTGTCAAATCATATGAGTGACCATGACAACACACTAATAATATTTACAATACATATGGCGCTACTTTATAGCACTAGTGTGAAAATTAGCATATTACATTACTGTGTCAAACATTTAAAGGGCCACATGTACTGTAAAACGTTGTACGATACATGTGCGAATAGGTAATTCGCAACTCGTGTCGATTTAAAACACTCCCTTCGGTCGTGTTTTAGTTTATCGCCACTCGTTTCGAATTTCCTATTTTTCGCACTTGTATCGTAATGTACTATTATCTAATACCGTTCAAGAAATGGGCCCCTGTTTGTTAATCTTACAACAAATACATTATTATATCAATCGTTTTTGTTATTGATAGACCAAATTGAATATATGAATTAGTAGGTAATACATACACAAATTATTATTTACTTATCTCAGTTAAGCCTATTTGTAGTAATAATTCGTAAATAATCCCTAGTAATATAATAAATGTTTCGCATTTCCAATACTCCATATGTATGTCTGTCAACCCTTCACGACGACTCTTTTCCCTTTTTTGACGACCGGTCTGGCCTGGTGGTTAGTGACCCTGCCTATGAAGCCGATGGTTCTGTGTTCGAATCCGGTAAAGGCATTTATTCGTGTGATGAGCACGAATACTTGTCATTGAGTCATGGGTGTTTTCTATGTATTTAAGTATTTCTATTTCGTCGCGCTAAATTGCTAAGCTCATGTAGATAAAATATGGTACGGTACGCAGATAAGATAAAACACAGTAGAAAGTAGTAGTCGAAATTATAATTCCCACCCTCTACCTAGTTAGAGACATGCTTATATCATGATACAGCTTAACGCCCCGATTCGAACTCTATGATACGTCAAACATTTGCAAAGATACGATATGGATTAGAACTGTCAGATTCAGAAGTTTCTTCAAACAAAAAAGTCACTTTTAACACAGACATATCCAATCCATATCGTATCTTTAGGAAATTTTTGACGTATTATCTTGAAGTTCGAATCGGCCCGTAAGTCAAAAGTAATCTCAATCCTATCAATAAGTATTCTAAGTTTAGGAGTACTTTCTGAAGTAATGAAAGTAAGGTAGATTTAAAACAGTGGCAAGGAATTCGTGCGTAGACCAATTTCAGTGAAATTGCCATACGCATGCGTTAACATTTTACATGGCCCGTGCACATCAGTGTTGATGTGACAATAATCATCAACTTTTTGAGTCATTTTGGTAATGAATGTATTCAAAACTTTACTGTAAACACCTTTACTTTTATAAGTTCGTGTCATCCACGATGACGCGCAAATTTGTCAAATCTAACCTTTAATGACATGACAATACGAATCAAGGCACATGTCTTCGTGAATGACACGATCTATAGAGTCCGTCTAATCTAACTTTGCACCGAATCGAAAATACAATACAATATTTGTGTGTGGAAGTTCTGGGCATCGCGAGTCTGTCTTTGCGTAGCTTTAAACTAAAAAAATATAAGTATTGAATGCTTTCAAAATTAATACGAGAATCGGTTGAAAAATGTGACCTATAGAGAAAAAGAACTAGACAGCAGGAATGACGGACATACGAATATTTTTGCCCGGAGCTGAAGTGACCTTTAGTTTCGCTTGGTAAGAAATATTCAATAAATATTATCGGACATTATTACACAAAATTCACTAAGTCCCACAATAAGCTCAATAAGGCTGGTGTTGTAGGTACTTAGACAACGATATATATAATACATAAATACATAGACATCACCCACGACCCAGGGACAAATATCTGTCCTCATCACACAAACAAATGCCCTTACCAGAATTTGAACCCGGGACCATCGGCTTCATAGGCAGGGTCACTACCCACTAGGCCAGACCGGTCGGTCGTCAAATAATAGTATTAAGGTCAATATGATACGTGATGATACTAATACTGTAACGTATCAAAAGATTTAAAGGTCACATGCCCGGAGAAAGCCATGTCATTTTTGAACCCGTGACGAAATTGTGATGGTGTCAACCGTCATTAGAGAGCGCAGTGACGTCACGGCAATTTAAACGTTAACTTACGTTATTAAGTGTGTGTTCTTATAAAAACGGACAAGTGCGAGTCGGACTCGCACACCGAGGGTTACATACAATCGTAACTTTTTTTACAAATTACTCACTTATAGTACGGTCGCCAAGCCGCTCCGAGGCCAGATTTAATTGACTCAGCTCGGCCTTACCCACAACCGGTATCAATGTGTTCGGACAGTTCTCCTGATCACCGTACATGCGGTAGTAAAGCGGAAAAATGGTGGAGGGGATAGTAATGACGTCACAAAGATGGCGGCCGGACCTATTCTTTTTGGCGGTGTATCTCGAAAACCACTTAACCGATTTTAATCATCGAGGTGTCAAATAATAGCTTATATTATGGAAATTATTTCCTTTTCTACAAACATTTACGTGAAACCTATAGGAAAAAAAATAATCACAAAAAACAGTTTTTTTATAAAATTATTATTTTTTATTTTGTAAAAATCTCCGTAAATATTAGCATTTCGCAAATTTTGTTTCATATAAAGCATATTGCTTCATTATCAAGGAATATAATGAGCCTTAAAACATACAGATCGAGTAATAAACAATGAAGCTACACTCATTTATTTGCGCATGGGTAACGATAACTGGCTTTTACCGGTCGAAACTGTGGTGACTGTTACGATACGTATTGAATGGAATTTATAGAGTATCGGTTTTAATTACTGAAATTATAATTAAAATTATAAAAACCAGACACAATAATGTTACCTTACTTCGACGTTTAGTCTCTTTTTTCGTCTTAATCATAGGTAGGTACATATTTCTTTTTACTTAAAAATTTTATACAGGGTGAACTTTTAACCACCAGTCATACTCTGCGCAGCGACTTTATAGGTCATACTTAACAACTTTTACTATGGGACCAATTCCGAAATCGCGAAAAAAATTTTGACTGTCCCATATAAAGGTGCGACCAACTTTACCAGACCAACACTTTTCCAAACTGAGCTACAGCTGTCCGATGAAGTTAAGTACTTAGGACTAACTCTCGACAATAAACTCAATTGGAACAACCACATCAACAAACGGATAGACAAGGCGGGAGTTGTCTTCTGGCAGTGCAGAAGGATGATTGGTAAGAGGTGGGGACTCAACCCGAAAATTACCCTCTGGCTCTATAAGACGATAATCCGCCCCTTACTCTGTTACGGTGCTCTGGTTTGGTGGCCAAGAACAAACCTAGGCAACGTACGAGACAAACTACAAAGACTTCAAAGGCTCGCATGCGCGGCCACCACTGGCTGCACGAGGTCTACCCCGACTGCAGCCATGGAGGTCATGCTAAACCTTCCACCGCTGCACCTACACATACAGCAAGAGGCCAGTCTCTCAGCGGTAAGGTTGCGAACCCTCAAGATATGGTCTAACATCACAGGAGCTCTTCACACAAAATGCCTGGAAAAGGTGTATGACGAATTTCCAGTGCTTAGGTCAGGCACGGACCGGATTCACAAACAAGCTATCTTCGATAAAAGGTACAAAATACAGTTATATGAGGACGACAATCATGAAGGACTCAATCCCCGGGAGCTGAGAATCTTCACTGATGGGTCCAAAACAGACAGCGGATCGGGCTCTGGAACCTTCTCAGAAGACCTGAACATGTCGATCACCACTCCGCTAGGAGCCCATAACTCGGTATTCCAAGCTGAGTGCATGGGCATCATAAACGCGGCGGCTGCCATCACTGCAAGGAAGGTAGTAGGATCCTCCATCCGCATACTCTCCGACAGTAGAGCAGTCTTAATGGCTCTAAATAGCCATATAGTTACATCCAAACTTATACACGAATGCCACGAACGACTAATGGAGGTATGTCATAATAACAAGATCACCCTACAATGGATCAAGGGACACAGTGGATCCCGAGGTAACGATGCTGCGGACGAGCTTGCCAGGCAAGGATCGAATGCGGGGGCGATTGGTCCGGAACCGATTCTTCCGATACCATTTAGCAAGGTACGCTCAATGCTGCTGGCACGTACAGGGAAACTACACACAGAACACTGGCTGAACCAGACTGGATGCAGACAGGCAAAAGAAGCCATGCCTGGCATCAACGGAAAACTCACAAGGGCGCTCCTGCAACTAGGGAAGGTCCGACTGAGTATGGTAACCAGTGTCATAACAGGTCATGGACTATTTAACAAACATCTTTTCACAACAGGTGTCACAGACAGTCCCCTGTGCCGAGGTTGCATGGAGACAGAAGAAACAGCCTCTCACGTGGTGCTGGAATGCAGCGGAGTGACTCCATACAGGGCTAAACATCTCGGATCTCCGAGAGACCTCCCCGAGGTCCTACTCAACATCAAAGGTTTGATAGGATTCCTCGAGGAGCTGGGCTGGCAGGACTAGCCCACCCCCAACATATCACGCAAAAGCAAGCTGGAATTTGGAGCCATTACTTGGGACCCTAGTGAGGAGAAGTATAGGTTAATGATCGAGAGGGTTCATAGACGTTTCGCGCGATACATGTACAAGAGAATTTACGGCTACTACCCTTATATGTATCCCTCTCTTTTCGTGCTGGGTATGGTGGGACTCAGGACTCTTAACCTGAGACGCAAACTGCTGCTGTTGATCCATTATTATGGAATTCTCAATGGTACAGTAAATAACTCATATGTGCTAGAGAGATTGGGTATATTTGTGCCGAATGCGCGCCCTTGTCCTGCGGGGCTGAGCGCGCTGCCGGCGAGGCGCCCGCAGCGGCTCTTCGCGTCGAGCTCAGTGCGCACCCGCCGCGCCAGGAACGCGCCTACCGCGAGGGCCCTGGCTATGCTCAATGCCATGTCCATCGACGCCCCACATATAGACGTGTTTGCGGACAGTGTTGGTGGATTTGGTCGAAAACTTTTAATTTATTTAAATAATAATTGTATGTAGTTTTCGCAACTTTTTATTTTAATTTAATTTACAACGAATGCATGAATTTGTAATGTAATGTATTTGGTGACATTGTACTTAATTTAATTTTAGTTATGACAGTAGTATTATTTGTGTGTATTGTTAATATCTAAATGTATATATATATAATTGTTCTAGTATATAAGCGCCTTGGTTTTTGTTGACTGTAATGTTTATATATTTTGTAATAAATAAAATAAAATAAAATAAAATAGGCGCAAGTCGTCGAGTTGCGGAAAAATCGCCCGAATACAATACAATACAATACAATACAAGGTGCGACCAGACCGCAGCTTAAAAAACGGTCACGATACGGAATCGCAGTGACGCGTCGTATGCGTACCGTTTTTGACGCATGCTCCCCACACCGCTGTTTAAAAAACGGTGACGGTACGGAATCGCAGTGACGTGCTTCACGCGAATCTTTTTTGTTCGCAAAACAGTTTCGTCTTTTACGTCACCGGTACGGTGTCTGCCATAAGATCTCCGTGTAATATTTTTTGCGATTTTTACGCAGTTCAATTTACGGTGCGTCAGCTTATTTTAAGCAGCGGTGTGGCGAGCATGCGTCATGGACCCGGGTACGTCCTTAAACTACGTCCAAAAGAGAGGTATGGGCATTGTGAATGTCATCTCGCTTTGTGTGGTAGGGCACAGCCAGTGGGTGTCATTCCAGATCCAAATTTTCTTGCGTGATTCGGCATTGGTCCCATAATAAAAGTTGTTCAGTATGACCTGTAAAGTCACTGCGCAGAGTATGGCTGGTGGTTAAAATTTCATCTTATACCTATATTCGACACAAGTAGTAAGTACTTACAGACCAACTATGATACACATTTTGCCTGTATAGTGATACATAGTGAATAAATTAATACCTGATTTAAAAAATAAAACAAAAATAACAAATAGCATGTTATTTAATTCAGTAATCACTAATCAGTCTTAAACAATGAACATCATACTTTTAGATTAGACAACAAAATGTATATTTATACTGTGTTTCGACTTGAAAGATTTTACTGCTTTAAAACATAAGACAAACCTACCAACCAAATGTATAAAAAAAATGTTTTTTGTGATTATTATTTTCCTATAGGTTTCACGTAAATGTTTGTAAAAAGGAAATAATCTCCATAATATAAGCTATTAGTTGACACCTCGATGAATACAATCGGTTAAGTGGTTTTCGAGATACACCGCCAAAAAGAATAGGTCCGGACGCCATCTTTGTGACGTCATTACTATCCCCTCCCACCATTTTTCCGCTTTACTACCGCATGTACGGTGATCAGGAGAAACGCCCGAACACATTGATACCGGTTGTGGGTAAGGCCGAGCTGAGTCAATTAAATCTGGCCTCGGAGCGGCTTGGGGACCGTACTAATAGTAAAAGTTGTTCAGTATGACCTATAAAGTCGCTGCGCAGAGTATGACTGGTGGTTAAAAGTTCACCCTGTATAAATTTTTTAAGTAAAAAGAAATAAGTACCTACCTATGATTAAGACGAAAAAAGAGACTAAACGTCGAAGTAAGGTAACATTATTGTGTCTGGTTTTTATAATTGTCATTATAATTTCAGTAATTAAAACCGATACTCTATAAATTCCATTCAATACGTATCGTAACAGTCACCACAGTTTCGACCGGTAAAAGCCAGTTATCGTTACCCATGCGCAAATAAATGAGTGTAGCTTCATTGTTTATTACTCGATCTGTATGTTTTAAGGCTCATTATATTCCTTGATAATGAAGCAATATGTTTTATATTAAACAAAATTTGCGAAATGCTAATATTTACGGAGATTTTTACAAAATAAAAAATAATAATTTTATAAAAAAACTTTTTTTTGTGATTATTTTTTTTCCTATAGGTTTCACGTAAATGTTTGTAGAAAAGGAAATAATCTCCATAATATAAGCTATTATTTGACACCTCGATGATTAAAATCGGTTAAGTGGTTTTCGAGATACACCGCCAAAAAGAATAGGTCCGGCCGCCATCTTTGTGACGTCATTACTATCCCCTCCACCATTTTTCCGCTTTACTACCGCATGTACGGTGATCAGGAGAACTGTCCGAACACATTGATACCGGTTGTGGGTAAGGCCGAGCCGAGTCAATTAAATCGTGTTTCTAGAGGGCTTTTGAGATTTGGCGACCGTACTATTAAGTCACTATGCCTATCACTTTTGCACTTACATACTTTAACACTTTTTTTATTTTATTTTTTGCACTTTTTGTTAGAACGTGACAGGCATGGTGATAGGCGATAAAAATGCGAACGCTCAGCCCGCAGGTGACTACAACACAACTACCTATAGTGAGACTTTCGACTAAAAGTACCGTTCATATTCAGTACCCCTAGTGTACATTTATTCGATAGCGAAACGTGACGTACCAGTTTGCGTTAAGCCTCATTTTGTATGGGATTTAAAAACAGCGCGCCAAGTGGGACGTTTGGAAACTCAAAATTCCATATAAAATGAGACAACGCAAACGCGTAGGTACGTCACGTTTCGCTATCGAATAAATTTACACTAGGGGTACTGAATGCATTACTGCGGCAGCATTGCAGCGCGACATTACTGCCGCAAATATCCAAAATCTGGGCAGGAATATCGATTATTACATGTGCGACAGTAATGCATACATAATTCATTATTCATATATAGGCCGTACGTTATTAGTCTATTAGTTTATTTATTAGTTTATAGTTGACAGCAGCGTATCGAAATTAATCTGGAAGGTAGATTCAAGGAACAAAATCTCTCGTGGCGATACAATACCTAGAATACTTGAGAAAAAAATCTAATCATAAACAGCGCACTTCACTCCGTCAATAACGTCTAGGTTCTTAGCTACTCTAGCGCTACTCTGGAGAGATTTGGAACTATTATTTACAGTACATATGGGGCTACTTTATAGCACTAGTGCGAGAAGTAGCATATTATGTTACTGTGTCGAACATTTAAAGGGCCATATGTACTGTAAAACGTTGTACGATACATGTGCGAATAGGTAATTCGCAACTCGTGTCGATTTAAAACACTCCCTTCGGTCGTGTTTTAATTTATCGCCACTCGTTTCGAATTTCCTATTTTTCGCACTTGTATCGTAATGTACTATTATAGCTGACAGCCGGACACGTTTGCAACAGTTCTGCCTAAGGAGATTCTGTTCCTTGCCTCTATATTCCATAGAAATTAATATTATAGTTGAATTGGGAGCCCGTACATGAAAAGTAATGCAATTATAGTTTGGTATACGAAATCTTAATTCAGCCATTACAGTCGACGTGTAAAAAAAATAATTTTGCTATGACTATAAATTAGCAAATTAATAAATAAATAACATTAAATTCACGAAATTATTAAATACCTGCTACTACTAACTTTTACACGACAAATATTCTTTTAGGGAGTAAAGTGCCTTGTTCATAAGCCTAAGGGTTTTGGATTTTCTCTTATTTGTATTGAAATGTTGGTGCAGTCTTCAACTTCAACATTTATTCAGCAAATAGGCCACAAGGGCACTGTTACACGTCAACATGGAATTTGCATACAAGCAAAAACAAGCACATCAACAATTATAGTAAAATATCAATGAAAACTAAAATATTATTATTACTTAGAGACGTATAAAGTCTTTTAATGTTGAATTACAAAAAAGGGTTCTCTGAGTTCAAAGATCTGTCTAAGAGACTCAGAAACGCCGCAGGAGATCGAAGAGCTGGTAGCTTGCTAGCTCAACGCATCAGTCTAACGATCCAACGAGGAAATGCTGCCAGCGTTTTCGTTACTATGCCGCAGGGGCCATATTAAGATTTATTTAGTTTTATTTTACATTTAATTTACTCATGTTGTTGACTTTAGTTTACTTAAAGTTTTTATTATTAATTCTAATGATTATTTAATATTATTTATTTAATTTATATCATTTGAATAAATACATTAAGTATTAAAAAAAAAACACAAACAGATACAAAAAAGAATCTAAAATTATTTAGAGTCTCAATTCGAACGTCACCTATAAGACAATCAACAGTTTTGTACATTACCAAACATTCAAGCTACAAACTATGTTTAATTGCCCCAAGTCACCGTCAATTATTACTTGTAACAGCCCCATTAACAGGTGAAAGTAGCAAAAAACATATAGTTTGAGACTTTTACCGTCTAATTTGCAGATTTATATGGTTATTGTGAGATAACTGTGAAACGATGTAAATTTAACAACGAAGCTACCCTTAAATTCATTTACAGTACATATGGGGCTACTTTATAGCACTAGTGCGAAAAGTAGCATATTACGTTACTGTGTCGAACATTTAAAGGGCCATATGTACTGTAAAACGTTGTACGATACATGTGCGAATAGGTAATTCGCAACTCGTGTCGATTTAAAACACTCCCTTCGGTCGTGTTTTAATTTATCGCCACTCGTTTCGAATTTCCTATTATTCGCACTTGTATCGTAATGTACTATTTTAATAAGCAGAAACATCTGCGAACGATGCTATTAAGCTTAGGGCCGGTACAGACGGACTGCAACTCGACTGCAACTTGTATGGGAACTGCACGTCGACGTTGCAGTTGGAGTGCAGTCGGCATGCAGTTCCCATACAAGTTGCAGTCGAGTCGCAGTCCATCTGTACCGGCCCTTAGGATAAATTTAAAAGTGGAAAAATTACTGTCTTGGGTGAGACTTGAACTCACGGCCTCTGGATCACCCATGACAGTAATTTTTTCACTTTTAAATTTATCCTAAGCTTCGAAGCTACCCTTGTTAGACGTGTGTTTGGACACGGTTACAAAATGACGGAACGAAGAGATTTAGCGATGAGAGCAAACATGATTGCGCGCAGGTTCAGCCGATGTACAGCCCAAGTAAAGATAACCTTATTTGAAGCGTACTGTACATCGCTGTACACATGTACTAGGTTATGGACAAGGTACACCCAGCGATCGCTTAATGCTCTGCGGGTCCAATACAACGATGCCTTTAGAGTGCTGTTGCGGCTGCCGCGATACTGTAGCGCGTCCGGGATGTTTGCGGATGCGAGCGTGGACGGTTTCCACGCCACGCTCCGCAAGCGTTGCGCCGCGATGCTTAGCAGGGTGCGTGCCAGCCGCCACAGCCTCCTGGCCACAGTGGCAAATAGATGGGACAGTGGCCTTTTGAGGCACTGGTCCTCCCTGCATGTCAGTTTTAACAGGAAATTTAATTTAATGTAATGTTAGTTATTATTTGTTAATATTTAATTTTTATTTGTATTTATTTAACTCTAATAGTATTTAATTTATAAATTATGGATTATCAATTGTCTGAAATAAATGAATTTTAATTTTAATTATTAATTTTTAATGACACGGTGTCCTAAAATATTAAAATTTTCTCGGGTCAGCGGTGTAAGGTTAGAGCTTGTGTAGCTTTGTTTGTCGTTCATAAGCGCATTGTAATATGCCTACTTGAAAAACGAACTATTTTTGATAGATAGATAATACATTTATTCGTTTGCCACAAACTTGCAGTGCATCCAGGGCCCTTATTCGACATGCTAAAATTGACGTTTCGTGTTGATTTCCATTTGATGTGAGAAATATTGTGACTTGTCGAATTGCTATTATCACCACCTGTCAGTGAACAATATCCACACTAGAGGCGGGGCGTTGTACCGGAATAGTTTTTGGAACAGGTTATTTGTAATAGACTACTTTTAGCTTGTCGAGTATTTAAAAGTACGGACTTTGATTTCTGAAATAAAATAAATATGAAACTTTTATCACCTCGTACCTCCATTCTTACCGTTACTTTAGGTAAAATAAAATTTTGTTAACAGATGGTCGTCTGGGTGTCTGTTGTATCTAAAAATAATGTAATAATATATAACAAAAATATGACAATAGATTCATAGCATTCAGTCAAAACGTCACCATATTTCCGACCCTTACCGAAATAATAAGTCGATATTTGTATAAATAATCCTTATTTGTACGACGCCTAAGCACGGCAAATACGTAAACTGCCTATTGGGGGTCATACTCGTAAAACTGGTATTTTAGACGTACTTTTGGTACGAGTAACAGAGACGTTTTTTTGGTACGCAGTCCCAGCTCTAGTCAGGATTCTAGTTGTCAAATATAAGCGTGTCGAATACGTATTAGTTAACTGTCAAATGAAATTAGATCAACGGTAGACTTTTTTGTCGATGGGTATGGCTGCCATGTTTGGATTTATGACATTTAAAAGGGGATCCTGAGGCAGAGAGTAGTTTTTTCTGTACGATTTTGATTCTTCTACTGGACGCAAGATGGAGTTAGCTGCCAAATTCCGATCAGGCTGACGCAACTAGGAAGAAAAAAGTTTTGTATGGAATTTGTTTCGCAAATCATTGCCAACGAAGAAAAAGAAAACGTCAGTGCTATTTCTTCTGTCAAGTTTACATCAAGTCTACTGTCAGCCTAATTGCTTTGTTTGTTTTGAAGGCTTCAATGTTTTGTTCGGGTATTTCGTGTAATTTCTTTATTATTTAGTGCAAAAATCGAAAATAGTCAGCCGTGATCAGAGTAAAGAGCGAGTTTGTTACAATGCCAGCGAGAAAACGGTTTACTAAGTGTGAAATATGTGGCAAGCGAGCCACTCGAGAAAATCACGAAAAAAGGGATTTTATGGCGAAATTTCCCTTGGATGAAGACTGGTAAGTATTGCTTTAGATACTTTTGACCTTATTTTGGGTCAGCAGGCTATAAATACATCGAAAATTAGATATTTTACATTATTTTTCGTTGTGAACTAGGGATGTACTATAACTATCGATAACTGTAGTTTTATTTGTATATCAGTGTAAATAATTAAATTAAAATGTGAAATTTCCTTAGAACTAGCATGCAATATGACCATAATTAATTCGTCGAAGATTAATAATGCATAAATTATCTATTACTTATGCATTAATGGTCATTAGTTAACATATTTTTTTTATCTAGTGATTATTTAATATATTAACCTAAAATGTAAGAAAATTAATCTCTGTTTTTATGATAAATAGAAATATTATAGGACATTATTACACAAACTGACTTAGTACTAAAGTATGAATGGCATGTGTTGTGGGTACTTAGACAACGATATATATACCTATATATATACCCACAACACATGCCATTCATACTTTAGTACTAAGTCAGTTTGTGCAATAATGTATATATATATATGTACATAGACCTAATTTATAAGTATTTATAAATACATAGAAAATACCCATGTCTCAGGAACAAATATTCATGCTCATCACACTAATAAATGCCCGTTCCAGGATTTGAACCTGGGACCATCGGCTTCATAGGCAGGGTCGCTGCCAACAAGGCCAGACCCGTTCTCATGATTAACAGACATATAAATACATAAAAAGTTAAAGCATTGATAAAGGGTTGTTGATAACTGGATGCCGAAAAACATGATTTATAGATGCATATTAGCGCGAAATAATCAGTTGATCATCTCATTAGCAAACACATGGAATATAAACTGTAGATAAAGTCATGTTTTTCCAAGGCTGTATGTTTTCAGATGCAGGCAGTGGGCCAAATTTGTTGGGAACGAAGACCTGATACATCTTCCCATAGAAAAGTTACATTTATTCAAACATGTATGTGCACATCATTATGAAAATCAAGCATTTAATAAAATAAAAAAACACGACTTAAAAACTGTATTAAAATAATTCGGGTCCACATTAAGCCCGACCAGATAGTAGTCCAATTAAGAACTATCCACTATATAACATACAACTTAAATGTGGACTCGATGCTAACCTGATTTCGAGTACAAAATTTGTAGACAGGAGCCTATTTTTCAACCCTCCCCATTTTATCGATATCGATAAGAATCGTAAGCGTGTAGCGTACTACACTATTTAAATCGCTTATGTTGGTACTATGGTTCTTTGACAGTTCTTTGTCGTACATTTTGGTAATGATTTGCGAAACAAACTGATTCCACTCGCTAGTATGGAAGTCCCGTCTCTTAAAACGTAGTGATAATTATATTATTATGCTCTTTGACAATGACATGCAGTTGCGTCGATGTAGATCTAACATAAAAAACGTACATGTGACGCATGTGACAATTGTCCACGATGAAAGAAATATCTTGACAATTAACATAAAGCAATACAATACCACAAAATGTCAACAAGAAAACAGATTTATTATAAAAATACAAATTATATACAAAGCTTCATTTTAAAACCAATGGTCGTGGGTTCTAACCCCGGCTCTTAACAATGTGCATCTTGTATCATGTACCGATTGCTTTTCAGTAAAGTAAAATATATTATCATGAGGAAGATGGAGTAGCCCCAATAAGGTATATTTTGCCCTCTGGGTTAGAAGGTCAGATAGTAGTGAGACAGGGAGATATAGTGAAGAAAAACAAGCATTTATTGTGTTGTTAGGCTAGTTCTTTTTTTCAAAATTTGAAAACGAACGCAACAGCATGCTCAAAGCCCCCTGTGAGTCAGAATCTGTTAAATTCAGGCTTAAGACGAAACAGGAGCTGAGCCCGTACACAAATTTGAGATTTTTAGGTAAAAGGTAAAAAATATCGCCGTCGCGCTGACGAGTTTGGCACCCCGTACCTAGCTAGAGACTATCCCTTGTGTGTGTACCAACAAACCAAATTTTAGACAAATATGATACGTCTTCTTCTTCTTTGTCGTTGTACTCTTTGCAGAGCGTCGTGGTCAACTGCTGATATCAGGCGCAGATGTTGCTTGCCGTACGATTTCTCGCCATTTTTCGCAGTTGGGGGCCATTCTGGCAAATGCGTTCAGGGGACCCTTCATGGCAGATTTGATTTGGTCATTCCATCGCATAGGTGGCCTTTTGCGCGGTCTTTTTCCGTTTGCTCTACCCTGCACCACTAGACGCTCTATGGAGTCGTTGTTCCTCCTCGAGACGTGACCGAAAAAACTGAGTATGCGGGTCTTTACGAGAGTCGAAAGGCGCTGCTTGATACGGAGTTCTTTAAGGATGGAGACATTAGTCCGAAACTCGGTCCAGGATATCCCCAGCATTTTCCTCCAGCACCGTATTTCTAGGGCGTCTATCGTCTTCTCCTCTGTCTTTCGGATAGTCCAGGTCTCCGCAGCGTATAAGAATATAGGAAAAACGAGGGCCCGTACAAGCCGAACCTTCGTGGTGTTTGTGACGTTTCGGTGATACGTAGCCTATACGTAAAAACTAGCCAAGACAAATCCTTTATAATTTCAGGATTTTCTACACAGCACAGAACATGGCACCCATATAGATCTCAATTCCGTTGTCGGCGAGTCAACAACGACACATATTCTTAATATTGAACTTAATTGGCTCTCATTTCACATTTATGTTTTAAATTAATTATAGGCATAGACATACCATATCCTATTGTAAGTACAAAGTTTCAGAGCAATCTAGCAAGTCATTTTAAAATGAGAACGTAACTACATTTGTATGGAGAACCGAATTTGCTGCGGACGCACAATGTAGCATAATCGGATTAGGACCAACCTCGAAATCTCTGTAAAAGTCATGAAATTTATTATGTATATAAATTAAAGGCCCCTTTTTCATGCCCAAACTATTTAACATTTGGGGACCTCGAGGAATCCGAACCATCTTGGAAAATGTGTACCATCAACACAACAGTCAACATTAAAACTTATTAAATACTACACAAAAAAGTCCTCGATATCTTTGCAGAACAATAAATCTTGTTATAGAGAATACTTGCTGAATCTAAGTTTAACGCTTATACACTTCCAGGGGACATTCTCTTAAAAGGAAACTCGGAGGAATATGAATTCTATTTTTAACTATACATTTGTACGTGGTCTACCCCAATATTAACATTTTACTCTACTGTGTTATTTTTTTATTTTTTTTTTTTTATTTATTTATAAACCTGAAAGAAGGTTTATGGGTGTAAGTACTGATGATTCAGTACACCCAGTAGCTAGGTATTAGGATACTGGACGGATTTTTTTAAATGACGTATCGTTAGATTCCTCTTGCCATTCACAACCTACTTTTACTTGTTCTATTCTAGAGGAGTTCTAGAGGACTCCGAATATTAAATCATATTTTTTCTTCTAGCGCCTAAACTATTGAGCGGAGTACAGTAAAACAGACATCAGTAGATCCACAGTTAGTATACAAGTGCTATGCAATACAAAGTTACTAAAATTAACGGAAGAAAAAGGTTTAGGGCTAAATAATACGTCATTTAAAAAATCCGTCCAGTATCCTAAGCTACAGGGTGTCCTGAATCCTCACTACTTATACCCATAACCCTACTTTCTGGTTAAGTTGCAGTCAAGTAAAATATTGATATTGGGGTAGATTATGTACAAATGTATAGTTAAAAGTAGAATTTTTATTCTTCCAAGTTTCCTATTAAGAGAATATCCCATGAAAGGGTATAAGGGCTAAATCTGGGTTTAGCAAGTATTTTTTAAAGCAAGATCATTTTTTTTCGCAAAGATGTCTAAAACTATTTTATGTAGAATTTTATAAGCTTGAATGTTGCCTTACACGATTATTGAATAAAGAACGTAGATTTAGAGTAAAACGCGAATTTCTCCTGGATGGTCCACATTTTCCAAGATGGCTGCGGTTCCTCGAGGTCCCCAAATGTCAAATGGTGTGGGCATGAAAAAGGGGCCTTTAAGGGGCGTATATACATACCAAATTTCATGACTGTTCAGACATTTCGAGTTTGGTCCTAATCCGACTGTGCTAATGCCACTATGTACGTAAACTGTAACTGTACTGCGGACTCAACCTTCACGTTATAATTTTTTAAGTATTAACGTTGACATAGTAACGAAAATAATAAACACGTCAATTGAAGTAAACAATATTATTATATGCAAGAAAATTTTGCAAAATAGGTACATTAATAATTAATATGTAAAACACCATTAATTATTGAATTAAAATTATGATTTTGTGTTAAAAAATATGAGACCAATTATACAGCCCGATTACACGGGCTACATATTAAAAATGATTATCATGGAAACAGTAAATATACACAGGTGAACAAAGTTATAGTAAAATAGGTGCATAATTTCAGAGCTTGCCTGGCCCACCTGTACCACCTATATATATAGTCCTCCTCGCCGTATCAGACGACGGCGACTCCTTCAACTGTTTTTATTCGGAAACATGGAAAGCTCTAATATGGCTTGCAAAGCCAAATTTGGTTTTGAAAATGCGATCGCATGGTGCGCAATGAAGCTGACCAGCTGGGTTGTAGGTATAGGTATACGAGGGCCTCGGTCGCGTCTTACGGAGATGGCGCTTGGTCTTCCAAGCGCCGCACACAGCAGCTTGTACAGGTTCAAAGTCTAGAACCTGTACCACCTACCATGACCACGGCCGTCTCCTACTATTATTTTTTTCTAATACCTATGGCCTTACTAGGGAATAGTATTCCATGTTCTTGATCCAGAATTTAAACCCTTAACTACATATTTGTGGCACTTGGGGTTGAATTTGAAACTCTAGGGCACTAGCGTGGCTCTATGAGAGCGCCTTATATAGGCTTCTGGTGACCAGAGGATCAGCATTGTTAACCAGCGCGGAAATGCACCCAGCCTTCTGGGCACCCTACCGAGCGACCAGAATATAGGGCAAATATTTTATGTATACGTTTTTGACTTAAGTGTTTTTATCATGTTTTATATTTAAACTTACAGATGTCGAACTACCAGCAGTTTTTGAAGAGGTGTAGTTTTTATATTTCCTGGTACCAAACTGATACAGGAAATTGGAACATCAGTAAATAATCTACACCGAAGACAATGAAATATAGTCACATAATACTTTAATGTTTTATTTTATTAAAGAAATCGGTAAAAAAATGTGTTAACTGAAAAAGATAAATTTTATTTTATTTGTAGTAGACAAAATATGTATTTAATCTCCTTTTAACATAAGAATTCTCTTTGTGTATGTACATATAAATAATAGGTACTTAGGTCTTGGTAAGTAATATAGACAGTACAGTAGGTCTTATCTTAATAATTTGAGATCTCATACATGCGTTCCGATATATCTGATGGCGACTGTACATACAATGGGGTCGCGTATACGAGTACAAAGAGCATTAAAATAGTTGTTGATAGACCAAGTGAGCGAGCTACTATGGTACCTATCTTTATATAAATTTTATGCATTATGTAATAGCGCAATACAGAATTTTTTTTTGACAAATTGTAGTATTATTTTTATAGTAATAAAGGTTATTCATGAACCATCTCGTAATTTAAAAAAAACGGCGTTATCTCTAAATCATATGCCTTATATTTACAGATGTGTTAGGTTACAACTTGGTTCGTGAATGTGGTTTAGAAGCAACTTGAGACTGGGTGCGGAGTAAATTGCATCAATTTTTTTTACAATTTTGAGCGTTTATAGGAGAATATGTGGAGCGAGCATTATTCGACGTGTAGGTGTGGGTTCAACAAAAAGATCGCATGTCAATAGTTCTTTATTGTCGTTAAAATTCAATTAATAATCGCCTTTATCGACCATCAACTGTGTGGTCACTTTTTAATTGATTGACGTTGTCAGGTACAGTTTCACTACTCGCCGCCGCATTGTTCATAGCGCATTACTTATCCTATCGAATACAAGATGTCGCTGATTCCTGTAAACTTATGTTTAAAAAAAAAGACTCTTTACTCTATGCCATATATTGTAGGAAAGGAAGGGTATTCCCTGTCGTACGTAAAAAAATCCAAGATGGTGCCCATGGACAATAAAGTCTAGCAATAAAATCAACACTTGTCAAAATTTGACATTAGCAATCCACAGTCAGGTGACAATCAAATCAAACCGAACCACCAGGCTGACGCAACTAGGAACAAAATAAGTTTTGTATGGAAGAAAAATAAAACGTCAGTGCTATTTAATCTGTCAAGTTTACATCAAGTCAACTGTCAGCCTAATTGTTTTGTTTGTTATGAAGCCTTCAATGTTTTGTTCGGGTATTTCGTGCAATTTCTTTATTATTTAGTGAAAATATAGAAAATAGTGAACCGTGATCAGAGTAAAGAGCGACTTTGTTACAATGCCACCGAGAAAACGGTTTACTAAGTGTGAAATATGTGGCAAGCGAGCCACTCGAGAAAATCACGAAAAGGAATTTTATGGCGAAATTTCCCTTGGATAAAGACCGGTACGTATTGCTTTAGATACTTTTGACCTTATTTTGGTGCAGCAGGCTTTAAACACATCGAAAATTTGATATTTTATATTATTTTTAGTTGTGAACTAGGTATGTACTAAAACTATCGATAATTGTGTTTATTTGTATATCAGTGTAAGTAATTAAATAAAATATGTGAAATTTCCTGAGAACTTCATGCAATATGACACAAAATTAATTCGTCGAAGATTTTCAATGGAAAATTATCTATCATCTATGCATTAATGGTCATTATTTGATATATATTTTTTAATCTAGTAATTATTTAATATATTAATTATAAGTAAATGAATCTCTTTTTTTGTGATCAATAAAAAATATTATACGACATTATTACACAAATTGACTTAATCCCATAGGAAGCTCAATAAGACATGTGTTGTGGGTACTTAGACAACGATATATACATATAAATACATAGAAAACACATGACTCAGGAACAAATATGCATCACACAAATAAATGCCCGTACCAGGATTTGAACCTGGGACCATCGGCTTCATAGGCAGCGTTACTGTCCAGTAGGCCAGACCGGTTCACATGATTAACAGACATATAAATACATAAAAAGTTAGAGCATTGATAAAGGGTTGTTGATAACTGGATGCCGAAAAACATGATTTATAGATGCATATTAGCGCTAAATAAACAGTTGATCATCTCATTAGCAAATACTTGGAATATAAACTGTAGATAAAGTCATGTTTGTCCAAGGTATGTTAACTGTATGTTTTCAGATGCAGGCAGTGGGTGAAACTTGTTGGGAACGAAGACCTGACGATACATCTTCCCATAGAAAAGTTACATTTATTGAAACATGTATGTGCAGAACATTTTGAAAATAAAGCTTTAAATAAAACAACACGACTTAAAAACTGTATTAAAATAATTCGGGTCCACATTAAGCCCGACCAGATATTAGTCCACTCAAAGAACTACCCACTATATAACATACAACTTAAATGTGGACTCGATGCTAACCTGATTTCGAGTACAAAATTTGTAGACAGGAGCCTATGTTTCAACCCTCCCCATTTTATCGATATCGATAAGAATCGCAAGCGTGTAGCGTACTACACTATTTAAATGGGTTATGTTGGTATTATGGTTCCTTGACAGTTCTTTGTCGTAGATTTTGGTAATGATTTGCGAAACAACCTGATTCCACTCGCTAGTATGGAAGTCCCGTCTCTTAAAACGTAGTGATTATATGCTCTTTGCGAACCACTTCGAGTTCAGAGCCATTTCAAACTATATAGTAGTAATAAACAAAGTTGATGTTTGTTTGATTATTTTTTCTATGAATGAGTTTTGATTGTTCCAAATGATAATATCCACAGTTGATAGAATCAACACTTGATACAATCAACATGCGATAGAATCAAGTGTTGATTTGATGTGGACGCGAAATTTGACAGTTGTGCATCTCGAATAAGGCCCCAGAATGTTTGCTGAGGCGCGTACAGATGACTTTTTCGCCATCAGGAGAAAAAGAGTTGGATCACTGCTGAATCGTGTGCGGGGCAGCAGCAACGGCCTTCTGAGGGAGTTGGCAGAGCGCTTCGACTCTCCTCTCACTCGCTACTGGGTGGAAGTGGCGATTGGCAGGGCCAAGTAGAGCAGGTTCTTTGTCCTGCTTGTCCCTGGGCAATAGTTGTACTATTAATACCAGTATCTTTTTTTTTGTACTGTGCTACTAACATAGTTATTAAGATACTCTGTAACTAACCATATATGGATCAACTTGGTCTGAAATAAATGATTTTATAATTATTATTATACAAGTTAGACTTGCGAACGAAGGGTTCTATAAAAATGGCAGAATAATCATATCTGTTGTATGGGAGCCCCCTTAAATATTTATTTTATTCTGATCTTTAGTATTTGTTATTATAGCGGCAACAGAAATACATCATCTGTGTAAATTTCAACTGCCTAACTATCACAGTTCATGAGATAAGGTAGATGGACAGAAGGACGGAGAGCGGAGTCTTAATAATAGGGTCCCGTTTTACCCTATGGGTACGGGACCCTAATAAAATAAAGAAAAAAAAGCATCATTAAAAGATATATAGGTTTACTGTCCCTTGCAGAGTGAGCCGCCCGATGTGCACCGCTTGCTGTGGCAAGCCCAGTGCCCTGCACCGGACGTGTGCGTGCAGGCTTTGGAGCAACCACCTGGCAATAAAGAATTTTGGGCATTTTGAAGCAACCACCTGGCAATAAAGAACTTTGGGCACTTTGGAGCAGCCGCCTGGCAATATAAAACTTTGGGCATCTTGGAGCAACCGCCTGGCAATAAAGAAATTCGGGCACTTTGGAAGTCCTCAAACAGGCTCAGGTCCCAAGATGGTCACTGTAGGCCTAATGGGGCCTGCTCCGTATCCCTTCGCCTCAATGTACCTGCGACGCAGGACCCCAAAGGATGGAGCATCTCTTAGCATTTCCGCATCACTGCTCGGAGCTGGACCTAATGGACGCGTCAGCCAGGACATGCATGCCTATTGGGCATGCATCGTATGAAAAAAGGAACCTCAACATAAAAAGAAAAAGAACACTTGGGATTTTGTGTTCATTCCGTTCAGAATAAGGAGTTCTTAAAACTTACCCAATTTAATAAGAATAAAGTCATTACTATTTGCTTAGTGTGCGTTAACATGGCATGATGATTGATAGTTAAATGTGCCGTTCGAAATTCTTCAGATAGTTCGTTGTTAGAAGATATTATAAATTAAGTTTCATACTACATACATTATAGTCGGACCAAGCTAACACAACATAGCATTTGCGAAGACAAAGTTTCGAAATATGAGCAGAACCCCTAGTGCACATTTATTCGATATCGTATCGTGACGTACGCGTTTGCGTTAAGTCTCATTTTGTATGGGATTTTGAGTTTCCTGAACGTCCCGCTTGGCGCGCTGTTTCTAAATCCCATACAAAATGAGACTTAACGCAAACGCGTACGTCACGATACGATATCGAATAAATGTGCACTAGGGGTTCTGCTCATATTTCGAAACTTTGTCTTCGCAAATGCTATGTTGTGTTAGCTTGGTCCGACTATAATGTATGTAGTATGAAACTTAATTTATAATAATTTCTAACGAACAATCTGAAGAATTTCGAACGGCACATTTAACTATCAATCATCATGCCATGTTAACGCACACTAAGCAAATAGTAATGACTTTATTCTAACAATAGGAACATTCATGGAATACACAGTCAGACAGTAAACGCACCCACTTTAGAATACTTATTCGAAGTGTTAAAAAACAATTTGGTATAGGCATCGAAAAAAATGCACAAAGTAAAACAATGTAAAGTAAATTATATATAAATCGTTGTCTGAGTACCCACAACACAAGCCTTCTTGGCTTTCCATGGAACTTTAGTCAATCTGTGTAAGAAAGTCCCTTTAATTTTTATATTTTTATTTTAAATGTATAACTAACTAACTAACTAACTAACTGCTTTGACTCAGCGATCCAAAAAGAATCTTGGCCCTCGAAACGAGAGAACGCCACCTGTTCCGATCCAGCGCGGTTTCCTGCCATGAATTGGCATTCAGCCGACGCAGGTCCGCCTCCACGACATCACACCAGCGGTACCTAGGGCGCCCGATCGGTCGACGGCCGGTTGGTCGCCCCAAGTACGCTTCCTTGACTACGCGATCCTCCCCATTCTGAGTAGGTGACCGAGCCAGCGAAGTCTGGTCTGATTTGAAATGTATAATTTTATTCAGATAACGTAAGACACACTATACATAAACAAGGAGACGGTAAAGAGTAAATAAAAAATACTGCCATCTTCAGTAGTGATGTGAAGAGTTAGTAGATGAGAGGGGTCTTTGGGGACTTTCAGTATATGATACCTGGATTTGTAGACAAGATGCCAATCGTTCACGCTCCAGAGCGTAGCGTAGTTATCTCTCTCTATCACTCTTCCATATTAGTGGCGTTTCAATCGTCGAGTGCGAGCGTCAGACTTTAACTCTCATCTCACCTTTGTGTTGCTTAAATGCCATGAGTCCTATATAGACATTTGATCCTCAGGAAAATCAAGATCGATTGACATTATTTACAAAAAAACTGTCAAGTAGCCAAGGATACAAAGTGAATAACAAGAAACAGTAAAATACATACGTTATAAATTTTACTTATCGGATATCGGATCAGACAGTGTGAAAACGTTCTTAAGAGGGAATTATACCACTTAATCGTCCATACAGAAAGCGAAAACGTTTTTCTACTTTTAAATATTTTCCATTCTCCATTTTTAGGGTTCCGTAGTCAACTAGGAACCCTTATAGTTTCGCCATGTCCGTCTGTCTGTCTGTCCGAGGCTTTGCTCCGTGGTCGTTACTGCTAGAAAGCTGAAATTTGGCATGGACATATATCAAAAAACCGACAAAGTCGTACAAAAATAATCTAATTTTTTTTTAGGGTACCTCCCCTCACGTAAAGTTTAGTGGGGCTGATTTTTTTTTTGCTTTAACCCTACAGTGTGGGTTATTGTTGGAAAGGTCTTTCAAAACTAATAGGGGTCTTCAACGGGTGCGCCAAAGTTCATATAAAATTGCAAACTCGATTATTGAAACTCCGAAAATGTATCTCATACAATTTTACATCCTAATGATCATTATACTTTTTAATTTTAAACAATACTCATTGGAACTTCGAATTTATTATATCCATAATGTCATTCTACATAAATATCTCTAAAACTAAAATTTATGCATATATTATTACTCGAAATATCGATTTCAAGCAATAACATTTTGGATCCTAATTTATGCATACATAAAAATTTATGCATATATTATTACTAGAACTATCGATTTCAAGCAAAAACATTTTGGATCCTAATGTGATGCATTTATGAATATTTGGGTAAATAACAATAAGGTTTTTTTTTAACATTTCACAATAGTATATTCATTAAACATTATCAAGTTTATGCTAACAGATATAGGATATTGCTATTTAAAAATGACATACAGTGCCAGAGTCACCATTAGGTACGACGACGAGTGAAGCGAGGAGGAGTGTTAGGTATCTTGCGTTCACAACACACCTGACTCGCTGACAAAAACGAAATACAGTGCCAGAGTCACCGTTAGGTACGACGACGAGCGAAGCGAGGAGGAGTGTTAGGTATCTTGCGTTCACAACACACCTGACTCGCTGTCAAACTAGACTATGTTGGAATTATGTAGTGCATACCCTCCAATGTAAATCATAATCTCCGTGTACGTTCCGATATACGTTCACTTAAAATAAGTAATATAACTTCTGATCAAACAATTGTATGAAATAAGTTTATAAATAAAGAAATTCATACAAATAACATTATGAGCACCGATACATTCTCAGTAATAACATTATGGGCACCGATACATTCTCAGTAATAACATTATGAGTAAAAAAAACCGGAATATGTATCGTTATGAATAATGTAGGTAGTAGTATAAAAAACCATTAAAAAAATATATGAGAAACAATTTTCGGAGAAACGATGATTATGACTACAAAGCGGTATCATTAAAAATATTCGAATAATAAATTGTATATGAGCCAATATGGACCCGTCTTCAACAAACATTTTTTGATAAAGTGAATATATTCGGAGATAATCGATCCGAAAGAAAAAAAAATGTGAAATGTCTAACTTTTGAACCATAGGTCTTAAAAATATGAAAAAAATCGTGGAAGTAGAGCTTAAGAAAAACATTAAATGAAAACTATAGCGGACATGATCAGTTTAGCTGTTTTTGAGTTATCGCAAAAAGTTTCCCCTTCATAGTAAAAAGACGTAAGTACACCCACAGTTCATCCCTTGGTTAACAATCTACTATACTTTAAGCTTATTGTGACGGAAGAGTAACTACGGAACCCTACTCTGAGCATGGCCCGACATGCTCTTGGCCGGTTTATTTTAGTATGTCATTGACACAATGAAAAACTAGGTTTATAGGTTTTCCTTTTTTTCAAAACTTGCAAAACAAGTTTTTTTTAAAGGGAAACCTATAAGATTTATTTTTAGTTATTGGAAACCGTTTCCTCCCGAAATGAAATTCCATAGAAAAATTACCGTCACTTCGTTAGATTCAAAAAGTCTATTCTTCCCTCTTATGTTACGCTTCGACTTACCTATTTGTTACGAGTAAAAACAGCAACACTATTAACTGTCCAATGGTGGACCTTATGCCTTTTGTAATAAAGTCCACTGATGGACAGTTAACTGTGGGTGATGGTACCTATTCTTCAATCAGTAATATATGTTTCCGTAAGAATAACAGGCGAAATATAACGTAACAAATGAAGTTTGACGTTTCCGTGATCCAAACCACTTGATGCGATTATAATAATATCTACGTAATGGGTATAGTATGAGGTACGATTACATATTTTTCTACATGTCTTCTATATGTCGGCGGCCGAATGTAAAATCAGGCAGATGATGAAATTCCTAGGTATATCGTTGTCTCGTGACTGAACGCGGGGCTCATATTTGTGGACAATTTGCCCTTCGGAGGTCTGAAGCAACCTAACAAACCTACCCTACCTGTCTTTTGATTTAATGTGACTAACGTCAAAACATTACACAGGAAATTTACGATCGGCCTGAATATACGATCGGCCGCCGACATGTAGATGATTTATTTATTAAAATTGCAACATTTTTATAAATATTTTGCACATGCTACTTAGTACAATTTATTTAAGGATGAGGCCGATTCAAAATTACATTTTGATGTCAAAATGATATCGAAATAATGTCATTTGGTTATCATTCGCGCGAACATTTGGATCACCCATCCAAGTAGGTACTGGCCCCGCCCGACGTTGCTTAACTTCGGTGATTGGATGAGAACCTCGAAATTGGAAATAAATATTTATTTTATTCTGCTTTTACTATTTTTTGTTGTTATAGCAGCAACAGAAATATATAATCTGTAGGAATTTCAACTGGCTAACTATCACGGTTCATGAGATACAGCCTGGTGACAGACGAACAGACGGACGGACAGCGGAGTCTCAGTAATAGGGTCCCGTTTGACCCTTTGGGTACGGAACCATAAAAAATTCACATCAAAATATAAGTAAGAATTGACCTCCATTTCTTATCATCCATTTACGTATATACTAATGTTAATAATGATTTCAACGCAAAAAATTGATGATCCATATGTTAGTTTTTTTTTGTAATAGACTGTGTATTTTGTCGACCTGTCTAGCCTAGTGGGTAGTAGGCGCTTTTAGTTAATAAAAAAATAAAATTGGTTTAGGCCAAACATTTTGAGTAAGCATTTTTTATGATATCGGCAAACGAGCAGACAAATCTTCTGATGGGAAGCAATTACCATCGCCCATGGACACCTGCGATACCGGATGTATGCAAGTGTGTTGCCGGGTACGCTTGAAGTTTAGGGTATCTTGAAAGTTTGAAGGTCCACAGGTCAGGGTCAGGTCAGGTCAGGTATGAGGTCCGGAAAAAACGCGGGCACCTGTTCTTTACACAGTATCTGTGCAAAGCAGGAAATGTCATGAATTGATAAAAAAATTCTTCCTCTTCAAAATATGTACAGAAAATTGTAGTTAGATCTTATCCTATAAAATGAACTCTGGTGTAATATCCGAATCACTGAAATAATCCAACTGAATTTTACGCTCGATGCTCACACCTGAAGCACGATTACTGTAAGTAGCTGAAAATGTTGATGAACAATTTATAAAAACGTTCAAAGAAATTTAATGTACTAATATAAAACTATACATATTATATACTTAAAAATAAACAGGTGTTTATTTAATTACCTGCAATAATTTACGGGGTGAAAATATTGGTCATACTAAGCAACTTTTACTATGGTACCAACCCCGAAGTCGTGAAAAAAAAAATTGCTTTCCCATAGAAAATGTCAAGGTCAGACAGCCAAAATGTATGAATGAGCCAAATTTTTTTTCGCGCTTTCAGGGTTGGTCCCATAGTAAAAGTTGCTCAGTATGACCTATATATTCACCCCGTAAATTATTGCAGGTGACTAAATGTACAACCTGTATACCTAAATCATATAAATTACCTTACACCTTCTGTCACACGTGCGTCTCGCTCACACTTACGCTCAGTGAAAGCGAGAAAGGAATCCAAACCTACGGGGCCTTAATGTTTTTAAATTAATTTCATTAGCTTACTTTTTTACTACGTAACGTAACGTTTTTTTCGGTACGTAAAAAGAGCGTACCTGGGTCGCCTAGCAGGAGGACGTCCTGTCGGACGCCCTAGGTATCGCTGGAGCGACATGGTGGAGGCGGATCTGCGCGAGCTTCGAGTCGACAATTGGCGAGAGGTCGCACAGGACCGAGAAGAGTGGCGCTGTCTTGTGTCGGAGGCCAGGTCTCATTTTGGGTCGCTGAGCCAACGGAATAAGTAAGTAAGTAAGTACTTTTTTACTACAGTACTCTTCAATCAAAGTTAAATCAGAGCCGCAGGTAAAAGGCGTATACAGTTGTCTACACTTTTATGTATGTGCTCAGCTTCATCGTAGCTAGAGGCAAAACTATCACTCACTATTGTCCAAAAACCAAAGGTCACATTTTGAAAGGTTAATGTATTAACTCTCACTTACACTTACCTGAACGATAATTTTATAGTTGATGAAGGGTGTAAAAAATTAATTAAGTATCAGTGAATGTCATGAACTTGTGAGGGTTTCGTATTCACCTAGAAACCCTTATAGTTTCGCCATGTCCGTCTGTCCGTCTGAGGCTTTGCTCAGTGCTAGAAAGCTGCAATTTGGCATGGATACATAAATCATGCATTGCGATAGAACGGTAAAATAAAAACTGTAAAAAAAAATATTTTTTCTAAAAACACTAATTATATATTTTTTTATTTGAAATTTGTCAATCATTAACAGAAGGTATTCGGATATAACAAAATACTAATTGAATAAAAATTTAAAATTTCTCAATTTTTAAAATCAAGAAAGCTACCTTTTATATATTTAAAAAAATATATTGTTATATGTTAGTTTTAAGGTATTTATCTATGGGTCACTATGTGCCCCAAAATAAAGTTTTTTATTCATTCGTTTATATATCACAAAATACTGATTGTGAAAAATTTATTCGAAACAATATGCTGTTTACTATAAAATAAATACTTATATACCTACGGGCTTATGCAAGCGTGTGAACAGATACTTAATACAAAACTTAAAGAAGCTTTTGAATGCCTCTTAATATCCGTGTCAACTGTCATATGTGAAGCTTTCAATTTGTATAAAGGGTCATTATCAAACTTGCCACCTCCATCCCTAAGTACTCCCTTCTACAGACTAACACTTACAAACAATTTTCCATTTCGCTACACACTCGCACATCGGTAAAGACTAACGGTGGGAACACACCGACGGTGAGCGGCGGCATTGCTCTAAAGCGGCATACAAACTCCGAGCGTCCCATTCGTAGTCTAACCGTTGTGCACTCACCCTAGCCCTCGATCTTAGAGGCACAGTTCTTTTTGCCATACAGCCTATAAATACGCGAGGCGCTTTATGAACATAAACAGTCTTTTTTTACCAACCGTACCGCGTGGATCTAACACAATGTTTGCAAAAGTGGTTGTTGTTGCAGTGGTCCTCGCGGTAGCGCGATCAGCACCCAGAGAAGACATGGGATTGAAGAGTATGCTGAGGATATATGAAGAATGTCAACGGGCTGACGGGATTGTTCCTTGCTTGAAAAAGAAGGCTATATTGTTCTTCGATCGAGTGGCGAGGATGGAAGCTATTCCAGTTATCGATGGGATTGAGGTTATTAAATCTTCGGAGCCTGAAGTAGCACCTATAAGTGAAAAGGATATTGAAGCAACACTGCCAAGGAATCTTCAGGATAAGGATGAGACTCTTTCAGAGATGCTGTGGGACAGGATTGCGTCCTTCGCCAATTCAAGGACCATTCAGCTGTCTCTTCCCAAAATGACAGGACAGGAGTTGAATAGGGGCGTCGAAGAAGGTAGATATTTCATTTATTTTGAATTTTAAATGAGTCGTCTCGATTAATATGTCTGCCATTCCCAATAACCAAGGACCCGGGTATTTTTAATATCCTTAATTAATCTTAGTATAATCTTATATTCTACTTTAAAAAATTAACAACTATCGAACAACAATGCATTTCACATCCAGACATTATGATTCATGATCCTTAACTTTCGTGAACAGGTGAAATATATTCTTGTTATTTTTGTGTTGTATATATATCGCTTTTGCATTTAAAAAACCTGCTTTATACTTTTTCTATTTAGATACCTATGTATTTTAACTTTTATATGCGCACACATGTCCGCATTACACACCAAAACATTACAAATCAGAACAATAAGCAACTTAATTTGAATCATCGTTCCTATTATGTGAGCAGCATAAGCAATAGACATAATTATTTCAAATAAAAAAGTGTGTAATCATCATCATCAATTAACCATGAGATAATCAAACGCATCCAACCGATCAATAAGTGATAAAACCTCAATTATCATGTTACATTGACATGTAGCGAATACTTAACGTATTAATGATAACCTATGTTTTGCAACCTCATCAATGGACAGGTAATAATCAGATCTAACATAATCATTCACTAGTAATAATCATATTAAATATTACATAGATTAATATTTCAATGACCTTAACTTATATTTAAATAAAGGACAGCTTCTTTAATTCTTAAAAGTTTCCGCAAGCCTCAAAAACAACTTTTTTTAAATACATAACATTAATCATGAAATTGTTTGTTTACACAATGAAGCATAAATATACGGAAAACTATCTACATATTATATCATTTTTTTTTTTATTGATGACATAAAAAAAGCCTAAAAAAAGCCTTATTAAGCTTATTGAGCTTACTGTGGGACTTAGTCAATTTGTGTAATAATGTCCTATAATATTTATTTATTTATTTATTGATCTTAGATTTCATAGTATTAACTGTAGTAACCTTGACAAGATCCTAAACTTTAATGTCATAATCATAATATATAGGTATAATGTTAATAATATCTACATATAGCCAAGCATCACACTATTATTTAAATTCAAAAGAAAATCACTTTTCCAACGCACTGCCATCTAAATAATAGGCCTATTTAAATAAATGTCAAATGGAAACCTCAAATGACACGATAGAAAAGTGGCGTGGTCAGTACGCCCATTTGGGGCTTTATGTCGCCTTACGTGTCTAATGACAGTCATAAAAGACATCAATGACGCTTGACAGCGGGAAACTTTAGTAGTAAGGAAAAATTACTCGGAAAAAAATGAAATTACTTCAGACCATGCACAAAACACTTTGAAATTATTTAAAAATATTAAACTGATCAATCCAAACAAATCACATAAAGAACCGAACCGGTGGATAAACCATCAACGCTAAAAACGATCTGCATCATATCTTTTCCCACGCGAAATGTTTATTTTATTACATACCGTGAAGATGTTACATAAAATTCAATTCCGAATCATGCAATTCATGCAATAATTTCAAGACAAAGTCTATTAAAGATTATCAATCATCCGAAACTGAGGGAAAGTTCGTAATATTCACATAAAGCACTTACAGTGAAAATCACGAAATCGTGAGTATTATTTGCAGTGCATAGTCAAATTTCTTTGATTACTTTCTTTCATTCATGAATACAAATATCTTCACCTTTCGTGCTTTTCTGATCGTTTTATCATATCTTCATATTCCAAATTCACTTTTCACCTCTTTAAAATACTGACTAGTACGAGTATCGTGGTATCTAATGAAGTATATTTATTGCTGAGCATAGGACTCTCTTCCAGTACGCCACTTACCCCGGTCCTGAGCCAATCTCATCCAGAAGTGACCCGCAATGTTGTCCACCCAATTTTTTTTTTACTTTATCGAACATAAAAGGTACAATGACGGACTTAATGCATCATGTCTTTATGTGTTTTGTCTTTGTTATTAAAATTGTATGCGGCTGTTATTATAATGAATCTTCATATTTCTATTAAATAAAAGATTGGGAACGTATATGTGATACCAATACAGTTGCAAGTTGCCAACCAATGTCATTTACCACCAAGCGGACTGATTACTTATTTGCCATCAACGACGTATAGCAAAGTAAGGAAATTAGAATGCGTCTAATTAGTAACATCGTCCGTATTTTTAAGCCTAAAAAACAACACATAAGTAACACTTGACTATAATTAAGTATATTTATCATCATTTTCAATATATCCGGCTTTTAATTATTGTATAATAAGGAAGGAAGACTTTTCAATTTCTAATACCGACGATATAGAGCCATTTGGGGTTTTCCTAGTGTGATAGCAAACGATAATTTACCTATAATTATAAGTGCTAGTAATTGTCATGAAAACTATTCATTTGTTTAACAACATACTACACATGTATAATTTGTTTGTCTGGCAGTGTTTGGCATTTGTAATTTGCAATATTATTACAATACAAAAGACAATTAACGAATGAAATATTTATTCTAACACTTATGTACGAGTACGTTTCGTTTAGCGTGGTATCAAACATTCCCATTTGGTATTGAATCGGGAGAGTTTTGACATTATGACATTTTTTTGACAAAATAAGAACTCAAGACTTCTTACCTCCTGTATAATAAATGTTAATTTCCCTTGAAGCATATTTTTTTCTGAGTTGATCAAATTAGATATAAATTTTAGTCAATTAATTAAGGTTTGAATTTAATTGACTTAGTCAAAAACATCCGGTAGACCGACCGAGTAACCAGGGGTTCTTGTGTCGGGGGTACTAGACGGGGTCGTTTAGTTAATTTGTATTTTAATTTAATCATATCATGTCATTACGATGTAATGAATATCCCACAGAAATCGAAATGTACGTATACTTAAGGAAGTACTTTGCGTTTCTAAGATACTACTCATCATCATAGAAATGAAGAATGAAACCTGTTGACCTTTTGGCTACCTATTAACTTAGTTCAACTAAATCCAAATAGGCTGCCAATGGACGAAATATACTTACCGTCATCTGATCTTATGACCAAGGGAATATATGTCTATGGAATAAGTCTATTTTTTGCCTTTAGGAAAACTTAAAAGTTAGAAGTCCACTAGTCTAGAAAATCACTCAGATAATGTCTCTCGCGGTCACCCATCCATTGTTTGACCGTAGCTAATATTGCTTAACTTGCATGATATGATAAATATGGAGGAACCGCACAGTGACTCAGTCGTTTTATAGTACAAAGCCTCCTCTAGGGGTATAGGGATCTTCAGACGTTATAAGCTGCCCTCAACCATAGGTTCCATCCTATCTAGACCAGCAGGCGTATGATGGATGTCGCGTTTTCCACGTGATAAAATAACAGTAACTTTTTAACACTGCGCGATGGAAAGAGACAAACTCTGTCTTATCATAATCAACTACGACAATTCGTTGTCTAACATGATATCATATATTTTCCAGGACGAGGCAAGATGAAGAAAATGATGGGGATGATGGCGATGGGTTTCGCTATGAAAATGGCCGCCATGGTCCCGCTGGCTATTGCTGGACTCTTCATCTTGGCTGGCAAGGCCCTCATAGTCTCAAAGGTACGAGTTTTAGCAAAATTTTAAATATCCATCTCTTACTTAACGGAATTTCCCAATCTTCTGACAATTAAGCAAATTTATAATCGATTATTGGAGCATCTTCACACTGAAAAAAATATGATCTAACGAACACACATTAAAGTGATTTTCATTAAGATTAACTGCTTAACATAAGATTTAAAATATCAACAAATGCTTGAAAAACAGTAAAATATAAAACCGTAACGTTTAATGTTTAAACAATTCTAAGTATTGAAAAAAAAAAACGATAAACATAAACGAACAAAACAGTATAATCTACTGTCTTTTCGGAACGATTAAATGTATTGTTTTGTTCTATAGGCTCATATGGAACTGTTTAAGGCATTGAAAACGAATTTTTATTTATTACATTTGAAATTTAGTTGATAGACAGGCCAGTAGATTACCTTGACCTTGGAGAGAGAAGAAAAGTAGAAAAAAACACTATTATATTTGCTAAATATTCTTACACAGTTATAATGATTGAATCTACAGAATAATTGTACATGCAAATATCGCAATTAATGATAGTAATATTTGGATAAACGCCACTTCTAAGCTATTACTAAGCAGTTTATACAAAGATAACAACGCTTAAAAAACCACTACTCAAATCAACATATAAAACATGACTTAAATTGAAAGTAACTTGCAAATTGACCGGTATATAGCAATTAAGACGCAATCGTCAGCGTTTTAGAGTAATTTAAGCAATTGCTAATGACAATGGTTCCATAACCCTCCTATTACTGGCTTTCACAAAATTGACAATGCATGAGTTCCCATGGTCAAAGATGACACTGACGCGGGCGCTAGATTTTGACTTTCCACTTTGTGAACATCGCAATTTACCCTGTAATTTTAGTGGACATAATGTCACGGATATAGGGATATCCAGAGTCATCTATTGCTTTAGGTAAGTAATATATTTATGCCAAAAAGGCATTTGTCGAAACTTTAAAGAGTCATTATGTACTGTAAAACGTTGTACGATACACGTGCGAATAGGTAATTGGCAACTCGTGTCGTTTTAAAACACTCCCTTTTGTCGTGTTTTAGTTAATCACCACTCGTTGCGAATTTTTTGCACTTGTATCGTAAATAAGTATTCTACTCGTCGACTGTAATTAATGTAAATGCTTGAATTAAGATTTCGTATAGCAAACTATAATTTTGTACTTTTCATGTATCGGCTCCCAACTCAACTATAAGATGCTTTTCGATACGCTGTAATCAACTATAAAAAAAAATTGACCAATCACTTGCCGCCGCAAAAGGCTAAATGGGTGTAGGGTGGCGCAGAGTCGCGGAGTTTAATATTTTTTCTACTGAGATAATTACCTATTTTAATTAATTATTTAGGCTTTATAGTAAAATAAGTATTATTTTAGATGACTCGTAGAAAAAGTCTTGTATACAATAGTGATATAATCAAGCTTTTCAAGCTCGTACCTTACTTAGGCAACTCAGCAAGCCTCGTTGCCTAAACATGGAACTCGACTGAAAAGCTCTCTATTATATCACGATTGTATAAAATACTATTAAGTGTTTTTTTTATTGATAAAACTGATTAGGAAATGGTTATGATATTACATTAGATCAGTTAGCTATATTTTTTTTTCTCAAAAACGTAGTACACTAACCTTAACTAACATTTCAATATTATCTTGATAATAACATATTCATCGCGGAGAAAACGAGACTATTAGAAAAAACATAATTGGTCTCTAATTTCATTGTTAATACATTTTCCTAGCCTTCACCTATTGTGTTGTATGTTTCACAAAGTTGGCGTGGGAATCATATCATTAGGTCTGCTATGAGATCTCTTGATCAATGTCACGATAGTAACCAGTGTACGAGTGAAATCGGACCTTTTAACCGACGAAAAACAAAAGATAATCCGACTATACATTTTTAAAAACCAAGGATCTTTGTGACTTTCAAGTGTTGAATTGGAATTGTTAATTTGAAATTCACGTGTTACGCGTTTTTAATTTGTTTATTACGCGCCCAGCGGCGGTATCATTGTAGCATTTTTATCACTTGTCATGTCATGCGTCACTTTCGCACTTACATACTTGTTAGAACGTGACAGGCATGATGACAGATGATAAAAAAACCGACCATCTTAGCCCTACTGAGTGATCGAGTGACAAATACGTAATACGGAATTTAACTGAAACTTGTAAAGTATAAAATGTGGTTAACAAAAGGACTTAAATATTATTAATTAAAAACCGGACAACTCCGAGTCGGACTCGCTGACCGAGGGTTTGTACTTTTTTATTATTTGTTGTTATAGCGGCAACAGAACAGAACATTATCTGTGAAAATTTCAACTGTCTAACTATCACGGTTTATGAATACGGCCTGATGATAGACGGACAGACAGCGGAGTCTTAGGAACTTTACCCTTGGGGTATGGAAACCTAAAAAGTATCACACATTTATTATATTTACCTTTCACATATTTATCAAGCTTAAAAACAACTGTTAAAGTATTCAAATATGACTGACACTTGCCAAATATCCAAAAAAATTCAATAGCTTTTGAGTTCCATAAACTCTAAATGTTATTATAACTTTCTATAACTGCCTACACAAGTAACAGTAATGCACGATCTTAATGAAAGGTCTCATTTAAACTTTTACAACGAATAACAGCGTATCATAATGGTCGTTTATGTATGTTCAAATGAGATAATTGGGGTTCCACGTTATCGTTGCATTTTCCATCTCAACCATAGAAACTTTTCCTTTTATTTTTATAATTAGCTGTCATTATTTTATGATTACTCTTGGTTTTATTATATTTGACATCATTTTCATTCGTTACTTTTAATATGTTTTAGAAACTTAGATTGTTTAATTGAAAGATGATGAATTCATATCCAAGAATCCTTTGTTTTACTTCAATTTAAAGAAACATATTTTTTTTTATTTAGGAAACAAACAGTCTTTCATAGTTATATATAACACTGGAGATTTTCTTAAAACTAGACTTACAGTTTCCTTAATGAAATTCAAGTTTTCATTATAGTATTCTATTTGGAATTTTTTTGACAAATTAATGAAATAAATATTTGTACCAAATCCTCCTCCTTGCCTCGTATTCCTCAATATTGAGGGTCGTGACCTTCTGTATCACTTTCTCTCTTATGATATTTCTCCATCTGTTTCTGTCTCTGGCGGTGTGGAGAGCCATGTGAACTATGGAGTTAAGAGCGGTGCAAATCTGGTCAGACCAAAGTCAAGTCCTTTTCCCATCTACTTTGCCGGTCTGATATATATGGAACTTATCGCTCCCGGTTCCATATATATCATCTGGCGACGAGGATGGGATATCAAGTAAAACGACCGTTTGCTTTAACGTCTGTTTTATTACTCGTCTTGTAGGTAGATCACAAAACTATAGCATACAGATGACGGTTGCAATGAGGTTTTCGAGGTTTCATCGTCTTTTCTTGCAATATGCCTGAAGTATTCAAGATGCGTAGACATTCAGATGACAGCCGCGACGAGATTTTGATTTTGTATTAAATACATATATACGAGTAACTAATGAGATATGGGGCGAAATAAATTTTAACATATTGCAAACAAACTCTTTATTTTCGGCATGTTACTGTTATCTACTTACATAAGATTACAGTACATTAACCTCGTGACGACCAAACGTCCTGCATATAGTACGTGGGCTCCATATATAGAATGAAGGACTTTGGAGCAGGCTATCTGGAACCAAAGGAAAACAAAATGCTAAGCTCCATCATCCGGTATAAGGAGATGGTCAAAAAAGCTCTTGAGTAGTTGACGGTGCATTCCTAAGGGACAGTTAGAACACAAAAAAAATAACTCTAGGGGTCGAAATGTGAGTGCAAGGGCGCCCGAAAATCATAAGATAAGATGTGGGGTCCATTAATTTTTTTCTACTTAATTGTCAATTTGTAAGAGTTTACCTGACTGAAATTCTGATACCCGATCTTCAGGAGCTTAAATAAGATCTAATGCTCATATTTGTTGTTTAGTATTGACATTTATAATTCTTATAAATAAAGTGTTCGACATACTTCGCTTCTCAACAATGTAGCCAGTACTTGCCAGGTAAGTACAAGTTTAAATGCACTTGACACAGATGACAATGACGGTGCCGTTGCAGCGAGTTTTGTATTATACCTCATAAACTGCGGTTTTAGACAACGATCAGTACAGCTAGTAAAAAAAATGAAAAAAAAAATTGGCAAAAAAACTTTTTTTCTTAATTTAATTAAAATATACTCACTAAAGAAAACTAAGAAAAAATCTCTTTAAACTTAATTCATCTGAAATCTTTTTAAATGTTGTTTTAACGTTTATATACATTGTTGGTAGTGAAAGTTTAAAAATATGAATTGTCCTTTATAAAGGATTCGATAAATCTGTTATTCTGACTGTACGATTGTTAGAAATATCTCATTACAGGTACAGCCGGCTTTCTGGTTTATTTCTGGAACGCTTAAGTCACGACACGGCTCAGCCCATTTGGAAATGTTCTAGGAAACTGAATTAAATTAGGGAGAAAGTAAAATCCTATTAAAATATTGCATAATAAATAAATAATGATAAAAAAGCCTTATATTTCTTACAAAAATTAAAAATATGAAAATTATAAGAATTATAAAAATTATTAATTACACATATCTAACTAAACTTATCTAATGCATGTTATAAAAATAAAATATTTGTCTAATCAAATATCGTTTTTTACCAAGCAATTGGGCCCTGTATCTATTCATACTTTACAGACTAATAAAGATAAAAGTGATAATCATAAAAACTAAAAATCATTTTTGCAGCCCAACAAAACAGTACATCGAATTAACCTTAAATTTACTTTAGAATGTACATAATATAACGTATATTACAACCACCGAAGCAGAATATATAACACCTCACCAATCAGTATGGAAATCACAAAAACTTATTCTGAAGCGAACCAATTAGCTTTGATATCAAAATCAACCGTTTTCTGGCACACATTTTCAAGCCGACTAAATACTGCTTTTGCTACCATTTTCATTTGAGTTTATCTGGATAACCTAGATCCGGAGTGCATTTTGATGCATTGATAGTATTAAATTATGGTGCATTCGAGCACGAGCGTAGCGGGTAGCGTAAATATAGTTAGCGATAAACAGAATTTATGTTCTTTTATAATAATAATTCAGCCTATATACATCCCACTGCTGGGCACAGGCCTCCTTTCATGCGCGAGAGGGCTCGGGCTATAGTCCCCACGCTAGCCCAATGCGGATTGGGGACTTCACATACACCTTTGAATTTCTTCGCATATGTGCAGGTTTCCTCACGATGTTTTCCTTCACCGAAAAGCTAGTGGTAAATATCAAATGACATTTCGTACAAAAGTTCCGAAAAACTCATTGGTACGAGCCAGGATTTGAACCCGCGACCTCCGGATTGAAAGTCAGACGTCATATCCACTCGGCTGCCACCGCTTCAAAATACTTTTAAAGTACGAAAATGTTTTAGACATTCAACCAAAACGCAGCATATGATATATCGGATAATTGTGTATACAATCGTCTGCCCTAATGATAGAGACAAGCCTTTACTCCGACATAATATCGACTTTAACGTTTATGACAAAAATATTTGAAAGAACATTTTCAGAGATTAGAAAATTCTCAATTTGCATACTTTTTTTTTGTAAAATATTCACCTTGCGCTTTTAACGCACATTCATTTCTTTTACGAATACACAGAGCTAGCGAAACACTTAAAACTCTGAGCTATTTTACCATTTTATACATAATTTCTTTTCTACGTCTTCATTATGTTTATCACCAAATAATTATTATTATTACTTCATTATTATAATCTCTAGCCGCCCAGAGACCTTTTTATAGATCTCTCATTTCATTGTATTTTTAATCTTTATTTTAATACATTAAAATTGCGTTGGTCGTGACCAGTTTTGGTTTATGGGCGATGTTTGTACTGCACCGTTTACTTTGGCCGCTCTGCTACTTCCTTGGCTCAATCCTGCAAAAGTATGCAAACACAAAATGTGTTAACTATACAGATAAGAAACGCGTTCTCAATGATCTCGGCACTGATTCAGTGCAACAGTTTACACGATGCAAAAACTGTCAACAATAATGAGAATCTAATCGTCGGTGAGAAGAGTTTTTACTCGCCATTGAGTCAAGGTCATTGTCATCAGTGTGCCATAAGTCTGGTTTAGATTTATGCCGGATTGTGGGAAAGCGTTTAAGGAAATGAAGAATTGAATGAAGTTGTTTATAGATTGTCAGTGGATAATTAAGAGGAAAGGGGACGACGTCACGTGACGGCTTCTTCATACCTAGTACTCATTTGAACATTACAGAAAATAGTTTTACGCAATTTGATGTACATTAACCACACTTATGACCTTTCGTGCGATTGTTATTGATTCTTAATTATTAGTCAGTAGCTTTCATTTTTTTTCGTAATGAAATTTGACTGTCGCTTCTAATACTTATAATAATAAAAATATCGACAAGAGGCAAACTAATTTGTCAATGTGTAATTTTTTATTTCCCGGTTTTTCATTTAAGTGTCGGTAAATTGTATGAGCCATAAACAACAGATGAGCTTTTTTTTTAAATCAAGATGGAGTCTAAGCTTCACTGAAGCTAATTTGGCGGGTAACCTGAAACTTATCTGCCGTCGTAGCTATTTTAAAGTAATTCTAACAAACCATTTACCAATCATAAAACCACGTTACTGGCTGCAAGCAGGTCAAATTAACCCGATTTGTTACTAATTACCAATAAACTTGTTTTCATTCCGAAACTTTTTGCGACAAAAGTAAAAAAATGGAAACACTTTAGTATGGCAAACTAGTTTTGTCAGTTGGAAAAGGCGGTGAATTTGAAAAACTCACGCGCCTTTTTGTACTGTCAAATTAGTTTGCCAAACTATTGCTTTATTTTGTAAAAATATTTTCCATGAAATTAATATCTAGAGAGGAAGCTGAGGACTACGTGTATATGGAGAAACGGACATCTGCTATCTTCATAAAATATGGTTAATAGTGCGATATAAATATATTATATAATGAGGTCATCATTATAGTAAGAGAAGAGGTGTGTAGGCTAGCTAGTGGTGTGGATATAGTTAGTAAAAATACACTGTCTGGAAACATATACTTTAAAATAATTATGTCAAATATTTACGGATGACCTGTGCGCCAAAACAGCCACCCGTTGGGTCCCACAAATTCTTAAAGCGTCATAGACTGGTGGGAGACTTCCGAGGATAGGGATATGTGAAAGAATAAGAGGGAGGCCTTTGCCCAATCCGATCCACGTTTCTACAAATTAAAACGTCACTTTGGTCGGCCCCGATCGCAACCGTACGAAACGGCCCTCATATAAGCTGAACGCCGCCGCCTTCTCGGCGGCGACCAGCGCCATGTCTTTATTTATATGTTAACTGGACGGATGTTTTACTTTGTTTATCCCTTTACGGCCGGGAAAAATATTTTGCAAAAATTCATAAAAAATGCATGTGAACCGTTTTTAATTGTTATAAAATACGCGTATAAAATGTTAAAAAAAATCCTAGTGTCCTTTATCATAAAAAAAAATCGCGTGCACGAAAGTGACGTTCAGGAACTATCTGGAAATGCACAAACGTGCAAATTCATTGAGTTTTGTAAAATAATATGACTAAAACGCAACATTTTACAGAACAATGCATGTGTATGCTGCACATGCATAGCATATGAAGTAATCAGTATTCAATTTAGCACAATTATCACAATTTTCTTTAAGAATCAACATCTTAACGATTAAAGAATGATTAAAAACAATAATCAACAATTGTAAAGTACTCTCAATTCAGTACATGTTTTATTTATTTTTGAATCAGATAGGATTTAGCTAGATTGAAGAACTTCTCAATCTGGGCGGAATAATTATGAAAAAGAACAGACGGTGATATTGCGCTTCTATAATAGGGAACTCTTAACCATCCCTCATATTTTATCGAAGTCTGAAATAAAAATTTGCCAAAAAATATTAATCGCTCCAACTAGCATGTTTCAAACTCGAAGGGTAGGCTGACACATATCTAAAAAGCAAGTATAGGGTTATGGTTGTGACAATGCAAATTAGAAACGATTTTTTACGATTTTCGATTAAATCTGAAAAGAGCATATAATCGAGTCTATTGGTGATGATTTATATTTTTAGGTCAACATATACCTTCACAATATGACATGAGCGGAATCGATTATTCGGTTGATACATAAGTACAGTCAAACTCTATTGCAATTGAGTTCCGTTTTACGAGTATATACTTGTTTGCCACCGGCGTGGTTTAAAAAAATATTGAAACTAACGATATTAAAATTTATCTTTTTACTTTTATACCACAATCATATATATATTAGCGATTTGTGTCTATTATAATAAGATATTCTAAGCTACGAAGATGTGTATTTTTTATCGTATTGGGATTCAATTTATTTTTATTAAAAAATGATTAGCATGAAACGTCATTGGTACGGAAATTCGCGTTTGAAAAAGACTATGTATATCTATTGTGTAGGCATAAATAAATAGAAGTAAGGCAAGATATTCTTGAGCATAGCGGTAAGGTGAGATTTATTGTCTGGTCTACATTAAAACGTGCTGGATAGTAGTAAATTGTGATAACTAGAGAAACCAAGTGAAACATATATTTTACTGTAATTGCTGAATTAAATAGACTATACAGAGAATATACGCCCTCTTAAATCCACGATCTTGGTATTTTAACGAAGCTTGCATAAATATGTGCTTTTTTTTCTTTTAATTATGTGAAGTGATATATATACTAAGTATATAGCGTATATTTTTGATACGACGGCCCGATTCGAACTATGTCAATGTCAAAAGTCACGTTTTTGTTTGAAGGAATGTCACTTTTGACACTGACATATCCGATCCATATCGTTTCTAGGCCTAATATATGACGTATCTTAAAGTTCGAATCGGGCCGTAATTTTAATATAAAAATCCTTACAGTCTAAGTGGTCGTACAGTAAGGTTTAAAATTCCTTGTCGTCCGACACGTCGGAAGGCTGTCGGACCACGCGGCCAGACGGCAAAATTATTGTGAACGAAAGTCAAAGCATGTAGCATCTTCAAATAAATCAAAGATCAAAGCAATCATAGCGACTCCGAATACGAGTAAAAACATGATGAAGACGGATATAATAATGATCGTGAGCCTGCCAAAGGTCAAGTTGAAAGTATAGTTAATTAAAGCGAAATGGCTGTGCAATCTCATATAAATGTTCAATTAAAAACCGGACAAGTGTGAGTCGGACTAGCCCACCGAGGGTTCCGTACAACTTTAACTTTTTTTTAAATGTTTAACATATTTATAATTTTGAGATTCTTCCCGTACTTGTAGTGTAAGACGATATTACTACCCAAATTTCATAGTTCTAGGGTAACTAGAAGTACCCTATAAATTTTGATTCCCCTGAGAGTGTCGAAATATACTTTTTTTGCGGCATAAACGGTCACATTTTTTTACGTTAGCACAACACAAAATTTAAGTACACTATTTAGTTTTAAAATCATAACACTTACTCGTAAAGGTGATATTCTGTTAGTAACTGCAGCTTCATTACTGTTGCAACAATACTGGATTTGACGCGGACATGGTATCTGTCAATTTCATTTTATCAAGGAAACTGACAGATAAATACAGCGACCACGCCAAGGCCACAGTAATGCTGTTTCGTTGTGCACTCTTGTCCACATGTCCGTTCACGTTTTGTGATGGTCACAAGTCCTTTATATTATGCTTATCTTTATCTGCAGTCTGTGTGGCTTTTATCTTATCTTATCTTTCTGCAGTCACCAACCGAATGCCACCTTAATTCGGTGAAAACACTAAGAGCAACATACTTATCTAACTACCTATTCATTTTTTTTGCATTGACAGTCCACATAATGATCACTTAACTGTATTGTTTGGCCCTTAACACCTACGACGTAGACACTTGTATTCAATTAAGATTCAAGTGAAAGTTCATTTTAATCATATACTTAGGTTGATTGACGTGAATTATTGTTATTCTTATATTTTAGGCATCTATCAATGTCTGGTCGAGAGCTGTCATCAGGGTGATGACCTTTACTTTCGCCGTAATGCGATTATTGAGCATATTTTGACGTGGAGTTTAGAAAATATTTTGGTATAGAATTTGTGTAAGAAGATTCTCTTTGAACGTATTATAAAAGTCTATGTTTTGACGTGACGCATTCATTGCCTTTTTATTTTTCATTCTTACATATAAATTGACTTAATCCCACGTTAAGCTCTAGAAGGCTTGGGTTGTGGGCACTCAGACAACGACATAATATACAAATACATAGAAAACATCCATGACTAAGGAACGAATGTTTTTTTTTTTTTTTCATGCAACTATAGGCCCATGGATAAATATCTTAAAACTAGCATTCATTTTATAAAATACATTTTTAAAACTAAAACACACACTATGGCAAATGTCTGTGTTGATCACACAAATACATGCCCTTTCCGGGATTCGAACCCAGGAATCGGCTTCATAGGCAAGGTCACCAGGCTAGACTGGTCGTCAAAACCTATTTGAATTTATATTATTTGGAACAAATTTTACTTTCTATTATCAGAAACACGAATAATTAGAAAAGTATATTCAACTACCGACCGACCAAAAATTACATTGATGTACTTCAAGAAGAACAACATTATAACATGTTCCATTTTTATCAAGAAATACATGAAGTAGGATAGATCACCATCGCTTGTCATGTTATCTTCTTACATCTACAAAATGGTTTAAAAATTAACAATACTTTTAGGTTTAACCCGGTTATAAAAACAACGAACATTTCAATAGAAATGGAGAAACACCAGTCTAATTTTCTCCTCACAGCTCGGAAATAGAAATAGATATAATCACAACATAGTCTCTAGCACAATCATTCCGAGGCAGAAATGTGGACCCAGTCCTTTAGTGGGTCGTTGCCATTATATCTAACTATCTGTTCTTGTCTAAGTAATAGCGCTGTTTAACTTTCTACTAAGGGTTTAGGATATAATGTAATGGTTTCATTTATAACAGTGGGGTTTTAAGTTCTTGCTTCTATGTAACTTTTCACTATACTAAGTAAAGGCATACTTAAGTCATAAGTGTTTAGAGTTAAATGAGTTTCTAAGATATACTGAACGACTTGGGATTTATCATACTTAGTTAAGTTGTGGTTATAGGAGATTCGTTCGTTTTTTTTTTTTGACGTTGTGGGAATTGCACGGTGTGTGGGACTCACCGCTCCATTCCTCTCTCCTGGCAAGAGGGCAAGAATTTGGCCAAAAACATATTATAACTTAAAGTTACTTTTATTTACGGGACTCCATACCTTTTGAACTACAATTTATCATGAGTACCTATGCTTAAGTCATACTTGTATTCTTCTACGCTTCTTAATTCTGAATATCACTAAAGATTAAACTTGAATATATTTGCTTTATTCATTCGCCTACTGAAACATCAGAGCAAACTCTTGTGGCGATGAAATGGAACTTACAATGAACTGCATTTACAACCCCACTGCTGGGCACTGGTCTCATTTCATTGCAAAAGAAAGTTTGAGCTGTAGCCGCCAAGCTCGCCCAATACGGATCAGGGAATTCAAACAGTTTCTTGAATAAGATTAGAAGCTGAGATCATCATCATATATTTAAGAGTAAGACTCTTGTCGGTAGACCAATTTCCATGTTTGGCGGTCCTCTGCCTTCACTCTTACAGCCTAATACGACACGAGGTTGAGTTTTTCCTTTATTTGATTAATGTACGCTCTCCTTGGTCTTCCCTTCTTCCTCTTTGCTTCAACAAAAACTGAGACAAGATGTGCGAAATGAAACTCGAAGTTCGTTCTCAGGATTTATGTACAACATTCTCATGACATGATAGTTGCCAGTTGATTAAGCGATAACAAGGGAAAATCGCGAAGAGTCTGCAGACATCTGCGAAGCAATTCGAAGGTGTGTGTGAATTTTCAATATCATAATACAAGTACCATAAACAGACCATTATTCATATTAAACATGATGGCTCTATCTACTACGATAATCGTTACACCGTACTTCTTTTTTATACCATGTCCGTGGCAAACAAGCATATAGCCCGCCCGATGGTAAGTAGTCTCCGTAGCCCATGGACGACTGCAAGTCCAGAGGTGTTACATGCGCATTACTGACCCTAACACTCCGCACTTCCGTTGAGTTCTGGCAACCTTACTTACAGGCAGGAACACACACACTAGGCTAGGGTCTTGTGTTATTTGGCTGCGGTTTTCTGTAAGGTAGGTACTTCCTCAGTTGGGCTCTGCTCTAGATCTGGAATGACATCCGCTGTGCTACACATACCCCATGATTCAAGAATTGCAAGATTCACCTAACATTCTCCTACGATATCACTTTCCCTGTGACCTCCCAACCTGCGCTTCGTGATCCAGGCGCGCTTTCTAGAACTCAGCCTTGTATGGGGTCGTGAGGTCTCGCATCCTACGAGATTTGCGTGTGGATTTTATGGAGAAATTATTGTGACCTTGAAGATCTTGCTCTGATGTTTTGCTATTAAATTAATATTTAAAACTCTTAATTTGCAAAATAAAAGTCCATGTATCTACACATTAAATTATTTTTCAGTTTTTATTTACACAGTTTAATGAAGTCACGTTTAGAAATTTTAAAACACACATGATTTAATTACTGATTAATTGATTATCTACAACAAATGATTTAGTATAAATTATTCAGGTAGTCATTGTTCATATTTTTAACTTTACTGATTTGATATTTAATACAATTGCGATATAGACTGCTGAGTTGCCTAAGGAAGGTACGAGATTAAAAAGCTTGATTATATTACTATTATATACACTACTTTTTGTACGAGTCATATATTATAATAACACTTGTTTTACTTTACTTTTTACTATAAAACCTAAATAAAAATTGGTACGAGTAAGTATCTCAGTAGACAAGAATGTAGTGCGAAAAACATAAACGCGTGACTATTTAGTCTCGCCCCACGCCCGTTTACTCCTTTCTATGGTAGCGCGGTGGCACGTGATTGGTATTTTTTTGGAACGTTCCAACCATATGCACATGGAGAGCTCAACGACAAGAGGGGAGGGGGGGGGGGGGGGGTTAGGGTCGGCAACGCGCATGTAACTCCTCTGGACTCCTCCGACGTAGTATAAAAAAAAAAACATGGAGTATAGGAATTCTTCTCTGATGGAAAGGTTTCTTATGCACATGAGGGAGAAGGAACCTTTTCGATTGGAAAGCCACATTACAATTATAAACGTATTGCGTATTATTTTATATAAATAATATAAGCTTTATTATTCGTGTCGCAAACAATCCCTTCCCATGGGTAAAATCACGAAATCCAAGGCATCAAACAATGCGTTACGGTAATCCTTATAACTAAGACTTAAGGTTTAAAATCGATCATTATACTGGTATTCTAATGTTTATCTTTTGACCTTCGATGGTCGATTTTTGCTCAATTGGTTTCGCTTACGTTCTAATAACAAAATGTGTTGCTATTGTAGGAAAATTTCTTATTTTGAGATATTTTCGGACTAAAAATAGCAAAAAACTTAGAACAAACTTAAAATAACCTTGTTAGACTATATATAAATAAATAAATAAATATTATAGGACCTTCTTACACAGATTGACTAAATCCCACAGTAACCTCAAGAAGGCTTGTGTTGTGGGTACTTACACAACTATATATATAATATATAAATACTTAAATACATAGAAATCACCCATGACTCAGAAACGAATTTTTGTACTCATCACACAAATAAATACCCTTACCGGGATTCGAACTCAGGACCTTCGGCTTCATAACCAGGGCCCTACCCACTAGGCCAGACTGGTCGTCAAACATATACTTAGGGTATTTTAAAATAAAAATGGATGTTATCATTTTAAAATAAGTTCTGTTAAATATTGTCTTACTTTATATATTTACTCTACATACACGTATTTGAAGAAGTAGGTAAAACGTCACTTAGTCTACCAAATCTTTATTATACTAGAATCTTCAATATACATATTGAACTTTAAATTACCGAAACAACACCTTTAAAATAAACCACTTTATACTATGCTTCCGCAACGCAGGCTTCGTCACGTTTGCAATCCGTCCGAATCTAAATCCAGATCCAAGGATCTTCCCATACATTTCAGATCCATCGTGCATACCCTAGGTGGCTACAAATGCAAACAGCAACAAGATTTGTCCCAAACAAACCAATGACAATTTAGGATCATCATCATCATCATCATCATCTCAGCCACAAGACGTCCACTGCTGAACATGGACCCACATCCAGCGTCTTCCGGCGACCTTAATAAGGTCGTCTGTCCATCTTGTGGGTGGTCGTCCTACGCTGCGCTTGCTAGTCCGCGGTCTCGACTCTAGCACTTTTCGACCCCATCGGCCATCTTCTCTGCGTGCAATGTGGCCTGCCCATTGCCACCTCAGCTTGCTAATCCGGTGGGCTATGTCGGTGACTTTAGTTCGTCTACGGATCTCCTCATTTCTGATTCGATCGCGACAATTTAGGATATTCCTCAACCATAACGATTAAAGAATTTTTTTTCTAGTATTCATAACTTTAAGAAACAAATAAATCTCATTACACAAGGCATAGAACTCCCTACTCTTTTTTGGCAAACTCAAGTCAATATTTCATTAAAATAGTTCCAAAAAATAAAGCAAGGGTATTGTCGTCACATCGTTGGCAACACCGCATTGAAATTCGAGGCACAGTCTTTTGTGTGTTGTAACACATCTCAGTCTCTTTAAATACTATCTAGTCTTTAGACTTAACTTATCAGTAAATAAATATTAAGCCATAGTTTTATGTGAAATTTTAGTGTTGCAATATGTGTTTATAGTTCAGTTTAAATAGAAGGAGGAGATGAAGTGTAATAGAATCAGTTTTATTGTCTATTCAAGTAAATCTCGTGCGGCATTTCTTTTCATCAAAGCCTTAAGAGATTTACTTATATAGATTATAAAAATATCAACATAGTTTTGGTAAATGAAGTTTGTGTGGTGCGATATGTGTGTGTAGAAGTTTTTTATTTTTATTTATGTTCTTAAATGGCCAGAGGGCCAAGATGAGAAGCCAAATGAAAACAAAATATTCGTATAGCCAGTCCGCTTTTCTAAGATCAACCGGACAGGCTAACATGGCTGGGAGAAGTTGATAACTCGTGATATACCATTCGATCCGATTCATTCGATTTCGATTCGCCATTTGGCATTAAGTCCGACATATTTTGTTAATCAAGTTTAAATAAATAACTATAATATTGAGGTAATTTGAACCTTATGTAATTCTATTTGAAGTTGAAATTTCTTCAATTTTATATCTCGGGTTATCGACTTCTTTTCCCCGTGTGCCGACATATCCGTACAGGGCGGGCATAAGTTGATAATTTCGAGATATAAAGTTGAAGAAATTTGAACCTACTTAATGTAATTTTAAGTTCAAATTTCTTCAAATTTATATCTCGAGTTACTACTACACGCCGTGTGCCGACATAATTATAGGTATCGCGGAGGCAGATGTCACTAAAAATCACGTGACTATTTTCATACATTGTGAAAGGTTCGATTGGCGTTTTCTATCAACGATTATCACCTTAGTTAGGCTCTCTGATACCCTTGGCACACTGCGTCCGATTGACGTCGACGACGTCGCTTCGACGTGCGAATCGGACGCAGTTAGCCATGCCCCTTAGTTTTTCGTCCCCCCGTCTCAATACTCTCAATTAAACTAAGATAACAAATATCTGACCACTGTCTTTTTCTTTTCAGATTGCCCTTCTCCTCTCAGGCATCATAGCTCTAAAGAAGATCATAGCACAGAAGAACAGCGGCGGCGGCGGCCATGACAGTGGCTGGTCTTCGGGCGGCAGCAGTGGCGGCTGGGATCGTCGCTCGTACAACGACGTTTCCGAACTCGCCTATTCGGCTTACAAGAAAGACTAAATCTTATTACTATTACATCTAAGTCTAATTTCTAATGTCACCTCATTTATCTTAGTTTTTTTTTTAATTTCGAGTCAATACGTAAGACGTCTCAAAACTCGCTTATTTGGTCTACAAGAAAAACTAAATCTTATTACTATTACATCTAAGTCTTATTTCTAATGTCACCTCATTTTCGTTTAGTTTTAATTTTTAATTTCGAGTGAGTACGTAATACGTCTCAGAACTCGCCTATTCGGTCTACAAGAAAGACCAAACCTTATCACTGTAACGTCCAAGTCTAATTTCTAATGCCACCTCATTTTTGTTAAGTTTTATTTTTTTTTATTCGAGTGAAAAACTAAATCTTATTACTATTACATCTAAGTCTTCTTTCTAATGTCACATCATTTTTGTTAAGTTTTAATTTTTTTTTTCGAGTGAATACGTAAGACGTCTCAGAACTCGTCTATTCAGCCTACAAGAAAGGCTAAACCTTATCACTATAACATCTAAGTCTAATTTCAAATGCCACCTCAATTTTGATTAGTTTTAATTTTAATTTCGAATGAATACATACGACGTTTCAGAACTCGCCTATTCAGCCTACAATAAAGACTAAATCTTATCACTATAACATCTAAGTCCAATTTCTAATGTCACCTTATTTTTATATAGTTTTAATTTGCTCAAGTGGGTAAGGAGATCTGTAAACAATCGTAAGTAAAACTTTTTTTTTAATTTTTCAAGTCATGTGATTCACCATCTTTAAGTTCGTGATATTTATTTTTTATTGTTTATACCCACCTTTTGAAACATGTGACTTGTTTTGTTGTATTTATTGTTTTTTTTTTATTTTACAATTTAGGTACTAATTGGAATTGTCCTTTGTAAAGGGCAATTTGGAAGTACTTTATATTTAAAGGTGTATTTTTAATGTACTTATTTATTTTAGATGTAAGTTTCGACTGCTTTGAGCCGGAATACTCAGTTTATAATTTATTTTTAATTTGTGTCATATATAAAATTGTTATTTATTTTTATTTATCTACCTGAATTGTATATATTGAAATGATGTATTTAGAGTAAATTTATTTTATGTATATATTTTTTATACCTTCATTTTTTTCATTAATTCTAATCTTAATTTATTAAAATATTGCTAGCTTTAAGAAACTATTTATTGACGTCTGCTGTGTGGAAAATTGTTTGATTTTTCTAATAAAATGATGAAATTGATTTTTTTTATTATTCTCATTGTACAATTAAATGCATATTTGATTCATAACATAAGACATACATACGTGTGCGGACTAGGAGTACGTTCTGGGGATTTTATTAGGTCATTACCTATGAAATTGGCGTTTTGTATGGAGAACTTTAACGAAATTCGATTTTTCATACAATGAATATTGCGGATTATTTTGTGATGGCATTTTCAAACCAAACAAATTTTTGCGAGTAATCTGAGAAATTTTTAAGGCACATTTTCTATCTAATATATTTTTTTAACTTCTATCCCGTCAGAAAAATATAAGTCATTTAAATACTCGAGCACATGAAAAAAGCTGTTTTCAGGGCGGTATTCTGAATACATAAAACAATAAAAGTAGCAAAATAATTGTATGTAAAATCGTTATGTAGCGCACTAATGATATTAAAAAATACTTCGAAGTTACTATTCAAACAAATAAACTATGACATGACTAATACTTATGAACAAAAACGCCAATTTCATAGGTAATGACCCAATATATCGATTAAGTAAGATATGTATACATATGATTGTTGAAAATCCTCCATTACTAGAAAGTCTCTAATATAAAAAAAACTTTAATAATAAACATAACTTTAGTATTCGTGTCCCAACTTAGCAGAAGTATAAAATTTAAATATTAATACATACCTATCTGTAATTCGATCATTTTGAAAGATTCGAATCGATTACACTTGCAAAGAAAAACGAATTTTTAAGCGAAATAATTCTTAAATACGGTGACATTTCAAACGTTCGTCCGCCATATTGTCATTGTTTGACAGGTTAGGCATCAATGGCACAGACCTATCTGGCATTCAGTCACGATTGAAAATTGTGTAAAAATATTTTAAACGACTGTTAAATTAATTAAATTAAATCTTTTTAAACATAGGTACACAAAGATATTAACTATATTAGAAACGTCAGGATTTTAAAAGGTAACCTTCATGGTTCTTACGAATTAGCGACATAATTAAAAAAGCTGTAACTCCCACAGCTTTTTTCACAATCCATAACTCCCGCGGGAACAATATAGGCCTTTATCCTTTAGTACACCTGCATGCAATAAGATCTTCTTCGAGCAAGTGTGATCAAAAGATCCTAGTCCCACAGTAAGCTCAATATATATATATATAGTCCTCCTCATCGATTTCGATGACGGCGACCTCAGCAATTAAGGATTACGCCGATTATGGGCCCTAATGTGGCTGGCCAGGCCGAACTTGGTCTTAAAGACTCTTTTGCAGGTGTTACAATAGAGTTGGCCAGACCCGTTGTATGTATACGTATAAGAGGGCTTCGGTCTCTCTTTACGTTGTTGGCGTTTGGCATCTAAGGCATTGAGGCGGTTTTCCTCAAACGATTTGATGTGGTTAAAAATGGTGGACCGCCAAGATGCTCTGTCTGTCAAGAGCTCAATAAGGCTTGTGTTGAGGGTACTATAATACACGACCATGGACATTTTTTTATATATTCATTTCTATATATTATTTATATACCTATGTAAACATCCATAACTTAGGCACAAATATCTCTGATTAAACACACAAATAAATGCCCTTACCAGGATTCAAACCCGGGACCTCTTGCTTCGTAGACAGGGTCACAATCGACTAGGCTAGGTGATTTCAATATATTGTATTATTGAGATCTTCCCTGTGCGCCCTCTAGCAACAAACCTCAGAAGTTGTGTAAGTCACATAACGGATTCAAACGCCATCTACCCGTCTCAATGGGAACTTCCAACTCGTCTACTGTAGTAAAACAGTCCGCAACTGATGCGCTAGCGATGGAAAATGGAAAGAAAAGTACAAGGCTGAACGCATGCATGCGTTGAAAAATTATCAACATTCTAATAAATATATTAAAACGATATTTTTTTTTATAATTATAGGAAGCAAACGTGCAGACGGATCACCTGATGGTAAGCGATTGCCGCCGCCCATGGACACCCGCAACACAAGAAATTAAGATGAGAGTACGCTCTTAAATAATATTATAGGACATTATTACACAAATTGACTAAGTCCCACAGTAAACCGAATAAGGCTTGTGTAGACAACGATATAAGTATAATATATAAATATTTATAAATACTTAAATACATAGAAAACATCCATGACTCAGCAACAAATATCACACGCATAAATGCCCTTACCAGGATTTGAACCCGGGACCATCAGCTTCGTAGCTCTTTTCTTAAAGGAAAGAAGGTAAAGTCATATCGGTCCGGAAATACCGCAGGCGAGAGGTTAGCTGTGCGAGGCACGAAGTTTCTGGAGAAACGCACAGTTGAGGACTACCAACCATCTAAGTGGTGAGGATAGGAATATTGCCACGTAGGGCGATGGGGAAAAGAAACGACAGGGCTTAATCTGAACAATTCCTCGGAGCACTCCTCTTTTCCCCTTTTCTACTCCAGCACTTTTATTAACAAATAAATGTAAGAATATGTAACTAATTGTCAAGGTAAAAAAAAATGGTAAGATTATGTACCTCCATAGATAAATTACCTTAAAACTATATTATAAAAATAAAACATGGACCTTAATAAACAATTTATCTCAAAACCAAATACAAACTGACCGTGCTGCTCCAAAACTTTTAACTGACACTGGTCCAATTACTAATGAAAATGATGTGCGCGATTATTTTAACAAATATTTTTCTACTATAGGATCTCACTTAGCGAATCAATTTCCCAGTCAATTTCATAACAATAAAATATACTCTTGGACGTGCATCTGGATCAAAATCTGTTCTATCTAATTTTACACCATGCAGTGAAGATGAAGTCTCAACAATAATTGATAATTTAAATTCAAACACCAGCGTTGGCATCGACGATATAAGTAAGTAAATGTATAAAAAAAAGTTAATCCTTAAAAATATAACGAGTTGCATTAATAACCATCTTGAAGAAGGCACTTTTCCTGACGATTTGAAAATAGCCAAGATCTGTCCAATCTTTAAGCCAGGAAAAAAAACAGACCCAAATAACTACAGGCCAATTTCAGTCTTACCCGTGATATCCAAAATTATTGACAAGATTTTACATGACCGTTTGTATGGATATTTAAATAACATAAGCTTTCTATTGATTTAATTACGAAAATCAAAACAGCTTGCCAACATAACAATAACTGGTAAGGCGTATAAAATCTTCGATTCTTATTTAACCAACCGCTTTCAAATAGTAAAAATCAACAAAAGTCAGAGTACTATGGTAATATGGTAATAAAAATATAACATTTGAAGGAGCACGGTTATATAATAGTCTGCCAAAAAATATTAAGGAGGTTGAATCATTTAACATCTTTAAAAAAAGCTAAAGGTCCATGTTATCACTAATATTCCCGCCACCTGAATCCGGGCCTGGCGCTTAGCAATAGCCGAGCGCTTAGTGCAGTGTGCGTGCGCATATTGTATTCTACTCGTCCCTCTATTTGTCGTAGTGCAATAACTACCCACTAACACAAAGTAAATAGCGGCGGCGCGCGCCGGAGCAGAGAGTCCACTCAGTACAAAGTGCCATTTTCACCGCACGCACACAGACGTGACATTTACGCACAAAGACGTTACATTTACAGGCGTTCTGTTCTCGGGCACTTTCGGGCAGAGCTTAGTCGGGCTGTGCGAGCGTTGCTCAAATACTCACTTGACGTCCCCGCCGCTACGTAGGTACCTACTGTCATTTACTCCAAAATGCAGTCTCTAAGGAATGTAAACATTTTATAAGATGTATGTATAAACGAATCGATGTATGTATGTCTGTAAACTTATATTACCTACTCCTTTTTAAAATTCGAAATTAATACAGAAGCAACCCTAGTGAGTCGGGCAAGTTTAGGTATGTATTTTCAAGAACGGCGAGAACGGACCTTCTGTTTATTTTTTATTTTTTGCCACAACATTTTTTGACATAAGTCTTTGCGAACTTTGTTATTGTGATTTATAAATAATGTAAGTATAAAATCAATGTAAATAGTTTTTAAATCTCATGAAGTGAAATGTTGATTTCTTTTGAGAATAATAAATATCTTTAACCCGAAATAATATGTATCTCTTAAAACGAAAAAGACAATTATGGCTGCGATGCAGTTCGCAACCCCGCAGTCAGGGGGTTTATGTCATTTACAATAATTTAGTGTCCAATTTATTGTAATAAATTTCTCATTTTCTCTTTATTTAACTAGACCAATCGGTTCGGCGATATCAGCGTGAAAAAGAACAGACAGACAGAGCTACTATCATACTTACAATATTAATCATTAGGATATTTATATACCGAAAAACTAAATAATTACCGATGAAAAACCCATTAAAAAAAGGAAACCCGACGACGGAAACGCTTTACAGTTTTACACATAAGTCTACAAATTATTATTAATTAGTACACTGAACGCAAACCAAAAAAAAAAAACTGTTCCACATGTTCCACATGAGTGACAAGCAAACAAACAAAGCATAATCTATTTAACCACTCACATGATTCCGATTTTAACGAAAGGTGCCCTGAATTGCTCTGCCATTTCGCAGATACGACGGCACAGTGTCGTGATATCTTCAAAAATCGATAACTTTGCTTCTGCTTAAGCATTTGGAATAATTCTTTCGGTTTTATAATGGTAAAGAAACAAAGAAATTTATTTTCTTACTTTAGCTATTTGCTGTTATAATAAAAATAATTATTAAAAATTCACGAAGTTTACCCAAAGGAATAATTTCCGAGTTATAGTAGAAAACTATTTTTAATAAAAAATCTAAATCGATAACATATCTTTTTTTTGTATTCAATTTAAAGAAGGCTTAAGCTTTTAATTGATACTAAAAACCTTGATAGCTCACCTATAAAATTGCAGAGTAAAACTGATTCAAATTCTGATAAGGAACTTTCGAATTGCTCCACCTGGCGTGTAACTATGTGCTATGTTCGTGATTTTTTTGTGGCTAATTTAGACACTGAAGTACAAAAATATAGTAAAAAACCGTTTAAGACACTAATTACCTTGAAATAAAATACATAATTTATGTAATTATCACAATGATAGTGGCTTTATAACTTAAAATAACAAAAGAGTATTTACATACCTACTAAACTTTGGTGTTTTTAAAACGGCCGATCACCAACAACCGAACTAACTTATAACTACACTAACACGTGTAATATATACACTTTACAACAAATTCAGCACAATAAGCAAATAGTAACTATTAACACATGAAATTATACTGATTACAAACGTAAATAAACAAACAAACTGACCTGCGCCATGTCAAAAACAAAGATGGCTACCTATTTAGGTAGGAGACACAACAGTCGCGCGGTGCAGATGTTCAACAGAAACAGGAACTTTTAACACATTCCCTGCCAGACGAAAAACGGCAAGCTACCCCAGGATCCGGGCAATATAGCAAAGAAATATTAGTAAATAGAAATTATAAATAAGTAGTAACAAACACCCCAAAACGCGTATGCAACGTCTAGTGTACCACATGCCTTACGATGTACAGAAATGCTTTAAGCAACCAGTGTTGCTGTGTTTATACTTACAATTTTCCGTCACATGGTTTGTTCGCTAATCCTGGATAATACACAGTGATTTAATGCATTTTATTGTTTATTAATGTAATTTAATAATCGAACTATTTAATGACTATAGGTTGCTCAAGATATATTTGGTAATCATAGAAATCTAGGGCATTAAAATAGGAAACACGCCAAAAATCTACAGAGTTATTGGTTTGAAGTGAGATTTTATGGTCATCAATATTAAGTAGGTCTAAAATATAGTTTTAATCTAATAGACCAATAAACGCGAAGTAATTTAATATATAATACTAACAGAAATATGTAAATTTGAATACTTACGGCATTTTAAAACACGCAGCAACTTTTAACACACGCACTTTTCCGAACAACTTGCAAAGTGACATAGATAAAAAATACTGTGGTTATGTCTATGTGATTGAAACATTTTTTAAATATTGTCACGTTGGTATTCTGTGTTTTAATAATTGTTTACACCATATCTGTGCAGCCCTTCACAGATAAGAAATAAAAAACCGCATACACTCCGTTCGCAACTCGAGTTGCGACGATCATTTTAGAGGTGCGAAATGTTGAAACCTTAGTTGCTGGAATCATGTGAGTGGATAATAGATAAACAGAATGTGGAAGTAACGTCCTTCCGTCTGTCGTGTGTTGATACACAATTAGACACGTGAGCGTACAGTCGCCATCAGATATATCAAAGCGGCCGACGTGCTCAAAAATATCTAAGCATGCACTCAAACGCCTTGACAGGAGAGGCGTGTTCAGATATTTGTGAGCACCTTGGCCGCTCCGATATATCTGATGACGACTGTAAACCCGGCGATAAATATTGTACAGTCGCCATCAGATATATATCGGAGCGGCCACGGTGCTCACAAATATGTGGAAACGCCTCTGTTGTTAAGGTGTTAGTGTGTGTTTAGATATTTTTGAGCACCTTTTATCATGTATTTGGCGCAAAACCTATTAATATCGGTTTCACTCGAAAAACGGTTATTTTTAAACCGGGTTTTATGGGTGTGGGTTTTGTCACAGTAACCGGTTTAGAGCAATAAAACCGGTTTCTTGTTATGTCGGTGTTTATGTTCATATGGCACACCACCAGACCAGCCGGCAGTTTCGTCGTTCGTCGAATAAATCGTTTTTTTAGGTTACAATAAAGTTTTTAAAACGTCCGCGTTCTTATAAAAGTTCGGAGGAAAACCGAAATAAACCGGTTTTTACCGGTATTTTATAAACCGGTTCCGAGTCTTGCAAAAAATTTCCTTTGGCAGGATTCATTGGTCCTTAAGACCTAACAATGGATTTAAGATGTGGAGTCACCATGATTGTTGATATTTTTATGTGATCTCAATTTTATCTTGGTGTATGTAAATCATTTAAGCTACTAGGTCAATTTTGGTATTGTTTTCGTATAAATCGTGAATGCAGCATTAATTTCGAAGTAAAAACAAAAAATATAAAGAAATAACTTTTTTTAAATCCTTTTCACGTTTAAACCGTTGAACCGATTTAGTTGATGTTTGGTATACAGATAATTTGACTCCCGGGGAAAGACATGGAATACTTTTTATTCCAAGAATCATCCCATCAGAGTGTGAAAAGGGGATAGAAGTTTGTATGGGGAATCAAAAGCTGCTGAACCGATTTAGATAAAATTTGGTATGGTCAACATCTTTGATTTGGTTGAAAATGATACCAAACTTGACTCAACGGCACCAATCACGGTATTTTTGGGTTTGAGTATTTTTGATATTTCACCTACACTTTTATTACTACCGGTTTATGCGTTAAAAGTTGAATGTCCTATTCGTCCTTAAAATGTTCTATGTATTTATTGAAAGCTTTTGCAATTGGTTTCAATATTATAAACTAATTAAAACTATGATTTTTTGCTTCAGTCATGTCATGTATGTCATCATTGGTTTTCAAAGTAACACGTATCAATAAAAAAATAACTGAAGGCGTTTTTAGGGTTCTGTAGCCAAATGGCAAAAAACGGAACCCTTATAGATTCGTCATGTCCGTCTGTCTGTCCGATTCTGTCACAGCCACTTTTTTTCGAAACTATAAAAGCTATACTGTTCAAACTTGGTAAGTAGATGTATTCTATGAACCGCATTATGATGTTTACACAAAAATAGAAAAAAAACATTAAATTTTGGGGGTTCCCCATACTTAGAACTGAAACTCAAAAAATCTTTTTTCATCAAACCCATACGTGTGGGGTATCTATGGATAGGTCTTTAAAAATGATATTGAGGTTTCTAATATCATTTTTTTCTAAACTGAATAGTTTGCGCGAGAGACACTTCCAAAGTGGTAAAAAATGTGTCCCCCCCCCCGTAACTTCTAAAATAACAGAATGAAAAATCTAAAAAAAATATATGATATACATTGCCATGCAAACTTCCACCGAAAATTGGTTCGAACGAGATCTAGTAAGTAGTTTTTTTTAATACGTCATAAAAATTAAAAAAAAAATACTTTTTTTCATCAAACCCATACGTGTGGGGTATCTAGGGATAGGTCTTCAAAAATGATATTTAGGTTTCTAATATCATTTTTTTCTAAACTGAATAGTTTGCGCGAGAGACACTTCCAAAGTGGTAAAAAGTGTGTCCCCCCCCCCCCCGTAACTTCTAAAATAACAGAATGAAAAATCTAAAAAAATATATGATATACATTACCATGCAAAAATCCAACGAAAATTGGTTTGAACCAGATCTAGTAAGTAGTTTTTTTTAATACGTCATAAATGGTACGGAACCCTTCATGGGCGAGTCCGACTCGCACTTGGCCGCTTTTTGGCTCTTGTTTATGCTAAAATGTTGCCAGCGTTAAAAAACTGATGGTAAATACTGGGTGTTTCCTGTAATACGAGCAAATAATTAAACCATATGTTGTATTTCTAAAACGATATAACTTTTGACTAACAACTTTTAAAAATTATGAAATCTTTAGATTTTATCTTTTTCATACAAATTTAATATTATTTTCAATGTACGCTGACATCAGTGTGTTTGACGTTGCTTGTCACGCTTTAAACATAACAAAATTCGCAATACATTGCGTCTTAGAATCAACTTCAATGTGTAATAAAAATCAAAACAAAAGTTATTTTTCAAAGTTGTTGAACAAATGTTGGTCAGTTTGAGGAGTACAGTCTACAGTTTAATTTATTGCTCCTGTTACAGGAAACACCCGGTATATGTTCTACAGAATTTGTACATACCATCCCATTACTGGTGCCAGTCCCATTATAGGGAAGAATACCTATAGTCCCTAAACTTAATCAGTTATTAACATCAAACGTCAAGAACACTCGAAAGCTCTAATCAAAGGGTTCAACAGCAAAACTGCTAGGGAGCTTCTAGGGCTTAAAAGACACAAAGCCTGCGCGGTGACCAGAATTTTGACTGGACACTGTAAATTGAACAAACACATGTTTCAAATTGGAAAGAAACAAGACGCGACATGCAGGTTCTGCCAGGAGTCAGAGGAGACTGCAATGCACATTCTCTGCTCCTGTGGACCACTAATGTCAAAAAGAAGTACCCACCTAGGGCGGCACGTATTGCAACCCTATGAGGTACAGAACATTACGGCCCAAAAAATCTGGAATTTCCTGGATTCAACGGGCATCAGTAATGAACTTTAAAGGGCTGTCACAATTATTATTTATTTATTTCATTAAACAATACACCATTGTGTTTGAAATTATATAACACAGAACAATAACAATAAAAGACAAAGTTTATACAGAGTAACTATTACACTATATCTATGTCAAAGACTAGGACAAGTACAAAAATATCCAATTTAAATAACAAAAACAGGTCACAAGTAAGAATTAACATATTAATATTCAGATTTAAGCATGCACAAATTACACTAGATTTATATAATTACTTAAATTCTAATGAAACCTACAAATTTACATAATCACTTAATATTAACATAAAGTGTAAATAGACTTGGAAATCCTGGATTTGGAAATAGACCAATGCCTGGTCGACGTGGCATTCAAAGGCCCACAAACTACAATAATAATAATAAAACATCAAACGTCGCCGAAGCTGAAAAAAATAAGTCAAATGTGCAAAGCGCTTAAAGCAATCAATGCATTATGATTAATGTCAATATAAGTCGAATGAATAGATTATCGAACCTTACGTCTTTGCAATAAGTGTCAAAATACCATTACCTCATATGTAAACGATGTGGAAGTAAATACTTCCGTTCTTCGCGTGTTATGTGGATGAGCGAATCCTGGTCATGCACGACTGTACGCGCACATCTGAACGCACATAAAACGACGTAAACGCCCCATTTTCATATATTGTCCTTAAGTACAACTTACACCTTATTAAAATGGATTATGGTACAAAATTGCTTAAATTTTTTTGATACAAAATGTACACATGTTTGTTTTGAGTTTGATTATAGAAACACTTACGTTTGCGCTTTTGTTTTTCGGCTTCCTTGATACTAATTAGTAGACTATTCAACATAAGTTATTGTGAATCTTATGTTTGTGGTTTTTATGCAATGTATTAAAATTATGCGTCTGCTGATATTGAACTTTTATACACGACCTTATTGCCCATATATTAAGGTGTATGCATATTTTTGGCACTTTGCCGTCCGTATTTATATTTTTTTCAGACGTGACCGTACCTAGATAATGATCTAGTATTTAGGTACTATAATTATGTTTTTAATTTGATATAAGTTAAGCTTTACATTCAACATAAATAAATTAAAATTGACTGTTTGCAGTTTGCTAATCGTAAAACCAAACTTCGCAAATTGCGGGCATATTTCTCTGTCACTCTAATTAGGTCTTATTGGAGTAAAAGAGAAAGATACTCGAATTCGTGAATTTCGATTTTCGCGGCAGTAGGCCAAATAAGTCGCGGAACGTTTCAAAAAAGTTGTAATAGTTCTAAGTTTTGGAGAATTTCACGGGGAAATAAAGAAAATCTTCATTTGGAAAATATACCAGCCCAGTAAAAAATATGAAATATTCCCTAAATGTTTCTATAAGTATGAATATTTCGCAATTTTGGAGCCGTTTCGACGGCCCATCTGCACAAGTTTTTATACATTAGTGTTCGACCGAAACATGCTCTTTGCCGAAACCGAAACCGAAGGTTCGGCTTTGGCTCTAGCTTCGGCCGAAATCGAAACCGAAACTTTTTGTAGACTTGAATAAACGTTGAAAAATGTCTTAAAACCGCTTTTATACAGTGGCATCATTAGGGAAATTTATTAATTTATTTAAACTTAATTGCATAAATTTACAAAAAAGAATAAAAATGGTGGACTTAACGCATTGAGGCATTTTCTACCAGTCAACCATTGGGCTGAACAAGAACAGTTAGTTTCTAAAAAACCAATTAATTTCTGTAGGTATACATAAATCAGTATACACTGTGTTTTTATTTATTTCCGTTAATTTCAAGGGTGCATTCCTGAGTTTAAATTAAGTAGGTATTCTAATTAACTCCATTTCGGAGATAATCAATTATTTATTGTTATCTTATACCTAAGGCCCCTACGAGCGTTTACACTTCCCTTAGAGCCTGTTTACATATAAATTAGTGTTTAGTACGAGTTAATACATTTAAAATCATAGTTTAGTTCCGTAAGTAGCGGCCCGGCCGAAAGGTTTGGCCGTTATTTGCCCCAAACGAAAACATGTTGTGTGGCCGAAACTGGCCAAAACCGAAACCGAAACCAAATCTTCGGTCGGACTCTAACAATAACATCGCGATTATTATAACGCAAAAAACACATCTCGAGTCATCGGCCTCAAATGTAAGTAAGACTATTGTTTAAATCTAATTTTCCTAACACTTTTCTTGTCATAACGATTACAGTCAGAGGCATATTATTATAGTCACGATTATGAGTGACAAATTACCATAGTTATAATATTCTTGCAGTTTTTATACGAGTACGTTAAGGCTGAATTTCCACTGAAGCGGGGAGGACAAGAAGTTCGAGAAGAGCTCAACGAGGTTGCAGGGTGTTAGGGTAGGCAACGCGCATGTAACATTTCTGGAGTTGCAGGCGTCCGTAGGCTGCGGAGACTGCTTACAATCAGGCGAGCCGTATATTTGTTTGCCACCGACGTAGTGGGTCATACGGCCCGATTCTAAGAATGATTAAGACACGTTTAAGATTTTGGAAAGATCTTTAAAAGATCGATAACTAAACGACATGTCAAAATTGACGTTTTTTTTTATTCCGCTGTGATCCCAATAGGATCTATCTACGATACTCGTACTTCTAACGTCAAAGTGACATTGGTTGCCCGAATCGAGCTGCTTTTGTCAATTATACGACATACAAACGATATCTAAATGAGAACTTATCTAAACCAGAACTTATTGTTATCGTATTTCATTCTTCGAATCGGGCTGATACACATTTTTTGCAAACTCTAAAGCTCATTTTTATGCGGCACCTTTACAGACGAGATATTATTTATTTTTCAGTACTTGAGACTCAAAAAAAAAACTGTATATATATGTACCAGAGTCGTTAACTTTTATTGTATACGTATTGTCTACAGAAGTGACCTTTTTAGGGTTCCGTACCAAAACGGGACCCTATTATTAAGACTCCGCTGTCCGTCCGTCCGTCTGTCACCAGGTTGTATCTCATGAACCGTGATAGCTAGACAGTTGAAATTTTCACAGATGATGTATTTCTGTTGCCGCTATAACAACAAATACTAAAAAGTACGGAACCCTCGGTATGCGAGTCCGACTCGCACTTGTCCGTTTTTTCTAAAATGTGTTTGACCCTAGTATAAAAAAATCAACCAATAGTTTATTTGTAATATAGCGGAGCGGAAAAGAGATGTGGATTACAACCAATGCTATTGTGTGATTCCTTTGCTTCTTTGCTTGCTTTGCTTCACCGCCTCAGTGGAAAGGTAACCTAAAGGCAAGGCTCGAAAACCGGTTAAATTTCCAAACCGTTATCATGTACTTCTACTAACTCGAAAAACCGTTCTTTTTCAACCGGTTTTTATGAGAACAGGTCTTGTCAAATTAACCGGTTTAGAGAAATAAAAACCGGTTTCTTCCTATGTCGGTGTCTATGTTTACGTGGCACACCACCAGGCCGGCCGGCCATTTAGTCGTTCGTGGACTAAACGGTTTTTTTAGGTTACAATAAAGTTCTTAAAACGTTTGCGTTCTAATAAAAGTTCGGAGGAAAACCGAAATAAACCGGTTTTTACCGGCATTTTAAAAAGAGCCTTGCCCAAAGGGTGACAAAGGCTAGAACCTAGGTCCTAGAAAACGACAAACGCTAGGTCCGACCGAGGCTTTCGATACTTTGTTTCCTATGATAGGGATCACGTTATGCTTCCGATAGAAATTGAAATGTTAGAGGCCCCGACCCGGCCCGTTCTACCGCGAGTCATCGTTAAAGCTCACGCGCACGGGGCGAGTGCGGGTGCGTGCGGGCGCGGGACGTGACGTGAAGCGGGACTGGCAATGCTCGGCATCGGGTCCTACGAAGTCTATATTAAGGTCAATTTTCTTTATCATCACTATTTCAGCCGAAATACGTCCACTGCTGGACAAAGGCCTCTCTCAAGAATTTCCACAACGAAGTCATTTGTTGCCCTCAACCAACGGTTCCCCGTGACTTCAACTAGATCGTCGATCCATCTAGTCGGGGGCCTTCCCACGCTGCGTCTTCCGGTACGTTGTCGCCACTCGAGAACCGTCCTGCCTCAAAGGCCATCAGTTCTGCGACCAATGTGGCCCGCCTACTCCATACTCCATACTAGGTCCATTTTAGTTAATAAAATACAACGTGAAAGAAACGTGCGCACACGTCCGACCCGCGCACGCTCGCTGTCTATGTGCTTGTTGGCAAACGTACGTACAACAAAAAAGCTACCGCCAGGACGCGCGCGCACGCGCACGCCTGCGCCTCCTGCCCGTTTGTGTACGTCAAGCTTTAGTTTGCATCGACTGGACTACGGCCGCGTGACAGTAAAACGTAGCTTTACGCATTAGAATTAAGCAGGTTTTCTTTTAATACTACGTCGGTGGCAAACAAGCATACGGCCCGCCTGATGGTAAGCAGTCTCCGTAGCCTATGTACGCCTGCAACTCCAGAGGAGTTACATGCGCGTTGCCGACCGTTAACAACCCTCCCCTCGTTGAGCTCTGGCAACCTTACTCACCGGCAGGAACTCAACACTATGCACTATAAGTGGCACTACAGAGTATAATTGGGTACTCGACACATGTTGAATATTATAACAAAATTTAGCTAAATGGATTGAAAATGGGCCATTCATTATAAATAAGTGGAATTTAAAAAACATATTGAGATGATAAAAAAATACAAGGCTTCAAAATCACATTTTTTTTTACTTTCAAATATAAAAAAGAAAATTATACCATTCGATTCCTTAAATAGCAATTTTCTTGATCTTCCATATATTTAGGACAGACTAATGTAATGTGACGTCACATTACATTATCATTTGTTAGAGGCGTTTCAATCGTCGAGTGCGGCCGGCAGACTTTAACTCTCATTTCTGAGCTGTGTGTTGCTTAAATGCCATAAGTCCTATTGGGAGCGTGCAAAGCGGGTGATGGGGGAAGCCGGAACGATCACAGCGCTTGATGTGGCCAAATATGGCAAAAATGCTACGTGTGTTTCTGTCAATTTCCATACTATTCCGTTATTTTGTTCACGTTTTTTGCTTTAAAATCATATTTACGATAAAAATAGGTCACGATAGCTGATAAATGGTAAACTGCAATAATACTGGACGAAACACTAATAGTAAACTTTATGTATTTCCAACATCGAGCTTGAAATTAAGCTTTTATATCATGTAGTATTATTCCAGGCTTACCAACGTAACGGCTAAACATTTTATCTAGTCTATGTCAACGCAGAGTTTTGCTTGGATGTTAATAAAATAGTATGGCTAATACAGGGTACCAACATTAGGTAATTGTAATATTAGTTATAATGACAGTTACTGAAAGCCCGTCAGAAACATACTTTTGGCACGCAGAGTTGTCTGTCGTCTGTCACAACAAACGTGATAAAAGCGAAAGAACATATGTTTTAACATAAAAGGAGTTGATTAAAACCTGTAAAGAAGGGCAAAACTTTTATACTTGAAAGCATCATACGTATCCCCAGGAAGGGGATCACGAAGTGGGCCATCAAAACATAATTAAACATATACTTTTTATTGGATTTGTAACGAAACAACGACGAAGAAAATTAACCGAATAATATAAAATACACAGATAATTCTGACTATTTTCAGTAAAGCAAAAGTCAAGTGTGTTTAACATTGAAAACGAAAAGATTCCGCACATTGGTAACTGTATTATAGTAAACATTTTTAAGGAATAATCTTTATTTTGTTGAGTTCATTATTTGACAGCTCCCCAGTAGTTGCGAACGCTAAGCGGCGCTGCCATGTGCACACTCCCAATTATAGACATTTGATCCTCAGGAAAATCAAGATCGATTGACATTATTTACAAGAAACTGTCAAGTAGCCAATTGGACAATTGGACATATCTATTTAATGTTGAACCCTTGGAGTAATTAACAACTTTACTGTCTGTAATTTTCTGTACAAAACAGTCTGCCGATTTTTGCAGGGGAGGGGCACGTCAAATGTAAGGCTATTTGTACGTAACGTAAAAATAGCCATGTCAGATACCTAAACGTCAGTCCATACAATACATATGACCATTGGCCGAGGTTTTCGAAAGAGGGGTAAACTTTTATGTTATAATTAGTATAATGTCTGTTTTATTTCTACTCAAAATCATGAGTTGTTCCCTTGTGTTTTTTGGTTCATTTGGTTACGTAATATATATATATAATAATAATATAAAATAATAATAAATAAATAAATATTATAGAACATTATTACACAAATTGACTAAGTCCCACAGTAAGCTCAATAAGGCTTGTGTTGAGGGTACTTAGGCAACGATATATATATAATATAAATATTTATAAATACTTAAATACATAGAAAACACCCATGACTCAGGAACAAATATCCATGCTCATCACACGAATAAATGCCCTTACCAGGATTTGAACCCGGAACCATCGGCTTCGTAGGCAGGGTCACTATCCACTAGGCCAAACTGGTCGTCAATATATGCCTCTGCCTACCTTCTATCACCGTAACAAAACGGACAAACAAAAAGATGTATAATTTTTTTTTTAGTTCTAATAAATACCTTTTTACGTGCCCAGGAGATGGAGGGATGTCAACGTGATTTTCATACCAAAACCAGGTAAGAATGACTACACGGCTGCTAAATCCTTCAGGCCCATCAGTCTCACATCATTCCTGCTGAAAACTCTGGAAAAACTGTGCGACAGGGATCTGAGGGATCGAACGCTAAAGAACATACCGATGCACAACAACCAGCACGCGTACAGCTCAGGTAAATCCACAGAGTCAGCCCTACACATGGTTGTAAGCCGCATTGAGAGAGCCATCCACGACAAAGAACTGTGCCTCGGCACTTTCATTGACATCGAGGGCGCTTTTGACAAGACCCACTTTACCAGTATAGGGAATGCCTTGGAAAGCCATGGCGCGGAACCCGGACTAACAAAGTGGATCATGAACATGTTAAACAAGAGGATTATAAGGTATGCAGGTCAACCGCAGGCCGTAGCAGCGGTGAGAGGATGTCCTCAAGGGGGAGTCCTGTCGCCTCTGCTGTGGAACCTAGTAGCTAACAACCTTATAACCAAACTGAACGAGGAACACTTCTACACAATAGGCTACGCTGACGATCTGGCAATATTGATATCAGGTAAATTTGCCAGTACAGTATGCGACCTCACCCAGTCAGCTCTCCGGATCGTAGAACGCTGGTGCAGAGAATTTGACCTATCAGTTAACCCCACCAAAACAGAAATGGTAATGTTCACCAATAAAAGGGCGCTTGGCAACTTTACCAGACCAACACTTTTCCAAACCGAGCTGCAGCTGACCGATGAAGTTAAGTACTTAGGACTAACTCTCGACAGTAAACTCAATTGGAACAATCACATCAACAAACGTATAGACAAGGCGGGAGTTGTCTTTTGGCAGTGCAGAAGGATGATTGGTAAGAGGTGGGGACTGAACCCGAAAATCACCCTTTGGCTCTATAAGACGATAATCCGCCCCCTACTCTGTTACGGTGCCCTGGTTTGGTGGCCAAGAACAAACATAGGCAACGTACGAGACAAGCTACAAAGACTCCAAAGGCTCGCATGCGCGGCCACCACTGGCTGCACGAGGTCCACTCCAACTGCAGCCATGGAGGTCATGTTAAACCTTCCACCGCTGCACCTACACATACAGCAAGAGGCCAGTCTCTCAGCGGTAAGGTTGCGAACCCTTAATATATGGTCTAACAGCATAGGAGCTCTCCACACAACATGCCTGGAAAAGGTATATGACGAATTTCCAGTGCTTAGGTCGGGAACGGATCGGATTCACAAACAAGCTATCTTTGACAAAAGGTACAAAATACAGTTATATGAGGACGACAACCACGAAGGACTCAATCTCCGGGAGCTGAGAATCTTCACTGATGGGTCCAAAACAGACAGCGGGTCGGGCTCCGGAACCTTCTCAGAAGACCTGAACATGTCAATCACCACACCGCTAGGAGCCCATAACTCGGTATTCCAAGCTGAGTGCATGGGCATCTTAAACGCGGCGGCTGCCATCATTGCAAGGAAGGTAGTAGGATCCTCCATCCGCATACTCTCCGACAGTAGAGCAGTCTTAATGGCTCTAAATAGCCATATAATTACATCCAAACTTATATACGAATGCCACGAACGACTAATGGAGGTATGTCATAATAATAATAAGATCACTTTACAATGGATCAAGGGACACAGTGGATCCCGGGGTAACGATGCTGCGGACGAGCTTGCCAGGCAAGGATCGGGTGCGGGGGCGATTGGTCCGGAACCGATTCTTCCGATACCGTTTAGCAAGGTACGCTCAATGCTGCTGGCACGTACAGGGAAACTACACACAGAACACTGGCTGAATCAGACTGGATGCAGACAGGCAAAAGAAGCCATGCCTGGCATCAACGGAAAGCTCACAAGGGCGCTCCTTCAACTAGGGAAGGTCCGACTGAGTATGGTAACCAGTGTCATAACAGGTCATGGACTATTTAACAAACATCTTTTCATAACAGGTGTCACAGACAGTCCCTTATGCCGAGGATGCATGGAGACAGAAGAAACAGCCTCTCACGTGGTGCTGGAATGCAGCGGAGTGGCCCCATACAGGGCAAAACATCTCGGATCCCCGAGAGACCTCCCTGAGGTCCTACTCAACATCAAAGGTTTGATAGGATTCCTCGAGGAGTTGGGCTGGCAAGAGTAGCCAACCCTCCACCCCCCCTTGTCACGCAAAATAGGCGCCAGTCGTCGAGTTGCGGAAAATCGCCCGAACTACAATACAATACAATACCTTTTTACTTTTCTCCTTGTACCTTTTTTTTATGATTTGATTTACGTATCTATTTTTAAACCATATTTCCATAAAGAAAAGTACCTACTGTATGTAATTGCAAGATTTCTATAGTAATTTAAATTGTATTTAATGTATGTTAGTTATAAGATGTAATGTTTTGTAAAGATGTTGCCCGCTGAGTTTCTTACCGGGCCCATATTGCGATACCCTCCTCCAATTGAGGGGGGATTTAAATCTTCTCGGGTCAGAGGGATAGGGTTAGAGCCGGCGTAGCTTTATTTGGCGTTCATAAGCGCATTGTAATATGTACGTACCCGAGTGCTCCTGGGGAGTTCTGTTAGCCGCAAGGAGGGTGGGTGGGACAGGATTCTCTGCCTCTGGCTTGCCTTAGCCGGCCGGCCAGAGTGGAGTCGTTAGAGCTATAAGCTCCAGGGGTGGAAGTGAAAAATTGCATAAGACGCGAGTTGGCACAGTGGCTGCTCGCAGCCACTGGGTAGAAAGCGGCGTACACCTCTCGACACCCCTGAGCCGCTCACACCGGTGTTGCCCTTGAGCCATCCTAGATGTCGCTTTTTGTGGGGGCCCATCTTGTGGGGGCGAGTCACCGTCTGCCGGAAATAAAATTGAATACTGTTTTATTAGGCAGGCGTCCGGTTTTTTATCCCATAGCCCAGTATTTAGTCCATCGCTTTCACCCAATAGCCCAGTTCATTTTAGATTCCATCAACCCTCAAATAGTCCTTGCACCCTGGCGAGTGCTGCCTCTGCGTGCGTCCCATGACACGGGCAAGGGCAACAGCCGTTAGGTGTACCCCTTACATTTTATATTCTACGTGTTGGCTTCGGCTCCGCGCACGCCTCCCAAAGGTCCGGAGCACCATTGTTCCGTGATGGGAAAGACATACAAATAGTACTTTACGCTCGTGATATAATAGAGGGCTTTTCAGTCAAGTACCGTGTTTAGGCAACAAAGATTGCTGAGTTGCCTAAGTAAGGTACGAGATTGAAAAGCTTCATTATATCACTATTGTATACATTACTTTTTCAACTAGTCATCTAACATAATACTTTTTTTACTATAAAACCTAAATCATTAATTAGTGGAAATTGGTAAATATCCCAACAAAAATGTAGACATATGCGGGACTCCCGCCCCGCGCCCAGCACGCCGCGCTCGTTTAGGCTTTTCTATGGTTCGTGATTGGTAATTTTTTTTATAGTTGACTACAGCATATCGAAAGGAATTTTACAGTACATATGGTGCAACTTCATCATAATGGTATGATGAAGTTGCACCATATGTACTGTAAAATTCGTGTCGATTTAAAACACTCCCTTCGATCGTGTTTTAATTTATCGCCACTTGTTTCGAATTTCCTATTTTTCGCACTTGTATCCTAATGTACTATTATAGTTGAGTGGGAGCCCATACATGAAAAGAAGCCAAATTTAGTTTGGTATACGAAATCTTAATTCAACCATTACAGTCGACGTGTAGAAAAACTATCTTTATCTTGCACCATTTTTACATGGTAGAGAATGCTATTACTTTAGTACATTTTTAAATAGAAATGTCCAATTATTAATTAAAACTAAAACTAGTATTTTTGCACAAACTGACACTGTACTTGCCGCGATTGGCTACTTGACTGTTTTTTGTAAATAATGTCAAACGATCTTGATTTTCCTGAGGATCAAATGTCTAATGTCTATATAGGACTCATAGCATTTAAGCAACACAAAGATCAGAAATGAGAGTTAAAGACTCGACGATTGAAACGCCTCTAACAAAATGATAAGGTGATGTGACGTCACTTCATATAAGTCTGTCCTAAATGAATGGAAGATCAAGGAAATTGCCATTTAGACTCTGAAATATTGCGTTTATGTGTATAGTTGTCATACAATTTATGTTTCAATAAAATGTAAGGAATCGAATGGTACCATTTTCTTTTCTATTTTTGAAAGACAAAAAAAAAATTTGTTTTGAGACTTTGCCTTTTATTTTTTTATAAGTAATCACAATATATTTTTTAAATTCCACTTTTTTATAATGGATGGCTCATTTTCTATCCATTTAACTAAATTTTATTATAATATTTAACATGTGTCAAGTACCCAATATTAGTAAATAAAAGGATAGTCGGTCCGATTCGAACTTTAAGATACGTCAAACATTTGTTAAAGATACGATATGGATAAGATGTGTCAGTGTCAAAAGTGACGTTTCATCAAAAAAAAACGTCACGCTATAGATTTAAGTGCGAGCGGACTTGGCTTAGAAAATGTAGATGTGATCGTTTTATTGGACAACGATGATTAATTTCCAAACACATTAGCTAGCGTGACTGGATATTATAATAACGCTCCAATATTCAATAAAAAGTTTTCTCACACGATAGTTATGCGGTAACACTTATTGTCAAGTGTATTATTTTATACAGAATACCTAATAAACGGCTCTGTCAGGCTTAAGAGGTATTAGTGGTCATTTTTCCAACGAAACGTTCTTGACATTTCCCTCACTGGACTTTGGCCCTAGTTTTTTTGTACATAACGTTAATACTACCAGTACCTCTATCGATACGTTACTATAGCAGAACGAGCTGCTACATTAGGACTTAGGACATCTTTTTTTTTACTGTACGCACAAAATAATATTTTTCAATTTGCGCACGTTATTAACATGAACTTGGGTATTGAATGTATAATAAAATTGCTCATCTGGCTTTATGTTATAAGGCGCAACACAGCGGATGTAATTCCAGATCTAGAGCAGAGCACAACTGGGAAGTACCTCCACCTTACGGATAACCGCAGCCAAATAACACTAGACCCTACTCATAGTGTTGTGTTCCTGCCCCTGATGAGTAAGGTTGCCAGAGCTCAACGAGGGTGCGGAGTGTTAGGTTCGGCAACGCGCAAGTTACTCCTCTGGAGTTGCAGGCGTACATAGGCTGCGGAGACTGCTTACCATCAGGCGGGCCGGATGCTTGTTTGCCATGACTCATGTTTATATTTAAATAAACTTTCATAAACTTTTTTAAAAGTAGAAGGTATTATCCAGATATCCGGTGAATGATGACATAAATTTGACACGAATGTCATCTTTTCGCTTTCATTACCATCCTAAATACATCTTGTCTGCAACTAAATTAAATTAAACTTTAACTTTTTGCCATTCGCAAGCAACCAATCCATTCAATATTAACCCTTAAGCCACTGACGTAAGACTTAACAATAAAATAATCTGAAACAAATGACGCGAAATTTCACGTCTGCTGATTTTGAAAACGTCTCCGAAGAGTCTCAAATAATGACATGATAACAATATCACAAATTACCCCACTGTATCGGAGAAAATTGGTCACCATTAACGAGACAGACCAGCCGTGATGAGAACCCAGGTTTTATTTTGGTGCCTTTTCATTTTTCGCCCATATCGGAATTGCGAGCGGACTGAGTGGTTCCGTACCCGCGCCCGGCCGAGCGTAACCCGAAGGAAAAACGCAAGTTTATACTACACATGTATAAATATAACGTCGTCCAACGATAGTGATTCAGTTTTACGCGATCGCTTGCTACAAAATGGTGGATCGACCGGCGGGGTGAAATAATAATACAAAAGAAAGTGAACTATAACATAATTGTGTAATCAGTGACGTCTGAGCAAAAGTCAATTTTTAAAATGACGCTCAAGATGTGGCGGGAGACGGCGATGGTGTTTTGCATAGTTGTTATAACTTCTGCTGAAGATTATGAAAGTAATTTGACTAAACTGTGGTCGTTATCTGGTGTTAAAAATAGTGGAACGAGGACTGCTGTTGTTAATGTGACCAGTGCACTAAACGTTGAATCTGAAAGAGCGCCGAGGAGATCTAAGGAGTTCGAGGGTTATAGGTTCAGGCCCCGCGCGATCCCATTGAAGGAGCCGACTAGAGAAAGGAGTGTTTATTATACGCCAGATAATAAATATAAGTCGGAGGTTCTTTTCCCCGGTAATTATTTTGCAATTGCCGAAGAGAAAAGCAAGGAGAACTTGACGCAGGATGCGTATAACCCGTTGGAGGGGGGTCCTTTCCAGCCGATAGCGATACCTTTGAAGGAATACCAGGGGAGGTCGCTGGGCGAGTACGAGGAACCAATCATTGAGAAACCTGAAGGGTTCACGGAACAAACGGCCCAGAGGAGATCTATTTCTTGTAAGTATGACTTGACTAACGTAATTAAATTTTAAGGATCCAATTGCGTAATAGTTTAACTTTTGATTTTTCAATTGTGATTAAGTACATTGTATATCAGGTACCCAATTTTATGAAATATAAAAGTAATAAAGCTAGGTATTTAAACTAAATCTGTTTCATACCAACAACTACTTAGAATTATAACAGTTTTTTTGTAAGATTTCAAGCAAAATCGCTTAGAGTATATGGTATTTATAATATGAGTACAACTAACACACTATATAACATTTGACAGTTTTGAAAAACTACCTAACCCAACAGCTGTAAACGTTCGCTACGGCAATTAGCTTGACTCATCAATTAATCATACAAGTGCCTACATGGTCCATTCTACCCCGTACCGCAGTGTTAATAAGGGTAGCGCTGAGTGGCAGCAAATTATGTTAGCTTAAATAAATCAATACTAACATCTAGAAGAGAAGATATTTGATGAATAAAAATGTCTAAAATTTAAAAAAAATATATTTCATGATTCAAATTATATAGACGACAAAAAAAAACGCTTGAAATGAAGATAAAGGAAAGCTTGTTTTTAGCAAACAATAATAAGCCTAAGGAATAAAACATTCTACGCCCTACAAAAATTTGGAAAACCATAATAACAAAATGCACCCTTAGCAAATACCTTATTCTATTCCGTTACTTGACCTACTTTCATCTCAGCCCTTGGCTCCACTTCATCAACTTTCATTACCAAAACTTTTTCTTCATTTATTACGTAATTGCCAATTTAATGGTGACTTGATACACCACCATCATTACGTTCCGTTAGGGACAAGTCATCACTCTCACCAAACCCCTAAATTTGATCAGCAACCCATCATCTTTTCCGCATGTCGAGTGTAAAATGTAAATGTACATTATAGCGTATCGCGTGGTCAACTGAACCAAAGGGATTCGCTCCACTGCGCCTGATTACCATTCCTAGCGAAATAGGTGGAAATATAACGTTCATTGTTGTCCACTGTCTTTGCTGCTTAGCGATTTATTGGTTCGTTGGCTTTTGTTCCGTCTGATTAATTGTTTTATATGCGAAGGTTTTTGGAGGCGTAATTAAATCATGCAAACCTCGGGTTTTTTAATGCCCATATGTTTGAGTCTGTCTTTGGCTGAGGCTTTTCACTGAGGCAAAGATGAGAGGAGACATAGAGAATTGGCTATATCGGGGTGAAAAAAAAAGTAGCCAAAACAGACAAAAACTTGTATTTGTAATTTTGGATAGTAAACAATATTATGAAAACACGAAATCATTTCGGCACCCAAATTCCACACGTGCACATAAGCCAAATGTAAGAATGAGGTACCGGATACTGAACAATTTTAGGCTTAATTTCTGACAACGTAATCGCCTATTTTTATCGTTTCATCTATATATAACTGTTAAATAATACACTGCTTTCATTGTTGTTGATATCATAAAAGTCGATATATGTATAAAAACATTGACATAGCTGAGCTGTCAGATTTTGGTGACACTGCGCGAGGAAAGTTTCACGAATAACCGATGGTTGCCAGGGCAGATAAGTTCTTGAATGGTGACAGTGAACTTCGGTTCAGGACCATCTAAAAAAGGCTCTTAAAATGTCAACCAACACTCTGATCAAGATCACAGAGATACTTTGAATGACGTTCAGGGCATTCCACAAAAAGGTCCGATTTGTTGGAGACGCACCGCGTATGGCAGCTGCCTTATAACCTGTAGAAATCTGTATTATATGCCGTTGAATTTGAAGCTCAATTATCAAATGTTATCTGGCCAAATTTCGGCTTTATAAGAGACTAGTGTTAAAAATAGCATCACTGACCTAACATTTCTCTGCAATACCCCACCGCAGGACCAGTTGTTATGACAATTTTTTAAGGAGGCCATTGTTGAGGATATTTAAAAGTTACTAAAAATTAATTAAGCTATTTATTATGTCTTTAATCGTTAACTTTTCGAAGTCGTTGATGATACAAATATAGTTATATTTGGGCTGAACTCATTAGGTTGGCTTAATGTTATTGAAAAGACAACGGTTTTCGGAAAACTTTTCTCGAATAATGAATCATTTGTCAAACCATTCTGGCAACCACCTTTCGGAAGTAATTTTCATGATAATACACGTAGTTAGTCAAATAGATGATTGTGTAAAATACATAGATTACAAAAAAGACAGGCAAGGAAATTAATTGCAAATTGTTTCATTTTCATTGTAATTCATTTGTTTGGACATCATTACCGGAATCATCACGACACGACACAGAATGGACACACTCCACTGCAGCTGACAGTTATGAATATTACGGAACTTCATTATTACTTATGTGTATCATTATACCAAAAAAGTTAATCATTATTAATCGATTCCTACAGTAAAAAGTGGAAGAATTTAATCATCAGCTTCCGCTTAACACAGTTATTACTCTTTTTAACCGACTTCCAAATCTCAAAAAGAGGAGGTTCTCATTTCGATTGTATGTTTTTTTATGTTTGTTACTCCTTATCTCCGAAATTTGTGAACCGATTTTAAAAATTATTGTTTTGATTTAATGTATATAAATCTATACAGACTGGTCCCGTTTTTTATCAAAACTCAGTTCTGATGATGGGATCCAAATGGAATCGAGGGAACTCCTGAAATCTTAGAGGCACACTTATATTTTTGCATTTTTATCAACAAATTAAGCACTTACATTAAAAAAAGTGGCATTTGATAAAGAAGAACTGCTGATGATGATCAGAACGGAACTGTTCAACGACGCATAGTTCACGATTTAGATTTCGACTTGGATTTGGACTTGGACCAGGACCCGGTCCCTGACCCAGACCCGGACCCAGACCCGGTCCTAGACCCAAACCTGAACCGAGACCCGCACTCGAACCCGGACTCGGTCTAGTACTCGGATTTGGACCTGGACCCGGACCTGAATCTGGACCTGGACCTCAACCTGGACCTAGTCCTGGACCCAGACCTGGACTTGGACCTGGATGTGGACCTGGCCCTGGACCTGGATCTTGATCTGGTCTCATCTAGAAAACAAGGATTTGCATTTAGATATTGCTATTTTGTAAAATGCAACTACTCGGAAAGACCAGACTGGAACTCCTCTACAACAAACTGCGATCCTTAGAGAGCCGAACTCTTACCAGAAAAACCGGACAAGTGCGAGTCGGAATCGCCCACCGAGGGTTTTAAGTATTTGTTGTTAAAGCGGCAACAGAAATACATCACTTGTGAAAATTTCAACTGTCTAGCTATCACGGTTCATGAGATACAGACTGGTGACAGACGGACAGACGGTCGGACAGCGGAGTCTTAGTAATAGGGTCCCGTTTTACCCTTTGGGTACGGAATCCTAAAAAATGATTTAAGTTAGGTTACAACTGCGATCCTTACAGAATAAAACGGCTATAAGAAAAATGGGTTAGATAAGGTAATTAATCAAAATTGACTACCTATCGATGTAACCTGCATATAAAAACCTTACAAAAATTATTAAAAGAAAGTTCATTGCATTTTTTTTTTAAATATCTTACATTTAATTAAACAGAAAAGTGCCGTGAAAACATATCGGGTTTGTATCGACACTACATTCGTGGATATATTTTACATTAAAAATTGTTGTGTTACATAGGATAAATAAAAATTAAATTATATAAAATTTTAAATGAGATTAGTTAAGTAGGTACAAAAAATTTATAGGCGGGTAAAACTAAATAGTTCCCACTCAGACTAAAGACTATTTAACATTGTATACCATATGGAGTTCGAATATTATTTCTAACAAATTTTATGATTAACAAAAATGATGACCTGCAAAAATTAGAAATTGGTCCCTTAATGCTAAGGATCGTAACATCATGTCCTTTTGTTCAAGACCAGATTCCTCCATAGGCTTCTATTCCTCGCCAAGTGCATGGCCTCATGCAGTTTTCATTGCATAGGTGCAGTGATTTGAGCACACCATCTAGTAGGGGGAGGGCCCTGAGGTCTGGTGCCTTCAAGTTTGCCCGTCATAATAACTCTCTCTAGGCTACCCGGGAGCGGCGTGAGAGATGTACGAAATATATGAGAATTGGGTCGTGGTATATTGTTGACTAAGTCTACCTTTTAAAAGGAAGTCGAGTAGATTCCAACTTTCCTACTTACCTACTGCTATGGCGCAGTGACCCGAAGTGGATCTTTGCCCCCGACACCAAAGACCGCCATGCTTCTCTGTCCAAAGCCGTTTCTGACCAGTCGACGGCGCCGAGTTCGCTAAGGTCTTTTTTGCACTTCGTCTCTCTAGTGGTAGGGCGTCCAGACGGTCTTCGGCCATTTGGAACTCCAAAGTACGCCCTCCAGACTGCATGATCTCCAACTTTCCTAAAGAGCAAAATCTGTCTATTATAGTTTAGAAAATGCGTCTTGCGTGGAACTATCAGATGAAGAAAACGCGAACATAATATAGGCTAGTAAAGATAGGCTAACTATCTAAGCAGTTAATTATCTTAGATCTGTACGCATGCAACTGTTGTTAGGCGCCTTATTAAAAGAAATTATAACTATTGCATGTTTTGCTAATTGTGATCAATCTCGATACCATGTTTACACTATTTATGTTTCCCTTTGCGTTTTTTTAAATTGCAGTTTGATTTTATCTGATATTAGTATCATCATTTTGTCTGTTATGACCTAATTATGTTTTCTACCTTTTTCCCCACTGAGATTTTAACACAATTTCTGCTGTATCTGAAAATCGTATTCCATAAATTATTGGCTTCATTTCCTTAATCTTAACTTCTCAATTGAGGTCAAGGTCAAAGGTTATTTGTAATTGTATTTTTACCGGAGTACCTTATTGGCATAATTATATAGACATTTTGAGCGCCAGAGAGATTTATATGAGAATAATACCGATCATCCTAAAAACTTAAAATTATTTAATTTTATTTGTAGTTTTACATGTATGTTAAATGTTGGTGCAGTAAAGAATATTTACTTACTTACATCCTGCAAGAAATGTAGGATAACAACGCTAGGATAGTTATATCAAAGACTTCTCTTTCTTGTTACAGACCTCTTCGGCATTGAAGGTGCAGAGGATGACGAAGATGATGGCGAAGACGTAGACGGTGAATACGAAGCGGAGGAACAGGACGGACAACACGACCGATCGAAAACCAAGATCAAGCCGAAGAAACCCAAGACGAAGAAACTGGGTAAATACATGATGCCGCTCCTCCTAGCGTACAAGATGAAGTACTTCGCAATGATACCTCTAATGGTCGCTGGTTTGGTACTGCTGGTAGGAGCGACGGGATTAGCTGGGTTCTTCTTTGCCCTATTCGCCGCTACCATGGGTTTGCAGAAAGGAAGTTACTAAATGTAGAATAAAGTCGACGATAACTCGCAGTTGCCATCCAAGTATAATTTCTTCACCGTGTAAGTTCAGTTATAAATTTAAGGCAAAAGTTTTGTAGCAATTTTTTATACACTTTTGCTAGCTGTCAGCTGAAGTCGTATTTTGATTTCTCAATGTACCTACACGGTTTTTTTACGATTTACAAGTCAACCACCGAAGTCTAAGGGCAGAACTTCTACAAACTTTACTTAGTTTAATTCAATACTGAAATGAAACTGTCATTTCGGTGTATGAATGGTTCTGTTGTTGTTATTAATGCTCGCGCTTTTGTAAATAATTTCATAATTTATTTAATTAGTGTTAAATGAATATTAAGCTATTTATTTAATTTAATAGAAATACGAATAAAATGAACCAAATCGACGTAGTAATGTATATGATAGTAGTTACCATGAATGATGTACGATCATGTATGTATTAAAATTGTAAAATGATCAACGAACATTATGAAAATATAAGGACACTATGCTTTGATCGTTTCAATTTTTATTAAATACCTAATTAACCTATATTGAAAGTATTGCCTTACTTTTATTTTACTACATGATTAATTAAATAGGAAAGAATTAATATAATGGTAAGTATTAGGGAAAAAAACCAACATTACAGCCTTTGATTTTATATGGTACTATATACTAAGTATGATAGTAGTTAGCAATGTCAATCATTGTATATGGTCGAGGACTTTGAATTCTGTGCCATTCTTGGAGGATTTAACAACTGGAGACGCCTTCTCTGTACTTTTTTGGACAAAAAAAGTCTGCCAAATTTTGTGGGGGAGGAGCATGTATGACTATTTGTGCTTACATAACGTAACGTATGAATAGCCAACGTCACTCCATACAATACATACAATCATTGGTCGAGGTTTTCTACAGCGGGGTAAGCTCTTAAAGGCGGCTCCGGTTATTAAATAATTCAAGGTACCATTACCTACCTTGTTGGAGTGACAATAGTATGAGGATTCTATATAAATATGAGAGCTGGACCTTGTGATATCTGGCCCAATTTTGATTTCGCTGTCAATTTTCCTCTGATTTAGATAAATTTTGGTAGATATGGAAGCGCAATCTTAAAGGCATTTTGGTAATACAACCGAAAATTATACATATACGCCATATTTATTCCACCCTGAAGGACCTTTTTAAACTCACCAAATTTTATCGAACTCTAATGAAAAATCGACAACATCAAGAAATCGGCCCATTGAATGCTACTGGGACAAGGGCGAAGACACACCTAGGTACCTACTTTACTTTTAACCTAAACATATTTTTACGTAACTCTATTCAATAAACAATGGACTTACACATTACGTACTGGAAGTACTGGAACTGAACAAAGTGTAGGAAGGACAGAACCAAGTAAACTTAGAAATATGTGTATCAATTTGGTACAGACGTTTACACTGAAAACTGCGATAATCCAAATGACTTTTGATAACCACCGTGTTTATAATTAAGGAGACCGATTCTAATTTTACAATATGTTTTGGGTTTTTAACTGGTTTAGATATGACATTGACCATCGTCTTGATAATTTTAGTGTGCATCTCACGCACGAGTCTCAGCATATTATGCTGAGCGCTTATTAAGCGATCTTCCGTTCGTATCAAAAGCACAAGTTGTTAAATCTGAATCGAGCTCAAGTTCTGCATTGCATGCATTGGTTACGCAACGATCTCCGTGGGAAAAGTTAATATCGGAATATTAAAATCCCAAAGAAAACAATATGAAAGTAAATAGCAGGACAGTGATTTTCCTGAATGACGATGGACCGTGAAATGAGTCGGGCGCACGGATAATGGCAGAGCAGCTGTTACGGTCCACTTATAATGTAATCGGAGAGTTTAGCTAAGTTTTTGCAAAATATATAGCCCTTAAATCTAATATAGCCATGTACATGTTTCATGTAAGATGAATAAATTATGATGATTAGTTGATCAATTTGAGCAGCAACCGCTAGAAGACGATGCTAAGCATCATATCCGCAAAACGCGATCTAAGCCCTCTTACACGTAGACCCGCAACTCGACTGGACAACTCCATTGCGATTTGCGCATCGTGTGACCACATCTTCAAGACAAAGTTTTGTTTTAGGAGTCCGGAATCCGGATAAAAATTGTTGATGGAGACGCGAATGCCGGATACCGCAAGGAAGATTAATAATGATGATGAATCATTAACATCGGTTAAGTCTAAAACAAAAAGGTGGGTGGTCTTACGTGTATACAAAAACAATGAATGGATGAAAAGATTCGCACGTTTCTGGTAAGCTTCCGTAGCTCAGTTGGTTAAGAGCGATCAGACCCGTGTTCCGAAAGATCGCATGTTCGAGTCTTGCCGAAGGCGGTGAATTTTTCCATTTATCCTTTCCTTTAATACAGCAGAACGAAAACAAAAAATAGAACCAACCATTTCTTGTTTTTGTTCTGTTACAGGTAGGGTTTGCAATGCGGATTCGATATGTATGAAATTATCCGGATCTGGATCCGGATCCGCAGGTTTTCCCGTAGAGATAAGATAAGATAAAGATAATGATAGTTTATTATTCAAGTAGACATATTACAATGCGCTTATGGACATCAAATAAAGCTACACCGGCTCTAACCCTACACCTCTGACCCAAGAAGATTTAAATCCCCCCTCAGTTGGAGGAGGGTATCCCATACATTTCAGATCTGTCGTGCAAACCCTAGCTACAGGGCTTATAACGACAATAGTGGCACAGTTTCATACGGCTGTGTATCAGATGTGTCTGCGGTATTGCGAGGTGATGGACGAAAGATGATTGTGATCTGTTTTTCCTAGTATGTAATCCTATCATATAATCTGAATTGTACAGTGCTTTGGTCTCGACTGTAATGCTGTATATATATATTAAAATATTAAATAAATAAATAAATAAATAAATAAAACAACTCTTGTACCACGTTATATTATCGTGCTAGGTAGATGACACACAGGTTATTTGGTTAATTTAAAAGCCATAAAAAAAAATATTGAAGTGAGTCAGTTTTCCATTTTCATGAAAATAGAGAAATGTATGACAACTTGATCCTTAGTTGTCATACATTTTTATGTTTTTGAAAAGGAAAAACGGGATCCAAAATAACTGTGTTGCATCGTGTAAGAGTCCCTTCCAAGTTTTTTTTTTAGTACCGTCCGCTCTTGGGTTGATGATTTCATACGAAGACCACAAAGCGCCAATGGCGTGTCCCGGAGTTCGAGACAAAATGAGCTTTCTATCCCAGAAATGACCAAAACAAGTAAAAAGTAAAAATATTGTAGTAAATGACCCTCGAGAACTACCTACGGAGACAGCAGAGATTGTATAAACAGCTCCCCGGAATAAGTTATCAATATATTTCTTGAATTGAGTATTTGTCAACAAGAGGCTTTGTGCATGTTGGCTGCCGTATATCGACCACAGCTAGCACACACGGCATTTACACATTTGTATGAAATCTATTTTTCGCTCATAATTTTTACAAAATATAAAAAATCAAACGAAGCGGCAAAGCTATTGTTATTAATATAAGTACATTAAATTCTGCACAAATATTATCTATAATGTCAATATCCGAAGAGGGAAATGGGGACTACGTTTGTATGAAAAAACGGCCGTCGCCTTTCCTCTTAAAGCCGTTGTAACAACATAATATTAAGAGTTTTGCTTCGATTAATACTCCATATGAGACATTTGCAGGATTTGGACCCCTGTGATATACGTATGTGTCCAAATTTCATAAAATTGCTAATACGACAAAAAAACAACAACACCAAAGCCATTGACGCCAAAAATAGCTATTTTGAGGGACTTTACAGAAAATTACATAAAAGCGGAATAATGACCCTGGAAAAGCCTCGGTTTAGTTGTTGGAAGTAAGTAAGTAAATATTCTTTACAGTACATATGGTGCTACTTTACCGCACTAGTGCGAAAATTGGCATATTACGTTACTGTGTCGAACATTTAAAGGGCCATATGTACTGTAAAACGTTGTACGCTACATGTGCGAATAAGTAATTCGCAACTCGTGTCGATTTAAAACACTCCCTTCGGTCGTGTTTTAATTTATCGCCACTCGTTTCGAATTTCCTATTTTTCGCACTTGTATCGTAATGTACTATTATTGTGCACAATACAGTTAAAAATAGTAACATAGCAGGAAATGAAAAAACACTTAAAAGTTAGGTAACAACAGGCGGTCTTATCGCTAAGCAGCGATCTCTTCCAGACAACTTTTGGGTAGCAGAAAACTATGAACTTACAACATTGAACGGGTAGTGCCGATATACATATAATTCAACAAAATGAAGATGCAAACAATATAATACATATCTACATACTAATAAAAGATATACATAATATACATACATATATTATATATTATACAATCATAAATAAAGGCAAGTTAAGGCAGCGAAAGGGAATGAGTCTTCAAAAGATTTTTGAAAACGGGAAGGGATTTACACGTCTAATGTCTAATGGTAAAGCATTCCACAACCGAACAGCACGAAAAGTAAAAGAGTTGCTATAAAATTTTGATGACGAAGGTGGTGGAGCAAGGAGATGCTTCTCCGCACAGCGTATAAGGAAAGATAGTTGAAACGCTCTTTAAGATATAGAGGGGTAGAGGGGTTGAAAAGAATATTATAAAGAACTACAAGAATATGAGAGTTACGGCGATGACGAATAGAATAGGAGTATCGAGTTAGAAGGAGCAAATATAAATTAACCAGATTCAAATCTCTTTGTTTTTTGTCTACATTTCAGAAACTTATCAACCAGTTTTGACTGTATATTTAAAATCTAGTGTTCAATACAAATATTAGCTATATAAAACTTGTGGCATTATTTAAAAAGAATCACTTACAACCAGAAAATACTTTAAATTGTACCATACTATACCAGGAATACTATGAAAATGACCTTCAATTGAACATGGAACACTTTGCCTCTAGGTTAACTATCATATGCTTTCACAGGTTCAAATTAACGTTTAATTGTAGACTTGAACTCATAAATCGCGACGTAATGCTTCATAGGCCGTAATGAACCCATTTCTTCGTATATAAGTCTAAGTGGACTTTTAAACTTGTCATACTGTTAGTGACATTAAAAGACATTGGATATATTCGGAAAAAAATATTGAATTGTTTTTTTGCGGTTCATAAACGTAAAAGAAAGAGGTGGAACAATTTAAGTACTATCTTTTGATAAGTAAACTTGAAAATTAATATCTACAACTAAGACTGGTTAACAAGGGTTCAAGATTTAAGAGACAGATAAAAAAAAACAGGAGACAATTCTATAGATCTGATGACAAAAAAAGGAGCAACTTAAAATCTTGATTGCATAGTATTAATAGATATTCTGATTATTTGAATCATTAAACAACACACCAAACAATAACACATTGAAGAAGTTGTCAATCTAGTAAAACAAGAATCAAAGGAGAAGACAGAAGAAAATAATTTCCGAAATGATGCCTTACTCAAGCGGATTGATTCTAGACAACACTAGCAACTACGGTATCGTAAAAACGGAGACGGTATTTGGATTCGTTCCTCCAAACCACACGTTCGTGAACCAAGGTTACAACGAAACTGAGCCTGTGGAATGGGTGTTCAAGCCTGGAAGCTTTGAGAGGAGGTCTTTACAAGGTATGTTTTTTGTTCATTTTTTTATTACTTTTATACCTTATATTTTCATATTCGCTCAAGACATCCCTATGTATCAAAATGTCCTTCAATCATCACAAGAAATAGTTACATATTCATTTATTATTCGAGGAGCTCTAAGCAAAATCTACTAAATTATTGATATGCTGAATTTTTTCAACATTCATGTCAAAGCAACTAAAATAATGGTATATTTTATTTTTTGTTAAGAGGCTGTCAACACCCAATGTCCTTGAAATTGATGTTACTTAAACAGTTTTTTAAGAAAGACTATTTGTTTTAGTCAAGTAAGAAAAATATATGTTCATATTAATTATATTTCAAAGACCGTGGTTGTACTCGATACACGATTGAACGAAATCGGCTCGATAGAAAATAATTGCAAAGATTGGTCTTAAAATCACAATTAAATGGTTTTATGTCTTTATTGTTTTGACTTATGGGTCTGCAATTAAAATCACAATTTCAAAACATTTATATCTAAACCGTGGTTGAGTTGAGTAAAATATTACACTAATAATCCACTTTTTTTATTTAAATATTTTTCTTATTATTCCCTTGCCCAGGCCCAGTAACATGCGACAGTGCTATCTCATTTACTCCGATACAAATAGACAGTGTGCGCGCTTTAGGTATTGACAGCCTCTTAACTGCGCTAGCGATCCAGTGACCATGAGTTTGTCTCAACCAAGACAGTAATTATTTCACTTTTAAATATAAGAGAGTGGTTGACTGTATTATGACTTTTAACAGCTAAGTTACCTTCTCCTGCACGTTTAAGTCCCCTATCTTGTAGCTCTCTTCCACTAAGCAAATAAAAAAATCGAATTTATAATGGTTTAATCGTTAATTAATTTTCATACCTTATTCAATTCTGTGTGTTTTCAATTAAAGATACTTCCCGTGCGCTCGCAAAGAAAAAAGTAAAACCTAAAAAAACTTTAAACCAGTCAAAGAAATCTAAAAAAAACAAACGAAAAAGCAAGGGCAAGATCAACAAATGCATTTACAAAGTGATAAAGCAGCCAAAGAGGAGCAAAAGAAGGCGAAACAAATTCAAGATGTCGAAGAAGATGATGCTGCCCCTAATATTAGGGTTATTAGCCGCTAAAAGTATACTGGTACCTGTTGCGCTGAAGGCTCTAGCTTTTTTGTCCGTGAAAGGTAAGTTCGTCATTTTATCTAATACTAACTTCGGTTCGTTCCTTCTTAACCTAAAATTTCCGTAACTTAAAAGTGACAAAATGTTCATCGACACCTGTCGCCAGCTACGTCGGGTGATGTCGCGCGATATTGCCGGACTTCGCTAGACAACATAAGGCGTGTCGGCTACATAGATATAATACTCTTTATTGGCACACCTCAGTAAAAAGATACAAGAAAAGAAACAATTGATTAAATGTAGAGGCAGACAACAGGCGGTCTTATCGCCAAAGAGCGATCTGTTCCAGACAACCTTTGGGTAGCGGAAACAGAGAAGTTAATCGAAAAAGTAGGTGTTGCTAAAATGTTATGAAGACTATGTCAACCACAGTATATATTACTTTTAACAAAAAGAACAAAGAGTATATAAGACTTATAGTTTAAAATGTCATGTCACTTTGCCATGCTTTCTGAGAGTTCTGAGACTATAAGTCTCACGTTTCTTTAAGAGTCTGTCATCAGATTTTTATTTGGTGAAAGTTATACCTAGAAAGCATACCCTTTCAAATAAAAAATGGATTTCAAAATCGATCCAATAATCTCCGAGTAAACAGAATCGTAAACAGAAATCGGTGAACAAAGAGAATATGACGAATTGGGAACCTCCTCCTTTTTTGAAGTCTGTCAAAAATTTTACGTTATCAATATTGGGGTGCCGTAGCAAAAATGGCAAAATTGAACCCATATTGTTTCGCCATGTCCGTATGTCACTGCCATTTTACTTGAAAACTAAACTGAACTGAAACATGATCGGTTGAGCTATTAATATATTTTTTACTCCTCTTATTATCAAAAAGGCGTAAATGCCACGGACCTCCGTGAAACGCTAAGGCGTACCTACGCCCTTATACTTGTATGGCTTTACCATATTTTCGTATGAAGATACGAAACCCTTCATTATACGTGGTCCGGTACACACGTCCTGTTTTAACGCAGGGGCTTACGTAAGCGAACAACTCACGAACGCGAAGCGAAGCGGTGCGGCTTGGGTGAATCAATCCTTTGATACCTATGGAAGTGTCCTACGTGGGCGATCTCGTTGCGAACGCGTAGGCCGTGGGCCGCCGCGCCGCGCCGCTTTGCGTTCGCGAGGTATTCGCTTCCGTAAGCCGCTGCGTTATACGTCGTTATTCTTTCTCAGGTCTCATGATGGGTTTCTTCTCAACGGTGATGGCATCTATTCTCAGCCTAAAGGGAATGTTCGACCACTCACACGTCCAGAACAGAAAAGACGAAGGCAAGACCCAAGTGGAAATCATCCAAGTACCTTCCAAGAGCGAAGATCATGTGTACTACGATGACCATCATTATAGAAGAGATGATATGCCGATGATCATGGGTCCTTAATATCAAATCATTATGTCAGCCAAACGTTCATTGAAAATTGGGTTCTTAAGATTTGTACAACAAACCAGCCTAGCCAATAATATGACAATGGTTGATGAAAACGCCTGTCGAAACTTTAATCATGCATGGAAATAGTAACGTGACATTTTGTAGCATCTGTCATCCTGATCATCATCATCATCATCATATCAGCCTTTTATCGCCCACTGCTGAGCATAGGCCTCTCTTCCAGTACGCCACTTGTCCCGATCCTGAGCTAATCGCATCCAGAAGTGTCCCGCAATTTTCCGAGTGTCGTCATCCTGATATACAATTTATTTTATTCGTATAAGGTTTGTACAATTGTCATCTTTGCTAAGCCCCCTGCAGTGACCATAAATGGAAGCTAGTACAACTGGATCAGGCATGAGCGGTGGGGGGAAATGACCGAACGGGATAGTCTCATGTATCTCTCAGTAGGAGTAGCAGAGAAAGCGCTATTATTGTTTGTCCTTATCACAGTCTCATTTTTTTATTCCCCACCGTTAGTGTGGTTTATGGTGGGCCCAACCAAATTAAGTAGGTTCTTTTTGGTATGTTGTCAGGAATGTTAAAACGTGGTTTTAATTTTGTCGCATAGCGTTATATATGTTCTTTCTGTCCCTCACGGGCGCTCGCGGTATAGTACATCTATAGGATCCTACCACCTATGGTGACAATCGTTATACAAAACGCCAGTGAAAACTTGAATAATGTATGAAATTCGTTAGCACGAGTTCCGATGCATTTTACAAGCTTTTATTTAACTTGACATAAGAAATACACCTATAAGAAAACCTCACGTGTGTTTTTTTATGGTGAACGAAATTAAGAAAAAATATCTACCACATACTTTTTCTCGTTTTAGTTAAACAGTACCTGGGCGACCGAGCTTTGCTCGGTTATAACTATTTATTGTAATATGGTGGTGTATAGGTGATAATCTTAACTAAACTTGTCTAAAACAATAAAAATTAAAAAATTATATATAAACTTGAACATATAAAAAAAAAACAAAAGTCAGTCACCGGGCGAGATTCGAACCCGTAACACTCGTTTAGCGGTCCGCGTCTTAACCCGCTGGACCAGACGGATAGTGGCCGGCAACACGAAATTAGCGACCATATTCTGCGTCGAAAGAAAAACGCATGAAAACTCGAAAACACGCGTTTTCCCAAACATAAGACTAATCTAGATCGATTGTTTACCCCCAAAAACCCCCATATACCAAATTTCAGCAAAATCGTTAGAGCCGTTTCCGAGATCCCGGAAATATATATATATATATTTGCTCGTTTAAAGGTAAAAAAATAGCCGAAAAAACCTCGCGTGATTTGTGCACAAGCCCTTACTAAGGAGTTAGTATAAAGTCAATCTGGACAATTGGGAACCTTAGAGCATGTAGCAGTGGGAGTCGCTTTTAAGAGCTTACCCCTCTGTCGAAAACTTCGCTCTATGATCATACTTATTGTATGGACTTACGTTTATCTGACATGGCTATTTGTACGTAACGTGCCCCTCGACAGTTTTGTACAGGAAATTACAAACAAGGCGTCTCCATTTGTTAAATGTTCTAACTTGGAAACCTTTTATCACTGAGGCTTTCCTTATTTTAGGAAACATATATTATTTTAATTATGCGAATTTGTAAATTTACACTTTTGATACATAATGTTAAATGACTAAATGCTCGGTGTAAATAAGAGCACGTTTTTACCAAAGTTGTAGTCTAAATATAAAATGTATTTAAGTTAAGTAAAAAATTTAGAAATATGTATAGTAGTCACAACAGTTATTTTATTATATACATATACATAACTAGATAAAGAATTTATACAGACTTAAAAGTCTTTATGTTCAAATTATTATTGTTTAGTTCTAATTTAGTTTACTTTATATAGAATAAACTGTAGGTATAATTAGCAAGCATTTTTTTAAGAATCAACAAATTATGTGTGTATTTAATGAGTAAAGAAATCTACTTTCATAATAATTTATGGGTAAAGTTATCGTTTTCTACATATTATTAATGATACATTGATTGATTTGACGACCGGTTTGGCCAAGTGGGTAGTGACCCTGCCTACGAAGCCGATGGTCCCGGGTTCAAATCCTAAGGGCATTTATTCGTGTGATGAGCATGGATATTTGTTCCTGAGTCATGGGTGTTTTCTATGTATTTAAGTATTTATAAATATTTATATTATATATATATCGTTGTCTAAGTACCCTCAACACAAGCCTTATTGAGCTTACTGTGGGACTTAGTCAATTTGTTTAATAATCAGTGATCGGCACGACCCGTGACGCACCGCGGGATTGCGAGCAGAAATCATAATATGGACATGATTAGATTATAACATAACTCCGTGATTTTGTTAAATAGAATAATTTTATTGTATGATATATATTTGCAAATATACGATAAAGTGTTAAATAAGCTTATAAAATGTATAATTAAATATTAAATAAAAAATTGATATATTTCGAATGTTGAATATTTCAATTTGACAGTTTGTGAAATATTAAGTAGCGGCACGTAATTTTGCACTCATACAAAATACGTAAGTGTTAAAACGGTGTAACCATTTCAAGTGCAACTAAACCCTTCGACCGACTACCTGGCTTATCGAAGGTCATTTGCGAATTTTCTATTGTTTGCGTTTGTTTAAACTGGTGCGGTGCAAAAAAGACGGCTAATTGAAATGCCTAAATAAAGAGTTAATGCCATCCTTTTCTAGTTTACTGATAAGGATTGCAACTATTTTCTAATGGCAAATATGTTTACTTATGTTCCTCGGTTCATTAAGTTCGCACGTGTTGTTAAAGTTCCTTATTATCTCAGTGTTTATTTCAACGAATTTGGCTTGTTTTACGGACTCGATAATCTCTTATGTTACACTAATTGGACTTCCTATTGGCTGCTGATTGGACAAAGTGAACTGTTGCTCGTTGGTGTCCTGAATATGACGCGTAGGAGAACTCGGACCTTTCCTCAAACGAACGAACTTGATGTCATTTTATTTAATGGTAAAAATCATTCATCTTCCTGTGTGGAATACCTTTATGTACTATAATCGGAAATACTGACTTCCTAAAAAGACCGAAATCTCGGGGCATATCCATGTTAACATAATGATTGAGGTTATTGACACCGTGCGACACGGGTCGTGCCGATCACTGGTAATAATGTCCTATAATATTTATTTATATTTATTTTATTTATTTATAACAACTCACTCTCATCTACTCAAAGGTTAACTGGAAGAGATCCCTTAAAGGGATAAGTTCGCCTTTGTACTTCGCTTTTCCTAATTGCAAGTTCCTTTTATTATGTGTTTTTTGTACAATAAAGAGTTTACTAGTAAAAATTCCAAAAATCACTTACAGTTGTGGTCCTATGGTAGCCCATTGAAACAGAGGGCCTTGGTGAGACGTCGCCATCCGCTCCTGTCCTGTGCCTCGCGCTCCGCGTCCCTCCAACTCAGTCCGGCTGCCCGCAGCTCGGCATCGACGCTGCGCTGCCGACCCCATCGCCTGAGGGCCTGCCGTGAACCACGTTCGACGTGTTCTCTCTGTCGCACTTGTAAATGTCGCTGTGACAGAGACAGACGTCGAACGTGGTTTGCGGTAGGCCCCGTGCGGCCTACGCTCGCACACTGCCTAGCGACATCTGAATAGCGTTAACCGGACATTGGCTAAAACTTATACAGTATTATATTCATATAGTTACATAAAGACCAATTTGGGGAAAATTGATTGCTGGGAAGATCGTCATATACTGAAAGAAATGGTTTGCATAACTGTAACAAAATTTTGGTTACTGTTTACACAAAAATTGGGACTTGCGAACTATGTGTTATATGTTACAAAACCGTGTTTGGCTATCAGTGTTCAGGTACTGGGTATACACTACAAAATAAGTTTGTAAATTTATGCAAAGTTTATTTTCTTATAACCGTAGTTTAGTTATTTAGTAAAGTTACAAAACCAGTTCGGCTATCTATTTTTTTCAGTGTAGAGCAAGATCTCTCAAATTATAACGTCGCTCAGATAAAAAGGAAGTTTCATTCCTCCTCTATTGATCTTTTTTGTGGAGTATGTGTACAAACCAAGAGTTAAAAGCGACGTAAGAAATATAGATCGTGTCATTCACGAAGACGCATGCTTTGACTCGTAAGTATTATCATATTAATAAAGGTTAGATTTGACAAATATTCACTATTGGTTAAAATTGTCCAAGCGTTGCTTAATAAGAAAGTGTATACGGATTTCAACTCGAGAAAAGGGTATACGGATTTTTTTTTAAATTGTCATATTGTTTGTTTTTTTTTGAATTTATTCTATTAATTTTTTCTCTGTATTTTTAGGTATTTAAAAAAAGGTAAACAAAATCTACCCTCAAATGGCCCCTTAAGCCAGTTGAGGGTAGATGAAAACATTACACGATCAAATAATGTAGGTTTAAAGTCAGGTCGTCCAGTGACAAATCCAGGCAGTTTTGTATATGGTTGGTTAACCAATAAATATTATAACTACCCGAAAATGTGCAAATTATTTGATTACTTTTATTTAAATACCTAAAGATACAGAGTATAATTAAAAAACAATTACCAAGTTAAAATATTGTGTACAGAACTTTATAGTTTATACAACGTTCAAGCATGCTATAGCGACGTAAAATAGCGAATTTCGCCTAGTAGCCCTTTAATTAAATACAAACTAATAAGACATTAACATACAGTTTATTTCTCGACAGCGTTCTGTTTAAATATTACAGAATAATACAATGGTCTTCATAAAAATCTCTACTAAATGGATTCTCAAATGACATCATTTGTAACTCAAACGCTACATCAGTAAACTTATCTTGGATTTTTTCCGTCACTGAATTTACTTTATCCACAACCTTTGTCTTCACTTTGCTATACTTATTCGTAAAGAAAGGCTTTCGTTTTCTTAAAAACATCCTTAGTTTGTGACGGTTAGATGTCCTTATTTTCACTCTTTGCCGGGGAAGAATGATTTTGCTCTTCTGTTTTCTGGTCACGAGTTTTTTAATGCTGAATCTGTTGTCGTTACTGCATGCTTGGTCTTTTTTCAAAGACGGTAATGCTGATGGTGGTTTTGCTGACTTCATAACTAAATACGTTTACTAGAATTTTACTATTTTTTGGTTTCTTAGAATATTTTATACTGATGACATGTTCAACTTCAATACTTATGACAAAGCTGAATGTCAAAGTTTTGACAAATTTAACATGGAGTTATTAAGTCTTATCATAAAGCACATATAGTCGGTCAAACAAGTTTGTCAGTAGAACAAGCCGGGAATTACAAGTAATCATTGTAGGTAATTAAAGTACAAATTTTGTACCAGTATTAGGATATTGAACCCCAAGAGGATAAAGTAGCTTATATTTTACTATGCCTTAAACAGTTATTGCCAAATTTTTGCAGTTTCTTCATTTGTTTTTTTTAAGGCGGTTTGCTTACAGTTTATGTTAGTGGCGACCCCTACGTAGTTTTGCGTAATATACCCTATTAATGAAAAGTGAAATAGATACAACAAAAACAATAAAATTAGGTAATCGCTTAAAAAAGATAAGATAAGCGATGTGCATCACGTGCAACAGGGGTCAATTACATGATCAGTTTCTGGACACAAGGAATGGGTCAGGGGCACTTTCCCCGGCGGTCAACGTCAAGGCCGCGCCGCGCACTTTCTATTTGATCTGGACGCGTATACGCATGAGTTACAGATCAATCTTGCTGTAATATAAATAAATATTGTAAAATTGTATTGTATAAGGGGTATTACTGCAATGTTCTGCCGCCAGAGTGCAGAACTAGCTCTTATCTTCAACCATAGAGTAACTTATACATAATATGCCTTAAACGGTTTTTTGACAAGTTTTTAGTTTTTCACAGATAATAAAATATGACATTGATGCATCAAGGCGGTCTGTTTACAAAGGGGCTACCAGGAAAAGGCAAAATTGAAATTTAGTTATCTGCCTCTTTATTGCTCGAATATGCAAAAATGATAGACAGGTAAGATAACGAAATTTCGATTTTCTTGTTTCGCGGTAGGTAGACCCTCAGATTGTGGCGCCCCCTACGCAGAGTTTCGCGTAATATTCCCTATTGTAAATTAATTGTAAATATGCATGATATATTTAATGTATAAAGTATCAATTACAATGTATTATTGTTTATGAATAAATGAAATGACAACTTACACAGATCAAAGTGAAATTACTATTTACTGAACCGGTAAGCTCCATCTTAGGTTCTGTCTTCACTTTCCATCAGATGTGACTAGGGTCAATCATCGGTCAGTTAATAGTAAAATAAATCCTGTAGAAAAAATAGTATATATATAAGGGTGTATGACACGAATATTTTAGTCACAAAGTCGCGTGAAGAGCGAGGTGTTTTTTTTTTCGTTCGTCGGAAATTGCAGTCCATAGTGGCACATCCCAAAGTCTGTACATGTACATAGTTAAAACTTGACAAGATTGTATTTGCTTCTGAGATAATGTCGCTACAAACAGCTTACATATTGCAATGATGTACGTATATCATGTTCCTATAACCAAATAAAATGTTAGTATCGGTCATGTCAACGACTAATTTCAAAACATAGTTTATTGGATGAATATATTGCTCTATTATAGTCTATTCAAAAAACATCTTATACCTTTGACAATTTTTTTTGCATTTACGAGTATGTGACGAAATCTCTTAAAATTGAGAAATTCCCGAGGTTTTCCCGAGGGTATATAGTATGGGGTTGTTCAAAAAAGGAGTGTACAGGTTTTTAAAGGGTCGGCAACGCGCATGTAACACCTCTGATGTTGCAGGCGTCCATAGCCTATGGTGACTGCTTACCATCAGGCGGGCCGTATGCTTGTTTGCCACCGACGTGGAATAAAAAAAAACATTTTCTTTATGTTTGCATCGGTAAAATTTGATGATTTTCAATGTCAATGAATCTTCTTGACGTTAAAATAAATTAGTACACGTTTTAGTTATAGTATTTTTCAATATTGATGCCTTAGGTGATAGGTATTATCTCCATCAAATCTAAAAATGCCAAATCTCTCAAAATTATAAAGCATGGTCAAATGCCAGTCGTCTATTATTTTATCTGTCCACTCAACATATACTGCCCCTTATACTACGCGCAGCTCACGCTTACGCAATCCCAGACAGAGTGCGTTGGCATACTTACCTCTTATATCATACTATATAATAATGGGATACATGTCACGGTATTATTTTTCAATCGGCGCTCATTGATTATTCGATATGACCTAGAGGTAAGAGCGTGCGACTTTCAATCCGGTGGTCGGGGGTCCCCGGCTCGTACCAAAATTCAAGTAGGCCTCAAGGGCTCTTTTTAACATGTCAATACAACATTTATAGTAACATCATAATAGTGACATGACAGCCAATACCTGGGTAAACGCACCCAAACGCAAACCAGTGAGTTCTTCGGAACTTATGTACGAAATATCATTTGATATTTACGAGTACCATTCCCTTTCGGTGAAGGAAGACATCGTCAGGAGAGCGGACTAATCCCAATAAGATCTAGTTTACCCTCTGGGTTGGAAGGTCAGATGGCAATATTCATTTTTATAATTAAACATGCACAAAACATTTTGTTCTATTGCTGACAATTTGTAAGTACTTACCCAATTCTCGATACAAGAAATGTGTATTTAAATTAATATTCTAATAAATCAGATTTTAAGTATTGAAATAAAGTTCACATTATGATAACACATTCAATATTTCCATTATTGATACTGTTTGATCTGTATTATGATGACAAAGATGACATTTTATTAGGCTGGTATCTTGAAATAATGACATTATTCATGACAGTATTACCAATTTATATATTTTGGTGTAACATTGGAATGCAATGAAATAATTATTCTTCATTAAAAAAAGGAAAAATCCTCTTTCCGAGTAAGGCGATAAAACAGTCAATGTGTTAAATAAATTGGTATTATATTTTTGGTAGGACACACGCGCGTAGTGAAAGCGTCGTAAAATTGCATAAAACTTTGACACAGAATGTATGAATGCCAAGTACTCCGTGCCAAGTACCTTAGTAGAACGAATTTCTTTTATAATGCTAATAATTACGAAATTAAGCTGCACTATTATAAATAGTAAGACACTTTACGTAGTACCACGTACCTAATTTGAATTGCTAGATGAAGCATGTCTTCAAAGATTCCTTAAACTACGTCCAAAACAGAGGTATGGGCACTGTGAAATTCATCTCGCTTTGTATTGTAGGGCACACTACAGCGGATGTCATTCCAGATCTAAAGCAGGGCCCAACTAGGGAAGTATCATCTCCACCTTACAGAAAACCGCAGCCAAATAACAGTCACTAGACCTTACTCATGGTGTTAGGTTCCTATCGGTGAGTAAGGCTGCCAGAGCTAAACGAGGGTGCGGAGTGTTTGGGTCGGCAACGCGCATACATATGTAACTCGTCTGGAGTTGCAGGCGTACATAGGTTACGAGGATTGCTTACCGTCAGGCGGGCCGTATGCTTGTTTTCCACCGACGTAGTATTAAAAAAATGTAGGAACCTACATTTTGATTTAATAGAATATTATATTAGTACTTAGCTACTAATGACACCAATCAACAAGCTCAATTGCACATTTTTGGTAATCATCGTATCAGGTGATAAAGGACCACTCTTTTGCTCTTTTAATATAACTGCAGAACCTTATCATATATAAGAGGTTCATCAATATAATACATCTACAGAATGTACCACTGGAATGCCCAAAGAGGAAAAAATTGCTTAGTCCCTTTTCAGATTTAAGAATTTTGAGGTAAATATCTCTGTCGCGCTGTCGGGGGCGGCTCCTCGAATTCCTGCTAAATGCGGAACGTGCTGCGTAAAAATCTCAGAAATCGAGGTTTTGCTCTCAACATTTTTCTAATGCAAAACTAAACCAATCGTGAAAGAATTTTGGACACTGAATGAGAAAAATATCTTTGTCTGGCAGTTTCGATTTTTGCGTTTAATGATACTAATTTTGTATGCTAGGCGTCTGTTTACAGCGCATTACTTTTGGCCGTTTTGAAGTAACCTAGTTTTTATAAAAACCATAATGTAAAAAAAACACGTACAGACACAGATAATGGTAATATTGAACACATATTAAAAAAATGTCTAGGGCCAAATCCAGAGAGGAAAAGGTCGAGAACATTTGTGTGGAGAAATGACCACTAATGTTTCCCCTTAAGCAGATTGAGCTCCCAGCTCGGCCGCATACATCGGTCAAATCTTACAAAAAAATGTCATAAAAAAAACAATGCGTGATTTAAAGCTGTATTTTTTGTATGTTATTTGGAATCCTTGGAGATTCCACCAAGACGAAAACTATCACTACGAAGAAAAAATAACCCTTTTTTAAAACCTCATATCTCAAGAACTATTTGATATAAGGTGCTGTAAATGAGCTTAAATTATCCCAAATTTAATATACTTTCAACACTACTAAGAAAGATTTGTCATTAAACCCATAGTTTTATAATAAAACTGCAAAAACTAAAAAAAGTCCGAATTTCTTGTAGTTTTTCGTAAATTAGTCAGGGAGCACAACTTTTTTTTTTGCTTGCAAAACTTAGTTTTACTTTCCCCCAAGGACTTCTACTAACATACAACATATACAGCTTTACATCACGCATTGTTTTTTTATTGTAAGATTTGATCGAAGTAGAACATGCTGAAGTGGGGCTCTCTAAGGGGCTAAGCGGCTCAGACGCCTAGTGTCCATGTGGCACGGCTCCCCTAACGATGGACATGATATCTTGCCAAGCGTGCCCGCATGCCTGCCCAGCTTTACGCAGACCTCCGTGATGCGACGGACAGGGCGATAAATGTCGCTGCCTTCTGGTCCCGCACAGTCTGAAACCATCGACACGAGAAGAAGATCACTGGAATGCAAAAGTGTAGCTAACAAAACAGGCTGCAAAGAAAACATTATCTTTTCGACTCCTGCAAACATAAACCGTACCTATTATTTTTCACCACACCAGCTGGTAAAGGTCCTCTTGATTTCAAAAACGGATAAAAAGTTAGAGAGAAAGTAATATTATGCAAATTTTGAGTTGTTTTCTTATGTTGGCTGTTAGAATTGACTTTTAAATTATGATTTTGAATTAAAAATGTTATCAATTGATAACATTTTTTAAAAAAAAATTGGTATTTCTGAAATCTGGCTGGCAAATTTCGTGCGGTGTGCCAGATGTTTGTTTCCTTACTTTTGAGAAATACATAAATGGTTAAATTTCCTATTTGAATTATGCTTTAAGTTTTAAATTCTGCCTTAGATAAGTATGTTTTTTTTTGTGCCTGAAAATTAAATACAGATGAGAATAAAAGTTCTAAATGTAGGTCGTTATACCCTACGATTGAATTAGGAGTAATCAAATTTCGAGAAAGTCGTCCCAAGCACCCAAAAATACTATGAAATATTACCAGAGCGCGCAAGTTTGAACCTATTATGGTTCCGTTTAAGAACATTGTTACCAACTAACACATGCATTCGTACCGACCTTTATAATATTGTAATAGGGTTTTATTTTGCATATGTCGGAGGTAAATGTTTCAGCTCTTTGTCATCCTATGGATGCCGCGGAAGCATGAGCCTAAAGAACGTATGAATGAATGTTTAGCTTATGGTGGAAGTAGTCTTGATACTTGAAAAAAAATATTTAAAAAAGTAGAGCACTAGTTTGTTTGTTGATTACTTATATAAATAAATAAATAATAAATAAATATTATAGTCCCACGGTAAGCTCAAGAAAGCTTGTGTTGTGGGTACTCAGCCAACGACATATGTAATATACAAATACTTAAATTCATAGAACAGATCCATGACACAGGAACAAATATCTGTGCTCATCACATAAATAAATGCCCTTACTGGGATTCGAACCCAGGACTGTCAGCTTCATAAGCAGCATCACTACCCACGTTCCCAGACCGGTCGTCAAAACGATATTTATACTGAAAGAGCGTGACTATCCATATAAAAATGATTTAAATACTTTTTAATTGCTTTGGCCACTGTGCTGATCATCTCCAATGTTTCATAAGAATCTGATTTAAAAAATTCAGGCTTAAAAAGAGACAAAAATTAAAAAGTGACACAGAAATACGTCTTTTAAGACATAATTGCCTAACAAAAACACGGTCTTTCTTATGGCAAATGGTCCATGAACTTCTGCAACTCAAGAGTCCACAGTTGTCACAAGCACATTGTCGTTCCTTAAAAATCCCTATACACATTTTTTTACACGTACAATACAGATAGGTAGGACAATATGTAGATTAGCCTATGTGACAAATTAAAAAACCTTCTCGTTAAATTTTAACAATAATGCTGGCTTTAGTGTTTGCAGGCTTATTGTTATGACTCCTTATAAATCTTCTCAGCCAGAAGGGCCCTATTTGAACTTTAAGATACATCAAATATTAGGTCTGAATACGACATGGATCGGATATGTCAGGATCAAAACTAACGTTTCTTCAAACAAAGACGTCACTCTTGACACAGACATATCCGATTCATATCGTATCCAGCCTTAATATTTGACGTATCTTAAAGTTTGAATCGGGCCGTTAGATATATATTTTATTATCCTTCGGAAAGATATTTACGTAATACCTAAAATTGTTTAAAGTCTCATCTAGTCTCAATCACATAAACATATTTATAGATCGAGTTCTATAACCTAACCGGTAACTGACGTTAAGCATATATGTAACATACACACCAAGTACCAAGACGGCGTCATCCCAAAAAACCTTTGCCACAGTTACAAAATCTTCCCGCACCCAATATAAAAGCGGCGCATCCAGACTCACCTCACTTGATCCTCGACCTTCTGAGTAGCCAGACGTTTAAAAAAAATTAAAAATGAAAGTGTTGTGCATCGTCCTGATTGTTGCTGTGGTCGGGTGCTTTGCTGCGCCTGGGTCTGGAGAAGACAAGGTTGAACTGTTCTCGGGCGTTGCAATTGAAAAGTAAGTCTGTTTTGTTTTTTTTTTTTGCATTTGCTTCGTTTCCTTTTAATGACAGAACGTCTTTTTCGGGCTAGTGTCTTATTTCAAAAGACAATTTAGGTAATAATTAGGTCAGGATATGCCAAACGCCCCAATTATAGTAACTAGTGTACAGTTAGATATGGCGGTATTATGTACAGTCCCATACTGTAAAACTTGTGGACAAGCGAAAACATTTTTGGCTTTTCCTTAGAAAACATCGACATCTGATCAGCCAAAATAAAAGCATTTTTTTTTCTAGATTTCGGGATTGGTCTCACAATAAAAGTAGTTCAGTGTACAGGGTAGAATCGAGCCCTGCTTTTAAAGCCGCAAAGTAGAAGACAGCCTGTAAATATATGTATTCAAATTTGCCTTATAAGTAGTGCAGGGGTGGCAGATAAAAATATAAGTGATTAGGATTTTTTAAATCTTCAATTTCAAACGCTAATGTAGGTACTGTTGTAAGTGTAAATTCAGATTAGTAGGTAATGACCACTAGAACTAGGGCTAGGGAGAGTAGGGATTTTCTTCGAAAAAAGACTAAAATACTGTCTCTCCTTTCTGAGGATCATGACCACTTGGTTTTGCAGTTCCTGTGGTATTTCTCCATCGAACTCGATAACCCGTCGCCCTCACCGCTTGATGGTGGTGAGGTTCAGCCAGCAGAGTTTTACACATACACACACAAAAATTAATTGTAAATCTTGAGGCCTTTTATTTATTTATTTAATCTTTATTGCACAATACATGAAGGTACAAATGGCGGACTTAATGCCTTAAGACATTCTCTACCAGTCAACCAATTCCAGTCAACCTTTTACTAGTGACTACATCGATTCGAAACCCGTCTAAAACGCTTCTTAAAAATTTTACCGATTTTTGTATAAAAGCTAAAAATATTAAAATTGCTTCTACAAGTGCGAATTCAAATTCTAAGATATGATATCAGCGGTTCCGGGCACGCACATCTACTTCACTTACATTCAGTGAGTGAAAGAAGAACCTGAACCCACGGGGCTTGGTCAGGCCATCTTAAATAAATAAATATTAGAGGACATTATTACACAAATTGACTAAGTCCCACGGTAAGCTCATTAAGGCTTGTGTTGCGGGTACTTAGACAACGAAATAATATAATATTTATAAATACTTAAATAGTTAAATACATAGAAAACATTCATGACTCAGGAACAAATATCCATGCTCATCACACGAATAAATGCCCTTACCAGGATTTGAATCCGGGACGATCGGCTTCATAGGCAGTCACTACCCACTAGGCCAGACAGGTCGTCACAGGTCATCTTATCTTTCGCCTTCCACTTTTCTGACCGCTATCACTTTGTAATGCTTTCATCACCTCTACGCTTGACATAGAGGCAAAGTCAGAAACCAACTGATGTTAGCAAGCCGATTGTGGACAGACTTGTTTTGATGCTCATATTGAACCGATAAAGACAAAAGTATTTTGTATAATAAAAACCTACGTAATGCTTATCGTTTGTGACTCATCCTTGCTTGACATACATAAAAACACGGCTCTTATTTGCCATATAAACATTCCTTTAACTTGAATTGTGAATTCCTTAACAGAGGAACTCTTACTTAACAAAAATATTTTAAATACATTAGGCATTTTACTCAATATAGTCCGTTTCATACGCGAAAGCTATGGTAATATTTGTTCTTTTTTTTATTCCATGTCCTGCATTGACGTTTCAGATCAATCCTTTTTTAACAAAAACAACTTGAATTCTGCTTAGAAGCTTAGAACTACAAAATTTATGTTTCCAAATGCAAGTTTTTTTAACTTAAGATTCATTTGGACTATCGCTGGGAGTTTTTACGGTTCCTAATTTTCCACTTGTACCTACGTAGATGTAGTAAGTATATAGTTACTGTGTCTATGTATGTCTCCTTCTCTTCTTATCATCCTGTTACCCCCTGCTGGGGTGTAGGGCTCGAACCATTTTCTTCTACTGACTCCGGTCCTGGGCAGCTTGGGTAACCTCCTCCCACCCATCCCCAATACACCCAACTCTTGCTCCACGGAACGGCGCCAAGTAGATTTAGGGTGACCATGTTTCCGTTTTCCGGGCATCCTCCAGGGGTCTATGTATGTACTATAAGTATAATCTTATTTTCATCATGTCACTTCCCAAATGTATTAATATCCAAGTATTAAGTACACTTTCACTGTTACATTGTATGTAAATAAGAAACACGTACTTTGATGTCATCTTGTTATTCAACCAGGATTAATTGACTTGCGTATTAAAAGAGGTTTAGAATTATAAATAATAATAATAATAATAAATAAATAAATAAATAAATATTATAGGACATTATTACACAAATTGACTAAGTCCCACAGTAAGCTCAATAAGGATTGTGTTGAGGGTACTTAGACAACGATATATATAATATATAAATATCTATAAATACTTAAATACATAGAAAACACCCATGACACAGGAACAAATATCCATGCTCATCACACAAATACATGCCCTTACCAGGATTTGAACCCGGGACCATCAGCTTCGGAGGCAGGGTCACTACCCACTAGGCCAAACCGGTCGTCTAAAAATTAATTAAATTATAATTATTTTGTAAGACAAACACACATAATTACATCATTATCAATCGTTTTTTCCATATTTTCCTCCATACCTCTTTGTCGTTCGTATTTCATCATTCACTTCACCTGTTTTCTTTTCATAGTATATCATCTCTCACACAGTCCCTCCAGCTTTCGTTGGTTTCCCTTTCCTGTTAAATCCGTCTACATTCATTCTTAATTTTAGAATCACGACAAACGTTTTGTAATTTTTCAAAATTACATAAATACCACAATTATTTTAAATTTTTTTTTCACTTCAGCAAAAAGTTAAGTAATACTTGAATCGGCCCAATCCCTGAATGATGCCGCAGTGAAGATATAAGTTATGTGCAATGAATGTACAATAAATAAGAATCAGGTACTAATAAGCTAGTGTGCGTAAACTCAGGTAGTCGAAAGTGTAATGTTGATTTTTCTAAATTTGGATCTCTAATGATTCCCAATTAATGTTTGCACGATGAATCTGAGATGTATGGGAAGTTCCGCGGATACAGATCCAGATCCGGATAATTTCATACATTTTGGGTCTTGATTGCAAACCCTATTCCCAATTAACGAAGAGTTACGAAAACTACATAAATAAGAAAGAATAAAAACCATGACTCATTCTGTTTCCACACGTACTAAAGTAATACGTGTTTAGACCACTAGTCCATTTCTCAAGTCCCTTTGTTTTCACTACTGAAACATGCGTGGAAAATGCACATTGTAGTAGCAGTTACGAAAATACGCTTTCTAATAGATACTGGTCAGGTGTAACTAAGAGTGGTGTGCTTTACTTAAACAAATCTTGTGTAATGAGAGCGTAACTAATTTTTGTGCTTACGCTGTTACATGTTTTTTGACTTACAATACTTATATAATTACCTAAGTATTTGCACTTATGCAATTCAAACTGCACGAGTCCATGTGCTTGGCGAGGAATAAAAGCCTATAGAGGAACCTGGTCTTCAACAGAAGGACACGATGTCAGGCATTCAGGGATCGACTGAAGAAGAAAAGAAGCATTCTTGTAAACACTGTGTACAAAATGTCATATAAAAAATGATAATGATCCAATCAAAAAATAAGATTTAGAGTCATTAGCATTAAATATACACAGGAGAAACAAGAACCAAATTGTTGTCTATAGGTAAACCAAAGTTTTTCCGATAGTTACAGTCGGCATCAAAAGAAACAGGTCAGACTAATCGTCAAAAGTATTTACCATTATCTGATAGCTTTTTTTGTTAGCTTACTGTCCCACTGCTGGGCAAACGTTTTCTCCACTCGATCCTGTCATTGGCATTTCCCCACCATTTTGGTACTCCAAGTCCTCCCGCCATCTCCTTTTCGGTCTGTTTGCATCCCGGCCTGAACCTTCTATGGTATTCCGTGGTTCCCACTCAGTAACCATTTTGGCCCACCTTTCTGATAGATTAACAAAAATATATAAGTAATGTAGATCACTTAGACTGTGACAAACATTTTACAATGCTAACTGTAGAAATATATCTCTAATTGGAAATAATTCCCAGGTGGCAGATAATTTTAAAGCGTTATTTTATCCGCTACTACTGATGCCGGCTGGCTACTTTATCTGCTAAGCAAAGGTTCCTTTGGAGAAACTTGTACTTCTTCCTAAAGCTGGCTATAAAGCCAATTGATATTAATATAACATTCGCGGGCGGATTTTTGGCCACGTCACCGTCGTTTTATTACTATTTCTATTTAGGTTTTAACTTGATTAATTAAATAGTAAAAATATTAATATTACAATTTTTGTCATATTTATTACAGGGATGCGTCTGGAGAAGAAAAATTAAACGTCAAATTTGAGCCTGGCGAGTTGAAGGAAGCGGCTAGGACTTTTGAAGAAGGTAAGAATAATGACATCCGTTAAGTATCTACCGTAGAGTCAGTTTAAGGAAGGTGTCTTTCAAAACTAATAGGGGTCTTCAACAATTTTTTTTTTTGATAAAGTGAATATATTCGGAGATAAAGTGAATATATTCGCTCCAAAAGAACAAAAAATGTTTCCCCCTCCCTTTAACTTTTGAACCATAGATCAAAAATATATGAAAAAAATTGTGGACGTAGAGCTTAAGAAAAACATTAAATGAAAACTATAGCGGACATGATCAGTTTAGCTGTTTTTGAGTTATTGCAAAAAGTTTCCCCTTCATAGTAAAAAGACGTACTATCCACAGTTCATCCCTTGGTTAATAATCTACTATACTTTAAGCTCCAGTTTAGCTTATTGTGATGGAAGAGTAACTACGGAACCCTACTCTGAGCATGGCCCGATATGCTCTTGGCTGATTAATTTTGTTCAAAGTTGAACTTCAAGGTATAAATCCGTGCACACTGGTATAGCCGTGCAACTTTGCCCTGGACGATTGCTTGCCCTTTTCCCAACTTTTGGGATCGGCACAGCATGTCTTCTTCCCCCTACCTCTTTGTCATTCGTTATCTCATCAGTCCTTCTACCTTCTCCTTTCCTCTTACAATTATACATATTCATTCCTAGGATATTTCGCGTGACATGACTGTGATCTCTCCGCATCACATGCCGTGGACAGCAAAATAACTAAATAAATTTCAAATGATATTACTAGTGAATTACATATATTATGAGTAAGTTTTAGAGATTGGTATAAAGTATTCGAAATAATGGAACAAATTTTCAACATTATTAAAATCTGATGGAAGAACTTTATGTCAATCAATCAATTTTTCGTGTTATGGCTCCATCAAGGTGTTGATGATTCTGCCAATGTCGAGGTTGGATAAGACACGGCTAGTATATGAATCTTAATGTAAGTAACAGTTAAATATAGTCTGTCAAGCAAACTATGTCAGTAGCAATGTACAGCAAAGTGAAGTAGGGCAACACTCAAAAAACACTATTGCGTTGTTGTTGCGCTAAGAAAAACAGCAATGTACTACATCGAACCAAAAACACGTAACTATCATAACCTCAAATATTTACGACCAACGACCGTGATTGTATATTTTAGGAACCTTGACTTTGCTTAAGTTCATGCACAAGCTTATTTAATATATTGGTATTTAATGGTGACAGCAGAAATTTCTCTTGAAATAGCAACGATTTAGAATGTAAACAAACATGATGGCTGTCATTCACTTTCCACATACTACAGATAAAACACAGATGACACGCGATTTTGGAATTATTCGAAAACAGTGTTGCTAACCCGCGATTTTTCAAATTTGCCGCCTTTTGCTACTGACAAGATTTGCTTGACCGAGTATATGAGACATGTAGCTATGTATCTGTTCGTTTGCAATCAGGAAACCCTGCAGCTGACTGTACATAATATAGATTGACCACTGGACTAAGTTAAATGATTGTAACAGGAGGAATTGTATTAGTAAATTTAATTCTGCCTTCATATTTACCCAGAAAATTCCTCACATTCGCTTAAAAAACGTAACAATTCACTTAATTACATAGTTAAGTTAATAAATAAAAAAACTATCATATCAAGCATTAATAATAGCGATTATCGTCTCGAGCGAACCGAAAGTCAATGCCAGTTCAACGGCCTCTTACGTCCAGCGTAACATTCGGTCAAGGTTGCCGGCCGGTTCTATTCTGTTGCCATGGTTTCTGACGGCTTGTCTTGAGAAATATACAAGTAGAAAACTAGAAATTAATATGAGAAATTAGTTTTTCTATTATTATTTTTTTCTATTTATTTAGAAACAAACAGTCATACACAATTTTTGATCAAAACTTATAGACAAAAAATAGACCTATAGTTTCATATGTAGAAATAAAATAAAACAGGTCCGCGGTCCGCGGCTATTACAAAAATTAATTTTTTCGCTAAATATTATATTTTTGATATCTACAAACTTATCGCAAGTTTGTACTTTTCTTTCAGTACCCCTAGTGTAAATATTTTCGACAGCGAAACGTGACGTACGCGTTTGCGTTAAGTGTCATTTTGTATGAGATTTTTGACTTTCCAAAACGTCCCGCTTGGCGCGCTGTTCAAAAACCCATACAAAATGAGACTTAACGCAGACGCGTACGTCACGTTTCGCTATCGACTAAATTTACACTAGGGGTACAGTAAGCAACTAATACTCATCGAGGCAATTTTATTCATAGTACAAACCAAAAACAATTAGGCTGCGTTGTTTTCTCACAGAATTTCTATGGCCACCTCCTGTGTCCATCATTAGATCAGCTGTCAACTTCTGGTAGAATAAATGTCACTTTTGACAGCCGGCAAATCATATCGATAACTTTTTTTTTATAACAAGATCATAAATATCGAATCATTCTCATACGGCCCGATTCGAACTTTAAATACGTAAAATTAATATTTTACTAATGGTCTAGATAACGATATGAATTACTTTAATTATTGGTATTCTATTACATATTTTTCTAGATTAGTAGAGATTATCATCCACAGCGCAGGCTTCGTCAAAATAAATGATAATAAATTCAATATAATGAATTGGATATGTCAAAAGTAACGTTTCTTCAAATAAAAACGTCACTTCTAGACTCTTATGTCGTATCTAGACTTAATATCGAAACTATAGTTTATCAAAGGACTATCTCATTTCAAACATAGACAGAGAGAATCATACTATCTTTGTCTTACAGTAGTACTAGCAGTACTAGCACCCAAAAGAAAAGGATGAGTATAGTTTTTTTTGTTCTCATTTACTGACAAATTGGTTTGACCAACTATAACTTTGCACCGAATCGAACGCAAAAAAGTGTGAGCGTGTCATTATTGTGTCATGAAAACATTCTATTTTCATAGAAATTTAATTTGATTAGTTATGGCACTGCCACACTTCGTTATTGTAAATACCATGCAGAGTTACCTTGGTCCGATTCTATCATGCTCTATCACAAAAGAGGAAAAGAAAGTCAGTGCAAAAAGTTCAATGCCCTCTTACGTCGGACAACGTAACTTCGGTCAAGGCTAGCGTGTTGCAACGCGTAGCAGCCAAAGAGCATATAATCACTACGTAGCAGCTAGCAGCTGAAGGTGGTATGGTCCAAGTACAGCCGATGTCAAAGATATGTTTACACTTATTTCTTTTCAACTTCAACTTCCACATTTATTCAGCAAATAGGCCACAAAGGCACTTTTACACGTCAACATGGAATTTACATACAAACAAAAACAAGCACATCAACAATTAAGTATAAAATACAATTACAACAAAATAACTAAAATAATAATAAAAAAACAACAAATACAAAAAAAAATATTTAGTGGTGTAAATATCTCTAAATTTCAGAACTAAATGACTTTTATCAAATTATCCTTAGAGATGTATAGAGTCTCTAAGAGTCAAAATTCCGTATAATTAAAATATTCATTCGAGAAAGTGGCCACCCGATCAACGACGCCACCGTAAGTAAAGACTTTAAATACACTTGCTCGAAAAAGACCTTATTTCATGAAGGTGTCCTAAGGACAAAGACCTATATTGTTCCCACGGGAGTTATTGATTGTGAAAAAAAGCTATAACTCCCATTAATTGTGTCACTAATTTATACCAACCAAGTTATAAATGAGTTTTACTTTTTAAAACTTGTAAATATGTTGAAAAATATTTAATTTGATTAATTTAATAGTCGTTTAAAATAATTTCATACAATTTTCAAACGTGGCTGGATGGCGGATAGGTAAGTAAGTAAGTAGACATTCTTTATTGCACCAACAATTATACATAGGTCTACTTTAGGTCTACTTTAGGTCATAGTTTGTGTAGATATCGGAGGCACAGACCTACAACTGGTTAGAACCTGTCAAAAATGTAAATATGGCGGACGACTGTTTAAAATGTCACCGTATTTAGGAATTATTTCGCTTAAAATTTAGTTTTTTCTTCGCAAGTGTAATGAAAAACATCTCCAGATAGCAGCCGTCGTACATTTAAAGCCTTCGTTTGACTTACCCCCCTCCTCAAAAATTTCACATATCCCCCTCGTTCTATTGTCCATAATCCACTATAATTATAAATTAATTATGTTTATTTTTTGGTTTTTTTTCTGGCTAGTTGCTTGTTACTTGCCGTGATTCTTCTCACTTGATGCTGGTAACCTAAAAATAGGTTATATTGTTTTTTTTTTTTATGAAGTTAGTAGTAGATCTTCGTCGTGTAGTTATACTGTAATTAGCTGTATTCAGTAAACAATTTAGTCAATTAACTTCTTTTGGAAGTCGCCTAAAATACTTCATTTAGGCAAATTATATATATGTATAAAAACAAAAAGATCCTAATAAGTAGACATTACTTCTAGGCCAATTCGCATGTGCATTGACATCGAACCGATATTAGAATGAAATTGAAATCATATCAGTTAGCATAGAAATATATTAAGAAGTGGAAAAACGTTTTCTCTTTTAGTATGGACGATATTATACTTCCCTCTTAAGTTATTACTTCGAAAGTGTGTTTAACCAGTTAGATAGCCTGTAACGTGGGACGCGTGCCATCTCAAGGTGCCTACAGTATGCACGCTTTTTTTCTTCTTTGGTCCGAGCGACAAGCGATGCTTTTGAATTTTGAGTCATTACGAGACGAAAGGGAATGAAGACCGCTTCTCCATGCAATCCCTATTTTTCTCTCTGCATATTATATATTTTTACTTTCTTTGTTTTTTTTTTCGAGTTTTTGATTATTATAGGATACTATAGGATTTCCTTATTTAGAGTTTTGTTTTTCGCTTCTAGCTTTTATGAGATCGTCCATTATATTTTGAAGGGCGGAGAGCTCACAGAGAGCTTATGATTTTACCAGTGGTATTCTACTGTGGAACTACAGAGTGTAAAGTCCAATCGAGAGCTTTCTAGTTATTTAAAACCTATCCAAGAACCGTCACACATGTTGATCAGCCTCTTACAGTAAATATGCGAAAAGTCGTTGCAAGAAAATAAAAGTAGTTGTTTACTTAGTTAAATAAGTACCTGGGCGACCGAGCATTGCTCGGTTATAACTATTTATTGTAATATGATGGTGTATAGGTGATAATCTACATAAACTTAAAAAGTAAAATGTGAACTGTCAATTATTATTATTTACAATCGATTTTAACCTTACAGCACTTGTCACAGAGTAACGCCATCTATTGTCAATTTCTCTTATTACATAGGTCATTTTTTTACTAAATTAAACTTGTCTAAAATAATAAAAATTTAAAAAAAATATATAATCTTGAACATATAAAAAAAAACAATAGTTAGTCACCGGGTGAGATTCGAACCCGTAACACTCGTTTAGCAGTCCGCGTCTTAACCAGCTAGACCAGACGGACAGTTGCCAGCAACACGAAATTAGCGACCATATTCTGCGTCGAAAGAAAAACGCATGAAAACTCGAAAACACGCGTTTTCCCAAACATAAGACTAATCTAGATAGATTGTATAGCCCCAAAAACCCCCATATACCAAATTTCTGCGAAATCGTTAGAGCCGTTTCCGAGATCACAGAAATATATATATATATATATATATATACAAGAATTGCTCGTTTAAAGGTATAAGATTCAGTTAGTGTTGTCGTTCGCTTCTCTAGGTCAATCTTTCGTGAGAAATATGCATACATTTTCTTTATAACTGAACTGCAGACTGCATCAATATTAGTAGATCAAACTACGTGTCAAAATTTTCTACCATTATCTAAGGTTAACGAAAAGAGATGTGTCCTGTCCTCATATGCAGAAAAATTCTTCTTCTTCTGCTGCCATGCCCTGGCGGGCGTCAGTGGCCACCTTTGCAAAGTCATTTCTATTCTTGGCCAGTCTTGCCTCGTGGCCGCGTCTTTGATGTTTGTCCATTTTTTGATGCTGTCGAGACAGTTCATCCTCCTTCTTTCCCTTCTCCGTTTTCTCTCTATTTTTCTTTCTATTGTAACTTTCAACAGATTATACTTTTAATATTTATGTAGATGTCCAAAATATGCAATCTTTCTCCGCTTAACTGAACAATTAGACTGTAACAAATACTTTTGAACGCGATATGTGTCTTAAGTTGAAAAAATATTTCGGGATGGTAAATACTTTTTGTGCTTTGTTCTATTCGCTACTATTGATGCTGGTTGTAACGGTACAACTCTCTGAAAATACCTACAATAAAAGCCCACAAACTTTAAGTTAAAATATGTCCTTATTTGTTTATTCATAAAACATAGCAGCCTCTTACATCTGTTAAATTTTATCTCTTTGTAATCAAAGACCCCTGTGAAGATGTAACCCCTGTCCATAATTTTGACATTTCTGTATTAATATACAGGGGTTAACGGGTTGTGGGATTTGACAAACATTTAGGAATAACGTCATTAATGCTGGACCCTTACAGCTCGAGGCAAAATCAAGAAGTACACGCCCCTCCTCGCAGGCATCGGCGTGAAGGTGATCGCCGTAGTGGGTCTCCTCTTCGGCGGTCTCACGCTGCTGGTCACCAAGGCTCTGGTGGTAGCCAAGCTGGCTTTCTTGGCTGTGGCGGCGCTGGGCATCCAGAAACTTTGGAGCGGTGGCAGCTTGAACAATATTAGTGGAAAGGTGGGTTATTTTTTTTTGTTTTTATTACGACAAGGTAAGCATTAGACCACAATCTCACCTGATGGAAAGTGACGATGCAGTCTAGGATGGAACATGCTTACCTAAAAGATGACTATTCACTCTCGATTTAAAAAGATCCAAGTTATAGTGGACTGGGAATAGATTTGCATTGAACGCTTTGTGAGTCAATACATACGTTTAGGAACTCTTGAAGCATTTGGCGAGATTCAGGGCTATGTCTACGCCTCCTGTAATAGGCCATAAAGTCTTGACTTTATGGCCTATTACAGGAGGAGGAGGATTATGTCTTGACAACAAATTGATTTTGGTCATTTTGGTCACCAGTTTTGTAATGATTTTTTTGGGAGCAGCATAGTTGGTCATTCAAAAATCATGAGTATTAGATAATTTAATTTAAGTGTAAATGTAACAAATCTTCTAACTTCTACTTCATGATGAAGTAAGAAGTTCAAGAACGATCAAACTCATCATGTGGACGCACCTTTCACTTAATGGTCTTAATCTTTTGTTAATCATGGCTCGATCCACCAAGCTGGATCTAATTTATATTTTTTTAATATTACCACTTATTTAACAGTGTGGATTCATCTCATTACCGACCTGATTCATAAAGACATGTTTTCTTAGAATAGTCGTAATTTTTTTTTGCCAGATTGTAGTCTTGAATCAATCTTATTTTATTTTGTGTATTTTTCCAGCTCACTGGCTTCCAGTCCGCATCTCCGCAATGGAACTCCCCCACGGCACCCGCTTCATCCTACCCCTACGCCAGATCTTCCAGCATTGCTCAAGACGCCAACGACTTGGCCTACAAGGCACAGATACCCTCCTAAAGTTCTTTACAATGTTGTTAATTACTTCAAAATAGAGAGGTGAATAGACTTCTTTTACGCTAAGTTTGTAGCTCAGTGCTCCACCAAGTAAGGCGCTGCAATACATTCTCACTATCTAGTTGCTGTAAACTTAACCGCTTCACAGGAACGCAGCTATATGTTAGGCACGGTAGAGATATCTGCATCTCACTTCCACGTGTTGCTGCTTCCTTGTCGCCAGTTACTAAAATAAATGGTATGTGAAGCGTTTTAGCGTTGAAGGACCATCTATGAGAAAGTTTTAAATGTTAAAAATGTAAGGAACCTTTTCATTGTAAAGTCAAACGTATTTATAGTCGAAATGGTGCGTCCATACTGAACCATTAATCAATCGCTGTCAGTTGATTGCTGCGTTGATTATTCTACGGCCCAGTGTGGACGTACTGAAAAGAAATAAACATGTTCAGACCTGCAGAGTCTACAATGTTTAATGTCATTTTAAAACATGTTACATATTTCTTGTATGTTTAATAAGCTTTAAATTTTATTATAAATTACATTATTTACAAAGCTGAATTTATGGTGCATTGTTATTACAAATTGTCTAATGTTATTTAAAGTATATTTACGTTAAGTTTGAAAACTAGAAAAGTTTCTGTACAAATATCAAGTTTGGAAAGTACAGGGTATGAGCCAGTTTGGTAAAATAGTACATTGTGTAACGAGGGGGGGTAAGTGAAATTTTGGATACGAGGGTGGTAATTGCCGACAACCGTAGGCTGGAGGGAATTAAAGACCCGAGTTTGCAATATTCTTACCCCCGGAGTTACTCGCAATGTTTTTCATCACACTTGCGAAGAAAAAACTAAATTTTAAACGAAATAATTCTTGAATACGGTGACATATCAAACATTCGTCCGCCATTTTGTAATTTCATGACAGGTTAGCATCGAAGGCACAGACCTATTCGGCATTCAGTCATGATTGAAAATTATGTAAAAATATTTTAAACGGCTGTTAAATTAATATTTATTTTTATATTTAAACATAAGCAAAAATATTATATTATAATCGTCAGTATTTTAAAAGTAAAACTCATTTATGCTACTTTGTTTGTATGAATAAGTGACATTATTAAAATAAAGCTATAACTCCCTAGGGATTAATAGCTTTTTTCTCACAATCCATAACTCCCGCGGGAACAAAATACGCCTTTGTCCTTCAGTACACCTACATGAAATAAGATCTTTTTCGACTAAGTGTGATGAAAAATAGTTTAATAAAATATTAAAATATTTGAATGAGGAAAAGTAAATACGGACATTGACTCCGAGTTAATATTTAGTTTAAGAATATAATTACGGGTTTTTTGTGTCATTAAAAAGCCAAACTATTAGATATTCTGAAATAAGACTGTATTATTAGTTGTATTTTGAGAGTTAAATAAATAAAGCAATATTATATATTTTTCATATTTTTTTTAATTATCCTTAATTTCTATGGTATCACCCCAAGAACTAATAGAGTTAGACCAAGATAAGTTGGCAGCGATTGTGATAGCCCAGCCTGTGTAAGTGTTATTTTAAACGTCAAACATCTTTGAAATCATGACGTTTACTTAACACTTATCATGCTAGGCTATCAAAACTGCTGCCAACTTAGCTTGGTCTGACTCTAAGAAAGAAAGAAAGAAAAAAGAAATTTATTTGCTAGAAATGTGGTACAAAGAAATGGTGTTAACAATTGTTCATGAGTTCAGCACATTTCGCCAAAAGTTATTTTCTATTATTTTCTAGTAAGCTACCTATATGATGGTTATTAAAAAAAACTGTCAAAAAAAACTGAAAAGTAAGTTATCCCCAAATTATACTTCAGGATTTTGTATAATTTATTTCTGATAATACACATACAATATAATATGTGGTCTAGTTAACGATTCTGGAGTCTGACCAAATTAACTCTGCAGAGCTTTGCAAAGACAAAGTGTGGCAATGTTATTAGTGTCAAACTTATATGATAACAAGACCTTTATAATGACACTCCCTCACTTTGTTCTGTTCAAGGCTATGCAGAGCTAGCTTAGACGGACGCTACTTCTAATACGAGTAACAATTTTTTGGTACAAAAAAAAAACATTTTTGATACAAGCTTTTATTGCTGACTGTACTTTTCTTTCCACAGGCACTAATAATCATCGAGACAATTCTAAAAACCCACTAACACAATTAGGTTGCGTTGTTTTATCACATTGTTCCCATGGCCACCCGTCTCCATCGTCAGATCAGCTCGATGGTACCATAATATTGCATTGTCACCCGACTTACATATGAATCACATATGAACCACAGTCGGTGTATAATACTACTAATGTTATGTGATGTGTTATTTTCTGTTCTCTCTGTGTATCGTGCACCTAATTTTGTGTTATATTTTTTCTTGAAATGAAGCATTTTGTTAGCTTAAGATAAGTTTATAGGCGTATTGGTATTGGTATTTTACCATACCCATAATTGCAATACGTAAAATAAATAAATAAATATGTAGGAATACAAAATTTCAGCTAAATCGGAAACCGGGAAGTGGTACAGTCAGCATCAATAATAGCGGATGAAACAACGTGCCAAAAGTATCTGATATTCCAAAAAACATTTCCAAATATAGATAAATATCTAAATTCACGTTCAAAAGTATATCTTTTACAGTCTTAATTGCTCTACGTATAGAACCATCACTTTTTGTTAAGCTCTTACAGTATGATAGATACATTTGAGACCTTGTTTGATATGCTACTTTTGATTTGAGTGTACAAGTTTAGCTTCCAAAATTTGACTCACACAAACATACAATACATACATACAAACGGGGCAAGTTAAAAAAGTTACTTCATAAAATGCAAACTCTCCGAGACCCGTGGCGCCATCTCTTAATAGTCAGGAAACAACCAAGCAGCGCACTCTGTGCGTACGTTTCCCAATTTTACCGCTAGGTTTATGCAGTTGCGTGGGTCAATTTATTAGCTATATATCGAGTAAACATTCAATAACTAACATAAAAACTAAATAAAACTAATCTTAAACTACTAAAAACTATCGCCCTGCGGCATAATGCCGTAGATACTGGCAGCATTTCCTCGCTGTAATACTGATTATTTATGCGAGGAAGCTGCCAGCTCTACGATCACCTGGCGTCTGATATTATATATATATTATAACAAAATATTATATATTACCCTCCTTTCTGTGTATTATAAGGGTCCTGACCGAACTAGACTAGACTGAAGGACTAGACTTTCTGCCCTTTCTGCCCGCAACTGAGGTGTGGAATCATAGATAAGTATATATTATTTGTGTGGAATCAAATTTTTTTAACAACTGACACATATATTATGAAAGGTTAAACGCTTGCATGTATCAATTTATTGATAAGAAACACAAATAAATGTTGTTTTATATGCTAATTGAAATTTATATTATGCTATGGATTAATTTCAATAAAGTTTGTAATTTCTTCGGCGTATTTAATATATCATCACGTAAAATATTCATTTCTACATACGTATGTATACTTAGTAATTCCATAATTGTGTCATGAACATGCATAAAAATCAAAAATATGCTATAGGCAAAGACGATTTCTGTGTTATTTTATTAAACCTTTAACATGAAACTCTCAAACAAAGATGAACCAGCCCGATTCGAACTTTAACGTGACGTTTTTGTTTAAAGAAACGTTTGTTTGAGAGTATCAAGTTAAAAGTTTAATAAAATACTTAAAACAAAAATCGTCTCTGCCTAATAGCAATTTTTTTTTGCATTTTTATGACAACAACACAATCATTGAATTACTAAGTGTCTCAAATGGAAGATGAAATTAGAGGATATTAAAAATAATTTAGCAGAATTAATTAAAAACCTTCTTAATACTTTTAAATTTCCATAACGAATAAAAAGGTAACATTAACCTACCGTTTATTTTAAATGCCAATGAAATGAGTTAGTAAATAATGGTAGACTCAAACACACCCAAATTGTCAGTAAAAAAAGGCGAGAAATAAAAATTTTCTATGGGAAATCAACCCTAAAGAGAGGTATGGGCAATGTGAATGTCGTCTCGCCTTGTGTGGTAGGGCACAGCACAGCAGATGTCATTCCAGATCTAGAGCAGAGCCCAACTGGGGAAGTACCTCCACCTTACAGAAAACCGCAGCCAAATAACACTTGACCCTACTCATAGTGTTGTGTTCCTGCCGGTGAGTAAGGTTGCCAGAGCTCAACGAGGGGAGGTGGGGTTAGGGTCGGCAACGCGCATGTAACGCCTCTGGAGTTGCAGGTGTACATAGGCTACGGAGACTGCTTACCATCCGGCAGGCCGTATGCTCGTTTGCCACCGACGTAGTATAAAAAAAAAAAAAACCCTTCGCGCCTACATTTCTTACATTTGTGCCTTTTTCTACTGACAAAGTAACTCTGCCAGAGTAAATTACTTATGTAAGCTTACGAAAACTTCTAAAATTAAGAAATAAATTGTACACAATATTTAAAACAAATTAATGACATACTTTTACTTGTGACATGTACAACCTTTACTTACCCTATGATCAAAAAATATATAATTGATGAAGTTAAGTAACTAACTTGTACCCATTTCATACCTAAAACAAGGTAAGTATGATTAATAAACGAAGAGGACCTTCGAAAGCTTTTATGAATAATTTGCATCTAAAATGGAGAAAGCATTATTTCATCGTTGTTGACAATTGAAGTAAAAGGCTTCTTTTCATCCTGAAAAACATAACCTCTTATCATCATAAATAGCTGCCGACTAAGATACGTTGTACCTTAAAGTATCTTTTATACTAGCTGCTAATAGCGATTACTGAAAAAAGAAACACATGCTATATGCACTCAAACGTAGAAGGCTGTGTGCCCACGGTGCTATGTGTACACGCCTTTCACTTACGCACACAGAGTAAGAGAAAGATAGAATAGTGAAAACTGTAGAGTAACTTGTATACTATTGGTTGTGTAAATTTTAATAACATTTATACTTCTGTTCGGTGATTAGAACGCGATATAGTTTCATTATTTATACGTTATCCGAGGTTTAGAAATAGTCGCATTGGACCCGTTCTGTACGGCTAAGATGGTCGGCTCTTTATCATTTGCCACCATGCCTGTCACGTTCTAACAAAGTAAGTGCGAAAGTGATGGGCATAGTGACAAGCGATAAAAATGGAACCTTGCTGCCACTGCTGATCACATAATATGTGTACAAAACGGAAAGTTTTAAGTTTGGAATCGTATTATTATTTATTCAAACTAAAAGAACTACAAATACATCTCAATCCTGTAACAACAAAGCTTATCTAATGGAGAATATGCTTGGTTTGAGAATAGCTAGTCATATTCGAACGTATTATAAATGGTTGCTAATAAGGCATAAAAGTGGCCGTCATTCCTAATAACATTCAGTTTGTGTATAAATAAAATAAATAAATAAATATTATAAGACATTATTACACAAATTGACTAAGTCCCACAGTAAGCTCAATAAGGCTTGTGTTGTATATATTTCTTTATAAATTAGATATAACAATAAAAAGTAGATTACCATGATTATTGGTCAATTTTGAAAAGAAAACTATGTGTTCGAGTAATACGAATACGTTTATTAGCAACAGAAATGACGTTTAATGGAATAAAGAATCATAACAACATAAAAACATGACTCTTATCACAAAAAAAATATCAGATATTTAACTATCCATTCCATAAATAACGATACTTTTACCTAAATAGTTTTAACTGAAAGTACCCTTATAATAGCGCTAAATAAGTTTATATTTAGTCATATTTTTTTTAAATATACATGTTTTTTTTTTCCTCGTATTCAAAGTAAAAAGTAGAATGTGTAACTCGGGTGAAGGAAACCATTTTATCCCTTGTTTAACAATCTACTAATCTCTACCTACTTATTTGGTAAAATATACCAGGGTGTCAGATACTTATAGAGATTGTATCATATGCTACTATTGATGCTGACTGAACTCTATTTTTGTAAGCAAAAAATTTTATAATGCAACCTACTCCATGCCTTGCTCTGGGCTAAGCCGGCACAAGGTAAACTTTCTCTACCACTACATGGACACAATGAATGTGTGTGCGTGACACTTTCACTCGCGTGCTTTTTTTGTTCCGTCTTGAATATTTATTTTTAATTCCGTTTCTCGTTCAGAAGTAAGCTTTGATAGATAATTTGGAAATACAATTCTGTCATAACTTTTCTAAGCGTATATAATTATGTACCTTCAAAATACCTTAGGTAGTAATTCTGCCCGATTCGAACTTTAAGTTACGTCAAAAATGTCCTAAACATATATGGATTAGATATGTCAGTGTCAAAGGTAGGTTTTGTTTGAAGAAACGTCACTTTTGAACGTCACATATCTAATCCTTATCGTATTTTCAACAAATGTTTGACGTACCTACCTTATAGTTCGAATACTTCGAATCGGACCGATTGTTTATTTAAGATATGCATATTAATGTCATATATAAATGAAAAAATGGCCAATGCCTCCAGTGCCCAGGGCTGGAATCAAACTTAGTGTCCTCCGTTTACGTGACAGACGCCTGAACCGCTCGGGCACCCGAGTTCGGTGGCAAGGGTCGAAATTTCAAAGTATATGATAATTTCCGAAGGCTCGTAATTCTATCTTTTTAATGTGATGGCCAGACATAAGAATCCATGGGGCAAAATTGTTTGACAAGTAGGGAGTTCCTGTATCGATAAACTCAACTATCGATCCTAGTTCTATATACTAGTGATCACTCAAGGGTTTGCTTGTAAAAATATGTTTTTATTAAGAGTAAAAAATAATTAAATAATAACTCAATGTACTCTTCTTCGTTTTTAAGACAAGACAAGACAATTTTATAATTTTACTCCTTTAATTTTAGACGCTTAATACAATAAAATATGGAACAAATTCTGGTCGTTTACTTTAACAATAGTAAATGGAACATTCACGAACAAAAAAATTGGGATGAGTAAAATTATAAAATTGTCTTGTCTTGTCTTAAAAACGAAGAAGAGTACATTGAGTTATTATTAAATTATTTTTACAACATCCTCGGGCACTGGAGGCCTTGGTATTTTTTTTTTCCTTTGTATATGACATTTATTTCGTTTATTATTTAAATAGTATTGTGTCTACTTATAAAAAAAAAAATTAGAATAATTCCATAGAAAGTCATTTAATTTCTTCTTAGAGTATATCTACATCAATCATCAAATCTAATTTAATTTAAAGTGGTTATGACGTTAAGGGGGAAAAACAGAGTTTCTTTCGTATTTATACATTTAGCAGGTGTTTGATAAATTTTAACGACAATTTTACACTCATCGACTTAGACTCCACAGTAAGCTCATTTTAGGACCTGTGTTGTAGGTAATATATGGTGTTTTGGATGCACCTACTTATTCCGGGTGTAACACGAGCAAATAATTAAACCGAGACTTAGACCCCACAGTAAGCTCATTTTAGGACCTGTGTTGTAGGTAATATATGGTGTTTTGGATGCACCTACTTATTCCGGGTGTAACACGAGCAAATAATTAAACCTTATATATTGCACTCCTCAAACGATATATGTATACGAGATATTGACTCTCAACTATTAATAATTATAAAATCTTCAGAATTAAATATTATTTATTTTCAATATACGCTGTCATCAGTGTGTTTGACGTTGCTTGTCACGCTTTAAACATAATAAAAATCAAAACACAGGTTATTTTTAAAAGTTTGGGAACAAATGTTAGTCAGTTAATTTGAGGAGTAAAGCTTACAGTTTAATTTATTGCTACTGTTACAGGAAACACCTATAATATAAAGGTAAGAGATCTCGGACCCAAATCTTCTCGGGTCCGAGGTGTAGTAGGGTTAAAGCCGACGTAGCTTTAATTGACGTTCATAAGAGCATTGTAAATATGCCTACTTAAAAAATAAATTATCTTTTTCGACTAATTATATCGTTTTTACGCAAAAACTTGGTACACATCGATTTCGCTATAAGGGCAGACTTCTACTTGCAACATTCCAGCAATGCCTTAACTTTTTATATACTTCTGCTTGATAACGACTAGTTTACACCTTTTCATTTTTAAATTATTGGCAGAAGTATAAAATTCTGAGATTTTTTCTTTACATTCTCTCACAACTAACATTTCATCGAAATCCGAAGACGATCATCATATTCACATCTCGCCTCACCTGACATCCCATTATTCAACAATTACAGCATCTTCGAAAGCCGCCTCGAAAACAACTTGTTCATCGGAATTCGGCCTCCGGCAACGTCCGCATACACCTTTCTCCCGCTTTCACACTGTTATGTCGAGTAAACATAGTGCCCTCATTGTTTCCCATCCACAAACAAACGGCACAACTGAAAGGTATAACCGAACAATAATCAAGCTTATATATTAATGAGAGAGTTGATTATTGATTGGGAAGAAGATGTTACTTAGGTTGGATTGGGAAGGCATTGGTGAAGAACAGGTGGTCGAGCAGTTTCCAATTTTTTTGTATTTATTTCGGGTGCGGCCGTCGTTAGAGGGGCAGTAAAAGTTGTGGATAAAGTTGGATAGGATGTATGAGATGTTGAAACAGAGTCGATAAGACAATATTGAAGAAATACTCCTGGTTCCGTTAATAATAGCTCCCGCGGCATTAACGTACCTGTAAACACACAATGAAGATATGCTTACGCACCTAACATTATTTATTTTGATTATGTACCTATTTTATTGTATTTTTAACTCATTCGCGTCTTTCCTACAGATATCGAAAACGAAAACAAACTACTGCATTCGATAAATATAAATAGCATAAGAAATATATATATATGTATATTTCTTTTGAATATCATTTATGAATGCACTACTGTAACTGTGTGTTCTTATTAAAATATCATTTTAAACATATAACAAAAAATCTTTTAATGATTAAGCAGTGGATTTTAAGAAAGAATGCCTTTTCTCTAGTAATTCAGGAAGACATCTTAATCAAAGTGGCATCTTTACCAGTTTTCGAAGTCGCATAGAAAAGCGGATGTGCGCTTCCGTGAGCGCAGCTGACCTGCTATCGCGGATTCTCGGACTTAGATACTTACTTTGAAGTAGAATCCGTCCAAGCTAACTTTGCAGTGACTTGAACAAACTTGAAAAATCAATTTTTATAGAAATTTGACATTAATTGACATGTCATGCAGTTAGCTTGTTTCGACTCTAATTTTTTGTAACACTTTTGTTTTGTCATCATATTTACGAAAATACAGGGTGGAAAAAATCTATTGGCCCTGGAGAGAAAATTCTTTCATTTCTTCTACCCTGTATACTATAAAAACGAATGCTATACTTAAAAAAAAAAGTCATTTATTGTCGCAAAAAATAAATAAATAGTACATACAGCAAGCAGCAGCAAAACATGATTTTGATGAGCTTTTTTGTTTCGTATTCGACTGTTTCCTTTTCTGAAATGTATCCAAAATTTTTATACCTGAATAATAATTAAATATTCTATGTCGGATTATTCTGTTTTTTGCGCTAATTGATATCAGATTTAAAAATACTCGGCTTCTCTTTGCGGCCTATGCAACTAGGCCGTTTTAGGCAATATTTGAATAAATTCAGCGCTTAAAAAACAAAAATATCAATAAAGCAAATATTCCGCCAAAGATATTGATAATAATACTCTGTGATAAAAAATCATTGCTCTAAAGTCTAAAACCACGAAGGAAAGAGTCGAGGACGTTTCTACGGATTAATGACCACTCCGTTAGCTTCTTAACTCAATGCAATAAAGTTTAAATCGGTCATGTTTTGACCACGGAAAAAATATTACACCTATGACATACTGTACAGTGAGCTGCAAAATTACATGGAGAAATTATGAATAAATTTATTGATTAAGTCAAATAAGATGGTACTTTTCATTGCGACATCTATAAAATACTACTACAAACACAGCCCCTTTTATAGGGACTTATTTGTTGCAATTGGCCACGGCTCTTGGGAGCCTGGGGTCCGCTTTACAACTAATCCCAAGATTTGACGTAGGCACTAGTTTTTACGAAAGCGAGTGCAATCTGACCTTCCAACCCAGAGGGTAAACTAGGCCTTGTTGGGATTAGTCCGGTTTCCTCAAGATGTTTTCCTTTACCAAAAAACTGGTAAATATCAAATGATATTTCGTAGGTACATAAGTTCCGAAAAACTCATTGGTACGAGCCGGGGTTTGAACCCGCGACCTCCGGATTGAAAGTCGCACGCTTTTACCGCTAGGCCACCAGCGCTTGTATTCACCAGATCAGTCAGTATTAGCTCGATAAAGAAAAGAAATGTCACCCTGTATATATACAGGATGTAGGTAACTACGTATAATGGCGTCAAGAACCTTCTCCACCTAACTACAACTCATCAAACTGATCAAACAAAGCAAACCCGGACCATGATTTCTCCCAACACAGTTACGATATAGGCGCACGGACATATAACTTACAAAACCTACTATCTTGTAAACTTGACTTTGAAATTTGAACTTTCACTAAAGGTAGTAAGGCTGAGATTTCAATGACTGGAGTGTAATATAAGATGTTTTGTAAGTAAGCTCCCTGTGTGTTATATCACCGTACGTAGAAAGTCAAGTGCATTGAACTTGCGAGTGCTGCCTTACCCAGCATCTCATCCAATACTTGTTATAAACCAAACCATATTTGTATGTGCGTAAGGTATAAATTTGTATAATGGCACAATATTTATAGGTATTTGGTTATTACGACATAAAGGATGAATGGATATGAAAGGCGCGAGTGTTTTGTTTTTTTTGGAATCGTCATGTAATATGATATGACTAACGGACCGATTCGAACTTTAAGATACGTCAAACATTTACTAAATATTTAAAAGTATATGGATTGGATATGTCAGTGACAAAAGTGACGTTTTTGTTTGAAGAAACGTCACTTTAGACACTGATATATCTAATCCATATCGTTTCGTTAGTAAATGTTTGACGTATCTTAAAGTTCGAATCCGTTTTTTGACAAGTTTTCACACATATATTATTGCGAATAATTATGATTTGATTTACCTACAAACGATGTCTTTTGTTATACCTACCAAATATACAGAGTCCGTCTAAGCTAACATTGCAGGGATTTGAATAGAAAAAGTGTGGGTGTCATTATCATCGTCATATTTTCATATAAATTTGACATTTATGATTACAGTTTGTCATATAATTCCATGCAGCGTAAGCCTGGTCCACCTCTTAACCTTATTTTTACAACGTCACGTCACGAAAGTAAAATAAGATATTATTATTTTGGTCACGCATTTTAGAAATTAGTGCCTACGCCAAATCTTAGGATTAGTTGTCAAGCGGACCCCAGGCTCCCATGAGCCGTGGCAAAATGCCGGGACAACGCGAGGAAGAAGAAGAAGGTCACGCATTTTAGACGTTGTCATCGTATTACATTTTCTTCTATTTTTTTTGACACAATTACCATTTCTTCAAGTGGAATAATCTTAACTAACAACCCCAATCCCAAATAGCCTAATCCCAATAAGGCCTAGTTTACCCTCTGGGTTGGTAGGTCAGATAGCAGTCGCTTTCGTAAAAACTAGTGCATAAGCCTATTCTTGGGATTAGTTGCCAAGTGGACCACAGACTCCCATGATCCGTGGAAAAATGCCGGGACAACGCGAGAAAGAAGAAGTTATCGAAAACTGTTGCAGAAAATCTTATTTTCGCTTAATGGCAAGATTCGATTTATGATTCAACTCCGATTTCTAATAATATAAAAAAATACAGAAACACCTCTGTGTCTTTGATACCAAACCAAAACCCGATTAAAAACTCATAACCCAGTAAACTCAATCGATTAATAGCAAAACGCAAAGCCGAATAGAAACCATGTCTGTGGAACGGATCATGAGAGCTTGTAACAAAGACGTGTGGTTTGTACGGGTTTGAAACACATTTTTATAAACCGTTAAAACAAAAAATAACATTGAACTTCACCATTTTTTCGTTCGAGACGAGCCCTATAACTGTACCCCTAGTGTAAATAAATTCGATTTCCAAACGTGACGTACGCGTTTGCGTTTAGTCTCATTTTGTATTGGATTTCGAAAGAGCGCGCCAAGCGGGACGTTTTGGAACCTCAAAATCCTATACAAAATGAGACTTAACGCAAACGCGTTCGTCACGTTATGATGTCGATCAAAGTTACACTAGGGGTACAGTACCCCTAGTGTAAATAAATTCGATTTTGAAACGTGACGTACGCGTTTGCGTTTAGTCTCATTTTGTATTGGATTTAGAAAGAGCGCGCCAAGCGGGACGTTTTGGAAACTCAAAATCCTACACAAAATGAGACTTAACGCAAACGCGTTCATCACGTTATGATGTCGATAAAATGTACACTAGGGGTACTGATCTGCTTTTGTTGCCACATACCTGGTGAAGCCTCTGTTTAGGATATGGATTGCTTAGTTAAGTTAGTTTAGAGATTTTGATGGTTCTGCAAATAAATGTAGTGTCTGTGCGGAATGTATGGGAACCAATACATTTCCGCACAGACTCTAAAATTTTATATCTTTGGAGTCAAACTTTTTTCAGTTAAGGATGTTTTTATTGCTGTCATGAAAGTGGAAAATGACTTGAAAGACTAGATCTACCGTGTACTGTACAATATGTAAAACTACGGCGTTTTTATTGACAAGATTACATTATACTGGAACTAATTACCATTTGAAACTTACAGTCTACGCACATTTGTACATTTATTTGCAATATGTGTTGAACCTATTTCTTCTCTATTATTTTCTCTTAATTGTGTTACACCTGTGTATGCTTTATATTTCATGTCTAATCGCATGTTGTATTCTCAGAGCAAAATTGTATGTATGTATTAACTTCCAGTGGAAACTGTTTTGGCTAATGTGTTAAAATACCTTTCTTAGGCTATATTGTGCTGTTTGTTTCCCTAATCAATAAAAAAAAATATACATACGTTCTGTTTTATGAAAAATGATTTTTTTGGTTTAAAAATATGTTAAATATGTATGAATGTTATTTGCTTGCCACAGAAGTACATATTGGGCGCATATTACGGGTGTTTCCTCGCTTGGGCGGTAAAGCCGAATTGTCACCCGCTCTCACTTTCGCGCGCTTTCCACTTTCGGCGTCTGCGCACTTTCCCCGCGTCCGGTTGCGACACGGCACCTGACACACGTCATGTGTGACAAACAAACAAATACACATATACGTAAGAACATCTTATAAATAATAAACATATATAGATTATTGCATAAATCTAACACAAGTCAAGTACATTATTCATTCATTCTTCTTCTACCTAGTTTTAACCCCGCCTTGTGTATTATTGATTCCTTATTTTAAAATTATGGCTTTAGTCCAGTGGGACTTTTTCGCCAGTATCAAGGTATTGGGAGCATTAAATATGACTAAAATTGTACGGTTAGTAACAAGACAGTGTACGGTTAGTAACCAAGATATTAATCTCGAGGCTATCAAGATGGCGCTCGAACCGAAAGTCCCGTGAAACAAAAACGCCACTTTTGACAATGACATGTCTAATCCATATCGTATCTTCAAGAAATGTTTGAGGTATCTTAAAGTTCGAATCGGGCTGTTAGTCCCACAGTCTTTAAGTTCAAAGAGCGCAAATATAAGGCGTGTATACATATTTTTGGCACTTTGTCCGTCTCGATATTTTCAGACGTGACCGTACTAGACGATGATATATAATAATAATAGATAGAAAACATTTCGGATTTAGATAGCGGTGGAAGAAACTATAATAATATATATCTACCTAAATTCAGGGTGTTTATTTAGTCACCTGCAATAATTTACGGGGTGAATATATAGGTCATGTTGAGCAACCTTTAGTATGGAACCAACCCTGAAATCGTAAAAAAAAATCTCCCATAGATGTCAACGTCAGACAGCCAAAATGTATAAAACAGCCAAATTTTTTTTTCGCAATTTCGGGGTTGGTCCCATAGTAAAAGTAGGTCAGTAAGACCTATATAATATATTTACGCTGTAAATTATTGCAGGTGACTACATAAACATCCTATATATGTATTTAAGTATATTGAGAAAAAATCGAAGAAAACTTTTTTGACGCATTTTTTTGGTTTTCTTTTTTTTGGGCAGGTCATCCAACGTGGCCTACCTCCCATACAAAGCCAAAAAAATTTTCGCGTCAAAAAAAAATTCTACTTATTCCTACTCAGAACATGATAGATACCCAATATGCTCTTAAAATAAATAAATAATAAAATAAAATAAAAAATTAAAATTAAAATAAAAATAAAAATTATTTATTTTCAGATTCCTCCGATCCATAGATTGTTAGTTACAAGACACTTATAAAACTACATTAGTAAACTATCTTATATTATATTAAACAGATCCCCACTATTTTTATTACACCTTGCCTTGTAGAAAGCATCTACTCAGGAACAAATAAATATATGTGAAAACACACAAATAAATGCTCTTACCAGGATTCGAACCTAGAGCCTCCTACTTTGAAAGCAGGATCACCACCGATCAGGCTAGGACGCCACATATAATAGTTTTTCATAATCAAAACTGCTCATAAACGCAATCCAACCACTACCGGTTGAGTGGTTTCCCGTTCGCGTATTTACGCATGTATTTATGTAAGTAGGCTACACCTCGGAATGTGCACATATTTATGCTGTTCTTGACCGCTTTCCTTAACATACAGCTGTGAATAATATAAGAATAATAATAAAAAGGGTCAGTTGCGGAAGTCAGTAATTTTGGACACGGCGCGGATAGTCCGGCGGTTCCTCTCTCTGCAGCCCTGACCACCGGAAGCTTGGGCCCTGCCCCGCTGCCGGCGGCACCCCAGGTTAGGTTTTTTATAATGTGTTTATATGTAATTTATATAAAGCGCTGGTGGCCTAGCGGTATTTAAGAGCGTGCGACTTGCAATCCGGAGGTCGCGGGTTCAAACCCGGCTCGTACCAATGAGTTTTTCGGAACTTATGTGCGAAATATTATTTGATATTTACCAGTCGCTTTTCGGTGAAGGAAAACATCGTGAGGAAACCGGACTAATCCCAACAAGGCCTAGCTTACCCTCTGGGTTGGGAGGTCAGATGGCAGTTGCTTTCGTAAAAACTAGTGCCTACGCCAAATCTTGGGATTAGTTGTCAAGCGGACCCCAGGCTCCCTTGAGCCGTGGCAAAATGCCGGGACAACGCGAGGAAGAAGAAGAAGATGTAATTTATATAGTTTTGTGTTTTTATATTTTACTTTTATATTCATATTATAAATGACCTAGCCTAAGATCAAAAATAAATAAAGAGATAAATAATAATAAGGATCAAGGGTCGCTTTTTTTCGATCACAATATGGTTGTCAAAAATTTGTTTTTTTTTTTTTTTACTTTCGTTCAATAGAAAGAAATTACGAACATAGGTCTGAAACGCACACTAGGATACTTTATTTACATAATAGTTATATACAGAGACATTACTATAATTAGCTCAAATCTAAAATAGGCCCTTAAGGCATTGTACCAACAATGCTCGTTGTATCGCAATACTGTGCGAGGAAGCCGCTCTTCGGTCACCAAGTTACGTCAACCAGACGCTTCGCGATTTCTGCAAACAATTTGTGCGCACCTTAATTTTTTTTAACTACGTCGATGACAAACAAGCATACGGCCCGCCTGATGGTAAGCAGTCTCTGGATCCTATGGACGCAGAGGTGTTACATGCGTGATGCCGACCCTAACACCCTAGCGTCACCCGAGCATCAGCGTCTATCCAAATATTTAGCTGCTGCTTGACGCAACGTTGGCGAAAGTGCGCAGCGACGTCATTCTCCATAGCGCCGACTAGACGCTGACGCTCAAAAGACGGTACCATAGAAAATGTCAAGGTCAGGCAAAATGTATGAAACAGCAAATTTTTCTCGCGATTTCGGGGTTGATCTCATAATAAAAGTTGCTCAGTATGTAATGTAAATTATTGACATAGAATAAAATGTATATGTGTAATAAATGTCTCTCGCCAGCGTCAACGTACCAGCTCTACTTGAGCTCGCCAGCATTTTAAGAGACGATTGTAAGAGACCGGACGGAATGACACTAATTCCGTGGAAGATGGGACGGGTGCTGGGCCGCCACTTGTGTAGACACCCTGGCCCCGTCTCATCTCCATGGCACATCTGCTAAGGTCGGCGCGGCAGCTAAAGCGGCCGAAAAATTAAAAATCACCAAATATAGGGGCGCCGAATACAATTTCATACCTTTTGGCGTCGAGACCCTTGGCCCTTGGGGTCAAAGTGCCCTTAAGCTCATTAAGGAACTTTCAAAAAGGTTAGTAGAGGTCACCGGCGACCGCAGAACTGGCAGTTTCCTCGCTTAAAGAATTAGTCTTGCAATACAGCGAGGAAATGCTGCCAGCACCTACGGCACCATGCCGCAGGGGGATATTTTTTAGTATTTCATTTTAAGTAGGTATAGTATTATTTATTTTTAGATTTAGGTTTGAAGTTTTATAGTTTAATTTGGTACATAATTTCTATCAAAAGTTTCATTTACAGATTAAATTATCTCGTAAATTACATTAATAAAAATTGCTAAGTATGAATTGTAAATTATTGCAAGTAACTAAATTAACAGCCTATATACATTTTAATTAAATAAACTAGTTTAGTCCCAAAATTAAGCTCATTTCTACTAGAAAATAATGGCTGAAATTTTAAATACTCAAGTAAATATGGTATAATAATCCATTTTACATATAAAACCGCGGCCAAATAACAATAGACCCTACCAAGGAGAATTTGAAATACAGGTGGATTGTCAAAGAAAATTTTGTAGTGTCATTTTTGATATTTCAAATATTTTACACATATCAATGAAAGAATAAGGAACAAAGTCAAATGACGTTTTAAAAGTTTTAATCATGTGTAGAAAGATGGCAGTAAATTTACGTGGCTACAAAGTTTTCTTTGACAATACACCTCTATTTCAAATTCACTTTGACCCTACTCATAGTGTTGTGTTCCTGCCAGTGAGTAAGGTTGCCAGAGCTCAACGAGGGTGCGGAGTGTTAGGGTCAGCAACGCGCATGTAACTTGCAGATGTACATAGGCTACGGAGACTGCTTACCATCAGGTGGGATGTATGCTTGTTTGCCACCGATATGGTATATAAAAATACAAATTTATAGTTGTATTTAGGCATATATAGATACCTACCACTTACTCTTATTAATTTCACATCAGTCAACTTTCAAATACACAATTGTTTTATATATAAACATATAAAAAAAATTAACTTTTTATTTTTCTTGTAAACTCATAATAAAATAAACATTTTCACAATGAAAGTCGAAATCACGGCTGCGCCTGCGCATATTCTTTTTCTTTTTTTGTTCTCAACACATACTACTCCTGCCATCTAGCGTACGTTGGATCAAACCTAGCTTCCGAAAAAGTAACCAGTATTATTTACAAGTTACTTATTTCTATAATAAGTTGCTAAAATACAATTCAAAAATTGATTCAAAATAATTGGACTGGAAATAACTTTTAAAACTAGAAATCTACATCTAGATCCTACGAAACTATTATTTTATCTACCATCTTTGAACAATAATATATGTTCAGGAAAGATTTGTTGATTTTTAAGACATTTTTGAAATAGTGATTTTCTAAGATTATTTTAATTGTGTCGATATGAAGTACTTAATCTAATTTTAGTAGTGTTTATAATATTAGTGACCACAGTACAATGCTACAAGACAGGAAAGCAGTACATAATAATATATTATCTAAATTATAGTTATTTTTAAAAATAACTATTTGACTTTTTAGAAACCGCCAACAATCTAATGAAAGAAAGTTATACAAAGTTCCAAGCAAGCGCTACTTTGAAATTCGCGCCATCTATCGGCCGCTCGATGAAGCGCGTCGAAAGCAAAAAGGAAAAAAAAGCAATGGCCGACTGGCCGCCGACGCTTTCCGATAGAGAGTGTTGTATTCGTTTTGCTCTTTTTGTAGTTTGCTAAAGTGAAATTGTTCTTGTTTTAGTAACATTGTTTTACGATTCCAGGGGAAAGTGTGTGTTGTTTGATTTAGATTTGTTTGAGCAATTTTATTTGCTTATTGCATGGTCATGGTTAACGTTATTTAATAACTAATGATATACCTATCAATACGGTTTAGGTATTGGCAATATTGGCATAGATATCGAAATCCTCTTTAAATCCGATGACTTTGCACGTTTGCAGAGGTACATAGTTGAATCAAATAAAAATCGAATCAAATCGTTTATCTTTTTACTAGAATGTTTATACATTGACCCCCTTATTCATAAACGTCTAGTAAAGTTACAATGCCGCTAATAATCGTTTGTCCCTGTCCGACGTATTGGTATGATGGAAAGGGACAAAGGATTATTTGCGGCTTCGTAACTTTAGTATACGTTTATGAATAAGGGGGTGAAGCTTTCTAACTGAAATTTTACAAGAAACTAGCTGCTTGAAGCTTCTATAATGAGAGTATTATAAAACCAAGCATTTAAGAATCAATGACGATCATCTATGAGGTAGTAACGTTTTAAATCATTGTCTACAAGCAATTTGTAGTTTCAAAACGAATACAGGGACTTGCATGTGTCTAGTACATTTGCCATTACCAACTACCACGAGTTTAATGTACTTACTGACCAAGGACCTGAGCCAGCGAGCTATATTTTTGTATTCTTTTTGTGGCAACAAGTTTATGTTGCCTATTCAATGGCACTGGCAAGTTGGCAACGTTCAAATATGTGCATAGATGAGGCCAGCAGAGCTTATCTTTAATTTTTAACCGACTTCAATTTCATAGAAGATTCGGTTGTGGCTATTTTTTGTTCTATGAGATTTGGCTTAAAGGCTATAAAAAAAAGAATGTGACAATTCTAGGAATTGACAGATAAACATGCTGGCGCCATCTTTTAAATAGATACTTCAAACTTATAAGCTCTCAGTTGTCATTACATTTCACAATTACTTTGGCGTGCGTAGGCTTTTATTGAATTTACTGGATTTTTTGTGTTGCTGCTTGCTCGCCAGTCCAAATTAGCTTATAAGTCGTGCGAGACGAATTGACACGTTGTTCCGACCGCTTACCGAGTAAGCGACTCGGAGAGTCAGGCCTAGAGAACATGCAAATCGCCATAGAGGTACAATAAGTATAGAGATGATGTGGTTGAGCCGGCAGATGACCGAACGAGATGCTCTTATGGAACTTTCAGTAGGAGTAGCAGAGAAAGCGCTATGATTGTTTGACCTTGTCACAGTCTAATTTTTTTATTCTCCACCGTAAATTTAAGTATGGCTTATGGTGGGCAACAAATAACCCGACCAAATTACATAGGTTGTTTTTGGTATGTTGTCAGGAATGTTAAAGCGTGTTTTTAATTTGGCACATGCGTATGTTCTGTCCCTCACGGGCGCACGCGTATAGCACATCTAGTTGATCCTACTATCTATGCAAATCGCTTACGCTCCGTAGCGATTGAAACGCACCTGTCACTGTCGCACTAATGTGGAAGAGTGATAGAGAGACACAAAGCGTTTCGTTGTCGTAGCGATAGCGTTTGTCACCTTGGCTAGGCTGGCAGGTCAATAGATGCGCCCTCTGATTGCATAGACATAAATGTTTTCACCACATCAACTGCTAAAACAAAAAATAATTATAGGACAAAAACGAATGAGAAAGTTGCATTTTATCCACATGTGGGGCAAAGTAATCAGATGCAAATTTTGAGTTTTTTTTTATTGGATTTTATTTAATTAGATTTTTTTGGTATTTCATAATAGTTACCTCGCGTTGGTGTGGTGAAAACTTTAGTAGCATAACATACGGCCCGATTCGAAGAATGAAATAGGATAACGATAAGTTCTGATTTAGATACGTTCTCATTTAGATATCGTTTGTATCTCGTATAACTGACAGAAGCAGCTCGATTCGGGCAACCAATGTCACTTTGACGTTAGAAATATCGTAGATAGATCTTATTGGGATCACAGCGGAATCGAAATAACCGTCAATTTTAACATGTCGGTTAGTAATCGATCTTTCCTAGAGCTTAATCATTCTTCGAATCGGGCCGATAGAATAAGTTTTGCATGTATACAATTTTATGGGCTTATTGTCTGAAATAAAAGTTTTTATTATAATTATTATAAATGCTAACGACTACTTTCGTACATTGACTCGCCATTTGCTATCTCTATCGCACGCGCATAATTATATTGCTTTTTCGCCTGCAGAATGGCATTGATCGCCTGCACCATTGGCAGGACAGCAACATACCTAATTTGATAAAGATAGTGAGACAGGCGTGTCAATGTACGAAATTCTTTGTTCTTAACGTCCTTACTTTAACCTTTTCGCCGCCATGGACTTGATATAAAGTCCCTAAGTGCCACACACGCGACGACTTCATATTAGTTCATATCAAGTCGTGGTTTTGTCAGGTTTGTATACGTACCATTTTGACGAGGCGTTGATGAACTTTATTACTTCATTGACGTGGCGGCGAAAAGGTTAAATAATAATATAAATGACCGCGGTTTTTAGGTATAGGAATATGTCTGATAATCACGAAGGCGAAGTATAAGCGGAATCTAGACTTCACACCCGACTGCCGCCTTCGTGAAATGAAATACTCGAGAGCTTACTTCATTAGATATTTTATGAAGAGTTTGAGAGCGATTACAGTGGCGGTTAAGCCTTTGTTCGCTGTTCTTATTTTAAGAATGTTTTGTGTTAATAAATAAATTGAAAATAAAAAACAAAAATAAAATTAAGTTGGGCGACAATGCAATATAATGATAGTATCGATCTGATCTGATGATGGAGATAGGAGGTGACCCATAGGAACTATGTGATAAAACAACGCAACCAAATGATACCTATTTGGGTTAGGTAGAATTATCTTAATGAATTTTAGTTGCCTATTGAAAGAAAAGTAGTCAGCAACAAATGCTTGTATAAAATCAAATTTTTGACCGAAAGCTTATCAAATGCTATACAAATAGATGCAACGAATCTTCATGATAACACTGGTTAACCTGAGAACTAATCTCCCCCGTTATACAACTAATGGGATACACGGCCGTAGTTTAATGGACGATTCACATCAAAACCTTATGTTTTGTACTTACAGTCTATATTTAAATATCAGTCGTCGCAGACGCAGTGCCGCCGCAGATACTTGTGACGCTTAGCATGGCCATTTCAATATGGGACGTATCTACTGTAATGAAGGTTCAAATTACTTTGGTTTCACAATAACGGGCGTTTGATGTGTTGTACATAATTATGCCATAATAAAGGCCGATAAGTATCTGTCGCGTGCTGTCATTACCCGTTCTCGCTTTCTGCCCAAATTCGAAGACGTTTGGCCGTATTATACTTAAATGCAGTATTAGAAGCAGGGGACCTACCGCGAAGCACGTTCGAAGTGTTGCCTCTCTGTCGCACTTGTAAATTCGTACGTTAGTGTGACAGGGAGGCAAGTGGTATGTGGCGATGGGCGGTTCATTTATTTTGTATTGTTTTTCTGGATCGTTTTCCAAGTTACAATAGTAGCACAGGTTGGCTATGGGCAACACCGCCTTCAAGTCCATACATAGAAAAAAAAAGTAGCACAGAATGTTAGAAGAAACTAATAAGTACATTTGTAGACAGCTCATTATGGAAATGCCTTATAACTCCCACAAATAAATGTTGGTAAATTTCAATTAGAGATGCACCGGATATTCGGTTACTATCCGGTATCCGGCCTATCTGGCTTTTGTTTAAATATCCAGCCGGATACCGGGCAGTGACGTACTATCCGGCCAGATAAGCGATCGATAGTCACTTTGCTTGATTTTGGGGTAAACAAATTGAATCTAAAACACAGTCACGGACATAATCGAAATATAATAAGCAATAGTACATTGCGATACAACTGCGAAAAATAGGAAATTCGAAACGAGTGGCGATAAATTAAAACACGACCGAAATAAGTGTTTTAAATCGACACGATTTGCGAATTACCTATTCGCACATGTATCGTACAACGTTTTACAGTACATATAAAATATAAATAAATAAATAAATAAATATTATAGGACATTATTACACAAATTGACTAAGTCCCACAGTAAGCTCAATAAGGCTTGTATTGAGGGTACTTAGACAACGATATATATAATATATAAATATTTATAAATACTTAAATACATAGAAAACACCCATGACTCAGGAACAAATATCCATGCTCATCACACGATTAAATGCCCTTACCAGGATTTGAACCCGGGACCATCAGCTTTGTAGGCAGGGTCACTACCCACTAGGCCAAATAAATGCCCGACAAATGTTCGACACAGTAACGTAATATGCTAATTTTCGCACTAATGCGGTAAAGTAGCACCATATGTACCTACTGTAAATATATTTTTAAATCGTTAGCTTATATGCGTACATACTCTATCTACTGATCTTTCTCTTTACTGTGAATGTATAATGACAATAGGGCAATTTACCTAAAATCAAGTATTAATAAACGTACCTATGATTATTTTCACTTTCGGACATAAATTATTACTACGGTGTACATAATTGTGCTCTTAAGTACTTTATTTTGAAAATACATTGTAGTAGACATTGTTAAGATACCGTTAAAAAGGTACTTAGGTGTTTTAATCTATTACGTGGCTAAAGTTGTTTTCAGGGATCGGAACCGGTTTTTTGGAAAAACTTTGAAATAAACATATATTTCGGTTTATTTTATACTCTAAATATAGGACTCGGTTGTGTTTTTAGATAACGACTTTATTAGATTGCCCAATTAGAAAGGGAATAATTAACAAAGAACGAAAAAAATACCGTTTTCGTTCCCATACAAAAAATACCGGTTTCCGATCCCTAGTTGTTTTTAAACAACTAAAATAGAAATGCCAATTTTATCATTTTTATACCACGTCAGTGCATAATACGGCCCGACTGATGATAAACGGTTACCGTAATATGAAGGCAACTTCATAGGGGTCACTTGCGGCACCGCGCCCTTTTAGAAACCTGAACACTCCTTTTTTGAAGAACCCCGTCAAGTTTCTTGAAATAAAACCCAAGTACGGTTGTGTTCACAAACATCTATACAAGCCAAAGATCCAAAAATATGTTTACACGGCCTTATTATCAGTGTCTTACAGGTGCGTAAATATTTATTTTTCATCACACTTACTCGAAACAAGGAGTTAGTTATTACACGTAGGTGATGCAGTCCGTAAATTCTTCGAAATATTTTTCTTCACACTTGCTTGCACTTTGCACACTTGAAGTTAGGCAGAAGCTTTATTTTTACCGTATGTTATACGGGCGGTATAGGTTTTATGAACTCGCATTAATTCAATTCGTATCCGTACATAAGGATTGGCCTTATGACCGTTTTGTATATCCAGAGCTTCGTGTTCCTGGTCATTAGTTTGGACACGAACGCTTGGTGCAGGGCAGCCGCACAGCGTAGAGCGTTCTGGATCCGGACTTGTATCTCGCCCTCTCTCTGGTTGGTATCCCTGACTATGCAGCTAAGATACTTAAACCTAGCCACGCCTTTATATAAAGTATCTCCTACTGTGAGATCTCTCCTACGAATTGGAGTTCCAAATGGCCGAAGACCGTCTGGACGCCCTAAGTACCGCTGGAGAGACGAAATGCAAAAAGACCTTAGCAAACTCGGCACCGTCGACTGGACAGAAATGCTTTTGGACAGTGAAGCATGGCAGTCTTTGCTGTCTGAGGCCAAAATCCACTTCGGGACGCTGCGCCACAGCAGTAAGTAAGTATTAATTCAATTCACACACCTTCGTAATTTTTTGGAACGTTGGCTGTAAACATATTTACAAGCCAATATGAACTGGACTGTATAAAATCAATATAATATTTACCAGTTTCATTTTGGAGACGGAAAACATCGGGCGAATAAAACCAGTCCCCTATATTACTTACCTAACTCAAAGACTGCTGTAACTGCTACTGTTACCTACTATAACAACAACATTGTCTGAGACAAAAGTGCAAGGTCATTGCCACTACAGCCCCGCTCTCAACCATTTTTGGTGCAACTGATCTACGATTTCTCACGACTTTTCGATTTCAATCTGGTGATGCGGTAAGCGGCAAGTCAAATGATGAATGAAATGGTTTTCTGAAGCGCCGAACCCTTTCATTATTAATTCTGTTTTAACCACAGTGACTACCTACCCTACACTTATAGTGCTCAGTTTAAGTGACGTTCATGAAGTGGTTCGCGTAGCCAACTTTGGTAGGCTAGAATGTGGGATTGTGACTCCCACTTTTTGCTGATCAGCACTCTTCTGGCAAATGATATTTTATTTACCGCTGGAGGTCGGGTTTTCAGAGTTTCGCACTAATGTATTGGTTTATAGGTCTTTGCTCTTTTACCGGCACTGTATGCACTCGTATTGTATACTATGTTTTCACTTCGGACGATCTTATTAGTACCAAAGTTTGTCACATGTCAGCAATGCGGGTTCTTGAGCGCAGTGTGACCGGATACGATCGGTCCTATTAACACCTAAGATACTCGTTGGTAAACCTTCAATTTGCAAAATTTATACATACTTTTCATAAAGACGCCTGCGGTTACACTATGTATATGATTCCAGGCCCTTTAAGTTACCTACTAACATTTTGTGGTTTTAAATGATTCAAATTTGTATTAAGCGCCGTCTTTTCGTACTTTATGTAATATTATAACTACGTTTAGCTATCATAATTTTCTTTGTTATATTAACGTTTTTATATAAAAAAAAAACTATATCGACTTATTGATGTTAACGGCTTCAAGTCCAAAATAATATGTCATAGAAGAGATAGGTACGACCGTAATGTTAATATGCTCTCTAAAAATGAAAAACAATTTACAGTTTCGACAAATTCACGGTGCCGTGCAAAATTTTACAATGAATACTCCACAGCGGACAAATATGAGCGACATTCACATACGATAAAGAGGTAATTTGTCCAACAAGACATTCAGAAACCGAACTCATTTTGCCTAACGATTCAACGAAAATGAGCTAGATTTGACAAATTCGTATTGGACATGCTCAATTTCAATTTAATTTAGAGGCTATCCTCATCATAATAAGAGCCCTTTTGAATTTTCCCAACCGTAAAACGCATTTACAATTTCCCCGGCAGCCCAGGAGTAATCATCTGACCACAGAACTCGAAATATAAAAAGCCCAACAATAACAAAACATGACCACAGTATCAAACACTCATGACACAACCGGACGTGTTAATTCGAAAAATGTTTCTAATCATCCTATCAGTGTCCTTAGTTTTTGTGAGTGCAGCTCCAAATCCAGAAGAAAAAGAAAATGACAAACCTACGCTTGACACCGCAGCGCGTACAATAGGCAAAGATTGTGTTAAAGGAATATTAAGTCCGACGTGTTTGAAAATTGGAGTGATATCGCTTTTAGAAAAGTGAACAACAAAGATGAAGTTGCATTGCTGCCAGGAGTAAGTCTAGTTAAGGATACTAGTGACAATGGGAGGGCTGAAGCAGTTGCCAAGGAATTAGCGAAGTCTTTACCTTCGAACCCTGATGAAAGGTTGGATAAGTTCCTTCTGTACCGTTTGGGAACTTTTCTGGACACTCATTCGGTGAAACTGCGGTTACTTGATGAGGATACTGCCGAGGAAGCGAAGTCGGTGCTTGGAGAAGCAAGAGGAAGAAAACCGCCAGGGATGGGGAAGAAAGGCGGCATGGGAGGACTGATGGCTATGGCTATGATGATGAAAGGTATGGGCATACTTGTAAAGTTTGTAAGGTTTACCTGAAGGGTGTCAATGTTAATGATACTAACTTAACGATACTACTAACAGAAGGTCGTATTTGGATTCGTCTAACTTATGAAATATTTTAACTAGGGCTATAATTTTGATATCAACTTTTAGCTGATATCCTGTACTATCATTTAACAATAAAAAAGTACATGTCAACGAAATAACATTTTTGAAGACAATTTTTATCTTTGTTATCAATTCTCAAGTGATTGTAAAAAAAATCTGTAACATTTATGCTTAAAATTAATGCCCTGATTCATAAGCTATTGAATGATTTCTATTTTTTTAATGTGCGATAGGTAAATGGACAAATAATGGTACATTAAACAAGTGCAGTCGTGTTTGGCAGCATGAAACTTTGAAGGGGTGCAGTTTTAAAATGATTGAGAAAAAACATAGGTATGGGGAGGGTGATTTGTCGATAAAATTCATCGTACTATACGTGGTTAACGGCTCGACTATACGTGGACAAACATATTGTATAAATTCCGAAAAAAACAACGTAGTGGCATAGCTTACTTACAACAAATTGTGTCAAAATATTTTCAATAATGTTAATATCTAGAGCGGAAAATGAGAACTACGTTTTTATGAAAAGGCCATTTGTCGCAGGTCCTCTACTTACGTCTTAAGGTTCAAAAGTGACAAACCTTCAAATTCCATGACTGATATAAAGTGGCCATTGTTATCTCGAGTGTACAACCAAAACCAACCAAACCAAATAACATAAATATTGTATCAAAACTTATAAACTAAACTAAATTATAATTATAACCATCGAAATTAATAATAATTAGAAAAAAAAACCCAAATCCTAAACTAAAATAAAAATTCACCCCTCGGCAATGTGCCGTAGATGCTGGCAGCATTACCCCGCTGGATTGCAATACTAATGCGCTGTACGAGGAAGCTGCCAGCCCTACGGTCCCCAGTCGCATCCACAAGCCTCTTTGACCACGGGCCAAGTGTTTCCACACCAAAAGGGGTTAAACATTAAATCAAGTTTTATGGGTACAAAAATGATAGAAACAGCGTTACTATTTATCTTTTCTAATCTTTATTAAATTTCACTACTTATACAGCTAAACAAAGATGTACTACTACTTAATTATCAAGGTTTAAAGTGCAAGAAATCTACATATTGAGAGAATATCTAGCAATAAAATTGTATGAAATTCGCATATATGCACTAAATCCTGGTCGCTCGGTAGGGTGCCCAGAAGGCTGACCGCACTGCCCCCTGGATAGCAATGCTGATCCACTGAGCGAAATATACGTCAGCCCTCTGGTCACCAGAAGTCTCTATAAGGCGCTTTGACAGCTCCTCATAGAGGCGACGCGCGCTAGGCCCCCGGGGTTTCAACCCGAAACGGCCCAAATACTAATACATATCGTTACCACTAGCTCCATTAATAGTACATTACGATACAAGTGCAAAATATAGGAAATATGAAACGAGTGGCGATAAATTGAAACACGACCGAAGGGAGTGTTTTAAATCGACACGAGTTGCGAATTACCTATTCGCATATGTATCGTACAACGTTTTACAGTACATATGGCCCTTTAAATATTCGACACAGTAACGTAATATGCTAATTTTCGCACTCGTGCGGTAAAGTAGCACCATATGTACTGTAAATGACATTTAATCAATTATTTTTTAATACAGTTGCTCAAAAAGTGCTACTTTACGTAGCTCTTTAGCGTGCGGAAAGTTGGATTTCGCGAACTAGTGCTTTTTACTTTTCCACTTGTTCCAATTCATGTTAGTTTCCTTTAAAAGTCGTAATCAACATAAAAACCTACAGTTAATATAAAAATAATAAATACAAGCATATTTCATATTTTATTACTTACCTCTTATATTGAAAAACCGTTCTTAATAAGTTGTCTGAATGGAACGGAATAGTTGCCGAAACGCCTGTCAAAGCAGAGGCGTTTTTTTCTTACTGCAAGAATGTTTTAAGTTTCCAAAGGCAACAGTCGATATTGTTTTCATACAACATAATTATACTATACACAAATAATCGTCAATAACGATATAATTAGGTAATAATAGTATATCTTATATTTACAATTGTTTATGTCTTAGAGAACATGCATAAAAAGCGGCCAAGTGCGAGTCGGACTCGCCCATGAAGGGTTCCTTTATGACGTATTAAAAAAAACTACTTACTAGATCTCGTTCAACATTTTACCACTTTGGACACACATTTTACCACTTTGGTAGTGTCTCTCGCGCAAACTATTCAGTTTAGAAAAAAATGATATTAGATACCTAAATATCATTTTTGAAGACCTATCCATAGATACCCCACACGTATGGGTCTGATAATTTTTTTTTTTTTTTTAATTTTATGACGTATTAAAAAAAAACTCACTAGATCTCGTTCAAACCAATTTTCGTTGGAAGTTTGCATTGTAATGTATATCATATATTTTTTTTAAATTTTTCATTCTGTTATTTTAGAAGTTACAGGGGGGGGGGGGACACACTTTTTTTCACTTTGGAAAGTTCTCTCGCGCAAACTATTCAGTTTAGAAAAAAATGATATTAGAAACCTTAATATCATTTTTGAAGACCTATCCATAGATACCCCACATGTATGGGTATGATGAAAAAAAAAATTTTTTTTTAATTTCATGACGTATTAAAAAAAACTACTTACTAGATCTCGTTCAAACCAATTTTCGGTGGAAGTTTACATGGCAATGTATATAATATATTTTTTTTAGATTTTTCATTCTGTTATTTTAGAAGTTACGGGGGGGGGGGGGGGGGGGGCACACATTTTACCACTTTGGAAGTGTCTCTCGCGCAAACTATTCATTTTAGAAAAAAATGATATTAGAAACCTCAATATCATTTTTGAAGACCTATCCATAGATACCCCACACGTATGGGTTTGATGCTAAAAGATTTTTTGAGTTTCAGTTCTAAGTATGGGGAACCCCCAAAATTTATTGTTTTTTTTTCTATTTTTGTGTGAAAATCTTAATGCGGTTCATAGAATACATCCACTTACTAAGTTTGAACAGTACAGCTCTTATAGTTTCGGAAAAAAGTAGCTGTGACAGAATCGGACAGACAGACGGACATGACGAATCTATAAGGGTTCCGTTTTTTGCCATTTGGCTACGGAACCCTAAAAAGTACTTGTTGTTTTTCTTATTTTTTCGCAACTGTATTAAAAAACGTCGTTCGATACACGTGCGGAAATTTCCGCACTAGCATCAAAATGTTCTATTACGCCCTCGATCTCTTTTTTTTATAGCTTCATACTTCTAATGTAATGTGTTATAGATTTAAATCGAATGTTCTTATAATAATAATTTCACTTATTTATTCGAAAAATGCATGTTATTAGCTATGAAGAAGTCCAATTAGCTCGTAAGTATGTAGAAATAAGTTTTGTAGTAAAGAATTCCAAAAAAGATGTCTTATAACAAACAAGGGAAGTAAGTGTGTGGCCCGTTACGCTTCGTTATTTCCAATAATACGAAGAAAGCACCAAATTAGTTTAATTTTATATTTTGTTTGTTTTGGACTAATTTACTATAACACGAGTGAACTGCTCTAGCACGTTTTAGTAATACAACAGCTCTGGGCCCTTATTCGACATGCTAAAAGTGACGTTTCGTGTTGATTTCCATTTGATGTGAGAAATATTGTGACTTGTCGAATTGCTATTATCACCACCTGTCAGTGAACAATATCCACACTAGAGGCGGGGCGTTGTACCGGAATAGTTTTTGGAACAGGTTATTTGTAATAGACTACTTTTAGCTTATCGAGTATTTAAAAGTACGGACTTTGATTTCTGAAATAAAACAAATATGAAACTTTTATCACCTCGTACCTCCATTCTTACCGTTACTTTAGGTAAAATAAAATGTTGTTAACAGATGGTCGTCTGGGTGTCTGTTGTATCTAAAAATAATGTAATAATATATAACAAAAATATGACAATAGATTCATAGCCTTCACTCAAAACGTCACCATATTTCCGACCCTTACCGAAATAATAAGTCGATATTTGTATAAATAATCCTTATTTGTAAGACGCCTAAGCACGGGAAATACGTAAACTGCCTATTGGGGGTCATACTCGTAAAACTGGTATTTTAGACGTATTTTTGGTACGAGTAACAGAGACGTACTTTTGGTACGCAGTCCCAGCTCTAGTCAGGATTCTAGTTGTCAAATATAAGCGTGTCGAATACGTATTAGTTAACTGTCAAATGAAATTAGATCAACGGTAGACTTTTTTGTCGATGGGTATGGCTGCCATGTTTGGATTTATGACATTTAAAAGGGGATCCTAAGGCAGAGAGTAGTTTTACCTGTACGATTTTGATTCTTCTACTGGACGCAAGATGGAGTTAGCTGCCAAATTCCGATCAGGCTGACGCAACTAGGAAGAAAAAAGTTTTGTATGGAATTTGTTTCGCAAATCATTGCCAACGAAGAAAAAGAAAACGTCAGTGCTATTTATTCTGTCAAGTTTACATCAAGTCTACTGTCAGCCTAATTGCTTTGTTTGTTTTGAAGGCTTCAATGTTTTGTTCGGGTATTTCGTGTAATTTCTTTATTATTTAGTGCAAAAATAGAAAATAGTCAACCGTGATCAGAGTAAAGAGCGAGTTTGTTACAATGCCAGCGAGAAAACGGTTTACTAAGTGTGAAATATGTGGCAAGCGAGCCACTCGAGAAAATCACAAAAAAAGGGATTTTATGGCGAAATTTCCCTTGGATAAAGACTGGTAAGTATTGCTTTAGATACTTTTGACCTTATTTTGGGACAGCAGGCTATAAACACATCGAAAATTAGATATTTTACATTATTTTTCGTTGTGAACTAGGGATGTACTATAAGTATCGATAACTGTAGTTTTATTTGTATATCAGTGTAAATAATTAAATTAAATATGTGAAATTTCCTTAGAACTAGCATGCAATATGACCATAATTAATTCGTCGAAGATTAATAATGCATAAATTATCTATTACTTATGCATTAATGGTCATTAGTTAACATATTTTTTTTATCTTTATTCTAAAATGTAAGAAAATTAATCTCTGTTTTTATGATAAATAAAGAAATATTATAGGACATTATTACACAAACTGACTTAGTACTAAAGTATGAATGGCATGTGTTGTGGGTACTTAGACAACAATATATATATATATATACCCACAACACATGCCATTCATACTTTAATACTAAGTCAGTTTGTGTAATAATGTATATATATATATATATATATATGTACATAGTCCTAATTTATAAGTATTTATAAATACATAGGAAATACCCATGTCTCAGGAACAAATATTCATGCTCATCACACTAATAAATGCCCGTTCCAGGATTTGAACCTGGGACCATCGGCTTCATAGGCAGGGTCGCTGCCAACAAGGCCAGACCCGTTCTCATGATTAACAGACATATAAATACATAAAAAGTTAAAGCATTGATAAAGGGTTGTTGATAACTGGATGCCGAAAAACATGATTTATAGATGCATATTAGCGCGAAATAATCAGTTGATCATCTCATTAGCAAACACATGGAATATAAACTGTAGATAAAGTCATGTTTTTCCAAGGCTGTATGTTTTCAGATGCAGGCAGTGGGCCAAATTTGTTGGGAACGAAGACCTGATACATCTTCCCATAGAAAAGTTACATTTATTCAATCATGTATGTGCACATAATTATGAAAATCAAGCATTTAATAAAATAAAAAAACACGACTTAAAAACTGTATTAAAATAATTCGGGTCCACATTAAGCCCGACCAGATAGTAGTCCAATTAAGAACTATCCACTATATAACATACAACTTAAATGTGGACTCGATGCTAACCTAATTTCGAGTACAAAATTTGTAGACAGGAGCCTATGTTTCAACCCTCCCCATTTTATCGATATCGATAAGAATCGTAAGCGTGTAGCGTACTACACTATTTAAATCACTTATGTTGGTACTATGGTTCTTTGACAGTTCTTTGTCGTACATTTTGGTAATGATTTGCGAAACAAACTGATTCCACTCGCTAGTATGGAAGTCTCGTCTCTTAAAACTTAGTGATTATATGCTCTTTGACAATGACATGCAGTTGCGTCGATGTAGATCTATCATAAAACGTACATGTGACGCATGTGACAATTGTCCAGGATGAAAGAACTATCTTGACAATTAACATAAAGCAATACAATACCACAAAATGTCAACAAGAAAACAGATTTATTATAAAAATACAAATTATATACAAAGCTTCATTTTAAAACCAATGGTCGTGGGTTCTAACCCCGGCTCTTAACAATGTGCATCTTGTAACATGTACCGATTGCTTTTCAGTAAAGTAAAATATATTATCATGAGGAAGATGGAGTAGCCCCAATAAGGTATATTTTCCCCTCTGGGTTAGAAGGTCAGATAGTAGTGAGACAGGGAGATATAGTGAAGAATGCGGAAAAACAAGCATTTATTGTGTTGTTAGGCTAGTTCTTTTTTTCAAAATTTGAAAACGAACGCAACAGCATGCTCAAAGCCCCCTGTGAGTCAGAATCTGTTAAATTCAGGCTTAAGACGAAACAGGAGCTGAGCCCGTACACAAATTTGAGATTTTTAGGTAAAAGGTAAAAAATATCGCCGTCGCGCTGACGAGTGTGGCACCCCGTACCTAGCTAGAGACTATCCCTTGTGTGTGTACCAACAAACCAAATTTTAGACAAATATGATACGTCTTCTTCTTCTTTGTCGTTGTACTCTTTGCAGAGCGTCGTGGTCAACTGCTGATATCAGGCGCAGATGTTGCTTGCCGTACGATTTCTCGCCATTTTTCGCGGTTGGGGGCCATTCTGGCAAATGCGTTCAGGGGACCCTTCATAGCAGATTTGATTTGGTCAGTCCATCGCATAGGTGGCCTTTTGCGCGGTCTTTTTCCGTTTGCTCTACCCTGCACCACTAGACGCTCTATGGAGTCGTTGTTCCTCCTCGAGACGTGACCGAAAAAACTGAGTATGCAGGTCTTTACGAGAGTCGAAAGGCGCTGCTTGATACGGAGTTCTTTAAGGATGGAGACATTAGTCCGAAACTCGGTCCAGGATATCCCCAGCATTTTCCTCCAGCACCATATTTCTAGGGCGTCTATCGTCTTCTCCTCTGTCTTTCGGATAGTCCAGGTCTCCGCAGCGTATAAGAATATAGGAAAAACGAGGGCCCGTACAAGCCGAACCTTCGTGGTGTGTTTGTGACGTTTCGGTGATACGTAGCCTATACGTAAAAACTAGCCAAGACAAATCCTTTATAATTTCAGGATTTTCTACACAGCACAGAACATGGCACCCATATAGATCTCAATTCCGTTGTCGGCGAGTCAACAACGACACATATTCTTAATATTGAACTTAATTGGCTCTCATTTCACGTTTATGTTTTAAATTAATTATAGGCATAGACATACCATATCCTATTGTAAGTACAAAGTTTCAGAGCAATCTAGCAAGTCATTTTAAAATGAGAGCGTAACTACATTTGTATGGAGAACCGAATTTGCTGCGGACGCACAATGTAGCATAATCGGATTAGGACCAACCTCGAAATCTCTGTAACAGTCATGAAATTTATTATGTATATAAATTAAAGGCCCCTTTTTCATGCCCAAACCATTTAACATTTGGGGACCTCGAGGAATCCGAGCCATCTTGGAAAATGTGTACCATCAACACATTAAATTCTACCCAAAAAAGTCCTCGATATCTTTGCAGAACAATACATCTTGTTATAGAGAATACTTGCTGAATCTAAGTTTAACGCTTATACACTTCCAGGGGACATTCTCTTAAAAGGAAACTCGGAGGAATATGAATTCTATTTTTAACTATACATTTGTACGTGGTCTACCCCAATATTAACATTTAACTCTACTGTGACTAAACCAGAAAGAAGGGTTATGGGTGTAAGTACTGATGATTCAGTACACCCAGTAGCTAGGTATTAGGATACTGGACGGATTTTTTTAAATGACGTATCGTTAGATTCCTCTTGCCATTCACAACCTACTTTTACTTGTTCTATTAAAGAAAAATCAATACAGCCGCCTTGAGAGGACTCCGAATATTAAATCATATTTTTTCTTCTAGCGCCTAAACTATTGAGCGGAGTACAGTAAAACAGACATCAGTAGATCCACAGTTAGTATACAAGTGCTATGCAATACAAAGTTACTAAAATTAACGGAAGAAAAAGGTTTAGGGCTAAATAATACGTCATTTAAAAAATCCGTCCAGTATCCTAAGCTACAGGGTGTCCTGAATCCTCAGTACTTATACCCATAACCCTACTTTCTGGTTAAGTTGCAGTCAAGTAAAATATTGATATTGGGGTAGATTATGTACAAATGTATAGTTAAAAGTGGAATTTTTATTCTTCCAAGTTTCCTATTAAGAGAATATCCCATGAAAGTGTATAAGGGCTAAATCTGGGTTTAGCAAGTATTTTTTAAAGCAAGATCATTTTTTTTCGCAAAGATGTCTAAAACTATTTTATGTAGAATTTTATAAGCTTGAATGTTGCCGTACACGATTATTGAATAAAGAACGTAGATTTAGAGTAAAACGCGAATTTCTCCTGGATGGTCCACATTTTCCAAGATGGCTGCGGTTCCTCGAGGTCCCCAAATGTCAAATGGTGTGGGCATGAAAAAGGGGCCTTTAACGTATATACATACCAAATTTCATGACTGTTCAGACATTTCGAGTTTGGTCCTAATCCGACTGTGTTAATGCCACTATGTACAGTCGCCATCAGATATATCGGAGCGGCCGAGGTACTCAAATATTTCTGAGCAGCAATAAATTTCAATAAATTCTTTACAGTAAATGAGGTCAATAACATCTGAACATCCAATTCGCCATAAATATATGAGCAGTGGTTTTTTCAATTAAATCTGACCACACGAGACAATAATATCTGAACACACAACTCGTCAAAGTTATCTGCACAGACAGGGTGATCATAAATATCTGAACATTTAGGGAAAATATACCTTAAGTCACTTGGCATATGATTTAAAATTCTTTAACGTAGGTACTACTACGCTCGAATACATTTTCAACACAACCACCATTCGGTTTTGTCAATGTCAAAACTAAAAAGAGATTGCTGGATGTAGGGTGTATACATACACTGCCTGAGGTAGAGCGTGACGTCATCGTGATACTAATGGCGTCCTTATCTTACTCTTAATGTGCGAAACGTGCGGCATGCATGAGTCGCCCGGACTCAGTGACTCTTTCAGATATGGCCTTTTTGTACACATTTATGTTTTTGTTGGGATCTAGTTTACATAACAATGATAATTTTAATTCCTTTTAATACCGCTGAACACATGCGTCTTGCGTGCGGATTTGTGCAGGGCCGCAACCTTGGTCGTGAAGCGAATGTACGCCCGCCGCAATCGAACACCCTCTTATAGGCAAATCGAAAATGCTATCAGAACACATTAGCTTTACGCTTAGGGATTGCAATCCGGTCCGGCGGATCCGGTAATCCGGCCGGATCCGGCACTTTTCAGGAGCTACCGGATCCGGTCTAAAATCACCGGATCCGGACCGGATCCGGTAAAATAAAAAAAAACGCCTATATACAGCACGCACTGTGCGTTTTAGATGAGGAAAAGGCGACGAATGAGAGGTATGATGTTTAACAGAGCAAAAAACGAAAGATTTTATTTAAATTTAGTTAAATAAAAATATATTTATTATGACGATGACTGGGAACAGAAGATGCCTTTCATGTTGGTGACACGATATGACGATTACATAAATATTGTAATAGAAGGAAAAATTAAAGGATGGAGATGCCTTGGAAGGCATTTGTAATTTATGCTCAAGAGAAGGTTAATGTTGTGATAGGATATTAAAAGTAAACAAATGAGCAGGATTAAGTCGGCGGTACTCAATCGACTAGAGTTGGGTAATAATATGTGTTATATGTGTGAATGAATATATGATAACATTGATAATCTTTAGTTTACTCCGATTATATATATATTTCTATTCAAATTTAAGAGAGAATCTTTTGTATTTACAATTTCATCCAATCTTATGCAATTTCCGGCATCTCCTGGTACATGCTACTCTACGTCTAACCAATTCTTTATTTGATCCATGTAACTTTTCTTAGGGAGTTCCTTTCCGCGATGGATTTCAATCCTACACTCTATTATTTTTCGCATGAGATTGTCGTGTTGTGTTCCATTCCCTATAATTTGTCCGATATAATTTTCTCTAAATTAAGAAAAAGTTCATTTTTTTAAATCATACAGTCTACTACTTTCTCGGGCAAAAAAATGAGGGCAAATTTAATATCATTTTGGTTAATAGTAAAATTTCTTATTTTCTTACTAGAATGGATAATATTTTTTACACGTTACAAAGAATTCAATCAAAGAACAGTTACGAAAACACTTGTGAATTGTTAAATATAATAAATGACCGATTTCATATTTTGTTTTTAAAGTGATATTGACAGTGTCACACTTTTTACTACTAAGTTCTATTTTATTGTTATTAAGAAGTTATTTATTAACTTCAAATTATAGATTTAGGACTACGTATTACGCAAAAAACTAGAAAAATATGTCATTTAATTAACTTTAATATCCCTATACCAAACCGGATCCGGTCCGGCCGGATCCGGCCGGGTTATGGCCAAAATCCGGCCGGATCCGGCCGGATTGAAAATCAATCCGGTTTGCAATCCCTATTTACGCTGCTCGCTGCTCGCTTCTCGCTAACCGTGTGCGGTGGGACAAGTGCCTTCTCATTTTCAGTTCATAAACTAATAAAATATGGTTAAGGGCTAAATGTACGGCAAATAAGTCCATGATCCTATTTATTTTCATAGAATGATATCATTAGGAATATTAAGAGTAGTGAAAATAAAAGAGAGTACCTAATAAAACGAAAATATACCTTAGTTTGAAATATAATAATAAAATCATAAACACTACTACATGGGTAACAAAAGTTAGTATTGGGTGTAACCTCCTTCTGCATTAAGTACCGCTTGCAGCCTTCTTCTCATCGAATCGACTAGATTCTCGCAGGTAGTGCGGCCTATAAACGACTCCCACACGTTGTAAGCATGAAGTCTTAAGTTTTCCTTTGTGCGACAGCGGCTTTCGTCCCATTCTTGGACCATTTTTCCCCACAAGTTCTCGATGGGATTGAGGTCGGGGCTCGTAGCCGGCATTTTGATTCTAGTCAACACATCTCTGTTTTCATGAATCCATGCTTGTACTAATTTTGATGTTAAGATTGTTTAGTTTTTAATAAATAAAAATCCCAACTAGCAAATTGGTAATAACATCTGAACCTTTTACGACTAATTCATCGTAGGTGCGTCGTAAATAAGCAAGTTTTAAAACGTGATGTTGTATAAATGTCATTTATACCGCACTTTAGTTTAAATGCAAATTGTTCTTAAATCGCAGTTGTACAGACGTTTGTATAACATAGTAATAAAGCAATTTAATCACTGTCGTACAAAAGTTTTAACCAAGACCTTTTCCCGGTTTTACAACCTCAATATGACATCTTACAGCACTTTGGTCATAGAAAAGCTTTATGAGTGATTACTGTACAACTAATCATAACATCAGCTTTTTACAGCTGTTAAATTGCTAAAGTGCCATACAACAGTCATAAACACGACCGTCTTATAGCTAAAAGATAGGGATTACGGCTTATTTGTTTCATAAATTTTCAGTTCTTAATACAGTATTGATACGCAAAATGTTAAAATTAGATTGGAAAAAGTGGAAGCAGTTCAAAAGGAGCGGTACTTATAGATGCAAAGTTCGTCAGAGTTGTGCTTCTTTACTTACTAGCACAGACTTAACTTCAAAACTGTTTGTTTCACCTATTAGGTTCACCAAGTTCACCAGGGAACCCTGAATTAGGGTGATGGCGGCCGTATCGTGTTGGCTTAAGAGTTTTAAGTCGTAAGCTAGTGCTTTTAATTATAAATGAGTCGTATAACTACTCATAGATAAAAATTAAATTAATTTATTTAATTAAATATAATAAATAAACAATATTTAAAGGGGGCATTAAAATTTTCTTAGAAAACCTAGTAAATTCGTCGAAAATATTATGTTCGCATGCGTATCTGATTTACCCATTACCCATTTTAGTTGCAGTAATAGATGTCGAGTCGGTTATACTTAAGTACTTAAAATGGTAAAAAGTATAATATTTTTCACGACTTGTTTGACCGGCAATCATCCATGCACAGTACACACAAACAGGTAATTATATTATGATTGAAACTGCTTCGCTATTGCATTTCACCGACTCATTAGTCGTAGAAACGTCTGCATTATGATCACTCTACAAGCAATTGCATTTACAAATCGAGAACTTACGATACTTTTCCGACTAAAAAGTCGTTTAATATATTTTTTATGACAGCTGTAGGACTAAATGTGCTTGCTTATGACGATTGAGTGACCACTCAACGACTATTTAGCCATAAAAACTGCGCCAAAATCGCGTCATTTAAACGTTTGTATGCCTTAAATTGCATACCATCAAGTTTTATGAAAAACGTTTGTATAACATTTATATGACATATTTTTGCTAGTTGGGATACTAATATAAAAATAAAAATAAGAACATGAATTCTTAACAAAATACAAAAAATAAGCACAATTGAGGATTTGAACCCTGACGCAACGGTATATAATTATGATTTCTTATAACTAAACCGCTAGGCCATGGTGACCGACGCAATAGTAGATGAAATATTGAAAAGCATTCGTACCTATTTTAATTTGGCAGCTTCAATATTACATATATATACATTTGATACTTGCACGGAATTAATGACGTAGTGACAGATCAAAACGTGAGACACACATATGCAATGACAGTATACAGTATGTTACCGTTTTCGTGAATTGCCAAAATATTTTATTCAAATGTGTCTCTTGTAACAACACCGTGAAGTTGCTTTTCGCAGATTTATATTTTGTATACCTACTTATTTTGTAAAAGGAATATTCACTACATCTGTACGATTACATTTAAACTGTATGCTAAGTGATTTAAGGTATATTTTCCCTAAATGTTCAGATATTTATGATCACCCTGTCTGTGCAGATATTATTGTCTCGTTGTGTGGTCAGATTTAATTGAAAAACCACTGCTCATATATTTATGGCGAATTGGATGTTCAGATGTTATTGACCTCATTTACTGTAAAGAATTTATTGAAATTTATTGCTGCTCAGAAATATTTGAGTACCTCGGCCGCTCCGATATATCTGATGGCGACTGTACGTAAACTGTAACTGTACTGCGGACTCAACCTTCACGTTATAATTTTTTAAGTATTAACGTTGACATAGTAACGAAAATAATAAACACGTCAATTGAAGTAAACAATATTATTATATGCAAGAAAATTTTGCAAAATAGGTACATTAATGATTAATATGTAAAACACCATTAATTATTGAATTAAAATTATGATTTTGTGTTAAAAAATATGAGACCAATGATACAGCCCGATTACACGGGCTACATATTAAAAATGATTATCATGGAAACAGTAAATATACACAGGTGAACAAAGTTATAGTAAAATAGGTGCATAATTTCAGAGCTTGCCTGGCCCACCTGTACCACCTACCATGACCACGGCCGTGTCCTACTATTATTTTTTTCTAATACCTATGGCCTTACTAGCGAACAGTATTCCATGTTCTTGATCCAGAATTTAAACCCTTTACTACATATTTGTGGCACTTGGGGTTGAATTTGAAACTCTAGGGCACTAGTGTGGCTCTATGAGAGCGCCTTATATAGGCTTCTGGTGACCAGAGGATCAGCATTGTTAACCAGCGCGGAAATGCACCCAGCCTTCTGAGCACCCTACCGAGCGACCAGAATATAGGGCAAATATATTATGTATACGTTTTTGACTTAAGTGTTTTTATCATGTTTTATATTTAAACTTACAGATGTCGAACTACCAGCAAAGTTTTTGAAGAGGTGTGTTTTTATATTTCCTGGTACCAAACTGATACAGGAAATTGGAACATCAGTAAATAATCTACACCGAAGACAATGAAATATAGTCACATAATACTTTAATGTTTTATTTTATTAAAGAAATCGGTAAAAAAATGTGTTAACTGAAAAAGATAAATTTTATTTTATTTGTAGTTGAATAACAAAATATGTATTTAATCTCCTTTTAACATAGGAATTCTCTTTGTGTAGGTACATATAAATAATAGGTACTTAGGTCTTGGTAAGTAATATATCTGATGGCGACTGTACATACAATGGGGTCGCGTATACGAGTACAAAGAGCATTAAAATAGTTGTTGATAGACCAAGTGAGCGAGCTACTATGGTACCGCAATACAGAAAAAAAAATTGACAAATGTAGTATTATTTTTATAGTAATAAAGGTTATTCATGAACCATCTCGTAATTTAAAAAAAACGGACTTTATCTCTAAATCATATGCCTTATATTTACAGATGTGTTAGGTTACAACTTGGTTCGTGAACGTGGTTTAGAAGCAACTTGAGACTGGGTGCGGAGTAAATTGCATCAATTTTTTTTACAATTTTGAGCGTTTATAGGAGAATATGTGGAGCGAGCATTATTCGACGTGTAGGTGTGGGTTCAACAAAAAGATCGCATGTCAATAGTTCTTTATTGTCGTTAAAATTCAATTAATAATCGCCTTTATCGACCATCAACTGTGTGGTCACTTTTTAATTGATTGACGTTGTCAGGTACAGTTTCACTACTCGCCGCCGCATTGTTCATAGCGCATTACTTATCCTATCGAATACAAGATGTCGCTGATTCCTGTAAACTTATGTTTAAAAAAAAAGACGCTTTACTCTATGCCATATATTGTAGGAAAGGAAGGGTATTCCCTGTCGTACGTCAAAAAATCCAAGATGGTGCCCAAGCCCATGGACAATAAAGTCTAGCAATAAAATCAACACTTGTCAAAATTTGACATTAGCAATCCACAGTCAGGTGACAATCAAATCAAACCGAACCACTTCGAGTTCAGAGCCATTTCAAACTATATAGTAGTAATAAACAAAGTTGATTTTTGTTTGATTATTTTTTCTATGAATGAGTTTTGATTGTTACAAATGATAATATCCACAGTTGATAGAATCAACACTTGATACAATCAACATGCGATAGAATCAAGTGTTGATTTGATGTGGACGCGAAATTTGACAGTTGTGCATCTCGAATAAGGCCCCTGAACTAAATAAACTTACGTCTTTTAGATTGCTTTAGGCATTACGGTTACATAAGTACACGAGCATGACGAATCTGGGTGTAAAAATGGAGCCAAGAGCAACGTTTAGGTAGGTAATAAAAGAATACATTTTTTTTGTTTTTATTTATTATATTACCAAAGTAATCCAACACAATGGGTCTCAAAAATACAAAAGATTACTTCAAGGAGTACTTATTTCGACTAGGATTAAATAGCGAAAAAAATACACCAATCGTTTTGACAAATCGTCAGTTGACAAGCAAAACTCACTAATTAATTAAAAAATATTTAAAAAAACTCAACCTTATTTTAGTAGAAACATAGTGTATTATGAACTTGTGGTGGTCATTAGTGAGTTTTGCTTGACACCTGACGAAATATATATAGCGATTTGTCGCATCTTTGGATTAATAACTAAATATTCTTTATTGTGCACCATACAGTTTAAAATAGACAGGTAATTAAAAACACTTAAAGCTAGGTAACAAGAGGCGGTCTTGTCGCTAAGAAGCGATTTCTTCTAGACAACCTTTGGGTAGCAGAAAACTATGAACTTACAACACTGAACAGGTAGTGCCGATATACATATAATTAAACAAAATGAAGACGCAAACAATATAATATATACCTACATACTAACATAATAAATAGATATTTACTTACATACATATATTATACAGTCATAAATAAAGGCAAGTTAAGGCAGTGAAAGCTTTCAAAAGATTTCTGAAAATGGGAAGGGATTTAGGGATTTTAGGGATTAGATTACCTATTAAACGAAGTTAATGTAACATGTAAGTCACGTGCTAAGTACAGTTTACGACTTTCACGAGATAAATGTATATGTTATACTGAGCGACTTTTACTATGGGACCAGCACCTTCATCGCGAAATGATGTCACTATATGATGTGTTTTTCATGTCACTATATGATGTTACTATAAATGTTTTATAGACTTGTAAAAGAACCCTTGAGGCCTACTTGCAGAAAAAAAAATTGAATTCTTTAAAAAATTTTTTTTTTTTTTTTATGGTATGTTTTAATAATAGGGACCGATTTACGGGTATCTATTTGTGCCCGTGAATGGGTTCTATGGGTGTATTACATGACATCAAATTTGTCTAAAAGGGCTTCTGCGCTGTTGGCTTCGGCCCCACGCATGCCTCTCAAAGGTCCGGGACCCCATGGTCCCGAGACATGGAAAGACATACAAATAATAATAATAAATATTCTTTATTGTACACCAATTACACAAAGAGAACACAAATTACAATTAGGTAACAACAGGCGGTCTTATCGCTAAAAAAAGATCTCTTCCAGACAACCTTTGGGTAGCAGGAAACAATAACTAATGTTTTCTATGGGAGACCGACTTGGATCTTGATCTTTATACTTATCTTAAAAATAATAAGTTTTATGTTAACTTTTGCCTGGTGCCGGAATTTTTTACCACAAACGCATATACCTACTCGTAAATGTTTATAGGCGCATTTCACAAAAACTTACATTAATGTTTAATGCTTTGTTTTTTTGAGAGAGAGAGAGAGAGAGAGAGAGATTATTTATTTAAACACAGGTACAATTATTTTAAATTGGTGAAAACACAGGTACAATTTAATGATCGATCTTACATAGGTTTCGTAGTCTCACCATGCTCTGCCAAAAGTGGCGTACAAATACTTAAGACGTACAAAGGCTTTAGACGATGTTTCAAACTATTAAGTTATTGGCATTGTGAGTCTTTTGGTAATAAGTACATTTATATGCATTTAAATCAAAGGGTAATTCAAGAAAATATTAATGTTGGAATTGAAATATCCAGAGGATTAGATCAGTCATAATACAAAAGGCTTAAAGAGAGCCAAAGCTGCATTTACGTATATAAAAATTACGCGAAGATATCAATCAGTTGCTGCTTTTTCGCTCACTGCGTACGATAATGAACCAAAACCTCACACCGCTCCACGCACGCAACGAAAGTAGACGCAACACATTCGAAAAAGGGTCCACATTTGAATGGCGCAAAACAGTTTTTTTGCAACCAGTCTTCTATAAAAATATAATCGCCATCTAACTATGTGAGTCATATATAAGCTGCGCGAAACAATTGTCTTATCAAATAGTAACAGAAGTCGTTAGAATACGGACGCATCATGTATCGGCTTATGTGTTTAGTTCTTGTGTGTTCAATAGTAGCTCTTCCTACTGATCGGGATAATACTGTGGAGCCTACAATGGAAACAGCCGCTCGGGCGATGGGAAAGAATTGCTCCAGCGGAATCTTCAGTGTTACTTGCTTGAAAATAGAAGCTATATCAGTGCTTGAGAAGCTGAGTTCTAAAGAAGAATTGCAACTGTTACCAGGAATATCTGTCGTTAAAGAACAGAACGAAAATGGAAGCAACGCTAGAGAATTTGCTGCTGAATTGGCGAGAGCTATGCCCACTAAGCCTGATGAGCGATTAGATAAATACCTTATTTACGCATTAGGGAATTATTTGGATACACATTCAGTGAAGCTAAGGTTGTTAGATGACAGTGCCAGTGAGGAAGCGAGGGCTATGATTGGGGAGGCGAGGAGGAAAGGGGGGATGGGAGGAGGAAAAAAAGGAGGAATGGGTGGACTCATGGCAATGGGAATGTTAATGAAAGGTATGTCAAATGAACTAATTTAAAACTGATTCTGAGAATCAAAGCGAATTAACACGTTGTTAGGGATTTTGAAAATAGAGCATTGACGTATGCAAAAGGGTAATTTTTAGCAAATTTGCCACACCACACTTTTGTAGATAAATTATTGTCGAAAAGCAACATTTTGGAACAATACATCTCAATCTACTTCTTGACCTTCTTGACTTGTACTCTAAAATACCTACTTATAAGAAAAAATGATTTTTTTTTATATTACATCTTTGGAAACTAATTAGGTCACCTTAACATACCGAAATTAGTTAGGTTTAAGTACGTATGTCTAGGTATAGATCTGATCTGAAAAACGTACTCTGTTGATAATCTTTTTCATATTACATACAATGTTGTTTCTCTTTAATCTTTACAAGTGCATTATATATCTTAATAGCTTACGCACTGTTTAGTTAGTATGCTTATAGATACATGTGTATACTGTAAATTGTACAAATATGAACCTTATTTAAAAGACATTAAGGTTAACTGACGACCAGTTAAGTGTAAGGCCTACGTGTTCCAGATGTTTACCTTGAAAATACTTACAGTTCTTTTTCAAATAAATTCAGTCCATTGGGACAATGTATCCCGTATCAAGGTAGAGAGAGAAACCAGTAGAAAACCCGGCGTTGACTCCAGAACGTTTCAAGATTAATTCTTCATAATCTGCACACTTCCACATTAGTTTACTGCATAATAAGCTATAAATATCACACTTTAAACAACATTAATGAGCAAAAACGAAGAAATTAATCACGAGCCTACCAATATGGCACTCGTCTGAAAATACTTTGTTTCACCAATATATTTTATATCAACCTCGCAAGTCTGACCTAAATCAAAGCAAGAAAAAATCTAGCGGCTTATCATACAAGAAAAATTGGCAGTTAAATTAGAAACAATTTTAATACAAAATAGAATATGGTTTGTTTTAAAATCGACCGAATAAAAAACAAAAGCAACTCTGTTCCATTTCAAAATGACTTAAATTTCATTGTAGATTAATTAGTACCTATTATAGTCTAATTTTTAGCATTGGAAAAAAAGGTAAACGTTTTAACGTGTCTTTTTATTCAAAAACACTATAAAAAAACAAGTCACGGCAAATGTGTAACCATTATAAATCATATACGATCATTTACATTCTTTTGTTTTCATAAGTAATAGTTACTAATTTTTTTAAAGCGCTTGTCAATAAAATTACGTCTAGATTGTTTACGTTTTTTCTAATTCTAAAAGAAAACGAACTATAGGCCTGATTCGAAGAATAATTTATAAAGACACGTTACAGATCTTGGAAAGATCTTTAAAAAATCTATAACTAAACGACATGTCAAAATTAACGTTTATTTCGATTCCGCTGTGATCCCAATAAGATCTATCTACGATGTTTCTAACGTCAAAGTGACATTGGTGCCCGAGTCGAGCTGCTTCTGTCAATTATACGACATACAAACGATATCTAATGAGAACTTATCTAAACCAGAACTTATCGTTATCGTATCTCATTCTTCCCATCAAGCCGTATAGTACTAGGACAGTGAACCTCAAGAGAGTATCCAATTTTGCTTTGCTATACCGCCAAATATAATGTTATAGTCAATTAATAAGAATCCGTTATACTTACTTGCATATTTTTTGCACCCTCACACAGCAAAAAAGAAGATTAATACGCAAGTATAACGGGTTGGCACTAATTTACGTTACATTTGCTGAATAGACTAGGTATCTTAGATAGGAAAGCAACATTTAGGTATTATTTAGTAATTTAGTATTGATTAATATAACTTGTACCAACAACACAAGCCTTGTTGAGCTTATTGTGGGACTAAATAAGTAGTTTGGTGTAAAATTGTCACCATAATTATTGTTTAATACTTTGTAGATTTACACAATGTAGTTAGGAGGGCCTCGACATCGAAAAATTGAAAATTGTTATACTGCCTTTAAAAAAATCGATAACTACTTGTACTTCTTGTCAAAACTGTACAACAAATGTGTTATTTCTGCTATCAGTAGCTTGGTATATGTCGGGCCTTATTTTTTCCTGAGACTCCTGTCATGTTAGTTTTAGTAAGTAAGTAAACACTTTATTGTACGACATTTATTAGATAAGATAGAACGTAAATGTGTAGTACAAAGTTTATTGATTGTATGTTTATTGTTGTATGAAATGAAATGCTGTTTATTAAATACCACATTGTTTTTATCAATTGTTAGTTATGTGTTCTTTTGTTAAGTAGGTATTTAATTTGCTAGGTTGATCTGTGTAAGATTGTTGCCAAATATTTATTTATTTATTAATTCATCTGCTTTTGCAACTAAGAGCAAGGTGATTTGCGTTGCGAACGATATAATAACGAATAAAAAGATAACTTACGTTTCTAATCTAAGAAAACAAAAGAACACACAACAAACAACTGATAAAAACAATGTGGTATTTAATAAAAACAGCATTTCATGTCATACAACAATAAATTTTGTACTACTTACACATTTACGTTCTATCTTATGTAATAAATGTCATACAATAAAGTGTTTACTTACTTACTCAAACTTACACGATAGGAAAAAAATAAGACCTGACCTATACCAAGATATTTACTGATAGCAAAAGCAATACATTAGTCGTGCAGTTTTGACAAGAAGTACAAAACAGTCAACACATGATAACAGGTAATTTTGAACCTACCAATTATAGAAAAAGTTACTCGGCAATTACCTACTTTTCATTTACAGCTCTTTGCATGTTTTATTACATGTAATATTATATATTTTATAAGATAGATATTTTCTCATCCAGAACTCCTACATATACAGATATGCCTCTATGTTTTTAGGGTCCCGTACCCAAAGGGTAAAACGGGACCCTATTACTAAGACTCCGCTGTCCGTCCGTCTGTCACCAGGCTGTATCTCATGAACCATGATAGCTAGACAGTTGAAATTTTCACAGATGATGTATTTCTGTTGCCCCTATAACAACAAATACTAAAAAACACGGAACCCTCGGTAGACGAGTCCGACTCGCACTTGTCTGGTTTTTTTTAAAGTATTATAGGAGTTAAAAGCATTTAAAATGTTGTTTGAAATCAGTTTTTCGCTCCTAATTATTCTTATAACACAAAAATCAAAAGAAGTAAAACTTATGTGCATAGCTATGGTTAATATACATTAAATTATGTAAAAATATTTTCCAAAATGTAAATATCCAGAGAGGAAAATGAGGACTACCTCTGTATGGAGAATCCGCCGTGATCTTTCCTCTTAAGAAGTAAAAAGGTTCAAACAGATTAGCGCAAGGGCTTTGATTTTCTTGTCCACTCAATAGAGTAGAGATCGTGATAAAGTGGTTGAGTCCACACTCATTCATACTTTATGACGAATGTAACAATCTCCTCTCTATCAAATTAGGAAAACCCCATCCAGGCGACATTCATGTCATAATAATCCTGTATTATTCTATTGAAATTTAAATTATAATAGGTAATTTTGGGGTCGTGATCCTTAATATAAAAAACGCTGTGAGAAAAATTCATTGGACGTATATCTGAGTCATTTTTCGGTCATGTTTGTTCCTGAGTCATGGATGTTTCAATGTATTTAAGTATTTATACATTATATATTATATATATTGTTGTCTAAGTACCAACAACACAAGCTTTATTAAGCTTACTGTGGGACTTAGTCAATATGTGTAATAAAGTGCTATAATATTTATTGAGCTTACTGTGGGACTCAGTCAATTTCTGTAATAATGTCCTATAATATTTATTTGTTTAAACGTTTCGTCTACTTCGCGCCCCCAATGAAGTCCCATGGGGAAATTTGTTTAGTATGACCACATTTTTGACATTCAGGATCACATTTAAATCACCCCTGTATTAAAAGTTATCCTAGAGCAGACTTCAAATAATTTCATATAAATGTAACATATATGTATATAAAAATCGGGAGATATAGAGAACCAGGGGAGAGGCCTTTGCTCAGTAGTGGGACACCTAAATAGACTAAGAAAAAAATGTTATATGTGCAAAATGTGCAACAAGAGAGAAAAGTTAGTTATTCTTGCGAGTGTTGATTTTACACGAAAAACACGAGATGTAAAATAACTTTGCTCTCGTGTGACACATACAATTTTTCACCTCAGTAGTGAGAACATATTAAAGTTTAAATCAATTCAACATCAATTAAAGTTTTTATTCCTGTATTCATGCCCTTCACTAAATTAAAAAGCTACTTTGTCTCACTCCATGGAGTAAGGAAAGTTTCACTTTCCACATTCCCTGGAGTGACGAAAGTAGGCTTGTTCGAGCTGCTGAGGTCAAAAATATATTATATTCCGCTTAGTCAAAATACCATCGTAACTAGTTTTAAACTTCAGTCTTTACTTTCACCATTTCTAAAACCTAACAAGCGCAACAACTGGAGCATTGAAAAAGTAGTAAATAAAAATGTCACTCACTTGATTATATGTTACATTTGTAGTGTAATTTGACGACCGCGCCACAGATTGATGGCTTACATTGACAATGACAGTGAAGTGACGCATATTGTAATAAAATACCGACTTAAAGAAAGCGTAAACGAGCTCCTATAATAGTTTTTACATTGAAATATTCGAAATTGGTGCTTTTTAGGGTTTTGTAGTCACCTAGAAACCCTTATAGTGTCGTCATTTCCGTCTCTCCGTCCGTCCGAGGCTTTGCTCAGTAATCGCTAGTACGAGACAGTTGCAATTTGGCATGGATACATAAATCATGCATGGTGACAGAACGGTAAAAATAAAAACTACAAAAAAAAAACATTATGATACCTCCCATGCAAAATGCAAAAAAAATATATATCGTTTTTTTTTGCTTTGACCCAATAGTGTGGCATATCGGTAGATAGGTCATTTAAAACGTTAAATGACCTATCTACCGATACCCCACACTATTGAGTCAAAGCAAAAAAAAACGTTTATATTTATTTATTCGTTAATAAGGGTCTCTAAAAAACCTTTTTTTGATAAAAATAATATTTTAGGGCATAATCGCTTCGAAAGAAAAAAAGATATGTCCCCCCCCCCCCCCCCCCCCCCCCCCCCTCTAACTTTTGAACCAACAAAACGGTGAAATTTTCAATGAAAACCATAGGGAACATGATCGGTTTTTGAGTTATTGCAAAAATCTTCTCCTCTTAGTAAAAAGACGTACAAAGCGCTGCGAAGGTACACCCTTATTCCTTTGTACTTGTAATGTACATGATACTTCATAATAGCCCCGGTTTGTCCTGTTATGTCCTAACAGAATGTTAACTACGAAACCCTACATTGAGCATGGCCCGAAATGATCTTGGCCAATTTTTTCTTCATTGACAACTTTTTGAGTTCCAATTTCTAACAAGATACGTTTTTGGAGTAAGTGGGTACACAGAGAGAGGCCTATGCTCAGCATTGGGCGACTGGAGGCTGATGGTGGGTGATGAATTTTGAACAATTATTACAACTTCTGGGTGTCTCCACTGTCTTCTGTAACACGAGCTAATTATTAAAACATAGATTGTATTCCTCAAGCGATAACACATTTGTTCAAAAACATCCAAAAATTATGTAGTCTTTAGATTTCCTCTTTTTCATATAAATTAACTATTATTTTCAATGTATGCCATCATCAGTGTAATTGACCTTGATTGTCATGCTTTAAACATAACACAAGTTAATTTTAAAAGTCGGTGAATATATGTTGGTCAGTACAGCCTACAGTTCTGGCACGGGACTGCCTCTGTCAAGTCAAGAAAAAAAAACAAAGGCAAAGCTTTCCTTTCCTTAAAGTTATTTTTCTCAAACTTATTTTTTTTTAATTAGGTCCGGAAATACTACGTATCCGGAGCGATGAGGGAAGGTGATATGTAAAGGGATTTCATACAGCCTTACACACCTAGGCCTGTAAAGCAACCTTCTTTTGTTTTGAACGTCAAATTGTGACATACTGTCTTGGCATTCAATCATCAAATAGTAGTAGATTAGTAATTTGTTTATAGCTGTGTAAATCTACGAAGAAAACAAACTACATTTTTTGTACTTCATTGTAAGTTTGAGAAAAGCACAATACATATCTCGGCGAGAAATGGAGTTGCCGGCTGCGTATCTCTATCCAGCCTAGCTACGCTCGGCCGTGTATATCTAGTATATCTACTTAGCCTGCAACTCTTCGTTTGTCGGCCTCTATAGTAATGTACTATACCACAATTCGTAGCCTCAATATGATTGTTTACCTTGATTCAATCTTGATAAACATCATCGACTTTTTTTAAAGTTCAAATACTTACATAACTTAATTATGTTTAATTTTCAAGTTAATATTATTAAAAGTATCAACATAATTTCATTTATACCATATTTATGTACTTATAAAAACGTATAATCATTGTAATAAAATGATTTTCGTTTTCAGTTAGAATTACCTTAGACCTTACGTAAACTACTATCCAATAGATCCTTGTTAGATTTTCCGTTGATATGCAACACATTGTTCCAGGTACGCTCATGTCCGTCGGTCTCGGCGGACTCGCGATGCTCGCGGGCAAAGCTCTGATGACGGCCATGATGTCTCTCCTTCTCTCCGCCATCATCGGCATCAAATCTCTGTCCTCAGGAGGAAAATCCACCACCTACGAGATTGTCTCCAAGCCAGTCTACAGTCATTCCCATAGTCACTCGACGGCGCATGAGGATGTTGGCGGTGGATATGGCCATTCGGGCTATGGAAGGAATTTGAATGTTAGGAGACGTTAATTTAATACGAACGAATAATTTATTAACTATTTATTGATTAGGCTAAGACATGGTTTATGTTTGCTTATTTATAATGCTTGATGTGGAAAGTACAAAGATTGAAAAGTAGATTTTTTTGTGTGTGGTCAGAGCACTGTTTTTGTATATTTTATTTTTATTTGTTAATTTGTTGTTTTATTTTTTAATAACATATTTCTTATGTACTTTATATATTTTTGTGCAAAAATGTTATTTTTCACACTATATAAATATTTTATATTTATTTATTTCATTTTGTTATTAATATATATCTAATATAATAAACTAAGAATGTATTGTTTCCATTTCTGTCTTGGTTTTAAAAAAATATATAATATACTTATTTGTTTTATATAATATGTAGGTATATTTATGTAACAACCAAGAATTCCAACATACATATATTTATTACTATTTTTTGTAATACGTATCTATTAATTTAAACGCATATTAATGTTATATTTACAATTCATTCATATATTATTATATTATTACTTTCAAATATTTTTATTTTTATTTTTTTACTATGTTTGTTGATGCATTATTTTATGACAATATTGATGTATAATTGTTTTTTTTGGAATGTATATTATTATACACATGTTATTTACTATTGATTTCATATTTATTTTTTATTACATTTTATACAAATTGTTTTCATCTTTAATGTATATCATATTATATTAATTATTTGTCACAAGTCATTATATTATATTTTAAAAGACTGCTATATTATAAATATTGCAATTGTTAAGGGTTACTCGTACCTGCATAATATAATTATGTATTATAAGTTTTTTATGTTTGTTAAAATATCATCGCTTAAGTATGTATATTGTATCTGTGTTATTATTTTTTTATTTGCTGTACCAAATGCACTATATAAAAAAGTGAACCAATTTAATCAATTGATGGCGTGTGTATTATTTTTTTATGAATTAAATCAATTTGTTGTTGAAACATTGTTGTTTTTCTTTATTTGTACAGGAAAGCCAAAAAATTCGTTGATGAAATATTTTTAGGCATATCTTTCTTACTAACTTGTAAAACTTGTATTAAAAATTAAAACTACAATCATTTACCTAAAACAAAACGTACGTATAATCTTAAAACTATTTTTTTAGCTTTGATAAATAATCAAACAATACAAGATGTAACAAAATAGTGCGGTTCTGTTTAAATGTATATTCATTATTCAAGATTGTGTTCTGATAAGGGAAGAGTAGAATACACAGTTTTTGACGCGAAAATGTGTGGGCTTAGTATGAAGGATCGGCTGACTTGGACGACCTGCCCCAAAAAAAATCACGTCAAAAAAAGGTAGGTAATAAGAGTAACTTGTCTTTTTTTATAATAAAAAGCATTAAATAATCGTTGTAATGTTGGTTGAATAAAATAGATATTTCTAATTTTATAAAATATATTTGCCAGTAAATATAGTAATAGTTGCAGAGATTCCCTTTGGTCGTGTTTCAATTTATCGCCTCTCGTTGCGAATTTCCTATTTTTTGCACTTGTGTCGTAATATACTAATACTATTAATAATAAAAAAATTCGGGGTTGGTCCTATAGTAAAAGTTGCTCAGTATAATCCCAAAACCTCCCTGGCAACGGGGATGTACATATTTTTTGGCCACATTGTAGATTTCAACCTATTTAACCCTATTATTATTATTTTAACAATAGGTACGATGAATTAAATTCATGATACTAATTATTAAAACTATAATTCAAATAAAAACGATTCACAATGACTTTGCTGGCTTATATAAAATAATTGTATTGTTCACAAAAGTTAAGAATTTATACGCATGTACGTATACATTAAAAGAACATGAAAAATAATATCAGACTAGTACTTTGATTTGCACACGAAACAAGCAAAAATATGAGTAAGGTAGAAGTGCTAGTGCTCGACGCTGCACTAGTACTCGACATGGGCACTTTATGTCAAAGTGACAAGGATTAAGTTCGAATACAGAAAAATCTTCGTTGTTCAAATTTAACCTGTATTTCTATGACATAAAGTGCCCATGTCGGTGACTAGCGTCGAGCACTAGTACTTTACCTTACTACGCACTAAACTTACAAAAAAATATTTGAATTGAAATGATTTAAACCAATGAAAAGGCGCGAATGAATAGTAGATTGTTGACTGAAGGATGAAAGGCACCCTTTTTCTGTCGAGTTAGTTTGGCGCTCGAACGCAGCGCAGTGAGAGCTCCAATAGTCCGAGACTCATATAGTTTTTTTTTATACTGCGTCGGTGGCAAACAAGCATACGGCCCGCCTGATGGTAAGCAGTCTCCGTAGCCTATGTACGCCTGCAACTCCAGAGGAGTTACATGCGCGTTGCCGACCCTAAACCCGCCCCCCCTCGATGAGCTCTGGCAACCTTACTCACCGGCAGGAACACAACACTATGAGCAGGGTCTAGTGTTATTTGGCTGCTGTTTTCTGTAAGGTGGAGGTACTTCACCAGTTGGGCTCTGCTCTATATCTGGAATGACATCCACTGGCTGTGCCCTACCACACAAAGCCAGATGACATTCACAATGCCCATACCTCTCTTTTGGACGTAGTTTAAGGACGTACCCGGGTCCACGTAGTTTAAAGATGAATACGAATACGAATAGTGCCTTTCACCCGAGTTAAATACTCTACTTTTCATTTCGAATACGAGGAAAATAAAATACATGTGCGTTATAAAAAAACATGGCTAAGTATAAACTTCTGTAGTATTTCTTGAAAGTACTTTCAATTAAAAATTTAGTTGAAAATATTGTTATTTATGGAATAGGGAGTTTATTATCAGAATGAAAGTTGTACAACAAATTTATTTTTTTTAAATTGCTTATCGTAAAAAAATGTACGTGTAGAAAGCACAGTGCACACTTTTTAGACCAACAACGACTCACTCTCAGAAAATGATAAATTAAAAATAATATGACATGATTTTGTACCGTACCTCTGCATCAGTTTACTTATGTATCTTCGATTGCTTCACATCGGCATAACTATTAGCCAACAGTATTTTCTAAGAAGCTATTTTAGTTCTACTTTTTGTAAGAGAGAGTTGTAGATGTCTTTTTTCTCATTTAAAACACTTTCGAGATCAGTTGCTGACATTTCTGTTACTACGATTCTCACGATGGGTTTTGTAGATGTTACATATTCAATATCAGAGACTAGTAAATACTCAAGACAAACAACCTGCAGAACTTTTATACTTTTTTTTTTCATTTTAGCTTTATACATTATAAAATCTGGCATCTATGGTTTTAAGACTTTTAAACGTAGCATTCCTGAACGATGTTATACAGCGCGTATTTTTGATACGACCACATAATCAAAGGGCAGTTTAGGCTGTAATTAACATACTTTCATAGGTTTTATAAAAAATGGACGACTTTTATTTTTTCATATAAAATAATTCAGCAGGCAATGTATCACTACTTTGTTTTAACTCAAAACGTCTCATTAATGACGCGACGTCACAACTGTCACAAGTGATCATGATGTATTTCATTGCCGCTCGAAAAAAATGCAAAAATTTATTATGCTATGGGCTATAACCGCGAAAATCGAAATTCGTCAATTGCGGGCATTTTTCTCTGTCACTCAAATAACGCCTTTATGAGAGTAAAAGAGAAAGATCCCCGCAATTTGCGAATTTCGGTTTTCACGGTAGGCCCCCTGGTAGTAAAATCTTTCAGGATCGTTTTATAGTACTAAAACCTATGTCTAGTTTAAGTTTGAGGTTATTTAAAAAATACACACTGTATGTACAGACAGAATCACAATTAAAGCATTACTACACTTTATAAAATAAAGTCCCCCGTCGTCGCATCTGTTTGTATGTATGGCCGCGACTCAAAAACTACTGAACGGATTTTCGGGCGGTTTTTACCTGTGAATAGAGTGATTTTTTAGGAAGGTTTAAGTGTTTAATTTGTTAAACCGTGCGAAGCCGGGTCGCTAGAAGTAAAATAATAATAGGCGTATCCTTATTTGATGATACCGTCTAGCTTCAAGATTTTAAACCTGTTCTAGGGCCCAAAATGTTATATTTGCAAGTACAATTTTTCGTTTTGAAATTATTTAATTTAGGTTCAATCAATAGAATCAATTTTTGGTTTTTAATTTAGGTTTTCCCGAGGGTATGAGGTTCTTCAAAAAAGGAGTGTACAGATTTTTAAAGGGCCGGCAACGCGCATGTAATACTTCTGAATTTGCAGGCGTCCATAGGCTACGGTGACTGCTTACCATCAGGCGGTCCGTATGCTTGTTTGCCACCGTCGTGGTAAAAAAAAAAAGACGTTGGGTGGCAGTTGTTATACTCAAATAACTAACGTGTAATAATAATATTTCGCGGCGTTATATGGGGGTCGCTTGTTAGTCTTCTTTATTTACTAGATTCTGCTATATTGACTATGCAATGTCATTCAGAAAGACATGTAAAAAATCCTGCAAGTGAATTCACTCTTTTTCTCGCCCTTTGAGTATTGTTAGGCAGGTATAGTATTCTCATAGTAAATGCCAGGCCTATACAATGTCAATGACAACTTAAAGCTGAGTGAACATATAAATTATATAATTAATTATGTATAAATATTTTTTAATAAACTACATTTAAATAAAAACTAACTTAAAACTAAAAAAGTCCCCCAAATGTGTACCATGCGGAAGGGTGCCCATAATGCTGGCTACATTTCCTCGCTGAATGGGAATGCCGATTCTTTGCCCAATGAATGAACCCTAAGGTCTCTCGTGGTGTCGAGGAGCATCTTTTTTATAACTGTAAATAGACTAAGAGTATCCTGACACCAAGGTCCTAAAATTTCAACCGCAAACTGTGGTTGCTTAATAGACCCGCATATTTGCATAAATTAGCCACTTTTAAATATATGAAAAATATATATTTTTTTCAATTCTTTTATGACAGGCAAGACCAATAGCCTATTGATAGGCAGATACAACTGCAACACCACAGAGGTTGCAAGTACGGTGCCTTTATATGGGAATACGCTTTTTCTTGAATGTTTGCAGTTCGTATCGGTCCGGAAACATCATGAGCGACAGTTCATTCCACAGTTTAGCTGTGTGAGGCAGAAAGTTTATAAGGATTGCCTACCAAAGTGGTCGGGTTTATAACCTTGTTCTTATCAGAACGTGTTATGTGTTATTAATTAGGCATCGGAGTTTTTATCGCACGTAAAGTTCGTGGTCCTTGATTATAAAATTAAACTCACTAATTCAATGCATGCGGTAAGAGGTTAAATAGATAAAAATATAAGTAACATATAGACTACCTAGCTTGCATATTATAGGAGCTTCGTCTGCCAACAAACCACTCTGTGGTTTGGCAGAAGTATATTGTAAATATTTATAAGGCATGAAATGTGAATAAACGTTTATTTTTTTTATTATTTTTTTTTTTATTTTTTAATAAAATAATGGGTATGAGCAAAAAGATTGGAAATATATTTTCGAACGATGGTTCCACACCTTTGGCCTGTGCCCGGTAAAATGACGTCAGTTTTTGATATTTAACAAATTTAACACATATCAGTGAAAGAATAAGAAAGTCAAATGGCGTTCTAAAAGTTTAAATCATGTGTCGAAAGATGGCAGTAAATTTACTGAGGCTACAAAGTTTACTTTGACAATCCACCTTTATTCAAATTCTCTTTGGTATGAGTAAGTATACGAGTCGAATTTTATTTATTAGACTCCACAGCTCGCTAACGTCTTATAGTGCCACAAAAACTCCGATGTCTAGTTATGAGTTATGAATGAACACTAGCGGAAGTGACTGCCCGAATAAAATAAAAAGATACAATACAACATACATGCATTAATGAAGATGAAAGTAATATAAACCACTTTTTTTTGTTTTTATCGAGATCAAATAGAAATGTGAAATGCATCGACATTATATCATCAATTGATCTCATTTTTTATATATCTGATTGCAGACAAGCAGACGTGATCTTGTTAACTATATACAGTGTGTCCCTAGCCATTGGACAAAGCTGAAATGTACATATGCATTAGGGTATTTAGAACCAGTGTACAAAGTATCATAACAACCGGTGTAGCGGTTTCGAAGAAATTAACAAATTACCATTTTTTACTTTGGAACAGCCTGTCTGTGTTAGTAGCTCCTAAGGTAAATATCCTCAAAGAATAGTATGGAACCTTCTTCGACCTTTTTGATTATCTTCTTTATTTATGACACTAATAAACTTTTGACTTTTGAAAAATGTCATCATTATCAAATATTTCGAACAAATTGTCAAAAACACTGCCAAAGATTAACACAGTGTGTTTCGTTTTGTTGTCCATTATTGCAAATAACTTTTGTTCGATTTTTTTTTCTTTTGTTCTAATTAAAAAAATATTAACGTCAGAGCATTCCTGAGAAGTAACCCTACGTGGGATTTCAGGATTTGTCCAATGGCTAAGGTCACCCTGTATATTAATAATAAGAGTCAACCAACACCTAGAGAGACTCTCGCTGGGTGACTGGATCAAGATTCAAGGGTCAGGTGCAGAAGGCGGTTATCTTGGATAGTACGTCGGTTCCTCTCTCTGCGGCCCTGACCACCGGCAGCTTGGGTTGGGCCCCACCCCGCTACTGGCGGCACCCTATTAAGTTAGGTATTTTATAATATGTTTATATGTTTTTGTACGTGTTTTTATATTTTACTCTTATATTCATATTATAAATGACCTAACTTAAGAAGATCAATAAATAAAGAGATTAATAATAATAACATTGTTATGGCAGGTGCCCGGATGTCTTTGCAATAACCTAGTCTCATTGTCCACCTAAACTTCAATCCATAGACCATTACATTTTTCTACAATATTTCCAATGCCGGCTGCGACCTGTTCATGGGTGTCTATTGTTGTACCTGTGAATGGGTTCCAGCAGGTGTTCTACATGATATTAAAGCTCTCCAAGGGGCCTCTACGTGTTGGATCTTTATCCCCACGCAAGCCTACCAAAAAACCGAGATTTATAGACCCGTGAAATCCAAGGAGATATAAATAAATAATAAATTCATTTATTTCAGAATATAGTTATTGATATATTTGCCTAAATTTTAAAAAAAAATAAGATTTTTTCAACGCCATTAAATTCTGCAGTGTTCAAAATACGTCATAATTTATTCAATTTTTTTTACTACGTTTGAAAAAATATTCGATGTGACGTACTTGCTTTTATTTAACGCCGCGCGCCCATTTTTTTTATTACGAAAAAGTAAGCATTTGCCCACAATCTCACCTGATGGAAAGTGCCGATGCAGTCTAGGATAGAACATGCTTACCTAAAAGATGTCTATTCACTCTCGATTTAAAAACGTCCAAGTTATAGTGGACTGGGAATAGATTTTCCGGAAGTGAATTCCACTCCTTAGCCGTACCAAAATCAAGCGCGAAGACCATTTTCAGCGCTAATTTTGATTTCTTAAATATTAATACTTTTTGAGATAACGGGGAAATAAAAAATATATCCAATTTTCCTCCCCTTTTTTTTATAACTTTTTTGTACGAGAATAAATGCTTGGAATATATTTTTCTAGACATCATTATGAATCCAATGAAATAGTACTTAGGCATATCTCTATTTTTCACCATTTTTAACTAGTTCTAGTTAACTAGTTAAAAATGGTCTACAGGTACAGACTAAACATTTATATGAAACAGTCAAGCCATAAATTTAAACTAAGGTGTAGAATTTGTGGATTTAGGGCTTGTAGAGTTAGAAGCTTGGCTCTACAAGAGATCTGATAATTTTTTGACAGTGCGAGCCTTATGGTTTCGTCTTGGCAACATTTTACATGACAATTTTTTTGGTGGGATTACAGTTATTTTTGTAAGTTGCTTATGTCAATCTTCCATCCCTTTATTTAAAGGGTTGGGGATAATTTACAAAAAAATCCTGTAATACGTATCTTTTATACAATATGCTTTGTACTATATATATTCCCCATATAATCTTCAACACCCTGTCCCCCTAACGCCCTTTTCCACCCCCTTTTCACACTAATAAGATGATTTTGGGGTTGAGAACTATTCCACGTAACAAAAACTATCTACACACCAAATATCAACTAAATCGGTTGAGCGATTAAGTGCATTATTGACATCAAATCTCGAGAATTTAGTTTATCTAGTATAATCCAAACCCAAGTCAAATCCTACTCATAGTGTTGTGTTCCTGCCGGTGAGTAAGGTTGCCAGAGCTCAACGAGGGGGGGGGGTTTAGGGTCGGCAACTCGCATGTAACAGGCGTACATAGGCTACGGAGACTGCTTACCATCAGGCGGGCCGTATGCTTGTATGCCATTTATTACTTGTAGTTGACTCTGTTCACCCAGCTCAGATCACCCGGGTCAATTAAGGAAACTAAAAATTCACTTAGTTCACCTATGATTTTCTTGGGGGTATTAAGTAAATATAAGAGCCTCGGTAGAGAGTACCATTTTGTACCATTTGGCGTTGGAACTCTAGGTCCATGGGGTCCCAGCGCGCACAAGTTTTTTGGAGAAATCGCGAAACGTCTGGTTGACGTAACTGGTGACCGAAGAGCTGGCGGCTTCCTCGCACAACGTTTCAGTATAGCGATACAACGAGGAAATGCCGCCAGCATCCTTGGTACAATGCCTCAAGGGCCTATTTTAGATATAAGCTAGTTATAGTAATCATCTGTATATATGCATTATGTAAATTGTTGTTGTAAATAAATATAGCGTTAGTAAATTTTAAGTAAGTATCACCTGAGGTGCACAAAGCTAACGGACTGTAATATCCCCTGTATATAACTAGTCATTCAAATAATAGTTGCGTTTCGATCAAGATATTAAAACTAGTTATGAGTTGTAAGATTTTGGTTTATATGTAGTTTAACGGTAATTTTTGGACATAAAATAAGTCCTGTGGCGGAATTCATGACAGTGGTTGCGTTACTTTTGACGAATGCCATGAACATGAAGCATACAGCCTGCCTGTTGATAAGTGGCAAACGTAGCCCATAGGCTTGCTTTAACCTATTTATTGTCTATGTATAACAAGGATCCTGACATCTTTTTTTTAATGAACGATATATTTGAGTACAGTCAGGTTTCAATAAAAAGTTTCTTTATTGCACATATAAAAAGAAAAGTTACACAGAGATAACAGTAAGTATTAATAGTAATGCGCATAGCAGTGTGTTTACAGACATTGCAGAGGTCCCCGCACTAGGCCAGGCCTGTATAGCGGGAGACCAGTTTACCGTAATTGTGCTATGCCTTAATCTATATAATATTTAAAGGAGAGTGATATGGGTATTTTTGCAAGCTTAGAAAAGTGATTAAAATACTTCTTAAATATGACACATACGAAAGTCTAAACGCATGTAACCCCAACAGTGATTTAACCTCTTGGAGTTCAATGTCCTAATACTAGTACGAATTCGCTCCAATGAAATATAAATCTTAATTAAATGAATCATAGTTCCTTTTGGTCTGTTTCGTTTGGTTTTAAAACAAAACAAATTCAACTCTATTTTCTAATACCATTGATTCAAATTCGATTGCCAATTTTCCTTGTATGGTAGGCCGCTAGGTATTGACAATGGTCACACCTGTCAGTGAGGACAAACAAAGTCCTTAATTTTATTAAGAAAGCATAAAATTGTTGAACTATCTAAAACCGCACCATTTCCAATGTCGATACCTTTTACTATTTATTTACGAGTCAGTCGAAAGACTCGAAAGTAATCACGCGGCCGAACAATGATCTCGATCAATTTTTGCTCTTTTACCTTTTTTGACGGTTTTTCTTACTTTTTGTAGCCAGTAGCCAGTATAAAATAAATTGGACAGTGCAGTCTAAGCATCAGTTGAATGGCGCCATTCAACGATATGACTACACACCTTTAGAGCAATATAGAAGTGGTTCAGTGACAAAATGTTCGTGAAAAGTGTTCTTGTGCCTGTTATCGTGTGTGTGCATTTATCGAAAGCTGTTATAGATGGATCCGAATCGAATACTATATCCGAACCGCCGAAGAATGTCTCGGAAAGAGCGGGAAGATTTCTGCATAAAGACTGCAATAGCAGCCTAAGTGCTAAATGCTTGAAGATTCATGTGTTATCCTTTATAGAAGATCTTAGCTCTCGCGATGAGCTTTCTCTTCTACCAGGGTTAAGCATTGTGAAGGAAAATAAAACAGTAAACTCATCAAGTCCTGAGGAACTAGCGGCAGAACTGTCGAGGCAGTTCCCTGGGAAGCCTGAAGAGAAACTGAACAGGTTCTTGCTGCATCGTCTCCAAGACTATTTGGATGGACATTCATTGAAGTATAGGTTGTTGGATCCGAAGACTTCTGAAGAAGCTATGAGTATGGCTAAAGGGGATTCGGCTTCAGTTGGGAGGAAAAGCGGTGGTGGCGGGGGCGGGCTCGGCGGCGGCGGCAAAGGTGGCGGCGGCGGGTTGCTGGCAGCCGCTATGATGATGAAAGGTATGGATATAATCAAATAATGCAATTTGATTTTGGGACATCCTAATCCCAATATATCCATAGAATAATAGGTCAAAATATGTAAGGATAATATATATTACATACATATACATACATATACATACATACATATACATTTACATATTTTTTTTCTTTATCATTTTCAGCAACAATATAATCAGTTTATGTGAATATATTAATGAAAGTTGGTCAGAGATATAAATAAATCTGCTTAATATAAATAAACCAACTCTTTTTTGTAAAATATCATGCACAAGAAAGTACTGTCTTAAATAAAATAAAATAAATATTTATACACCAAGAACAAATATAATGAGTATTAATGAGTTAACCTTTTTCTTAATGAATATTTTATTTTATTTAAATGACAGTGCGTTCTTTTTGCATGATATTTCAAAAATTACGGTTGGCTTTATATTTGAAAAATATCATGTAACACAAGAAAGTACTGTCTTTTATATAAAATTAAATATTTTAACACCAAGAAAAATTATCATGAGATATTAGAAGACTTTTTCATAATGTAATAATATTATATTTGATTTAAAAGACAGTGCTTTCTTGTTGCATGATATTTTACAAATTACGATTGGCTTTATATGCTAGCAGATTTATATTGTATTTTATATAAGAAAAATATAAAAATACCAGTAATACTTGTGTTCATAAAATTCCTGTACGGCTGCCACGAGTTTGACACTGATATACCCTAGCGCGTAACTTACTTTCTGATGCATCTCACTCGTACTCACATATCAGTGCGAGCGTATAGAAAGTAAGTTACGCAGGCATTATTGAATATGTCAGTTATATGGGATCATTTTACATTTATTTACTTTTAGTGTCTCTAAATACTTATCCGCAGATGTATGCAGGTTTCCTCACGATGTTTTCCTTACTGACTATAGCCCTAGCCCTTTCGGGCATGAGAGGAGGCCTCTGCCCAGCAGTGGGACCTATATACTCATTTACACCTACAGACAGATACATAGATATCTACGGAGTAGGCAAAATAGGTGTAATTTTACGATCTTATAATAAGCTGCACAAGGCTTGGCATAGACATCCCTCCTATCTCTATATTTTTCTTTATTACAGGAGCTTTAGCGGCAGCAGCCCTCGGCGCCCTAGCCCTACTAGCAGGCAAAGCTCTCATGGCTGCCCTAATGTCCCTCCTCCTATCAGCCCTAGTAGGCCTCAAGGGTCACGGCGGAGGAGGCAAGACTACCTACGAGATCCACGCGAAACCAGAGGTCTCCCATCATCACTCGCACAGTCACGAGGAACATCACGAACATGAACATGGACATCATGGCGGGTACAGGAGGGCTTATGAACCTGATGCGTATAGCAGCTATATGCCCTATGGGACTTCGAGCGCTAGCTCATAGATCTAGTACACTCGTAACTTTTGTAATTGGTTAAAGTCAAATACAGATCTAGGTTTTTGGACTTTCAACATAATTATACGAGTATGTTGAAAAATCAATATTTATATTCAGTGTCGGGGCAACACCAAAATTTGGTGTGGGCAAGGTACTTTTACCGAGGCCCTCTGGTGGCGCAAGAAATAACGAATTCCTCCGAGTCCTCGCCTCCGAGTTTACGTATTTGAGGCGCGAGGCCTCTCGGACCGCGAGGCCGTAGGCCACGTCGCCCACGCCTAGCGCCGCCTCTGTTTATATTGATTTCGAAATACGATTTCGTCGAAAGGCGTATTGGAAATTGGTACTTGACTGTGTTTGGTTTTAATGCAAGCCAAATAATTCTTAGTGTTTAGTAATTTATTAATTAGTTAAGTATTTATTTTGTTTGTTGTGAATTGTTTATTTATTGCAGTTACCGTTGGGTGTGTTAAAGTTTTATTTATTTAATTGTTCTTACTTTTTTCCTATTTTTTCCCACCGTAGAAATACACTATGTTTTACTTGTAGTAAAACTTTATTCAATTTATGTTTTTATTATTGTATATTTACTTCAAATCTTGACTGTCATTTATATATATATCATTTATGTACATTTATGCGTTTCTCATATTGATGACATATTTATATTATTTTGTACTCTTGTATTTATATAGGTATTTATGTAGGTATATACACAGTATTCCATAATGTGTACTGTATTACTTATTTCATATTATAAGCGGTATATATAACTGTGATATTATCCTTAGACTATTTATTTTACCATGATTATATGCATTTATTACTATACCAAAAACTTTTTTCGTCATTATTGTTATATAAATATTTATTTTTGTGACTTTATTTTGTAATTAATAAAGGATTTTTATTGAACTATTATTGTTTTATTTCGTCATTTAATTTTAGATATGTATTTACTATTACCGCTGCTATAGCACTTGAAATAATAACAATGGTATCATCAAGCTGATGATGGTGACCACAGGTGGTAATTGTGTCTCTATAATAAATCAATACATTATCGTATCGTATCGTACAATAAAACTTGTATACCTGCTTGCCAAAGAACAGAGACACAACTTATATTATTATACAGTACCGGCCAATAATAAATTAATTTATTAATTGAATCTTTATTGCACAAAAGAAAATTTTATTGTAAAAAAGGCGGACTTAATCTCGAAAGCATTATCTACCAGTCAACCTTAAGGCAAAGCAGAGAGATTAGTAGTAGGAAGTATCAGTATGATACTACTCCTAACAAAACATATAACGCAAAGCTAAATCAAACTTAACATAAAATATATACAATAGATACGATATACTTAAAAAAAAATACCTATATAAATATATACAAAATATAAATTATAAAACTAGCATTCATTCATCCTTCATTCTACCAGCGAAGAAAGTACGTACAGATTTCTTAAAAGCGAACTTATTTGGGTAATTTTTAGGGTTCCGTAGCCAAATGGCGAAAAACAGAACCCTTATAGATTCGTCATGTCCGTCTGTCTGTCCGTTTATGTCACAGCTACTTTTTTCCGAAACTATAAGAGCTATACTTGGTAAGTAGATGTATTGTATGAACCGCATTAAGATTTTTACACAAAAATAGAGTACTGTTCCTGTACTTTAGGTTCCCCATACTTAGAACTGAAACTCAAAAAATCTTTTTTCATCAAATCCATACGTGTGGAGTATCTATGGATAGGTCTTCAAAAATGATATTGAGGTTTCTAATATCATTTTTTTCTAAACTGAATAGTTTGCGCTAGAGACACTTCCAAAGTGGTAAAATGTGTGTCCCCCCCCCCCCTTGTAACGTCTAAAATAACAGAATGATAAAACTAATAAAAAATATATGATATACATTACCATGCAAACTTCCACTGAAAATTGGTTTAAATGAGATCTAGTAAGTAGTTTTTTTTTAATACGTCATAAATGGTACGGAACCCTTCATGGGCGAGTCCGACTCGCACTTGGCCAGTTTTTAATATTAAGGGGGATTCGGTTCCAAAGACGCGCTACCTGCACGTAGAATGAGTTCGATATAAAGCCAGTGCGATGTGGAGGGATGGAAAAAGAGCTCTTATATTACCTAAATACATATGAGCTACAACATTCCTTACAATGTGTCTACTTTGCTTCCAATTTCAAGTTCAAGTTCAAGTTTCTTTATTTGGCCAAGTAACAACAGAACGTTACATCTAGCATGTCAAAATACAGGTCATCGCTAAAACTAATCATGCAATGTCTTATTAGGTATATAGGTAGACAAAATTATATAAATCAAAATATATTAAATGGTAAATGATCAAATACATCAATATAATACAGTATAAAAGCACCTACGCTTAGAATTATTTTACATAATAAAATCATAATTTTTCATTTTATCTGTAAATTCATTGATTGAGTAAAATGGATTTAATTGGAAGAAACGTTTATTTTTAAATTGTATGCATGTTAAATTAGTTATGTGTGGAGGCAATAGATTGTAAAGGGTAACTTTTAGGGAGATAAAATTACAATATAAGTCTTTTCAAAAAGTACGTTTTAACCACAGCCTTATTATCATTCAGTTTTCTTATCGTTTACGATAATTGCAGATTTCATTCACGAGTTGCGGTTTATAAAAAGAGTTATAAACACATAGAATTTACATTACAAAAAAATCTAATACAAAATATAACTGAACTTAAGAGGAAAGGCCCTCAGCCCCTTCCCATATTTGAAAATTTTAAGTGAATATCGCGCTGACGACGCGGTTTCTAAAATTGGTGCGACCGTCAAGAAATCCGACGTAAAAATCTCATAAATCAAAGTTTCGTTCTCGAAAATATTCTCCTCCAAAACTTAACCAATCGTTACAAAATGTTGGGAACGGAATATGTATAAAATTATATGTCTGACTGTTTTGATTTTTGCGTTTACTCGTATTGTTGCCGATTTTTTTTGCTAGGCGTCTATTTACGGCGCATCATTTTGCCCGTTTTTAGCGCTGTTGAAAGAAACCTAGTTTTTTTGAAAACACGAATATCAAAAACGGCAAAACGTGTAGACACAGATACTGGTAATATTGAACTCTGGAAATCCGGAGAGGAAAATTTCGAGAACGTTTGTATGGAAAAATGATCACTAAATTCGTCGTAAATTATAAAGAAACAACAGGCGGATTTATCGCTGTAAAGTGATCTTTCTAGACAACCTTCAGATAGCGAATCTGTGGCAAGAAATATGTTATTGGGCAGTGCAAAAAAAGTATGCTTATAATACATTAATTTTAAATTATAATGTAGACAAAATGAAACACACTACATAAACTACATAATTCAATATTAAGTATCCAAGCGAGAGAAATAACCACCAGGTACCAAAAATATAAAGGACAATTTACTTATTCGAATGAAATGACAAAAATTAAGAAATAGATAAATAGTGCTCTTTTAGATGGTACTTAGAAATAATATGAAATTGCATGACAATTTCTAGCAACGAAAACTCATGTTCATGTGATTTTTAAAGCATTTCGTTTTGCAGCGTGTCTATTTTTTTATTTTCACATTATAACAGGGCCTTCTTCTCTTCTTCTCAGCATATTCGCGTCCACTGCTGAACATATGCCTCCTTCATGGATTTCCATGTTGTTCTGTATGCGGCGGTTCTATGCCAGGTCGGCCCTGACGTCTTTCTAATATCGTCCGACCATCTGGCTCGTGGTTTTCCGTCTCCTCGGCTTCCTAGTAGAGGTCTCCAGAACAGTAGTCGCTGGCCCCATCGGTCGTCATCCCTGCGACAGATATACACCAGTACCTACAAAGAAGGGTTTATTGAAAACTAAGTGAAAATCTCTAAGATTTTTAGTGTGTTATTGACACAATGTTTTTAGACACTTAGAACATATTATGCTGAAGCAATCGACATCGAAATTAAAGTGATTTGTTAAAATTTAGTTAGTGGAAACCGTTTTCTCCCGAAATGGAATTTCATAGAAAAAGTACCGTTATTTCGTTAGGATCGCAAAACTATTCTTCCCTCTTGAGGTAAATAGTATCACGGTGGGTATTTCTCAGAATCATAGCTCTATAACATCATCCATTTAACATTCAGTTGACACATAGTTAACACAATAAGTATACAATAAAGACTTCACCACCTTCATAACAAGACTTTTATCACAAAATCCAATATCGCACAAAGCTTCGTGGTTCATGCTAACTCCTTAGGCGACCGCAAAATTACATATTACTTGAAGACAAAATGACATGTTTTCACCCACATACCTTGACATTTGACCTGAAATCCCATTAAAGGAATGTAAATAAATAACGCTAACCCAGTGTTTTGTTTTTCATTTGTTTTCTTATGGCCGTACGGGATGGCTTTTGATAGAATAGTGATTTTAACTGCAACTATTGCTATAGTTAATGCAAATCAAATAAATAATGATGTAGTAAATAATAGTGACATTATTAGTGTTGAAGTTGATAATTCGGCTGATGCTTTTAAAGGTGTATATACGGAATGTTTTCTATATTTATCGTATTCTTGTTTACAGAAGAAAACGCTTTTGTATCTGAAAGCGTTGAACAATTTGACCGAAGTTTCGGTAATAGGAGATTATGTTAAATTTGGTAAGTGCCAAAATTTTATAAGACATTACATTTTTTTATCTTTTTTAACGCCCGATTTAATACATTTGCTACTTGTGTTTAGGCGCGAATGTAGTTTCGAACTCGCACTGAACAAATGATTAATGAACAATTAATTAATGTAAAAATCGGGGAAACCAGGTATCTGTGAAGTGCCGTTATGTCAAACAAATAAACAAAATAAAAATGCTCAATGTGTAGCATTACATTTTAAAATAATAAAAAAATAAAAATTAACTTACACAGATCGACTTGGCCCCAAACTAAGCAAAGCTTGTATTAAGGGTACTATGCGACGATATACATACGTATATAGATAAATCAATAGTCAATTTGTGTAAGAATGTCCCTATAATATTTATTTAGGTATTTATTTATTTAAATACATACTTATATACATAGAAAACACCCATGATTCAGTAGCAAATATACTTCATCACACCAATAACTGCCCTTACCGGGATTCGAAACCGGGACAATCGGCTTCATATGCAGGGTCACTAGCCACTAGGCCATACCAGTCGTCAATTTTATAATCAGTTACCTATATATATTTTTTTTTTATATATATTATAGGACATTATTACACAAATTGACTAAGTCCCACAGTAAGCTCAATAAGGCTTGTGTTGAGGGTACTTAGACAACGATATATATAATATATAAATATTTATAAATACATACAAAACACCCATGACTCAGGAACAAATATCCATGCTCATCACACGAATAAATGCCCTTACCAGGATTTGAACCTGGGACCATCAGCTTCATGACAGGGTCACTACCCACTAGGCCAAACCGGTCGTCACAATATATATATGTATACTTCAATTTTAACTATTAAAACTATTTCGATTATTCGTTACTCGACTCGTATACCGATTTAATTTTGGTATTACACAATAAATTGCAGTTAAAATAAACAACACAGCCGAAATTGACCAGAACACCATCGAGAATCCAGACATAAGAAGTAACTCGGAAGGATTATCATGGGATATCGATAATGCTGTCAATAGCTTTTTCGATAACCACATACTGCGTTTCAAAGCGTTGGGAAAAGACATAGCTATGTCACAGAGTGGTAAGTCTTTTTTTACTTGTTACATTGTCGCATAAGATCATCTAGAATAGATTACCTTATTTTGCGATTTTTAAATATGAAGATACTACCCAAAAACACCCTGAAGGGCCTAAAAATTTGCAAGACCGAAGTGATCCCATAAGGCTCCGTTAACATATTTTTGTACGGAGCTCTAAAAATCACATAAAATAATTTTAATTTATTTTTATGTCTAAGTAGTAGTTGTGTTTATCTATCTGCTTAAGATAACCAGTACCCCTAGTGTAAATATTTTCGACAGCGAAACGTGACGTACGCGTTTGCGTTAAGTGTCATTTTGTATGAGATTTTTGACTTCCCAAAACGTCCCGCTTGGCGCGCTGTTCAAAAACCCATACAAAATGAGACTTTTGAAATCGAATTTATTTACACTAGGGGTACAGAAGGAACGTAAAGACTAGGCAACGTAGATAAAGGTTTCTTCTTATGTTTCAGTTGACGAATTCGTGGGTAGAAAGAAACGTAAAGGAGGGGGTGGGGGTGGAGGAGGTCACGATGACGGAAAAAAGAAAATGATGATGATGGCCATGATGTGTATGAAAATGAAGATGATGATGGTAAGATAAATCCCGATTCAGTTAATTGCGATATTTTGCTAACATTTTCCCCATTAGTATAAAAATCAATATCAAAAAAATTGGCTACTTGACAGTTTTTTGAGGATCTATATAGGACTTATGGCATTGAAGCAACACAAAGGTGAGAAATGAGAGTTAAAGTCTGACGCTCGCACTCGACAATTGAAACGCCTCTAACAAAATGATTTTGTAATGTGACATCACATTATATTAGTCTGTCCTTAATGTACGGGCGATCAAGAAAATTGCTGTTGTGACCCTAAAATACTGCGTTTATAAATTTAAAAATGTAACTTTAATAAAGAAAAAAGAAAATGGTACCATTCGATTCTTTACATTTTATTGAAAAATAAATTCTATGACAACTATACTGGGTGTGGCCTGTAACACGAGCAATAAATTTAACTGTAGGCTCCTCAAAGTGACCAACATTTGGTTCACCATTACGCAAAAAACGGCAAAAATCACGTTTGTTGTATGGGAGCCCTACTTCAATATTTTTTTCTGTATTTAGTATTCGTTGTTAAAGCGGCAACAGAAATACGGAAGGTGAAATTTGGCCGAGTTTGCCGGGGACTCTTAAACACCATTGTTTTTGAAGATGTTTTCTTCCAGATGATCCCAGCAATGATGGGGATGATGGGGATGATGTCGTTCAAGGGCATGATGTTCAGCATGATGACCTTTATGATGTCAAAGGCGAGTATCGTTTTAATTGTAAACAAATGAATAAATCAATAATTGGGGATCTTATATAAACCGACCTAAATAGCTCAGTCTCTTCAAAGACCTGTCGAAGAGACTGAGAGACGCCACAGGAGATCGAAGAGCTGGCAGCTTCCTCGCTCAAAGCATTAGTCTAACGATCCAGAGAGGAAATGATGCCAGCATCCTTGGTACAATGCCTCAAGGGCCTATTTTAGATTTAAGCTAGTTATAGTAATCCTCTCTATAAATCCATTATGTACGAGTATATTGACCATATTATCAGTGTTTATCTGTACTGCCCTCCTAATGTTAAGTGCAATAACTTATTGTGCAAATAATAGCAAGTTTAATGCCCTATTAGAATACGTAATAACGATAAAATTAATGTTTTTTTTTTTTCAGATGATGTTATTAATGAAAATTCTGGAAAAGAAAGGGGGTGGCGGTGGTGGGGGAGGAGGAGGCGGCGGTGGTGACGTAAGACAAAATATATTAAAGTTTTTTATAACATTAAATAATATCAAAAAAATTTAAAATAGAGGTGTATTGTCAAAGAAAACTTTGTAGCCACAGCAAATTTACTGCCATATTTCGACACATGATTAAAACTTTTAGAACGCCATATTACTTTGATCCTTATTCTTTCACGGATATGTGTTAAATTTGTTAAATATCAAAAAGTGGCGCGATCTTACCGGGCATAACCTAAAGGTTATGGCGCCATCGCTCAAAACGATATCGCCATACCATTGGCCTGTGATCAATTAGATGGCGCCACTTTTTGATATTTAACTAATTTGACACATATCATTAAAGAATAAGAATCAAAGTCAAATGGCGTTCTTAAAGTTTTAATCATGTGTCGAAAGATGGCAGTAAATTTGGTTTGGCTACAAAGTTTTCTTTTTACAATCCATCATATTTCAAATTCTCTTTAATGATATGTAATTCTAAGTACTTTTACAGTCACCTGCAATAATAGGAAGGCAGCAAAAATATCTGACGCCATCTTATTTGTAGAACCATAGGAGAGTGTCACACATTTTTGCAGCCTTCGAAGAGTAACTTATTATTGTACGTGACTGTACCTACTACAAATGTCCATAATATAAACAGCAAAATTAAATTTAAAAAAATGCTATTTTAAACATATTTCCATATTCTTATGTTTAAATTAGGATAACATTTTTAAAAACACCCATAAAGCGGACATAAAGCCCGTTACAGACCAGTATTCGCAGGTAATTAGGTTATCTAAGCTTACATAGTAACTTATATGCCAATAGAGATACTTTGTTGATCAACAGATAGTCAAATATACAATACAACAACCTGTATTTTATTATGATACAGGAGGCAAACGAGCAGAAGGATCGCCTGATGGTAAGCGATTACCGCTTATCTTTATTATTATTACAGTTCGTTTTTTAGCATTAGAATAAAGGTAAAACATTATTACGTATCTTTTTATTCAAAAACGCTTTTTAAAAATCAGTGACTATTACTTACGAAAGCAAAATTATGTAATTGATCGTATATGATGTATAATTGTTAGATATTCGCCGTGACTTATTTTTCAAAAGTGTTTATAAATAAAAAGACACGTCATAATCGCTTACCTTCTTTCTAATGAACTATACCATATATGTTTGACGACCAGTTTGGCCTAGTGGGTAGTGACCCCGCCTACGAAGCCGATGGTCCCGGGTTCAAATCCTGGTAAGGGCATTTATTTGTGTGATGAGCATGGATATTTGTTACTGAGCCATGGGTGTTTTCTATGTATTTAAGTATTTATAAATATTTATATATTATATATATCGTTGTCTAAGTACCCTCAACACAAGCCTTATTGAGCTTACTGTGGGACTTAGTCAATTTGTGTAATAATGTCCTATAATATTTATTTATTATTTATTATGTATATGCACAGGGTTACTTGGAACGCCTGCAAATATTCACGAGCAATGTTCCTAAACAGAAATGAAGTCAAGACTTATCTTTTTTTTAAGAAGGAGATAGTTCGAAATCTGAGCGCTTGATCCTGTAATAATTTTGTTATTTATTGAATAATATTATGACTACAAAAATGTCATTTTCTAGTAGGTCACCTTTGCAGGAGGTGCTATGGTTTTAGATCAGATACGGCCATGGAATATTATTTCTTTGCCATTTCGTACCTTGTCACAGTGATAAATGTCAAATCTTGTGGCTTTTACAATCATTTTCACTTTGACTCAATTTTCTGGTGTTCTGCCTTTACGCCGAAGTTTTATTGTCCGAATTTTACTTGCTAATCAACTTTTCGCAGATGATTTAATTTGGCAACCCAATTTCGGAAAATTTATATTATCGTAACGTTTAAATTGGTAGAATTATTGTTAAGTAGATACAACATTTGGAATACATTCGCCAAATCATTCAATTGGGTAAATATTTATTAATATAATAACGTCTATTCATTTGAAAGATTCAAGATTAGGGCAAGGTTAGGTTAACTGCGACGAAATAGGCCAGACCAGCAGCGGGAGCATGGTTCTATTTTTATCACTTGTCACTATACCGTTCACTTTCGCGCTTACCTACTTGTTAGATCGTGACATGCATGGAAAAATGAGAGCCGCCAATCTTAGTCCTACAGAACTGTACCGTATTTTCATTGTACGATGTTAACTTACATAAATAAAGTAATTGTGTTTTGTATTAGACTTACAAAATCATTTTGCTACCTAAAACATACAGTTGCTAACTGTTAGGTTGGAAAATCATACGAATTATTGTGTCGAGTTGCCAGTGGATCATTCGGCAAAATGAAATTATACAAAAAAAAATTGGTTGAAATACAAATACAAAATACAAAATTCTTTATTTCTTAATAATATACATTTTTTTTTTAATAATGATATTCTGCGAAATAATTTTCGGCAATGACTTAAAAAAGCAAATTTTCTTAACAATACATTGGTTAGATTTTTATCAAAGAACAAACTAAAAATTTGTTTGTAGGTATATAAAGATGCATCTGCTAATATATTTATCAAATGTCCCCACATTTCCCAGGGTTGGGCAGCAGGAGGCGGCGGCGGCGGAGCTTGGATGCCAGCAGGTATTATACCAGTCTAACACAATACACACAAGTCTCTAATAGCTATAGAATAAAAGTTCCAATTTGACCAGGTGGACAAGACTACGGTGGCGGGGGCGGCGGCGGTTACGATGCAAACGGACAATGGCAAAGCAGATCCATCATCGAAAATGAAAAAAATGAACCCATTATATCTTACGTTACACCTTTAGTCAGATATAATAACAATGCAAATGGAAAGAAACCATATTTGACAATTAAAAATCTAAACGATGAAGTTATTAAAGCAAATGTTCAATCAAGAGAAAGAAGAGACATTGTCAATGTCTTAGAAAGCAAAGAACAAGAGAATAATGAACCAATAATATCATACATTTTGTCTGAAAATCATCAGAACCAGTTTATAAATGAAAATGCGAGATCAATTAAAAGAGGAGCACCTAACAATATTTTGCAACGCCAAGAGTTTATAGAAAATGCAGAACTTGAACCTAACGAACCCATTTTAGATAATAACAATAATAAAACAGAGAGAGAGAAATATTCAACACTCCATAATATAAACGATGAAATTTTAAATGCGAATAGTGCACTAACGAAACAAAGAAAGCGGTATAACTTGGAAAGTCAGTCTACTACGAAAAACGTTGAAAAAGAAACGAAAGATCCAATCATATCATATATTTCACCCTTAGTAAGATATAACTCTAACGGAAAACCGTATTCCACAATAACGAACCTAAACAACGAAGTTATCAAAAGAAATTTCAAATCAAGGGAGAAGAGAGGAATAATAGATGTCTTACAAAATACTTACCAGTACTGGATAAATCAAGTTCTTGGGTCACGATATAAAAACAAACTCAACTATCCAAAATACAAAATTGTAAATGGAGTTAAGTATGTTTACTATCCTTTAAGATATATCCAGAAAGCTAAGAAGCCTAAAGTTTTAACTGATAGTAAGCCAGAAGAAGTTAAAACGATAATAACGGCTGAGGATTTCAATAAAGGAGAAATAGTAGAAGGGCCAGTTGAAAGTAGGATGCATAAGAAGAAACTTACAAAAATGAAAGACAATGTAAGCGAGACGGTAGATGATAATCCGTGGGAATGACTATATTATTTGATGAAGTTTTATGTATTGGAAAACATCGTTGAACCGGACTTCAGAGCATTTATATTTTTGTAAACAAATATATTTTGAGATAGATACTTGTGAACAAGACAAGAGCGCGTAGATACTATTGTATGTTTGTGTAGACTAGATACATAGTTATAATGTTAATATGTATCTATTATTTCGTTTATTAGCATAATACGAGTCAATTAAATTGGTAAGCGTCAATATTGTTTTATTTATAACTTTGATTACAGCGCCATCTTTCGTATATATGAGAAACTATTTGGCCAGTAGTTATCTCACAATCCCTACGATGATACGTGGTGGAACCAAAGATAATTGATTTTAATAGAGAGTTAGAGGCTGAAAAAAAAACTAAGTTTGACATCCAAAACAGATCGCGCTGTAGTGCACCATGTGTTTTGCGATCACTGTCAAACGTCAACTACTGATAATCATCATCATCATCAATGGCCACTGCATATCTAACGGATGGTTGTCGCAACGCTGTGACAAGACCGGTTGAGACGGCCAATGCATTTTCGCGTACCGGAAAATGTATGTAGCTGTACAACGCCACCTCGTATAACTGTCTAATTCGAAGCACGAATTAGTCTTAGATTTTACACATCTTACCTTATCAATATATCTTTGGTAGAACCATGTGGAACGAAATAGCATGTTCATTCAACTTTCACCTCCTTCTAGTGGTTGCAAGATTTTCAATAGCTTTAATTTTAGTACAATAATTTCGACCAGCTTGTCATATCCGATATGGTCTAGTGGCTAGGATACCTGGCTCTCACCCAGGAGGCTCGGGTTCGATTCCCGGTATCGGAATAGCTTTTTACTTTTTATTATATTATTTTTTTTTCTTTTCCGAGTCTTAGACAAAATGTGGATCATACAAAAGGAGAATTTACGTCTAAAATGTATTTTTTTTTCCAGCTTTTATTTAGTTTCACCTTACCCGTTGTCTGTCTGTCGGTCTGTAATCAAATCTTGCAAGTTAAATTTGATCTACTTCCTGGCTTCCGATTGAGCTGAAATTTTGCATAAGTCGGGTGACAATACAATATTATGGTACCATCGAGCTGATCTGATGATGGAGACAGGAGGTGGCCATAGGAACTCTGTGATAAAACAACGCAACGCAACAGTGTTTGGGGTTTTTAGAATTAGCTCTATGAGTATTAGTCGCCTGTCTAAAAAAAGTACAGTCACCAATAAAAGCTTGTAATAAAAATAAAATTTTTGCCAAATACTTATTCCGATTTAATTTTTTTGTTACATTTTTTTGGTACAAAAAATGTATGTAAATTCCCATCGAGGATACGAAAATTTTTAGTAACTCTCTGGAAGATTTTGTAGGAAATACCTTGAAATTGCATTTATGTTATACAAAATAGGTTATAGGGAATCTCTATCTATCCACCTTATCAGAACCTGTAAAAATAAGGTTTCCCAGCTGACTACGTAACCCTAAAAACGACAACAAAATAACAAAATAGCCCTTAAAGTAAATGACACGTTCAGTACAGTACTTCCCTTTCAATAATTATCTATTAAGAGAGTGGGGTACAGTGGATCAAGGTAACAGTTAATATTTTGCAAAAACTTTGCTATCGGGCCATTTTGTTTGAAGCTGTCCACAGCGTTTTCGGGTATAACTTTTGATATTTTGACGACCAGTTTGGCCTAGTGGGTAGTGACCCTGCCTACGAAGCCGATGGTCCCGGGTTCAAATCCTGGTAAGGGCATTTATTCGTGTGATGAGCATGGATATTTGTTGCTGAGTCATGGGTGTTTTCTATGTATTTAAGTATTTATAAATATTTATATATTATATATATCGTTTTCTAAGTAACCTCAACACAAGCCTTATTGAGCTTACTGTGGGACTTAGTCAATTTGTGTAATAATGTCCTATAATATTTATTTTATTATTATTTATTAATGATTTGCACATTTATAGGAATTATAGGGCTCAATGAAGATTTTTTTAAATCGAATCCGCATTTAGTGTTCATGTAAACTTAGAATTTTAAAAGCGGAAAAACTACTGTCTTGGGTGAGACTTGAACTCACGGCCTCTGGATAGGAGTTCAAGTCTCACCCAAGACAGTAGTTTTTCCACTTTAAAATTTATTCTAAGCTTAATAGCATCGTTCGCAGACATTTCTGCTTGTTAAAAATTAATTAAGTGTTCATGTATTCATTTAGTTATATATCTTATACCTTTAAACGAGCAATTCTTGTGTATATATATATATATTTTTTTTTTTTGGGGGTTTTATTGGGTTTTTGGGGGTATACAATCGATCTAGATTAGTCTTATGTTTGGGAAAACGCGTGTTTTCGAGTTTTCATGCGTTTTTCTTTCGTCGCAGAATATGGTCGCTAATTTCGTGTTACCGGCTACTGTTCGTCTGGTCCAGCGGGTTAAGACGCAGACTGCTAAGCGAGTGTTACGGGTTCGAATCTCGCCCGGTGACATTAACTTTTTTTTTATATGTTCAAGTTTATATATAATTTTTTAATTTTTATTGTTTTAGACAAGTTTAATTTAGTAAAAAAATGTAGTTAAGATTATTACCTATACACCACTATATTACAATAAATAGTTATAACCGAGCAAAGCTCGGTCGCCCTGGTACTAAATACTACATTAAGTAAATAAGAAATGTTTTTTGCCGTCCCAACTCGATTGTTGAACTTCTAACGTATTTATTTATTTAAACTTTATTGCACAATAAAAATAAGTATAAATGGCGGACTTAATGCCTTAAGGCATTCTCTACCAGACAACTATAGGGCAAAACAGAAATTCTCGAATTTGGGTCCAGTGAGAAAAATAATTCAGAAAAGATGACAACTACTGTTTACAATTTTGGACATTAACAACATTATTTACAATGTTCCACAAATGATATTACTACATATATATAGACATATTATTATAGAAATATATATATACATAAATATTTGCCCCACACGTAGATAAAATGCAACATTCTCATCAGTTTTTGAAAAATCAAGAGAGCCTTTAAACCAGCTGGTGTGGTGAAAAGATCTTTAAACCGAACGTTACACACAAAGAGGAACGTTACATCTATAATAACAATATACCAAGGATGCTGGCGGCATTTCCTCGTTGTATCGCAAATCGCAATACTGATACGTTACCTATACGAGGAAGCCGCCAGCTCTTCGGTCACCAGTTACGTCAACGTTACATATTACTTGGAACGATCTTGGATCTTGAAAACACAAACAACATGATTTGTAAACGACACCTGCGATTCAGAAATACCAACAGAAAAATCTTGGATCTGAATAATAAGTGTTGCCAGTTGCAGTTAAAATTATCCCGTAATTTAGAAAATTTTACAGAGATCGACATAGTTCCAGCGTAAGCTCGATAAGGCTCGGAAACCAGTTAAATTTACAAACCGTTATCATGTACTTGGCACAAAAACTTTTAATTTTGGTTTTACTCGAAAAACCTTTTTTTTTAAACCAGTTTTTATGAGAACAGTTCCTGTCAAATTAACCGGTATAGAGCAATAAAAACCGGTTTCTTCCTATATCAGTGTCTATGTTTACGTGGCACACCACCAGGTCGGCCGGGCGTTTAGTTGCTCGTCAAACCGGTTTTTTAGGTTACCATAAAGTTCTTAAAACGTTCGCGTTCTTATAAGAGGTTTTTATACTGGGGTATTAGATTAAGTAAAGTTACGCAGAAGAATAGGCCAGTCTCAAACTGGTGGTAAGGTACTGGGAATATAATAGTAATCATTTATTCAGAAAACACATTAATACAAATAACACACAGCAAATACACAGATAGGTAAATATAGGTAGGTAGTCGAAATAGAGATGTGTAGCCAAAATGGTTTCCATTCGGCAATGCAGCTGAAATGCAGGTTATTGTTAATTTAATAACATGTTATGAATTTGTTATGGATATGTTAGTCAGTATCAATAGTGAGGCTTCAGTACCCCTAGTGTAAATATTTTCGACAGCGAAACGTGACGTACGCGTTTGCGTTAAGTGTCATTTTGTATGAGATTTTTGACTTTCCAAAACGTCCCGCTTGGCGCGCTGTTCAAAAACCCATACAAAATGAGACTTAACGCAAACGCGTACGTCACGTTTCGCTATCGACTAAAATTACACTAGGGGTACTGATTGAAGAAATTTATTACATGATTAGTGATTACAAACAAAATACAGACGTCAGAAAACGCGCGTGCGTGCAGACATAATCTTTTTCCATCGGCTTTTGCAGATTCCGTGTTGATAGTTGCGTATTTATCAATGCGAAATCGGCAAAAGCCGATGGAATACAGATTATGTCTGCTTTATAACCTCGTTAAGCCCAATGTTCATTACAATGTACATTCCGTTTCAATCTAATTCAAACCTTACATAAACCAAATAAAGTTCAAATTGTTGATATGAAAATTTTGTATGATGGGCCTTACGAGGATAAGCCAAGAGCGAATAAGTTTTTTGCAAAAATTCTACAGGCAACTAATACTTCTCGAGACAATTCTTATAAGCCCAAACACACTTAGATTGCATACGGCCACCTCCTGTCTCCATCATCAGATCAGCTTGATGGTACCATAATATTGCATTGTCACCCGAGTCACCCGACTTACATATGTATGCAAATTTTCAGCTTCATCGGAAACCGGGAAGTGGGTGAAACTAAATAAAAGCTTGCAAAAAGTCGTCAGGACGTCGGAAGGCTTCGGCCGATGCGAGCCGAGCCGAACCGAACGGCGCCTTTTTCGCTCCGCTCTTATTGCGCAGACAAACCGCCCGATTCGAAGAATGAAATACGATAACTATAATATAAGTTCTGGATTAGATAAGTTCTCATTTAGTTATCGTTTGTATGTCGTATAATTGACAGAAGCAGCTCAATTCGGGCAACCAATGTCACTTTGACGTTAAAAATATCGTAGATAGATCTTATTGAGATCACAGCGGAATCGAAATGAACGTCAATTTTGACAAGTCGTTTAGTTATCGATCTTTCCAAGACCTTAAACGTGTCTTAATCATTCTGCGAATCGGGCTCAAAGCCTTTTTCTATCTTCTTTTGCCAATTCCGCAGCGATTTATCTGGGCAGACCATAAATCGCTGAAGGCAGAACCCTGAAACAGTTTAACATGCCCATATTCTTAAAATGTTGTACAGATGAACTAAGAAAGGGCTCGTAGGGCGTAAGCAAGTACTCGGGGCTAGCAAGCTACATGTTTCTTTCCCCTTGCCGTGGAGATCTTTTCTTGGGGAACTGGAGCGGCGCTTGCAGGGGAGGGGTCTCGAATTTGCTGTATAAGTAATAACTCAATGAAATATTTTTAAATATTTTAAGCTATTTTCTTTCATACCACGACGGTGGCAAACAAACATACGGCCCGCCTGATGGTAAGCAGTCACTGTAGCCTATGGATGCGCGTCGCCGACCCTAATTGCGAGGTCACAGAGCCACCAGTTTTAAAATATCGTACAGAACAAAAAATAAACAACTTTAACAAAAAAAAAAATTGCAACACTGAAGTGTGCCATATAAATGCGAAGAACGAGAATCGTGAAACAGTTGAGCGAAGATCAGTGTCAGATACATCATTCAATCTTAATCATGTGGCATTTATTAATATTATTATGGTAAGTATTTATTATCATCATGAAATTTATACTCAGTATCTTTAGGTATTTTTTTAATACTACGTCGGTGGCAAACAAGCATACGGCCCGCCTGATGGTAAGCAGTCTCCGTAGCCTATGTACGCCTGCAACTCCAGAGGAGTTACATTCGCGTTGCCGACCCTAACACTCCGCAAAACTCGTTGAGCTCTGGCAACCTTACTCACCGGCAGAAACACGACACTATGAGTTATTTGGCTGCGGTTTTCTGTAAGGTGAAGGTACTTCCCCAGTTGGGCTCTGCTCTAGATCTGGAATCCGCTATGATGTGCCCTACCACAAAAAACGCGATGACAACACAGTGCCCATACCACTGTTTTGGACGTAGTTTAAGGACATACCCGGGTCCAAATCTGATGTAATCAATGTGTATTTTTTCTCGTACAATAAAGTGTTTACTTACTTACTTATTTCACTAATGGCTCTGAGAGACGAGGACCCGCGAACCCCTAGCTCAGTAATTTTGAAAAATATCCAAAATATGAATCGATAAAAAATTATACAGGATATCCGGTAATTAATGGATAACTTTTTGAACGCCGACAGGCTTAGTCAATAGTCTGTGTCATTCACAAAGACGCATGCCTTGACTCGTATTGACATATTATTAAAGGTTAGATATGACAAATCTGCGCGTCATCGTGGATGACATGAACTATATTTAGTAAAAGTTTCGTAGTTGTTCCGTGCCTCAAAAGGAAAAACAGAACCCTTATGGGATCACTTTGTTGTTCGTCCGTCCGTCCGTCTGTCTGTCAGCCCTTGTCTGTATTTCGGGAATGCGTGAAGGTATCGAGTTGAAGTTAAAATCCATATAAGTATTCAGGTCTCTTGAAGCAGTAAAAGATCGTAAAACTACGTTACTCTGAACCATTTTTTATATTAAATATGACACTTTTTGAGCAGAAATAAATATATAACAATCTGCAAGATATATGAGCAAAGATATCGTTTTTAGGGTTCCGTAGTTTCTGTAAATCTATTTTAATTTAAATAAGTGATGAAAAAAAATCTTGAAATCACCCCTATTTCCTTCAGTTGTATCCTTATTACTTCTACAACTTTTATCGAAAATATATGAAACTTTACAATCTTTCTCAAAAAACACTTTAAATTGATTTGGTTTTTTTGCTTTGTGCAAATTCATAAAACTATGCCTCAATTACAAAAAAAAATAAGCCTAAATCCCGCCTAGGTTCCCACCAATACCCTGCTCTCGTCCGTATAGTCAGTGCGGGGCAAGTCGTGTTGCTAGACGGACCTGTGCTGCGTTTCGCGCGCTAGCAAGCGAACTTCTATTTCAAACGCATAGCTCTGCGCACTCGATCTTTTGCGGCGGGTGGTTCGGTGAGGGGTATTAGCGCCGCCAACACGCACGAGGTCGTTGACGTCGGGTGCAGTGCAGCCTTAAGAGGCCGTTATCGATTTTAATCGCAAAAATGTCAAATTGATAGATTTAGTCAATGAAATTATACACCCTTTGTTAATTGTACCCCAGAAACTTCAACATTGCAAAAGTACGGCGCGCGCACTTCGTACTTATCTGTTTTTCACCCCCGACACAAAAAGAAGGATGTTTCAAATTTGACACCAATGTCTGTCTGTCGTATCGTAGCGGATATACCGATTTCGATGCGGTTTTTACGTGAAAACGAGTTCTTGCGGTAGTTTTTAACTATGATTTATAAAAATCGGTCCAGCAGTTTAATGAGCATTAGCTCTTTTAGAAAATTATATAGGGTTCATCATCATATGTATGTACATAATTATACAATACAGTACAAATACTCTTTATTGCACACCTCAATACAGAAACAGTACAAATAATACAATACATTAAGAAGAGGTAAACAACATGTGGCAATTATATGTGTTAGTCTAGCTTTTATACATAAGTTTTTAAAACTATGTATATACATATTTTTAATATTATTTGACTTCACGTTTAATTTTTTCCTTATTACCGTGGATTTGGGGTCTTAGTTCAATTTCAAAATTAATATGTATTTTTGTCCCCCTAATATGAATATAAATTAAAAAGAATAAAAAAATTACAATACAGTTTTTACTCTGTCGGGGGAATACAGACTGGAGTGTGGGGTAAGGCAAGGTGGAATAACGTCTCCCAAATTATTCAACCTGTATGTAAATGAGCTGATAGCGGGCCTCAGCAGTATCCATGCGGGATGTTACATTGATGGCGTGTCTGCCAATAACATCAGTTACGCAGATGATATGGTGCTGCTGGCGCCGGCTGTCGGCGCGCTTGCTAGGTTGCTGTATATTTGCGAGACGTTTGCCAAATCGCATGGACTCGAATACAACACTAAGAAAAGTGAAGTCATGGTTTTTAAGGCAAGAAAAATCAAGCTTTGCCACACACAACCTGTTATACTTAATGGCATGACTCTGGCATATGTGGACAAGTTTAAATATCTTGGTCATATTATCACCAATGATCTCAAGGATGACCAGGATATTGAACGAGAACGCAGGGCATTGGCGGTTCGGGGAAATATGTTGGCCCGCAGGTTTGCTCGATGCTCCAGTAATGTCAAGGTAACGCTCTTTAGAGCATATTGCCAATCCTTTTACTCGAGCGGCCTGTGGGTTAACTATACGAAGCGAGCCTTTAATGCACTAAAAGTGCAGTACAACAATGCATTCAGAATGCTGTTGGGCTTACCTAGTAGATGTAGTGCATCTGGCATGTTTTGCGAAGCTAGAACAGACTGTTTTCCGGCAATCATGCGCAAGAAGATAGTATCTCTGCTAGGTCGAGTTAGAAGCAGTCCCAACAGTATTCTGAATGCTATTGCTAACAAATATGATAGCCCAATCCTCGCTCATTGGATTGGGCAAATTAAAGGGGTAGCAACTAGCCCACATTGATTGAGTGAGAATTATTAAGCAATGTTAAATGTGCCGATAACACTAACCTTTATTTTAAGTTTGTTTGTTTAGTTTTAACTATGAAGCCTGATCTTCGAAATAAAGATATTTTATTTTATTTATTTATTTGCTTATCTATCGATTTCACTAATAATGTATTTTTAATTTTTAATGGATTTCTTGAAATAAAAAAAAAGTAGTGATCAACTTTAAACTGAACTTGGGGTTACTTTGATGCCCCCGTTTTTCGACGTTACTCGATAGTAGCCCCTATAGAGAGTATAACTTCATAAAATTAAAAAAAAATCCGTTCACAGGTTTAGGATTTATGAGGATTTCTGTGCATTACTTTGACATAAAAAAACAAGGCTGATTTAAGAAAAATCAAGTTTTCTTTCAAAACTGTCTCATATTTTATTTATTCATGTTTAGAAGCATAAATGAACAATAAAAAGCTATCAAACTTTACCAAAAATATGTAATCCCATCAAAAACATTTTCATGTAAAATGTAGCCAATACATGAGACCGTAAGGCTCGCACTGTCAAAGAGTTATCAGTACCCCTAGTGTACATTAATTCGATAGCGTGACGTGACGTACGCGTTTGCATTAAATATCATTTTGTATGGGATTTTGAGTTTCCAAAACGTCCCGCTTGGCGCGCTGTTTCTAAATCCCATACAAAATAACACTTAACGCAAACGTCATGTCACGCTATCGAATAAATTCACTCGGGGTTCAGATCTCTTGTAGAGCCAAGCTTTAAACTCTGTAGACTATAGATGGTGAAAAGGGTGCAGGGAAGAAGAGTAGCAGGAGAAAAACAAGTAGGTATACGAAAATGAAATAGCTATAGCGGCCGCGAGGGACAGCGTCTGTGTGTGACAGTGGTCAGTTAGCAACTGATTTGGCTTCGATACAGGTACGTATGCATCTATGTATGTATATATAACGTTGCATGTCGCTCGTGCTCACTATTCAATGCGTAAGTATAGATTTATTTATATAAGCAGTACATCATCATACAAAATAGGTAAGTAAAAAAGGTATATATAGATATAAGTATAGGTAAGTATTAGTTTTAAGTTTCTTTTTCAGATTCTGTCATCTACAATCTCCCGCCCAGTACTGCTTCGGCAGTACTCACACTGGTAGGAGTACAATGCGAGCTGCTGGTCTCACTAACACTCGGGATTTTGTTTTTACATGGACTGTCTTCACTCGCCAGTCGTCCGTCCTTTATATTAGTTGTAGCTAAGCGCGCCGCTATCAATGCGCTTTCTAATTCCGAACGCGGTATAGATAATCTTTTCATTGATGAAATTTTATTTTTGCATGCGATAAAGGACACGCACACATCTCTGTTTGCATTCACAAGCCTCCAGTATGCAACAGCTGCGAAGGCGGTCGGCGCTGCATCACAAAACAAATGAAGTTCCAGAATGCTAGTTGTCTCTTTCGCACTCGTTATAAAATTCGCAGACGTAGTAAAATACCATCTTGGTATGTTGAGGTGCACAACATCCTTTAGGTCAGTGATCCAGTGTTTAAATTCAATAAATAGTTCCTCAGATATTTTATCGTCCCACGATAGGGCGGTCTTCCATATTATAGACTTTAGTAATATTTTTCCTTTTATTGTTACAGGTGCCAATATACCAAATATATCATAAATTGACATAGTGATGCGTAAAATTTCTCGCTTAGTCGGCGTTTTCTTGAATTTCAGGATGGCTTCGGGTATATTTTTAAAAGACACATCGACTGCCAAAGTATCATGTGCTGGATCCCATAATAATCCCAAGGTTCGCTGAGTTTTATTTTCGCCATCCACCAACAAACTTTCTCCGTTAGTACTTAATTGATCTTTAGGTAAGTGTGACAAAACATTTTTGTTGTTACTTGTCCATCCACGTATCTCAAATCCTCCGAATTTATGCACCGTAGAAACATCGTCAATAATATTTATCGCTTCGCTTTCTGTGGGCAGCGAGTCTATGAAATCGTCTACGTAATGACTATGCATAATAGCTCGGACGGCGTTAGGCTTTGTTTCGGAGAATTGTTGAGCATTCTTATCTCTTATAAATTGTGCAATAAATGGGCTGCAATTTCCTCCAAATAAAAGTGACGTCATAATATATTGTTTTATTGGTTGATCTTGACTGTCGCGCCATAAAAATCTTAAGGCGTGTTGATCTTCTTCATTTTCCCTCTTTTTTGAAGTTACGCCGACACTTTCTAAGTTAAAATAATTTCTTACTGTTTCGTGCAATAACACATCTGCGTTGTAATTATCAGCGGGCTCGCTCGCATCAATAAATAAAACTGACGATTCATCACAACAGGTCTGCTCGGCCGGCGACAACACGGCTGACGCACATGTACTTACAGGGGCGGCGCGCGCGCCGGGCAGGCCGCGGTTATCGTAGGTAAGGCGGCCAGCTTCATCAACAATAGGTGATGCGCCTGATTTGCCAAGAGGGAGCGAGCGATAATGATGCGCACGCGAGGGAGAGTGAGACACGAATAGGATGTCGCTTGCAGTGCGCTTCTTTGACGAGTCTTGATTTATAGGGCCGTGCACACACCATCCTAAAACAGTTAACGTAGCACAAGGTTCGTTCCAATTACGCGAAATTATTTTTAGAGGCATAATTAGGTGATAATAATCTTGTCCAATCAATAGTTCCGGTTTCACATCCGTATTTTGATAATAGTAGTTATTTAATTCACTTAAGTGTTCGTAGTTTTTAATGTTTATTTTAGATAATTTTTGCACTGGTATATTCAGCTCCGACATTTTTCGAGCACGTAATTCAAAACATTCATTGTCCACGTTTGATATTTTTAAGTCCACTAGTTCCGATTTGCACAAGATTTCTCCAGAGTTCCAGGCACCACGTAAACGCAAATTTTGAGTTTTTCCAGTCAACCCCACTCCATTTACCACGTTTTCCGAAATCAATGAAATTGCCGCACCGTCGTCTAAAAAGGCGTGCGTTGTGATCACACCCTTAGGACCGTGAACATTGACACGAACAACTTTTAAAAGTACTTTGTTGTTATTATCACTAACGTTCGCCACAATACTGTTCTCAGACGCGGGCTCACTTTCGGGCTGTGAGGATTGGGAATCGTCTTCAGGCTCCACCTGGTCCAAATCCTTGTCTTCAGCGATAACATCAACGGCATGAACTTGCTTCGGGGTTTGTTTGTTGATAGGGTAATGAAGTAGTGCATGGTGTGGCTGTGCGCAACCGTCCTTGTCGCACATCGGCGCTCGGCAGGTTTCCTTATCATGATCAGCTGATAAGCATTTAAAACAAATCCCATTATTTCTCACAAAGTTCCATCGCTCTTTGCGTAATGATTTTTTAAATAGCCTGCAATTAATTAGGCTGTGAAAAGATAACTTGCAAAACTTGCATTTTTCTGTTTGTCGACTTGTCGTACAAACTGCATGTTGTTTAAATCCACTTTTATCAATACTGTAATTTATTTGCTGCATGTTTAGTAAACTGATACCAGATTCAGTAATTTTTGTAGCTTCTTCTGAGAGGAACTGTGATAATAATTCCAACTTGGTTAGCTTGATGTCAATTTTTATTTCTTTTTGTTTATAATAATAATCAGACCACTTAGTGAGTAAGGCCGTCGGTAACTTTGATAAGACGATTGTACAAATACTGACGCCTTTTAGGTACTCATCTCGGTTGAGCGTTTTTACTGCTGCCATGAAGTTTTTAATTTTTATTGAAAATTTCACAATGTCTCCAATATAATCTTGAGGCAAAGCAGGTAACTTCTTGATATCATTCATGATTTTATTTATGATTAATTCTGGGTTTCCAAATTGCAGTTGGAGGGTTGCCATGATGGTGTCGGGCGACGAACCGCTGGTAAGTAACGCCACTACTGCTTCTCGTGCCGCGCCGACGAGGCACTTCCTCAAACGCCACATATTTTCTTTAGCACTGTAATTACAGAGTTCTGTAGATTCATCAAAGGATTGTTTGAAGTTTAGCCACTCCATAGCATCACCAGAGAAGGTAGGTAGTTCTCGCGGTGTACTCAAACGACTGATTAAATTATTATTTTGTTTGCAGGTGGAAGCTGTGAGATCCTTGAGGGCCTGCGCCAGCATAGACACGGTGGCTTCTGAATCGTTGGCGGCAAGCGCCGGCGGGCGGCCAGTGACGTCACCCTCCTCGCGAGCCTGTTGAAGCACTTGTTGACCTTGGTCGATCCACTTCTCAATTCCACTTCCATTATCCTTCTTTTCAGACTTCGACGACATGTGACTGTATTTTTCTTCCAAGGCTGCTAGATCTGCCGCTAATTTCTTTTGAACTAATTCCGACTGTATGCGAGCTAACTGTTCAGCAGCTTTTATTTTTAAATTTTTGCGTTCATCTAATAATAAACTCTTAAACGACGGAGATTTCTTCGACTTCGAGCGATTGCTACAGCGTGAACCGGATGGGTGTTGGGGCTCTTTATCAGCCGGGCTCAAAAACATTGTTGAAGTACCCTCTCCTGGCTCGGGTGCTACGTAAGTCTTGTCGAATTCCTTAACGTTTTTCTTCGAGTTTTCATCGGTAGACTCCTTAGTGAGTTGCTTCACATCACTTTCCTCCTTGTCCGCCTGTTTCATATCGCGTTCCTGCTTTTCACGTTCTTTTTTAACGTTTCTGCGGGTGTTCACCATCTTGCGCGGCGGTCATAAAATTTCCAGATCCGGTTCGAAGGACCACTTTGTAGACTATAGATGGTGAAAAGGGTGCAGGGAAGAAGAGTAGCAGGAGAAAAACAAGTAGGTATACGAAAATGAAATAGCTATAGCGGCCGCGAGGGACAGCGTCTGTGTGTGACAGTGGTCAGTTAGCAACTGATTTGGCTTCGATACAGGTACGTATGCATCTATGTATGTATATATAACGTTGCATGTCGCTCGTGCTCACTATTCAATGCGTAAGTATAGATTTATTTATATAAGCAGTACATCATCATACAAAATAGGTAAGTAAAAAAGGTATATATAGATATAAGTATAGGTAAGTATTAGTTTTAAGTTTCTTTTTCAGATTCTGTCATCTACAAACTCTATAAGCCCTAACTTCAGAAACCCTACCCCTTAGTCAACGTATCTAATGTGGCTTGGCCGTTTCGCTACCGTCACATGGGCGTGACGAAAAGTGTAAGGTGAAAAATGTATTCACTATTTATTTTTATTTGTGAAAAATAATATGATACTTTATAGTTCTTCTTATAGCTCTTTGGCTTTCTTCGTTACATTAGTTTTAAAAACTCTTTTAAACATAATAAATAAATAAATAAAATAAAAAAGCCTTATATTTCTTACAAAAAAAAACATATATCTCCTCCTCCTCTATTGTTTGTATTATGAGTTTTTCTTTAGTAGTGCACAATAAAGAATTTTATTATTATTATTATATATCTAACTAAACGTGTTTCTACAAAATACTCCTAAATTCTAACACTGATTTAAATTTCATAATATCTTTTAATGTAAGAACCCCTAGCTACTCGAAGGTGAAGGCCTTCTCTAGTGTTTTCCAATCGTCTCTATTATCCGCTTTGTTCATCCATTTATCATCACCAACCAGTCTTACTATGTCGTCTGTCCATCGCGCTTTAGGTATGCCTTGTTTCTGTTGTACCTGTTGGCCCCTTCTAGGAGGTCAGTCTGTGAGTCCACCGGTTGTCTGTCATCCTAGCGACCTGTTCCGCCCAACGCCACTTTAATTTCTTGCAGTGACACAGGGTGCCCTTTTAAACATATGTATGGCTCGGAGGTCGTGGGTTCAAATCCTGGCTCGTACCAATGAGTTTTTCGGAACTTATGTATGAAATGTCATTTGATATTTACCACTAGCTTTTCGGTGAAGAAAAACATCGTGAAGAAACCTGCACACATCTACAAAGAAATTCAAAGGTGTATGTGAAGTCCCCAATCCGCATTGGGCTAGCGTGGGGACTATAGCCCGAGGCCTCTTGCACATGAGAGGAGGCCTGTGCCCAGCAGTGGGACGTATATAGGCTGAATTATTATTATGGCTCGGGAACCTAATCTGTTATGTGACTAGGTATTTTGTTGTAAAAATGGATCGATTGTCCTACAAACGACTTCCTAACTTTTGTCAATCGTAACCGCTGCACTGCAAATTTTCTTTTATTTCTCGTATTATAGTTACGTATGTTACTAATTTTTGGAAGATCTTCATAATGCTTCCTGGCGTACATAATAACTTCATTAATATAAAGAGCGACGGCAATGTTAAAATGTTAACGTCTCTAAAAAGATATCTTATCGACGTGCTTGGTTTTAGATTATAAATTACTCGCACTGGTCTTTTTTGAAGAACAAATATACTCTCCACATCTGCAGCCCTTCCCCACAATAGGATTCCGTACGACATCAGATTATGAAAATAGCTTTAATAAACCAATCTTGCTGTATCTACATCTGATTTTTGTCTTATATTTCTAACGGCGTAGGCAGCAGAACTTAATTTCCTACTTAAGCTAGTTAGGTGTGGTCCCCATTGAAGTCCCCTTTGAATCGATAGTTAAACCGAAAAATACTCTGCTATTAGAAAACTCTAAGACATCCTATCCGACAATCACGTTGGGTTTGCGACCCATTTGCTGACTACCGTCGTATCATAGTGGAGACACGAACACATTTAGTCTTTTTCGGGTTCAGAAGCAAGTTGTTTTTGCTAAACCAAGTCAATGTCTTCTGCAGGACGGGGCTTATGATAGTCTGAGCTGTGACACTATTTCTGGGCACTTTAAATAAGAGAGACGTGTTATCAGAAAAAAATAACTGTATCTGTTAAACCTTCGAGCATACAATATATGGTAAGTCATTAATGTAGGTCAAAAATAGAAAAGGCCCTAATATAGACCCTTGCGGAACCTCCATTTCTATTCATTATTTTATATTATACAATACTTCTTATAGTAACGAAGCGGCCAAGACACATATTTTGAATAAGGAGTAGAGTTTGTAAAATTAGGGCTTTTATAGTTAAAAGCTTGGATCCACAAGAGATATGATTACTTTTTGAGAGTGCAAGCCTTATGGTCTCGTCTTGGCTACATTTTATATGAAAATCTAATAGATCTAGAGCAGAGCCCAACGTGGGAAGTACCTCCACCTTACAGAAAACAGCAGCCAAATAACACTAGACCCTACTCATAGTGTTGTGTTACTACCGGTGAGTAAGGTTGCCAGAGCTTAACGAGGGGGAGGGGGGGTTTAGGGTCGGCGCATATAACTCCTCTGGAGTTGCCGGAGTACATAGGCTACGGAATCTGCTTACCATCAGGCGGGCTATAAGCTTGTTTGCCACCGACGTAGTATACAAAAAAATTCTTTGATGGGATTTCACTTCTTTTTGCAAGTCGCTTATGACAATCTTCCATCCCCTAATTTAAAGTGTTGGGTTTTTTTTTACTATTAAAAATCCTGAAATATTCCCCATATAAACTTAAACTGCCTTTTCCCCCCTAACGCTTTTTTTCACCCCCTTTTCACCCTTACGGGGTGATTGTGGGATTGAAAAATATTTTATATTCTTCCCCCTAATAAAAACTATCCTCATGCCAAATTTCAACTAAATTGGCTCAGCGGTTCCATAACCTGAAGCTGAAATTTGAAATTTGGTATGTAGTATATATTAGTACAGAAACAACAAAAAAAAAATCTTAAACCTGATATTTTTGCCCCTAAGGCATAATCCATATTCCCCATACAAAATTCCACCCCCTTTTCACCCCCTTAGGGGCAAAAATATCAGGTTTTAGATTTTTTTTTTGTTGTTTCTTTACTAATATATACTACATACCAAATTTCAGCTTCCTAGGACATCAGGAAGGAGTGACGAAATCAGGGATTTTTAGATATGAATAAAATCTAACGTATGAGAGCTATGCGATAAAAAAAAATTATGCTTAATAAGTACACTATTGACATTATATCCTGAGAATTTTGTTTGTTTGGTATAATCCAAACCCAAGTTATGAGGATTCAAAAAAACGACAAAGCGCTTCGAGAAAAAGCAGGTTCGCTTTGCTCGTCTTGGCAGGAGCACTGCCGTGCCCCCAAATCAACAGTGCCATGATGTTCGAATGCTTTGCTTATCGACAGCCTGCCTTCGATCACCTCTGTCACATCCCAGTTTAAAAAAAATTCAGAGTAGTTCCGATGTGCTCGGGAACCTAATCGTTTTTTATATATTCTAAAACAATAAAACAAAAAGCGGCCAAGTGCAAGTCGGACTCGCCCATGAAGGGTTCCGTACCATTTATGACGTATTAAAAAAAAACTAGTTACTAGATCTCGTTCAAAAAAATTTGATGAAAACATTTTTTTAAGTTTCAGTTCTAAGTATGGGGAACCCCAAACTTATTGTTTTCTTTTTCTATTTTTGTGCGAAAATCTTAATGCGGTTCATAGAATACATCTACTTACCAAGTTTGAACAGTATAGTTCTTATAGTTTCGGAAAAAAGTGGCTGTGACATAAACGGACAGACAGACGGACATGACGAATCTATAAAGGTTCCGTTTTATGCCATTTGTCTACGGAACCCTAAAAATCAGTTAAGAAATTATTCATTATATAAATAATCTAAAAAAAAACTATATTTCGCTGGGAGTCATTGATCAGTACATGCCACAAAAACCGAAAAAATACAAATGGCCGCCAATCTAATAGTTTGCAACAAGAATCAATGAATTACATTTACATCAAACTTATGTATTTATTATGTAGAGCATTGTACATTAGAAGTTATACAGGCTATTAAAAGTACACCAAACTTTTAGTCACATATTTTAATTTTTTTTCCATCGATCGACGTGGTTTATCCCTCGGACACAAATCACACACTGGCAGTGACGTTCAATATTGCCAACCGTAAAAAACCGAAGGATGCGTTCAGAAAGCGTAATATTCGAGTTTGAACCTGACGTAGTTTTTATCAAAGTAAACCCATGAATTAAAGTAACCCCAATCCACGGTATCTGTAATTAATTTTATTTCTCCTCAACCAAATGTCTCTGTTTGACCCCTTCGAGAATCCCTTTTTGCATTAAGTTCGCTATTTTGTACATTTTTCTTTATTTGTGCAATAAAGTTTAAATAAGGCACCTTTTAGCTGTGTGAAGGTTTTCTAAATTTTAAATTTAATAGTAATATGTATTTAGGTTCTCCTTTGTGCTGTCAGTGGATGCCCAAGTGGGTTCTGGATACTTAGACTGGAAACAATTTGAAAAGGAGCACGCGCCCCACTACTTCGATCGGATCGAGTATACCACTTATTACCATCAGGTAAAGAATCGATGCACACCAGCCACACACACCGTCCCCCAAATGACGGCCATTTGACCTCCCCACCGGTCGGTGGGGAGCGACCCGCGACAACCGCCGCAGCCGAAAGGCGGTAGCGGCCCCTCATACCTCCCTGACGGGGGGTATCGACAGACATCCAGTCCAGAATCGATGCTTTCATTCGATCAAACCTTAGTTCTAACCTTCTGAGTCCAAGAAACTTTATATTACCTCTCGCGTCGAATAATAGAGTACCTATGACAATTCATTGTTACAAGTTTTATTTACTTGCAATGTACTCGTCAGTCAGCATCAAAAGTAGCAGATAAAACAACGCTTCAAAAGTATCTACCATTCTGTAACAGCTTAACAAAAAGTAATGGTTCTATATTTAGAACAATTAAGATTGTAAAATATATACTTTTGAACGTAAATTTTAGAGATTTATCCATATTCGGAAAAGTTATTCGGAATATCAGATACTTTTGGCGCGTTGTTTCATCCGCTAATATTGATGCTGACTGTACTATGCAGGTATGTAATGTTACTATTTTTTGAAGAGTTAAATCTTGCAAGTTAAATTTGACTCACTCCCGGTATCCGATAAGCTGAAAAGAGTGTAGCAGGATTTTTTATAAAATTTCCCCCAGAGCTTTTAGTTCGAAACTATAACCAACGATACCTAGTAAAGAGGATGATACCCTCCACAACATTGCAACCTCGTCTAACACCCTGGAGGACAATACCCGATAAACCCCAAAACAATATTTTTTCTGCTCATCTATGTAACGAAGAAATTCTCAATTTGCTCAAATATTAGTCATTTAGTCATTTATTTATTGCAACCATAGTTTAGTACAGATCTTAATAACTAAGTACATTCAGAGTCATATGGGCCCTGGCAGGGCATTGCAATGTCATACATATTTTAATTTACAATTATCTCAATCGTTATTCGTGAATCTACTTATTTGATACTTATTATGCATGCATATATTTTTATAATCCCATATCTAGTCTTAATTTTGTATATTATGTCACACTTATTATTTATATTTTTACAACTATTTGTTTGCACTTACATCTAGATCCTATTTCATGTCAAGTTAGGTATATATTTAAATTTTAACCATAATTCCAGAATTAATACAAAAGCAAAATAAGTCAAAACAATAAATAAAAATAAAAATAAGATTATTGGAACTAAAGGCCATTGTTAAAAAAAGAGCCCCCTGTTTCATTCCTTTATATATAAAAAAAACAACGGGTTGCACTCCGGGAGTGCCGGCAAAAGTGAAAACTTGAATATTAACGTTGTGCATTTTCAGTTTCACAATTTCCAAGTCCTGAATAATCTACTTGCTACTTATTTGACGAGTAGAGTCATCGTTGAATGATTTTTATAATTTTATGGAGCCGAGTGAAGGGCACTGCATAAGGCATATATAAGTTTATAGTATTGATATTATGAATGTCACAATTACATATATATATATTTATATATATAATATTACTTATTACTTAAAAAATAATTTTCAAAGTCGGTTCAGAAATGACGGAGCTATGAAGTAACAAACATAAAAAAACATACAAACTCAAGCAGTGCTTGAAAGCAAAAAACCACTACTGAAGCAAAAAAATCCTTCGCCGATATGGTCAAGAATGGGAACAGCTATGGCAAGGCAATATATGGCTGGGCGCTCGAGTCAGTCGAGAGGAGGGCCAAGAGAATTATTTATGACGACGATCTGACGAATGCTCGACTTCAAAGTCTGGAGCATCGTCGCAAGGTTAAGATCGTTAGGCTGGCAAACGATCTTGTATAGGATACATTTCGGAGAGTGTACTGAGGATTTGCACAATCTTATTCCTCCGTCCCCATTTCACCATCGGACTACCAGACAATCGGCACTCCGGAATCGCTTCATGGTAGGTATTCCACAAATACGCACGAAGCGTTTCGCTTCAACATTCCTTATGCGAACTGCCAAGGAGTGGAATGCCCTGCCCGAGTCTGTGTTTCCGTATGAGTACAATCTGAATCTCTTCAAGGCTAGAGTAAATAGGTATCTCATAGGTAAGCGTGCTCCACCGTAGACCGCATCATCACTTACCATCAGGTGGGATCGTGGTCAAACGCCTGCCTATCCTCCATAAAAAAAAAGTTCGACTGTGGTGCCTACAAGTACTAAGTAACATCGTAATTTACCCTGCGGGTAAAGAAAAATCCAGTGAGGATAGGATAGATTTATTTGTAAATTAATTATGTCACCACTTAACATTTTTTAAAGTAGAACATAGTCACTTAGTTTATTGTTATTATAAATAATATTTTTGTTCGGTAAGCATTTACCCAATTACTCATTAACCTACAAAAATAGCATACTCGTACCTAATAAATAAGATACAAGTATATGTTTACTTTAGTTCAAAGATAATTTGAAATAGAGGTGGACTCTCAAAGTAAACTTTGTAGCCACAGTAAATTTATTTAATCCTTTCGACAAATAATTAAAACTTTTAGAATGCCATTTGACTTTGATCCTTATTCTTTCGATAGCGCCATAATTTTTGTCCTATGCTCTATTAGATGGCGCAACTTTTTGATATTTAATAAATTTAATACAATGCTAAAAATAAAATAAGCATAATACATTTTATTGAATAAATATTATCTTATCTTATCTTTATTTACTGTAGTATGTTACTTTCTATTTATTGTTTTCCATTACATATTTTTTTCTAATTACTTCCTATACTTATATTCTGATTAAGTATTTCATTTTTTTTTGTTACTGACTTTTGCTAATTTTTTTTAATGTCTTCATTTCCATGTTGTTAATTTTTGCATGCGTGCTTGTTAGCAAAATGCATTGTGCTTGAATAGTTTTAACACCTTTTTTTACTCAAATGAATATATGAGATTGATTGCTTTTACTTCCAGCTCGTAAAACCACGTATGAAACCAAAAAGACCGGCAGACCTCACGCCGGATTGGAAGATTGACGAAATGCCCCCAGAGCCATATTCGCAGAGTTTCTACCAAGAATTTGAGAGACCATATAAGTTGCAGCCGTTCACTATGAGCGCTGCATTTTGGGACGCGTCCGTTGACAACTTTGTAAGTATGTTCCTGGACCAGAGATATAATAGATACAGCAAATATCACGATTTGTATTGAAACCAACGCTCATGTAACTCCTCTGGAGTTGCAGGTGTACATAGGCTACGGAGACTGCTTACCATCAGGCAGGCCGTATGCTTGTTTGCCACCGACGTAGTATAAAAAATAAAAATAAAAAATAAAAATAAAAACCAAGCGTACTGATTTTTTACCACCTACTGTGACATCACAACAAATGTAATAATAGGAAATCCAAACCGATTCACCGACCATAAAATCGATTAACATGAATGACATCGATTTTGACAAAAATTAACTGTTTTGTTCGATAGGCTCATATGGAACTGTTTAAAGCATACAACGTTAATGCAATTTCAATTGTTTTATAGTATTTTATGCAACAGTTGTATAAGAAGGGTCAAAAAAGGCGAGTGGCGTGAGTTACACGCCACGCCACGAGCATTTTTTGACCTACTTATACAACGCATACAATATTTTTCCTACGAGTCAACAAAAATAAATCTTAATTTAGGTAAACAAAGCAAAAGTATATAGCCAAGACGCGCGAGCATACCTTGTTACGCGCCCGGCCCGCCCCGGGCCGCGGCCGGCCGGTCAGCGACATCTTCTCGTAACTCATGAGGCCCTGGTACCTACTTGCTACTTGCTAAATAAAATTTTTGGACAGTTTTTTCTCGATTTTGGCCACCGTAGCCTACGGAGACTAACAAGCAACGCTAAGCGGTCTTCGTAGTCTATGGGTGTTGCTATATTACGGGTGTCACATGCGTGTTTCTGACTTATGAAGTAATTGTTTTACTATGCAACCAAATGAATATTTTGTAAGTTGGCAGCAATGCACTTAGTTTAAAACAGTATTCGTTTTGATTTTGTTAGTTTGGTAGCCATTAATCGCAGTAACGTTATAGCGATTAAAAGCACAAGTGCTGTTATGAGGAACAGACAATATAGACTTTTCTTGAAACCTTTTATGTACCTATGTTCTTATATTCGTGTTAATTAATGCATAAATGACAGATAACAGTAGAGGAGTAGGAAAAATTGTTTTTTTCTCAGTGTATTATGATAAGACTATAGGTTAAATTAGTATGTGTTAATAACCAGTGATGTGTCATTATCGGGAATATATGAAATCATTTCCGAGGTGAAACTGAAAATACTCCCAGGTATGGTTCCCGGTAATATTCCCAAGAATCAGTAATGTATGGAAATATTCAAATTTAGTACATGTGATGTGTGTATGTGTGTGTTATGTTTGTTTATATTAAACCAGTACGTGTGGACTAATCACACAAAGTGAAAAAAAAAAACAACGTAGTTATGGCATTTTAGTTTAGTTTTAGTGGTATTTTCCCAATTTAAAAATAGCAATAGGTTCAACAAGGTATCTAGTCTCAAAGGGATACGGGATAAGGGGTAGGATTGAGACTATACACGTAGGTTCACGTTCACTCGTTCGGGTCCGAAATTACGACTAACTCAATATTTCCTAGTCCACCCGTATCTGTATGTTTAAGCGGCGCAAATTTGGGCCAATCACAAGCGATATTCAATGGTTCTGATGTTGGTAATGCTGCTCGAACGGAATTGTAATGAATTGTTATAACTGGCTAAAAAGTGTAATGTTACAGGACCATCCCCAACTCCTGGGTTGTTACTGCTGTACTGTGTACAAAAAAAAAGTCCCACTCTCCGGCTGCGCGGTCCTTACGACTCGGCACATTCTGACTACGGCCACGTCCACAGAACTTGTGCTTAAAGAACTTGACGAGGTAATATAATTTTTGCGATGAGTTTTTTTCGGGGGTTTTTTATCTTTTATGCAGAGCCGTCTTCAGCGTATGCCAAAGCAACAATGTGTATTAAGATTCAAAATAGAACAGCTTATTCTGAGATAACGAGTTTAGGTAATCTAGTCATGATTATATGTCGCCTGTGGGTGGTCTGTCAGGTAAAATTATAAGCTATTACATGAATTTCAACCATATAATTAAGACGGTAAAATTGGTTTTTAATCGGGTTTATTTCCGTTCAGTCAGTAGCAGTAGCGTTAGTAACCTCTGCATAAAATAAACAATATCTTTTGTTTAATGGCTCAGTTTCATTGGTCGACAACTCGGTCAATATAAAGCGTGCAGGGACTCCCCGCAGGTGGTATCGGTATAACGACTAGTGAAACCCGTAAGTCGATAGTTCGGCGATGCTGTATGCATTCGGGTGAAGCTTACCGCCTGCGGGGGGCGGTAAAGTCGTATAACGACTAGTGCAACTCATAATGACTCACAACTAACGCGTTTTGGAAACGTCCCCATCGAAACATGAAAACAGTTCCCCGAATGCGGGCCCTATGGCATGCTTTATGGAAATCTCCCGCACCCCGCATGCGGGCCCTATCGACCAATGAAACTGAGCCATAACAGATTGAAAGGCCCAAAAAATCACCTCATAAAATTCGTACCATATTTATTATTCATTTATTTCTTAAAAACAAAAATGCAATAGTACATTAATAAATTTTTTAATGAAGAGAGAGTATTTTTTAAAGCTTAAATAATATTTTTCACTAAACAAACTGGTAAAGGCCCTCTTGATTGTTAATAAATTAATGAGAAAATTGCATTTTATCTATATGTGGAGCAAAGTAATCAGATGCAAATATTGAGTTGTTTCCTTATATTAGCTGGTAGAATTGCCTTCATTGATGATTTTGAATAATAACTTTTTATTATGTTCATTTGGATTTGATTAAGTTTGATTTTTTTAATATTTCATAGGTAGTTAGTATTTTCCTCGCGTTGGTGTGGTGAAAAATTTCGTGTTTCACTCTGAGGCAAAGTTTGTTTAACCCTCGTGCCCTAAAATCCTCGCAACGCTCAAGATTTCACTTCTCGAACCACTCGCAACTCTCGTGGTGCATTAGCACGAGCGGTTTAACAACAACTTTGCCCCCTTGTAAACTAAATAACTATTGAAACATATGTAATAATTTAATAACAATACTTCCGTGAGACACAGACATATTAAATATTTTAAAACGGGTCACTCACGTATTTTCAGTAGAAAACGCTCGACATGTTTCACTCCGTTCCCCGGTCTCCGTTCAACGCAAGCTCCTGACAACACTCCTCGGAACGGAGTGACATGTCGAGACGTCAGTGACCCGTCTTAACATATGTAATGATGTCCTCGTAGCTGATGAGATACGAGTAAGCAATATTTGTTATATGGTTGCAAAATTATTTCCAGCTTGGGCGTTAATACTTGAATCCCACTACACCTTTCACCTTTGCTTCGTTCAGGATTCAATGTACGCCCATTTTGCTCCCTTGTGATACAATCTACTTCATAATACTACACTCAGTTGGAGCGTAACTTTTTGAGTTGTGAGTCGTGTAATTTCGGTTGCTCAATTTTCTGCTCCATTTGGTTTCATACAAAACGCCTGTTTGACGCAAAATGAGTTACTACCGACATACATTAGAATTTGCAGCTAATATTACGCAGCTCACAACTCACAAAATTATGCTCGTCTAGCTTCACACAGACTGTCTATAGTAAAAAAAAACAACGGGTCGGGTTGCACTCCGGGAGTGCCGGCAGAAGTGAAAATTTGAATATTAACGTTGTGCATTTTTGATATTTTGGAATGGTTAGGGAATAATTTTGCACGAATAGCTTTTATTATCAGTATAAAAGTACTATAATGTAGGTATGTGGTAAAATACAATATTCAAGTTTTTACTTCTGCCAGAACCAAAGAAATCATAAAATCATAGAAGTCTATTGGCTTAAATGACATTGTAACAGTTTTTCGATCAGGTCACGTGTCCGTCTGACGAATCTGTCGGTCACGTGACCTGTCGCGAGTTTAACATTTTTTCCCCATCACAAAAAGTACACAGCGCCGCTAAAGAAGTTTCCACTGACTGACCGACAGATTCGTCAGATTGAAAATTTGTAAGACGGACACGTGACCTGATCGAAAAACTCCATGATTGTTCTAGTAATGATGATGGTGTAAGAGTCGTTGAAATTATGGATGGAAGTCGAATTTTCTGAGAGATAAACATTTGATGTTAAATAATTGTAATAGGTCTGATGTGTTAAATTTTTAATGTAATATAAATTGTCATGTTTATGTACGATAGTGCAATAAATGAATATTGTATTTTACCACGTAAATGATAGTACTTTTATACTGATAATTAAAGCAATTCGTGCAAAATTATTCCCTAACCATTCCAAAATATCAAAAATGCACAATGTTAATATTTCAGTGCCCCTAGTGTAAATTTAGTCGATAGCGAAACGTGACGTACGCGTTTGCGTTAAGTCTCATTTTGTATGGGTTTTTTGAACAGCGCGCCAAGCATGAAATTTAACGCAAACGCGTACGTAACGTTTCGCTGTCGAAAATATTTACACTAGGGGTACAGTTTTCACTTCTGCCGGACCCGGCGTGCAACCCGTTGTTTTTTTTATTGAATCAGAATTTGTAATATTTTTATTTTATACAGGATGTAGAAACTTTGGAAGGTATTCTTGGTGCCTGGTACGATATTTCGCAATATTCATCAAACAACAGCGTGTATATGACCCCTGCAAGAATTCATTATCATCCTAAAGTAAGTTTGTATAAAAAAGGACGCATACCTCGAAAAATTTCGTACATTTCTTTTTTTTTATGATAGATAAGCGATTACCGCCGCCCATGGACACCTGCAACACTAGAGGGGTTGTACGTGCGTTGCCGGCATTTAAGATGGGAGTACGCTCTTTTCTTGAAGGTTTGAAGGTCGTATCTGTCCGGAAATACCGCAGGCGACAGTTTATTCCACAGTTTAGCTGTGCGAGGCAGAATGTTCCAACCTGAAAGACTGCCAACCATCTAAATGGTGAGGATGGAAATGTACATTTGTACATTTGTACGTTTCGTATCTTAAAAGAGCGTATCTTATATCACACGCGCCGCACGTTAAGAGGCTGTCAATACCTAAAGCGCGCACACTGTCTATTTGTATCGGAGTAAATGAGATAGCACTGTCGCATGTTACTAGGCCTGGGCAAGGGAATAATAAGAAAAATATTTAAATAAAAAAAAGTGGATTATTAGTGTAATATTTCACTCAACCACGGTTTAGATATAAATGTTTTGAAATTGTGATTTTAATTGCAGACCCATAAGTCAAAACAATAAAGACATAAAACCGTTTAATTGTGATTTTAAGACCAATCTTTGCAATTATTTTCTATCGAGCCGATTTCGTTAAATCGTGTATCGAGTACAACCACGGTCTTTGAAATATAATTAATATATAGGTGCTAATCACTATAGTTTATAAAGAAAACCACTAAGTCCAAACAAGCGATGTAATGACAGAAGAAATTTACAATAGAGAGAAGATGAAACAGTTTGAAGAAGAGCGATAGAAAATAGGAAAGTTTAAAGCCGAAAGCAAAACGTTATCGTATACGTAAGCGCGCGGGCAAAGCGACGTGCGTCGTGCTCGGAGTAGGGATCGGCACTGTCGGGCGCGAGCGCCGCTCGACTGGGAGCCGGTTCGTAGGCGCGCCGTCCCCTGCGTCTTGCCGCCCCCGCGGTGGTCATCGCGTAGATGAGTGGGAGTGCATAGGTGTGCACCTCACCACCCCCCTGGGAGAATCAGCGTCCTGCCGAGAAATAATCAGGAAATTTTACATGTCTGCCAGACCGAGTGGTCCTGATCGGCGGAGGAGAAAGTAAATTAGGATTAGCAGGAGAGGTATTACTCAAAGTGAAAGCAGGTTTCACACGATCGATAGATACAGTCACCGGTCCTCTGGGAAGTTCTACGGTGACTGTCTTCTCTGTCCTTTTAAGAACACGATATGGGCCAGTATATGGCGGTTCTAATGCTCCTCTCAGAGAGTCTGTACGTAAGTAAATATGAGTACAAGACTCTTGAACTCCTGACTCCTGAAGACTCCTGAACATATATTTTTCTTACTTGACTAAAACAAATAGTCTTTCTTAAAAAACTGTTCAAGTAACATCAATTTCAAGGACATTGGGTGTTGACAGCCTCTTAATTTGCTGTCCCACCCAAGATGTCCATGATACGCCGCGCCGCGGTCAGTGATGCTGTGCGAGCGGTACTTACTTACTTACTTACTCCGTTGGCTCAGCGACCCAAAATGAGACTTGGCCTCCGACACAAGACAGCGCCACTTTTCTCGGTCCTGTGCGACCTCTCGCCAATTGTCGACTCGAAGCTCGCGCAGATCCGCCTCCACCATGTCGCTCCAGCGATACCTAGGGCGTCCGATAGGACGTCCTCCTGTTAGGCGACCCAGGTACGCTCTTTTTACGTTCCGATCTTCGTCCATTCTCTCAAGGTGGCCGAACCAACGGAGTCTGTGAGCTGTGGGTTTGTGGGCTGTGCGAGCGGTGCAGCAATATAATTTTGTGCCTGCATAGGAGATGAAAACGGGCGAATCAATGTAAAAAAATCCTCGTGTTAACCATAAACATCCTTACTTTAGTAGTTGAATGTTACAAAAAAAGCGGCCTTGTGCGAGTCGGACTCGCCCGTGAAGGGTTCCGTACCATTTATGACGTATTAAAAAAAAAACTACTTACTAGATCTCGTTCCAACCAATTTCCGGTGGAAGTTTGCATGGTAATGTACATCATACTCATACATTTTTTTTTAGTTTTGTCATTCTCTTATTTTAGAAGTTACACGGGAGGGACACACATTTTACCACTTTGGAAGTGTCTCTCGCGCAAATTATTCACTTTAGAAAAAAAAAAATACTACAAACCTCAATATCATTTTGAAGACCTATCTATAGATAACCCACATGTATGGGTTTGATGAAAAAAAAATTTGAGTTTCAGTTCTAAGTATGAGGAACCCCCAAAATTCATTGTTTGATGTGAAAATCTTAATGCGGTTCACAGAATACATCTACTTACCAAGTTTCAACAGTAAAAAGTGGCTGTGACATACGAACGGACAGACATACATGACGAATCAGTAAGGGTCTCCCCAAACCAGTCGACGCGGAGTCGGCTTTCGCCGAGTGTTTTACACCACACTATTCGCATTTAGCCGATCGACCGTCTCCGCGGTTGGACACCTGCGTTTAGCAGTCTCATCCTCCTTGCGGCCGTAGAGACGCCCGATCGCCTGCGACTTGCTATGGCAACAGTTGTAAAGCGACGGTCGGCTCTCCCGTGCTCCGTCCTGCCGTCGAGACGTCAGACAGCACACGTATAGCCGTTGAGTCCGACGAACAGATGTAGGACAGCGGGTGATCGGCAATCGTAAATCTCATTTTTGGAGACTGGTTGTATAAACACTTATATTTACCGACTAATATTATTAAAAGGTCGATCTGTCATTATTACTTCCGTGTTGTCAGATCTATTGCAGATTTTAATGTGGGTAATAATTCAAATCAACAAATACAAACGCATCAGTAGCTACTTCGGCCGTCATCGGCTCTGTTCGGCCGTCGTCAGCTATGTTCGGCCGTCGAAGACGCTGAACGGCTTCCGCCACCTATGACCGGTCCTTATCGTAGGTACTCGGCCGTGATCGGAGCCGTTCAACTCTTTCCGGCACCGTACGGCGGTATAAGGAGATTTATGAATGCGAACGTGTGCGGTAGGCTGCAAACAGCGTCGTACGAATGCGAACAGCTTTACGGCAAAACGCCGTTTTCCCGTCGAAAGACGTCGTTTCGCGTGGGCCGAGCCGATTTACGACTTATTCGCTCTTATTGCGTTGACATAAAGCTTTTTCCGTACGCGATTTGCCGAAACGGCGTCGACTAGTTTGGGGAGACCCTAAGGGTTCCGTTTTTTGCCATTTGGCTACCGAACCCTAAAAATGGATTTCCCAAATATTAACGTACTCAAACTTCTATACAAGGTTTGTTGCGTAGCGTATAAAATATATATATATATATATATATATATATTTATATTCATTCTCTCGCACCACGCGCGCGATTGGTCGCAACTAGTTCCGTTGGACTGGCTCGAATTCGTGAGTGACACCACTGAACTAGTACCATTCTTAGTGCCCGTAAGGCCCGTCCTTAGAAATATGTCAATGATTTTAGTGTAGTGTAGTTTAAATCTTACCACTTCTTAACATTAGCTAAGTCTCCAAATAATTAATATTTTGATATTTACTATCGAACTTGCCTAATGAGGTAGGAATTAGGTGAAAGAACAATGTAGGTTGCAGGTTGGACTTTGGATTTGATAGACTGTGACCATGAATAGTATATGATTGAAAAAAAAAATAGTCGGCGATAAGAGCTTGTATCAAATATCAAAAAAATAGTTACGAACTTATTGACCGGGGTAACCTTCGGTGAAGGTCTTCGTTGCAGGTTGGGCAAAAATGCTTTCGTTTGTCCGGATTTTATCATCTATAGGACCAATGTTCGAGAAATTTCGTGAGCAGGTTCAATAATTAAATAATATTTTTTGCCGATACAGTTTTTGGATTTACTTAAAAATGGCGGAATAATACATTTATTTATTCAGTTTTAAGCTATACTCGCCAGGTTTAAAGCCCACAGAGCCAGTAGTTTTAATTTAATTCATATTGTTTCAGTATATAATGCCAGAAAATGTAAATGCCTCACATCCGATCCCGGGAGTCTTTGATTTGGCAGTATGGGCATCAACAGTTCCATTTTATCGACATTACTGGGACTATAAGTTGGGTTATATAAACACCTACGTATGCAACAGAGCTGGATCATATTGGTAATTATATTCGCTAAAAATACTCTTTCATATTCTGAATTTTTCTAAGTTAAATCTAGTTCAAACCGTACAAAAGTACCGCTAAATGGATTAAAATATAGTTCAAACGGATGCCGCTAGCATTAATGTGCGATGGACTTCAAGAAACTCCGGCAAAATGTATTTCGCTTCCATGACCTACAGCTCTCGACTAAAATTGGTGTATCCATGGCAGCAGTGCTGCCCAATCTACTCTACTCATCTAGGATGTTTTAAAAAGATGTGTCCCGCCGAGTTTCTTGCCGTTCCATATTGGGATACCCTCCTCCAATTGAGGGGGGATTTAAATCTTCTCGGGTCAGAGGTGCAGGGTTAGAGCCGGTGTAGCTTTATTTGATGTTCATAAGTGCATTGTAACATGCCAACTTGAATAATAAACTATCTTTATCTTTACCGTAAGCATATCCGTACATTCGACAGATTTCACCTCAAATGCCTTCGAGACATCATGAATATCAAATGGTCCGACCGGGTCAGAAATACAAACGGCCTTATGCGCACCAATGTTGGAGGCATTGAGGTGTATCTGATGAGACGGTAGCCGAGCTGCGGTTGTGTGTCTCGGATATCAGAAGACACAGTGGCGAAGCTTCTTCTTTTCAGAACTCTTGAATTGTAAACATGAAAGCGGTGGCCAATTATTACGATATAATGAAGTTCTGAAAAGATGTGTGACTATGCAAACTAGAGCCCTCTGACTGGAAGCGACAGGCAGCGATGCGGCCCGAATGGCGGCGCCTCATTCTTGATCGAGTCAACGATTTTCAGTTTTCTCATTGTTTCTGCAACCAGCTGCGATTCAATATTTTCTTGATTTGGACATATTTTATCGCAACACCAATATTGGTGAAGGCCGCGCGGCCCGGAGTGACATACGCCTGCCTGAACGTCGTCGCAGTGTTCTTGACAGAATACGAAATGAGCTTAAGGCTCAGCTGCTAACTTCAATTTCCTACAAATATCAAACATTTATTCAGCAAATAGGCCACAGGAGCACTTTTACATGTCCATTTTTACAAACAATAAAAATTACAAAAAACAATTAAAAATATGGAATCGATGAAATAATAAATACTTTATTAGAGATGTATACTGTCTCTAAATGTCAAATTACACAAAAAAAACAATGATAAAAAAATAAAAACCAACAAATACTAAAATTCTTTAGAGATGTATATGTCTCTTAGTGTTAGAGATAAAATATAAAAAAAAGATCAAATATCAAATATCAAACATTTATTCAGCAAATAGGCCACAAGGGGCACTTTTACATGTCCATTTTTACAAACAATAAATTAAAAAAAAAAACAATTACAAATATCGAATCTATGAAATAATAAATACTTTATTAGAGATGTATACTGTCTCTAAATGTCAAATTACATAAAAAAAAACTATGATAAAAAAATAAAACCATAAAATACTAAAATTCTTTAGAGATGTATAAGTCTCTAAGTGTCAGAGATAAAATATAAAAATATATATTAAATTATCCTTAGAGATGTAGAGGGTCGCCAAGGCTTGAATTCTTATATAAATAATTAAAAGACAAAAAAATTAAAACAGACAAAATATTAAATTATCCTTAGAGATGTAGAGGGTCTACAAGGCTTGAATTCTTATTTAAATAATTAAAAGACAAAAAATTAAATCAGACAAGAACCTAATGAAGTGTCTCACGTTAATGCCACTCAAAAGTAAAGTTACATACTTATAACATAACATGTAGCCCGTGTAAGCTTAAACAGACCGGTCTCCACAAACAGCACCCGTTCACGAGTATGACGTGCATCTCAGCCATCGCCTCCCTCAACCTTCATTCGGGAAAGTGGCGACCCGATCGACGACGCCACCGTAAGTAAAGACTTTTAAGCGAGCATGACATGGTCAAGCTGCCGGGTTGTATTAATATAAATATAATAAAAAAATTGTGAGATACAACATTTGTGCTTGTAACTAACATTAAAGACCGCATAGCGCCACATAAACGCGACTACATATTATTCGTAAGGAGTATGCCTACCTATAAAACTAAATTATATAAGTTGACTTAGAGATGTACAGGTCTCTAAGTGTCCGAATCATTAAAATAGGTACCTATTAAAATAAAATGAAATTAAAATAAAATTTAAAATAAAATAAAATCTTAGAGGTGTATAAGGTCTCTAAGTGTCCAAAACTAAAATAATACAATCAAACGAGAACATGATGGTCTCTTGTGTCGGTTCTACTATGTAGGTGCTATGCTGAGGTACCCAAAATGTACTCGAATATTTAGCAGGGAGATAGGGTACGTGAGCTACCTGAGGGCACACCCAAGAGTGGAACTAAAAATGCTTCTCCAGAGCACACTGTCGCTGTGCCCAAAATCGGTCATGAGTATCATCAATGTGCGACATTCCATGAGATAAGGTACATATGTTTGTGACAATCAGCACCACTTTCGCTCTACCGACTTCGCACTTTGCCAATACCTGGGGACCATTTCTCGAACGCTATTAGACTAATATCGTAACACACTAATAATATAAGACTAATACTGTTCGTTAAATGGAACCCTGCCCGTGCCTAGTACAAGTAGTAGTAACTTAACTACTTTAATGTTCTAAATAAGGTACAAAAACATGCCAGAAACAATAAATAAAATAACTTAAAATTAAAAATTAATCTAAATACAGACTATACAAAAATAAAACTACACTAAACTAAATCTAAAAAAGCGGGCAAGTGCGAGTCGGACTCGCCCATGAAGGGTTCCGTACCATTTATGACGTATTAAAATAAAACTACTTACTAGATCTCGTTCAATAAGCGCTGGTGGCCTAGCGGTAAGAGCGTGCGACTTGCAATCCGGAGGTCGCGGGTTCAAACCCCGGCTCGTACCAATGAGTTTTTCGGAACTTATGTACGAAATATCATTTGATATTTACCAGTCGCTTTTCGGTGAAGGAAAACATCGTGAGGAAACCGGACTAATCCCAACAAGGCCTAGTTTATCCTCTGGGTTGGAAGGTCTGATGGCAGTCGCTTTCGTAAAAACTAGTGCCTACGCCAAATCTTGGGATTAGTTGTCAAGCGGACCCCAGGCTCCCATGAGCCGTGGCAAATGCCGGGACAACGCGAGGAAGAAGACTAGATCTCGTTCAAACCAATTTTCGGTGGAAGTTTGCATGGTAATGTATATCATATATATTTTTTTAGTTTTATCATTCTGTTATTTTAGAAGTTACAGGGGGGAGGACACACATTTTACCACTTTGGAAGTGTCTCTCGCGCAAACTATTCAGTACTGGACCCGGGTACGTCCTTGGACCCGGGTACATCCTTAAACTACGTCCACAAGAGAGGTATGGGCATTGTGAATTTCATCTCGCTTTGTGTGGTAGGGCACAGCACAGCGGATGTCATTCCAGATCTAGAGCAGAACCTTACAGAAAACCGCAGCCAAATATATTTATTTATTTATTTATTTATTCATGAACAATATAATAATTGTATTTGAATATAACTACTTACTAAAATTCCTTAAATCTAAGTTCTAAATCTAATAATTATATAATCTAACATGCAGAACAATATCAGAACAATTAATTACCAATTAACTATAATTACGTAGGCAAATAACTAAAATAGGTCACAAACTCCTCTATAGAATAAAAGCACTCTTTCAACATCAATGTTTTCAATTTGATTTTAAAGATATCGAGGCTAGTGATGTTCCTCCACTCACTGGGAAACTTGTTGTAGAGCTGTACACTCTGAAATTCTGCACAATGAGTGACTATTTTAAGTTTAGGCTGCAGTTTACAGTGTAGGTATTTCCTTCGTGTACTTACGCGTGTCTCCCTCTCCTCATTGGTCTCGTACTCATTGAGGCTTTTGACCAGGTCAGTGAGAAGCAGGAGGATGTAAAGACACGGGACAGTCAGTATTTTTAAGTTTATGAAGAAATCCTTGAAGGACTCTGTGGAATGCGCACGATAGTCCTCAAGGCACGCTTTTGAATAACAAAGGCTTTATTCATATTATACTCATAGCTATTCCCCCAGCACTTGACGCTATAACGAAGTTTTGATTCCACTAGTGCATGATATATCATCTTGAGGTATCTTTGCTCCACAATATTTCGTAAACTTCGCAAGATATAACAAGCCGAGCTGATAGAGTTTGCTATGCTTACGAGTTCATTTTTCCATGTCAGTAAACCGTCTATGTGAGTACCGAGAAACTTTACACTGCTTATTAATAATACTAGACCCTACTCATAGTGTTGTGTTCCTGCCGGTGAGTAAGGTTGCCAGAGCTCAACGAGGGGAGGGAGAGTTGTTAGGGCTGGCAACGCGCATGTGATTCCTCTGGAGTTGCAAGCGTACATAGGCTACCGAGACTGCTTACCATCAGGCGGGCCGTATGCTTGTTTGCCGCCGACGTATTATAAAAAAAAGTTTAGAAAAAAATATATATTAGATAGAAACCTTAATATCATTTTTGAAGACCTATCCATAGATACCCCACACGTATGGGTTTGATGAAAAAAAAAGTTTCAGTTCTAAGTATGGGGACCCCCCAAAATGTATTGTTTTTTTTTTGTGTAATAGTAGTTCTATAGTTTCTGAAAAAAAAAACGGCTGTGACATAAACGGACAGACTATAAGGGTTCCGTTTTTTGCCATTTGGCTACGGACTGACTACTTTTCAGCCGCCTCCGCAGCAGCTGCCGCCGTTACCGAAGTTCCGTGGTACGAGGTTACTTAAGTACTTAAATGGTATTTAAGTACTTGTATTTAATAAATACACAAAACAAGTAGGTACCTACATAACACAGACAGGTCAGAGAGGATACAGTAAATGTCTACAAAGTTATCCCCTTAACAATAACGATCGAATGTCAAATACAGCTGCATTACTGTTGCGGCATCTGACGTCATGACGTTGATTACCTGATTGTGTTTAGTTTTTAATACCATATTTCGGAAGGCATCCTCAAAATTATTTCGTTTGTCACATTTCTCATCCTTTACTTTCACACAATTTTTATCATATATCATATCATATCATATATCATATCATATCATATATATATATATATATATATATATATATATATATATATATATATATATCCTATCCTAGTTCGGTGCATGCGCTTTTGTGACAAGACAGGAACAAGAATTTAAAATTGGAAATGCAGAAAAAATAAAATGTCAGAAATTGATAGTGCGGTTGATTTTTTAACGCGTGGTAGAATTATTTAATACAAATTAACTATTAACAAGAAACCAATATTTTCGGTGGATTTTGTATTTTGAAGACTTTAGACTTTTGGACTCAAAATACCAAAAAGCATATTATTACACAGAACTATTCATAAAAGAAGACCTGCACAGCACATTGTCGGGTGTAGGCCTTTACTTATCTATTTTAGTTTACATCTTTTTCCATCAAAAAGCTTAGAAAATTACTACATAAATTTGCTACATTCGTCAAAAGTTTATCTTACTTTCCCATCATGATCGTTAAACATTATATTATAAATTAAAAATAACAAAAATTAAAATAATAATAAAATAAAATTAAAATTAATTGTGTCTACCAATAAGGATCGTCATGTGCAAAAAAAAATATTATGATATAATTATTTATTCTAATTTTTAAAATTCATTTTAATTTTTAAATGATATTATGTTTGTAATTATCTCAGTATAGTTGTGTAGTGTGTAGTTTAAATTTATATTAGCAAATACATGCAATACTTAATTATAAGCTAAGTGTGTGAGCTAAATTGACATATTATTATGTAATGATGACCATGACTGTAACCACACTTAATGCAAATAAATATATTTAATTTAATTGTCTTTTGTTCACTTCTAATTTCTTGGCTACATCATTATCATCATTATATCAACCTTTTATCGCCCACTGCTGAGCAATAGCCTTCGAGTGTGCCACTTGTCTCGGTCTTGAAATAATCTCATCCAGAAGTCATTCGCAATCTTCCAAAAGACGTCAACCCAACGAGCTAACAGACGCCAGGCGCTTCTTCCATCCGGAAGCGGCCACCATTCTGTTAACGTTTTGGTCCACCTGCCATGACTCTAGCAACAAGTCCCATTTCCAGTTTTGTAATGACGTTACCTACGTCTGGCATCTTGGTGCGCCGTTGGATCTTATCATTCCTAGCTTGATCTTGAAGCTCTCTAAGTTCTCAGAGGTTAGTATTAACCTCATACTTTTCTTGTGCAGGCTACAATTCGGCTCCCCGACGCTTGGCTCCGTAAAACAGCCCGTCGCCATAATAGTGGGATTCCAGTTTATACTGTGGTACAAAAGAAAACCCTCCCCTTTTTACAAATATGCGGTGAAAACACAGAAGTACACGGGTAAATGTCCAAAGGTAAGCTTGATTCGATTATATCACTTTCTTGTCCATAACCTATACTCTGTGTCTTTAGGTATTTAAATAAAAGTATACAAAATCTATCCTCAAACGGTTCCTTAAGCCAGTTGAGGGTAGATGAAAACATGTAATAATGTACCTTGGATTGGGGTTACTTTGATAAAAACTTTACCTCTGGTTCAAACTCGAATATTACGCTTTCTGAAGCCATCCTTTGGATTACTGTAGGCAAGATTGAACGTCACTGCCATTTTGTGATTTGTGTCCGAGGGATAAACCATGTCGATCGATGGAAAAAAAATTAAAGTATGTAACTAAAAGTTTATTTCAAAATACTCCGCAAAAACATATTCTCAAGACGACACAAAAAACTAGACAGAGCCACACTAACAGCTAACTACGATCAGTATAATTTGGAACTGCAAAACAAATTTAGCACATTGAATATAGACGTCGACGATATAGAGACTCAATATGACAACATTTTGAAAGCAATTCAATCCGCGAATAGTAAAATCAAGACCAACCAAAAGAAACGCACTGTATTATCAACTGCCACCAGAAATGTAATAAAACAGCGCACTAGTTTTGAAATAGGCTCTGCAGAGTACCGCGCAATAGACAGGAAAACTAAGCGTGGCATCCGGACCGATCTCCGCAACCACAACACTAATCTAGTCACAAGAGCACTAATTAATAACAGATCACTTAGAACTGCAAAAAATGGAATAACGAAAGGGAAATCTTGGATCACCAGCTTAAAGGATGAAAGCGGCCAAAAGCATAGTGACAGGAACAAAATTATGGACATCTGCACAAAATTCTACTCTTCTCTATATTCAGATCCATCCGACTCACATAGTACATCAGAGTATAACTGTGCTGAAACCATCCCTCCCATCACAACCGAAGAAGTGGGTAAAGCCATGTCCACGATGAAGTTCGACAAAAGCCCTGGAGCTGACGGGATTAGCACAGAAGAACTTGTTTTCGGAAAAACCAACCTTTTACTTCCCCTTACCAAATTATTCAATACTATTTTAAAGACAGGACAATTACCACAAAAGCTGCTTCATTCTAATATGATACTTTTGTACAAGAAAGGCGATAAGTTTGACATAGGCAACTATCGACCAATCAGTCTGGTGTCGCATATTTACAAAACATTTATTAAAATTATCGAGTGTCGCATTGCTGGGCAACTCGACCGACATCAACCCCCCGAACAGGCTGGCTTTCGTCCCGGATTTTCCACCACCGACCACCTCCACACACTCAACCAGATCATTGAAAAGTGTAATGAATTTAAGATCCCCCTATATTTAGCATTTGTTGATTACAGAAAAGCATTTGATAGCATAACCCATTCTGCCATAGTAAACACACTCATAAACCAAAACATTAATTCTACTTATATAAACTTAATTAAAAATATATACAATAACAGCACCGCTGATATCAAACTTCAGTACTCCGGTCCGTCGTTCCCTATACAACGAGGTGTTAAACAGGGTGATCCGCTGTCTCCTAAACTATTCACAAGCACCCTCGAAGAAGTTTTCAAGGGCCTGGCGGTTTCCTGGGTGGCTAAGGGAATAGACGTCGGTGGTAGGAAGCTATCAAATCTTCGTTTCGCCGACGAAATCGTTCTCTTTGCCCCTTCTGCAGCAGAACTAAAGCAAATGCTCCAAGATCTGAGCAACGCAAGCCTTCAGGTTGGACTTGAAATGAACCGCGCGAAGACTCAAGTTATGACCAACAGTAGGAATCGTCGCAGTATCGACGTGGACGGGCAGAGCATACAGTATGTTGACGAGTACATCTACTTGGGCCAGCTAGTCTCTTTCAGTAACAGGCAAGACAAGGAAATAGAGCGCCGTGTTCAAAATGCCTGGAAGAGCTACTGGTCCATGAAAGAGCTAATGAAGGGTAACCTTCCATTGTCACTGAAGCGCAAACTCGTTGACATGTGTATTCTGCCTGTTCTAACCTACGGGGCCCAAGCTTGGTCACTCACAGAGATTCAGAAGTCCAAACTGAAGGTTTGCCAACGCGCTATGGAGCGCAGCATTCTAGGTATTAAACTAACGGATCGGATAAGAAACACCACGCTGCGTTCAAAAACCCGCATTGCTGACGTTGGCGAGAAAACCGCTAGGCTAAAATGGGACTGGGCCGGTCACGTCTACCGCATGCACCCAGAGAGGTGGGCTAGCATAGCCACCAAGTGGATGCTGGTAGAGGGACGTGGACGGGGCAGGCCCAGGCGGAGATGGCGGGATGACCTGGACAGCTTCCTGAACAACTGGCCGGAGGAAACACCAAATCGGGAATCGTGGAAATCAAGGGGAGAGGCCTTTGCCCAGCAGTGGGACACTCAAACAGGCTATTAAAAAAAAAACAAAAAGTTTTGTGTACTTTTAATAGCCTGTATAACTTAAATCAATACATTAATTTGATGTAGATATGTAGTTCATTAAATCAGGCATGTATCGGCCTATTATATCGATTCTTGATGCAAATCATGAACGCCACGCCCATTTGTATTTTTTCGGTTTTTCTGGCATGGGGCTCATTGTTCGCCTATAAGGGTTTACTTTGATCACTGATCAATAACACCACGCGAAATATACATAGTTTTTGTTAATATTATTGAGATAATTAATGCGTAACTGATTTTTGTTTTATTGTTTTAAAATAATGCCTCGAACATATACCTAAACAACGATCTTTTTTTTTTTACTTGTACTGAACCAATTTATTGACAATAACAATATACATAATGGATATATACAGATGATTACTATAACTAGCTTATATCTAAAATAGGCCCTTGAGGCATTGTACCAAAGATGCTGGCGGCATTTCCTCGTTGTATCGCAATACTGATACGTTGTGCGAGGAAGCCGCCAGCTCTTCGGTCACCAGTTACGTCAACCAGACGTTTCGCGATTTCTCCAAAAAACTTGTGCGCGCTGGGACCCCATGGACCTAGAGTTTCAACGCCAAAAGGTACGAAATGGTACTCTCTACCGAGGCTCTTATATTTATTACGTTTCAAAATTTCGGCGCTTTCCGCCGCTGCGCCCGTTTTTACATTAGTCCGTTGGAGGTGGGACGGTGCCAGTGTGTCTACGTAGGTAGCATCCCACACTAACATCCGTCCCAAGCTCCAAGCAACCAAGGACACCCCATCAGGCCCCTTGCCATCATCCCTGATAATGCCAGTTGGCTCAAGAAGAGCAGGCACATTGATGGTGGCAAGAGATCGACGAATTATGTCATTAAGCGACGCATGTCTTGAAAAACGACCTGCACTTTTTTGACAAGATAATCCGTGGTGTCCCAGTCGGTCCACGTCCGTGCCACAAGAGCATATATGTGGCGTACATACCGAAACCCCGAGTCGCAAACCAGTCGCCAGTCTTAGGGAGGTCGGATCCAACATATATAAAACATTCCCGCACTCAAAATACGGGGTATGCTCGTCATTCATATTTCTTCTCAAAAGCCCAGCTTTAACTTGAGGTTTTCTAGTTAAATCAGATTCTTTCTAAGTTTTCGTGACACTATATGACTGCATAACATAATATAGTATGTAATATGTATTTTTTTCGTGGACCTTCGCAGATCGGTTGCAATGCTTTTAAAAAAATGGCCGCTAAAATGAATTTTTGAACTTCTATAATTGAAATCCCAAGTTACGATATTTATGTACTCGTATCTGTGTGTGTTGTGTGACTTGTGTGTGTGTTGCTAAATAGCTATTGGATTGCTTTTACAAGGCTTTTAGAGCAACAGAGAAAAGAGTTGGGTAACAGTTGTATTAAAGCGCCTTATTCAGGAAACTAGCTATTCTATAGCTGTTATATGATTACTATACAACAATAGTGCTGAATATATGTGATTTAGTCACAGTTACTCAGCATTTGACAAAATGTAGAATAAAAGTGCTAAAAGACGTTTATACGACATGATTATAACACAAATTAGCGAAAATCACTAAATAGTCGTGATATTATACGATATAGTGGTGTTTCAACAACCGTAACTCGACTGTTAAACGATTACATGTTGAGTAATACAATTCTTATAGGATTGTTTTGCATATATATATGTTTATGTATGCATATATTTATTTAGAATATGTATCTTATATATAGGATACGTGTATATAGATTTATGTATATGTTATAGTATGCCTTCGGGTTTTCTACTTTTTATTTTATTTTATTATTATTGATTGCTGTCGTCCTTCTTTTATGTGTATCCAAAATTCTCATATTGCTACTGTTAATATTAGGAGATCCCTTTTAGGGATAAGTTCGCCTTTGTATATATCTTTTTTTTTTTGTTCTGTCTGTTTTATGTTAACCTGTTTATGTGCAATAAAGTGACAAACATATATACATACATTATTTTCAGACCGAATGGGGGTGGTTCTTCTGCGTTTGGGGCAGATGGGCTGCATTAGGGCTAGACAGTGGTGCCGCCCTTCACAGGGCAACGCAAGGGCAATCTTGGCTTTACGACGGCCTCCTCGGTATGCACGCTTTCTCTATGGACCTGAGGGCCAAAGAGCTCACCCATTACTTCACTCCATTGGAAAACCACGCCGTCTTGTCCTGGCTTTATGACGCATATATGGGCAGGGAGGATTATCGCTGGCTGGATGATCGTTTTGATAACACGGAATGGGCCGCACCGTTGCCAAAAAAAGGAGTCAAAATCACATGGCTATACAATCGTCACACAACATTTTGGTGGTATGACGTTGGGTTCGAGCCTCCGATATTTTATAAAAAATAACTTAGTCGAGTCTAGACTCTGGCTGGTCTGGACATACACACACAAGTATAAAAAGGTAGTCTAAAACAGCCTCTAGACTCTTGCTTCAACATTCATGTGAACAGGTACGTCTAGGGGCTGTTTCAGACTAGCTTTTTATACTTGTGTGTGTATGTAATTGTAAGTGTATCACCCTCGGCAAGCCATTTATCATTATAGTAAATGATTTAGGGGGAGAGTGCTGCCCTGACTTGTACCGGACCGAGTAAAATAACCACTCTACTCAATGTACTGATTTCTGTCTCGAAAGTAACTAGATAGCGCTTTATATGAACTCTTAAAGGCGTCTTAAGATGTCGTGCCCGTAGCGCCTAGAACACTTTTAAGTGCGTACGTTGTATAAGTATAGTCGCGTGCTTTATTATAAGTATAAAAAATAATTACTAGGTATACTGGAAACTTTGAAGAATACTTTGACAACGTACGCGATAGCACTTAAAAGTGTTCTAGCCGCTACAGGCACGACATCTTACGACGGCCCTTAATGATGCACCTTACTTAATTTGTCAATTGTGTAGCAGCCTTAAGTAGACTATACATTATCTATAACACTTGTTGTAATGGATCTCAATAAAAGATGTTGATAAGAAGCTTTTTATTTAACAATATAAATTTACAATATTCGCACCCAAACCACATTTTTTTTCAACCACATGATTTCAAGAAACATGTCGAAAATTATACACCCAAGCTCGATCCTATTTGCAAGCCCTGTACTCCTTGTGAAAAAGAAGGACTGGTCAGATCGTATGTGTGTCGATTATCGTGAACTAAATGATAACACTGTCCTTGACAGATTCCCATTACCATTAATATCCGATCAAATAAATAGGCACTCCTTACTTAACAGGCCTTGATATAGCCAGTGGGTTTCATCAGATACCAGTCCATGCAGACTTTATCGAAAAAACTGCATTCGTAACACCAGATGGGCAATACAAACACCTGATAATGCCCTTTGGTCATAAAGCCTTAGGAGATCTCGCTAACAAGTGCGTTGTAGTCTACATAGATGACATACAACTACAACTGTACAACTACTTTGTGAATTTGCAATAAAATATTGAGTATTGAGTATAATAATTGTGTATTCCGATATTAAGCAAGGCTTACAGAGGCTTCGCATAGTTTTAATAATTTATAATCATTTATTTGTACATAAAAAGTGTTTACATAAAAGGTGTTACAAAAGTTACATGTCGTAGCCTTTTTAGCCGTTTTTTGTCAGCATGCAAATGGGTCCTTATAATACATAAAATTTGTACTGCATAAGATTACCTTTTGTGCCAGCAATTGATAATAAAATAATTAAGTATGTAATGTCATGGTATAAAGTATTTATAATATAAATTTGACTAATATGAATTTTATACATTACTATACGCAATAAATTCATTAATAGAGTAGAATATTTTTGCCAGTAGCCATTTGCGCTGTTTTAAATGTCGTATATGGCAGATCTTTTATATACTCTGGTAGCTTATTGTACATACATATATGGTGACACCCATTGAGTAACAGGTTTTACTTAAAAGTAGCAGTTCTTTGCTGTTTAGGTACAACAAGCCTGTTTGTATTCCTAGTGTTTCTAGGAAACACCTCCTTTGCTGTCTTAAACAAGTTCATATTCAGTTTTACAAATTTAGAGACTTCAAACACATAGAGACACGGTAGAGGGAGAATATTTAATTCCGAGTAAAGGGGTTTACAAGAATTCATTGGGAACACTCCACGTATGGCACGAATACATTTTTTTTGGCAGACGAAAGCCCTTTGAACATCAGTCCCGTTTTCCCACACGATCAGTCCATACCGAAGCACTGATTCAACGAAGCCGTGATAGGCTATCAATGCTGTTTTTTGATCTGCCGTTGCGCGTAGTCTGTTCATAACAAAAACAAATCGATTAATTTTGATACAAACATGTTCAATATGTTGACATCACTATGTTTCATTTGACATTTCGATTTTGTCAATATTCAGGTGTGATCTGCTGAAACATTTTCAGGAGATTTAGGCTTGAAATTGGTTTTTAATGATAGCTGTTAGTCAGTAGTATATAAAACAGCGGAGTTCTAGGCAATTGATACACTTTAAAAGTGAAATAAAAATATTAAGTTTGAAATTTCGATTTCGTTAATATTCAGGTGTGATCTGCTGAAACATATTCAGGAGATTTTGGGTTAAACTTGGTCTTAAATGATAGCTGTTAGTCAGTAGTGTATAAAACAGCGGAGTTTTAGGCAATTGATACACTTTAAAAGTGAAATAAAAAAATTTGATTGAAATTTCGATTAAGTCCATATTCAGGTGTGATCTGCTGAAACATTTTCAGGAGATTTAGACTTGAATTTGATTTTGAATGATAGCTGTTAGTCAGTAGTATATGAAACAGTGGAGTTCTAGGCAATTGATAAACTTTAAAAGTGAAATAAAAAAATTAGTTTGAAATTTCGATTTAGTCAATATTCAGGTGTGATCTTCTGAAACATTTTCAGGAGATTTAGGCTTGAATTTGGTCTTGAATGATAGCTTTTAGTCATTAATATATAAAACAGTGGAGTTCTAAGCAATTTATATACTTTAAAAATTAAATAAAATATTTAGTTTGAAACTTCGATTTTGTCAATATTCAGATGTGATCTGCTGAAACATTTTCAGGAGATTTAGGCTTGAAATTGGTCTTAAATGATAGCTGTTAGTTACTAGTATATAAAACAGCGGAGTTCTAGGCAATTGATAAACTTTAAATATGAAATAAAAAATTTAGTTTGAAATTTCAATTTCGTCAATATTCAGATTGTGATCTGCTGAAACATTTTAAGGAGATTTAGGCTTGAATTTGGTCTTAAGTCCGACTTACCCTTAACTGACAGATTTCTAATTGGTTTTCCTGTGATCTTTAAATAAAGAACTATTTTGTGTATTTTTTTCAAATTTTAGACCCAGTAGTTTCGGAAATAACGGGGGGGGGAGGGGAAGGTCATTTTTGCCTATTTTCTCGAATGACTTCGAAGCTAGTTATATTGAAAATTTTTTGAAATTCTCATAATAAGTCCTTCCATTTGACATATAACAGGATATACTTTGCAAAACTTTTATTTTTAATTTTCTCGTTTACCAGGGGGTAAAGTGGTCCCTATGTTTGAGATTCATTTCAGTCTTTGGATCACAGATTTACATATGTGTACCAAATAGCAACAAAATCGGTCCATAGTTTCGGAGCAAATAGGCTGTGACAGACGGACAGACGGACAAGCAGGCGCACGAGTGATCCTATAAGGGTTCCGTTTTATCCTTTTGAGGTACGGAACCCTAAAAATGTACGTAACATATTGGCTCGAGAATATGTCAAAATTCATTAGAAAGTTCGTGTAACTTGCAAATTCGCAGTCACACTCGGGTAGAGTTCTAGCGGAATTGCATTCTATTCTAAAAGTTGTTGATATATTGATGCTACTGGAAAGCTTAGCGGCAATAATGATAAGAAAGAATATGTTGTCGTTGTTATCGACGCTTATACTAAATTTGTTTTGCTTCAGCATGGCCTGCACATTGACATTAGTAGTATCCGAGCACTTAAATATTGTGTTGCCTTGTTTGGTGCACCAACTCGGATCATAGCTGACCAAAGTCGCTGTTTTACCAGCATTGATTTTCGTGAGTTTTGCACATCTCATAACATAAGTTTACGCTTATTTGCCACTAGAAGTTCAAGAGCGAATGGCCATCTGATTGCTGGTCTGTAAAATACTTCGTCCGGTCAATCCCATTACTTTTTGATAATGACATGGTTACTCAAGGTAGCTTCACACCTTAGCTACAACGTAATTAGTTCATTCATAATTCTGAATATGTAGTTGTAGGCCAGACAGATCCTTAGATGGCGTCAATAAATCATGCACATCCGTTAACATAAAACAATCAAGTCACGTGCTGCTATCTGCTATTAGTTTTAATTTACGTTCTGCATAACGTACCTATCTGCTTTCACTTGCTGAGGCCCTAGCTATGGAAATTAAATAATTAATTACCTACTCAAAATTTGTAATCCATAAAAATAGCACTATCTAAGGGATGCTAGAGTGTTATGTTTTGGGGTCACTGTTGGTGCCAAAGTAGGGCTCGGGTACGTCCTGGACCAGGGTACGTCCTGAAACTACGTCCAAAAGAGAGGTATGGGCATTGTGAATGTCATCTCGCTTTGTGTGGTAGGGCACAGCACAGCGGATATCATTCCAGATCTAGAGCAGAGCGCAACTGGGGAAGTACCTCCACCTTACAGAAAACCGCAGCCAAATGACACTAGACCCTACTCATAGTGTTGTGTTCCTGCCGGTGAGGGTCGGCAACGCGTGTGTAACTCCTCTGGAGTTGTAGGAGTACATAGGCTACGGAGACTGCTTACCATCAGGCGGGCCGTATGCTTGTTTGCCACCAACGTAGTATAAAAAAAAATCATGTGCGAAAAGTTGGTTGGCAAGTGAAATTCGGTCAATAAAACTTCGGCGAAAAGGCTGGAGTGACGACCCGACCAGACGGGGAAATGGAGGGCGGCATAGTGGATGGCCTGTTATGAAGAGGCGCTGCACTGTATTTGTTGTAATTAATTTTATAATAATATGTTACTTACTTTACTTCTTCTCGAGTTTGCCGTTTCAATTGCAATGTTGTATTTTAGTTTTAGGTATGTAGTTTCCAATTCCAATTGCGCGTCCCAAATATTATTCAATTAGATTATCATTTCTTCACTACCAAATACAAAATGATTTATTTCACAAAAACAGGTATTACAATATTAGTACACTATACATCAGTGACCAAACTAGGCTGAGCCTGTATCTCGGCCATCTGCCAGTACGGTTTACGATTAACAATAAATATTTAACAGAAATTTAAGTAGTCGCAAGAAACATAACAGAAGCAAAACAGGGTAACATGTTAGAGTTCAAACTATAGGACGTTGTTGATATCTATCTTTTATCAAAATTTTGAAAATTTTATCTTGTATTCTAATTATGTATTACTATATCTTATACCTTTAAACGAGCAATTCTTGTATATATATATATATTTCTGTGATCTCAGAAACGGCTCTAACGATTTCGCTGAAATTTGGTATATGGGGGTTTTTGGGAGTATACAATCGATCTAGATTAGTCTTATGTTTGGGAAAACGCGTGTTTTCGAGTTTTCATGCGTTTTTCTTTCGACGCAGAATATGGTCGCTAATTTCGTGTCGCCGGCCACACTGTCCGTCTGGTCCTGTGGGTTAAGACGCGGACGGCTAGAAACGAGTGTAACGGGTTCGAATCTCGCCCGGTGATTAACTTTTGTTATTTTTTTATATATTCAAGTTTATATATTTTTTTTGAATTTTTATTGTTTTAGACGAGTTCAATTTAGTAAAAAAATTTAGTTAAGATTATCAGCTATACACCACCGTATTACAATAATTAGTTATAACCGAGCAAAGCTCGGTCGCCCAGGTACTTTATATAAATATAGGTAAGTATTATGAATAAGTATATTTATATAAATAGGTATAGGTGAGTATATATGTGTGAGTTGTGTGTGTAAGTGTGTGTGTGTGAGTGTGTGTGTGTGTGTCCACTAACAGCTCGGTCGTTTGAGTTTGCTAGACTATTTAACCTTTGCGCAGTTAATAACAACTTCTGTCTCTATGTAGGAAAGCGACTGCAACCAAAGTTTGACGGTTCTTTTAGCTCTGGAGACCGACAGACTATGGAAGGTAGAATTAAGGAACGCAATCTCCATAGGCAGAACTTATGCAAAAGTGTCCAGTGGTCAGCTATAAATAATAGTTCCAAATCTCTCCAGAGTAGCGCTAGAGTAGCTAAGAACCTAGGCGCTATTGACGGAGTGAAGTGCGCTGTCTATGATTTGATTGTTTATCCAAGTATTCTAGGTATTGTAGCGCCACCTATTTAAGGTTTTTTGATAACACGTTTTGGTACATGGAGATTTATTTCCTTACCTCCACCTTCCGTACGACAGACGTTTTATGTCGCAGACCCTACAAGCATAGTTATAAAGTTTATAACTATATAAACGCAGCAGTGAGAACAAGCCGGGGATCTTCTTGCCAGGGATGAAATGTATGGAGGGAGGTGCACGTTGTAAATTCGCTTACGCAAAATATCTTCGTAACTAGCAGATTTGATGTATGTCACTGTGGATACGAGTCAAGACTAAATATGACAGGAAGCCTAATAGAAATCTACAGTCAAGCGTGAGTCGGATTTAAAAACAAAAGATTTACGTAAAAAGTGGCGTAGACAGTTATTGCTAAGCCTGAGGGCCATGGGACTGAAGAGAAAAAGCTGTATCTGGTGCACAGTTTTTTTTTTTATTAGCAGAACAAACAGAGTAAAATGTACATAAGGTTCTATTAAAACTAACTTAGACGTAAAACATGCATTTTCCTCCACGACAGTCCTCACCGAGATACACAGTCCAGTTCAGTTTACATTCTAATTATGATATGAATATCTATTTTCTATTGGCACAAAATATTTCATGTTAGTAAACAAAAACAAACAAATTATAGCATCTTATGTGTAAAGGCTATATTTACAAATAACAATTATTGGATTTATATTTTTGCAAGGAAAGAAAAAGGTGATGTAATTAACATACTTATGATGTGACTTATTAACTATCAGTCTTCTGGGATTATTCCAAGGATTTGCTTTTTAAATTGAATTTTGGTAGTGTTATGTTAGTGTTAATGTTGCAGTTGCAGAGGTACTTGTACTATTTTTCTGTGTTTGAGTACTATATTCCTGCAATTTTTTCTGTTCGGCCTTACTATTAAAATACTTCTAACCCCTTCGTTGCACGTCAAAACACAACCAAATGGAAAACCTCCTTTTGGAAATTCGATTTTGTTTTGGAATTACAACATAGGTTTAAAGAACTTTATTCTGATAAAGAATTACATAATTCACTTACATGAGAAAATTAACAGGTTAAAACTAAGTCTAAGCATACAGTGTACACAAAAAACATGTTATTAAATTCATAGTGGGTAGAAATGCATTACAAGATACTTATTACTAAATGCTGGGAACATATTTTTACATTACTAACTGCACACCAAACAGAACCTGCGATGTAAACAGGTTTGCCTTCTCTCTTCTTCCTCGCGTTGTCCCGGCATTTTGCCACGGCTCATGGGAGCCTGGGGTCCGCTTGACAACTAATCCCAAGATTTGGCGTAGGCACTAGTTTTTACGAAAGCGACTGCCATCTGCCCTTCCAACCCAGAGGGTAAACTAGGCCTTGTTGGGGTTAGTCCGGTTTGCCTTCGTTGAACAAAAATATCGCGAAGGAACAAGAATACAATTATATATAATATAATTTCAAACTAAGAGTAATTTTAAAGTCACGTACAAAGTTTGTAATAGTAATAAGTTTTTGGCAAAAAAATAATTTTTGTTACAAGCTTTTATCGCGGACTGTACTTTTCTCCATACTCATCGAGCCAATTCTAAAAACCCCAAACACAATTATGTTGCGTTGTTTTATCACAGAGTTCCTGTGGCCACCTCCTGTCTCCATCATCAGATTAACTCGATGGTACCGTAATATTGCATTGTCACCCGACTTACATATGTATGCAAATTTTCAGCTTGATCGGAAACCGGGATGTAGGTCAAATTTAACTTGCAAGATTTGACCCGTACATACATAGGTACATTGCAAGTTATAAATAAAATAAAGAGCTTGTAATAATAATAAAAACCGTCACTATTATTGACGGTCCATCAATATTCACGGATAATTGATTCCGATCATCAGTCCGTCTGTTTTAATATTCTACGGGCGAGCGGAGCGAAATCGCCCTGAATAGCGTAGTACTTCCATTGGAGTTTTCGAAACGCTTTTTAAAGGACTCCTGGCCGCGTAGCCAACGTTACAATCGTTCACTATCCGTAGCGTATCGTAGCTATCTCTCTCTATCCATATTAGTGCGACTGTGACAGTTGCGTTTCGTTCGCCACGGAGCGTGAACGATATGCACGTTGGCTACGCGGCCTGTAGGGCTAAGATGGTCGGCTCTTTATCATTTGTCACCATGCCTGTCACGTTCTAACATGTATGAAAGTGACAGGAATAGTGACAATCGATGAAAATGGAACCATGCTTGACCACCGGTCTGGCCTAGTGGGTAGTGACCCTGCCTACGAAGCTAATGGTCCCGGGTTCAAATCCTGGTAAGGGCATGTATTCGTGTGATGAGCATGGATATTTGTTTCTGAGTCATGGGTGTTTTCTATGTATTTAAGTATTTATAAATATTTATATATTATATATATCGTTGTCTAAGTACCCTCAACACAAGCCTTATTGAGCCTACTGTGGGACTTAGTCAATTTGTGTAATAAAGTCCTATAATATTTTTTTTTATGCTGCCACTGCTGGTTCTCTTTTCATTAGATAGATGCAATCCTTATCTTACAACTTATAGCACAATCGGAATAATTAGGATAAACCTCGAAATCTCTAGAACAGTCTTGACTGTCTTGAAATTTGTTAGGGTGAAATAACCACCATTCATACTCTGCGTAGAAACTTTATAGGTCATACTGAACAGCTTTTATTACGAGGCTAATGCCGAAAGCGCGAAAAAAAAATGACAACATGAAAAAAAATTCAAAGGTTTGTATAGTCTCTATATAGCATTGGAATTAGGCTAGCATAGATACTATAGTCCCAAACATCTTTAAGGCTTTATTTTTTAAGGCTAGTTTGTGAAACCATTTCCGTCAGGACAAAAAGCGGCAAATTTAAAAAATATGGGCGCGAAGTGTTGTCCACTAGAAAAACTGATTTTTGCGCCTTTTTCTACTGACAAACTGTTTGACAGATTATGTATACATAAGTAAGTTATTGCCATACTGACTAACCGGTACATACACTGAACGACCGACCGGGGACATACGGTCACTAAGAGATCGGTTGGTCGACCCGTACTCCGTTTCATGGATTCTTGTAAACGCAACATAAATCTCTTCACCATACCGGTTAACTGTTGGGAGGAACGTACGGAGATGAGATGCTGGACCACGCCAGGAGTCAAGACGCATTTGTGATGAATGCGGCAAGAAATTAAGGGAGAATTTAAGAGAGGTATGGGCATTATGAATGACATCTGGCTTTGTGTGGTAGGGCACAGCACAGCGGGTGTCATTCCAGATCTAGAGCAGAGCCCAACTGGGGAAGTACCTCCACCTTACAGAAAACCGCAGCCAAATAACACTAGTCCCTACTCATAGTGTTGTATTCCTGCCGGTGAGTAAGGTTGCCAGTACTCAGTGCTTGCAGAAAATGACATAAATATGAAATATTTTAGGGCCTATTTTAGATTTGAGCTAGTTACAGTAATCCTCTGTATATATCCATTATGTATATTGTTATTGCAAATAAATAGTTTTCAGTATGAAATTATATTATTCAGTAAATAGTCAATTTTGAACTTACAATTTGACATCCTACATTTGCATTTAAAATTTAATCCTAAATTCCATTTTAATAATTTTCGCGTTTTTTATGTTTTCATTTTAATATACATACATATGTACTACCTAGTAAAATGTGTTAATAGTAAGGAACAGGAATATCAACTTTTAAAATGAATTAAACGCCGAGACCGTAGGGCTGGCTCGTTCCTCGCCCAACGGATCGGCATAGCGATCCAAAGGGGGAACGCAGCCAGCCTTATGGGAACCCTTCCGCAGCGATTGGAGCTGGGTGATCTATTTAGCTTAAAATAAACATATTGGGCTAGGTCACTCAATTTTTTTTGGTATTGGATTTTGTTTTGTAGGTAGTTTTAATTTTAGTTGTCATTTTATTCTAAGTTTGGTATTTTTTAAGTATGTTTATGATTTTAATTAAATTATTACAGGAAAAAAACTAAACGCCTATAATATTTTATATTTATATTTGAATTAGTGCTGACATGTTTGAATTATTTTTAATGATTTTTTTTTTGTCACAAGTGTAATTTTAATATTAATAGAAAACCATTTTATCAAATCAAAGTGTACGTATTGCTCACCCGGTATTGTACCTATAGTCCTAGCCCTAAGTATACATGTGGCATGGTAGATTACAGGAAATTGTAATAGTCATAGTTTAACATTATTATTTAAGGCTGTTACTAACAATTATATGGGCGATGCCTGAATTAAATGATTATTTAATTTAATTTAATTTAATAATATTAAGCACTTGATGAAAAAAGTATCAAATATGATTAACTATTTCTATAACGCTGGTAACTTTTACATAAATATCTCACAAATAAAAATTCAAACAATTATTAACAGCAGCGCTAACTGTGAACTTGACAGTCAACAGTCAATCAAATAATTAATCGCTCCGTTTTGTACTCTACCAGGTGACAGTATTCAATTTCACACAACAACACACCCATCGCATTTCCACCCTTACCTCTCTCACAATAAGAACCAGCACCTCAACAGTACCCTACCATTTGTGCAGTCGCCATCAGATATATCGGAGCGGCCGAGGTGCTCAAAAATATCTGAACACGCACTCTAACGCCTTGAGAATAAAGGCGTGTGAGATATTTATGAGCGCCTTGGCTGCTCCGATATATCTAATCGCGACTGTACTAAAGATTTAGCATCCTAGGCACGCACACAAGCATCCGTTTTGCTGAACATCTTTCTCTTGGGTCCATGATTGGAATCATAATTAAAATGTCCTCTATTACGTAAGGAATGCGAACGCAATGTGGTATCACTTTCTTCTGATGGTAACGTCCCCTTTTATAAGTTATGGTTGATTGGGTTACTTTTACAAATTAATCTAGAATAAGTCGAAACTGTTTAAAGGATCCGACTTACTTCATAGTATCTTAGTCAAGTTTGTTTTAGATTATTATGGACATGATTATTACCATATATTATACGTTCTAAAATAAAACAATTATCATCAATCTCCTTTTGAAAATGAAAATTGAATATACCTAGTAACAATCCAAGGAAAAATCTATTCACAGGTTTTTAAATTTTTCTAGTCTTTTATTAAGTCTTAATTAATTAAAAAAAAGAACCGCCTCAAAGGGGATACAATAAAACATTATTCCTTTTTTGCGCTAGCATCTGACATGTTTGAAGTTGGTGCCAAGCCAAATCTTAAAACCATCAACAACTTGTCGAACCAAATGCCAACCCATTAGTTGCTCTGAGGTATTATTGACCAGTATTGTAACATAAAACAATTATCATCAATCTCTACTTGTAAATGGAAATTGAATATAAACATAGAATGATGAATAAACAATAGAAAAATAAATCAAATCAAGAACCTGTTTGTAGACTTTTCGTGTCTATGATTAAATTTTAATTAACTTTTCAAGAAAAGAAAAACCTACTTCAAAAATAATACAATAAAATACCCTTTCTAGTATGCCCTAGCATCTGACATGTTTGAAGTTGGTGCCAAGCCAAATCTTAAAACTGTCAACACACCGTCGAACCTTATGCCAACCCTGAGCGATTCGGTAAGAAAGAAAGCTGCCCATTAGTTGCTTTGGGGTATTATTGACCAGACTTTTCCTTCTTTTCCCTCGTCATACGCCACTTTATGTGGTCTGCTGTCATACTTTAATCTAAGCCTGCCGCTTCCATGTCTTTTTTAACAGTGCTGCTGGGTTGTGAGGGGTCATCCTCGGCCTTGGCCTATCTCTTATGTTCAGTACAGCTCTCGTCAGGTATTGACCAGTATTGTAACAGGACATCGCTTTCAAAGTCATCAATCTTATCAGTTGCTAGCACATATAGAAGTTGGTTTTTCTTGCTTTGAAAAATTACTTTTATATTTCCTTTTTTAAGATCTGTATCTGAATTAATCAACACTTGAGAATTTCTCTCAATTCCTCATCATCAGAACTGGACCTTAGCAAAAATGTTTTTAGAATCTTAAACTTAACGAAGACGACAAATTGCCAAACATAAAATAAGAGTCGTTGAAAATTTCCGTTCTGATCTTCATCAGCATTCCAGTTTTACCAAATGGCGGGATTTGAATATAAATGCTTGATTTGTTGGTGAAAATAAAATAAAAACGATACGTATGCCTTCGAGTATAAGTTTTAAGGAATTCCTCATGGATCCCATCATCAGAACTAGGTTTTGACAAAAATGACAACAGGGGCCCATTGCATTATAAAATACATGCTAATTCTAATAGTGATTTAATGTATGTAAAATCATTAATATTAGCTTGTATTTTATTATGCAATCCGGCTCAGCTTGGAAGTATAATATGTTACAAACAAAAATAACATTTTTCCAAAGCGGTTAGAACCGGTTAGAACCAAAGAAAGTTTGTGATGTTTAAAAAAAATTAAACCAGTTCAAAAATGATGTAGTTATGTGGTAACAAACTTACATACTGATACTGAGTATCAGTATCATCATGTAAGTTTGTGATATGTTTAAAAAAATTCTAAACCTGTTCAAAAATGATGTACTTACAAAGAAAAAACGTACGGTCGAATTGACAACCTCCTTTTTAGGGTTCCGTAGCCAAATGGCATAAAACGGAACCCTTATAGTTTCGCCATGTCCGTCTGTCTGTCTGTCTGTCTGTCTGTCTGTCTGTCTGTCTGTCTGTCCGAGGCTTTGCTCCGTGGTCGTTAGTGCTAGAAAGCTGAAATTTGGCATGAATATATAAATCAATAAAGCCGACAAAGTCGTACAATAAAATCTAAAAATTTAATTTTTTTTAGGGTACCTCCCCTACTCGTAAAGTGGGGGTGAAATTTTTTTTTCGCTTCAACCCTAGAGTGTTGGGTATCGTTGGAAAGGTCTTTCAAAACTAATAGGGGTCTTCAACAAACATCTTTTGATAAAGTGAATATATTCGGAGATAATCGCTCCGAAAGAAAAAAAATATGTGTCCCCCCCCCTCTAACTTTTGAACCATAGGTCCAAAAAATATGAAACCATAGGTCCAAAAAATATGAAAAAAATCGTGGAAGTAGAGCTTAAGAAAGACATTAAATGAAAACTATAGCGGACATGATCAGTTTAGCTGTTTTTGAGTTATCGCAAAAAGTTTTCCCTTCATAGTAAAAAGACTTACTTTAATTAGGTACTGATTATGCAAATTTGCCTATTTGTTTAACTCGGGTGAAAGGTACCGTTTCATCCCTTGGTTAACAATTTACTATACTTTAAGCTCCAGTTTAGCTTATTGTGACGGAAGAGTAACTACGGAACCCTACACTGAGCGTGGCCCGACATGCTCTTGTTTGAAGTTGATAATAATACGGTCTCTGTGACCTTGTACAACCAAGGAACAACTATCATTCATTCTTATAAGTGATATGGTGTTTGGCTTGTGTGTATGGTGTTTGATGTTCCATGATGTGAAGCAACAGAATTGCCACCGTTCAGGTCAAGAGCTTAGGGGATAGAGTTCTAAGACCCCGAAAGGTTGTTAATTATAAAGTAGTGTTTTTTTTTTTTTTTTTTTTTTTTTTAATTAGTTTTTGTTGACTTATAAATGTTATGTTGTTATGTTATTTATGGCTTTCCGTTCTTTAGCTAAGCTGGAGGAGCTGGTATGTATCCTCACGTCTGTCTTGACTATGTTCTTTCTATGATGTCAATGTCATGTGGCTAGAATATATTATTTTTTCCTGGCTAAAAACACACATTGAAAATTGATTGATTGTATTTTATACAAACGTGACATAATACAGAGCAGCTTTTCAGTTGAGTACCATGTTTAAGCAACGAAGCTTGCTGAGTTGCATAAGTAAGGCACGAGATTGAAAAGCTTGATTATATCATTATTGTATACAATACTTTTTCTACTTTTTGTTATTATAAAACCTAAATGATTAATGAAAATTGGTAAGTAGTTATATTGTATAGACAAAAATATAGACATAACGCGTGACTTCCGCCCTGTGTCTTTTTCCCCTCGTTGAGCTCTGGCAACTTTATTCACCGGCAGGAACACAACACTATGAGTAGGATCTAGTGTTATTTGGCTGCGGTTTTCTATAAGGTGGAGGTACTTCCCCAGTTGGGCTCTGCTTTAGATCTGGAATGACTTCCGCTGTGCTTTGCCCTACCACACAAAGCGAGATGACATTAACAATACCCATACCTCTCTTGTGGACGTCTAAGGACGTACGCGGGTCCGATGTGTCCCGCGCCCGTTTAGTCTTTTCTATGGAACCGTGGCGGCACGTAATGAGTTTTTTTTTATAGTTGACTACAGCGTATCGAAATGAATCTTATAGTTGAGTGGGAGCCCATACATGAAAAGTACGCAATTATAGTTTGGTATACGAAATCTTAATTCAACCGTTACAGTCGACGAGTAGAAAAACATTATTTACGGATAATTTCCTACCTCGAATTTTAAGAGTTCAAATGGCCATTGATGCATTTTTGCCGCATTTATTAGATACATACCTAATAGATATTCAAATACCTACTTAATCCAAAGAAACCTTTTTTTTAATCTTCTGACTAGGTAACTACATCTCTTGCTGCACTGGATAATCAAAATAATTAAACATATTAGTTTATAAATCCTATAATAAAATAGTAGACTAGCCATTTCAGAAAAGAAGAAACTTCCATTTTTTTTTTTTCGATTTTCACCTGGCGTTCATAATTTGGTTTGTGGTTCCAAAAAAAAATTACCTTAAAATGTGCCTACTTTGCTCCAAAATTCGAAATTTAATTTAATTTTGTTTTTAGGTAGTATGTCGATATACGTATATGTGGCATTATCTATGAAAAGGGACCTTATTGTCGGTGGCGCTTACGCCATTATCAACGATGCTCCCATATTATAAACAACGCCGCGCTACGCAGTGCGGCATAAGCGCCATCGACAATAAGGTCCCTTTTCATAGATAATGTCACATATTCAGATTTAAAGTAGACAATCACTACTATTATGTTGTAACACTTTTTTAGTGAGAAGTGAGGTTATAATATTGGTTTATACAGGGTGACCTTAGCCATTGGAAAAACCCTGAAATCCCACGTAGGGTTACTTCAGGGTTACTTCAGGAATGCTCTGACGTTAATATATTTTTAATTAGAACAATAGATAAAAAAATAAATGTTTCGAACAAAAGTTATTTGCAATAATCGACAACAAAAAGAAACACACTGTGTTAATCTTTGGCAGTGTTTTTGACAATTTGTTCGAAATATTTGATAATGATGACATTTTTCAAAAGTCAGAAGCTTATTAGTGTCATAAATAAAAAGATGATCAAAAAGGTTCAAGAATGGTCCATACTATTCTTTGAGGATATTACCTTAATTAGGAGCTACTAACACATGCAGGCTGCTCCAATGTAAAAAATTGTAATTTGTTAATTTCTTCGAAACCGCTACACCGGCTGTAATGATACTTTGTACAATGGTTCTAAATACCCTAATTCATATGTACATTTCGGCTTTGTCCAATGGCTAGGGACACACTGTATATAAAAACTGTTAAAAAAAGTATAACCCAATATATGCATGTTTTATGTATCTAAAATTCTTGAATTTTTCCCGTTGTCAGAACAGCCTGTATATATAGTCTGTTTTGATTCTGCTGCGTTCAGTAACTTACAGGCCTATTCGAACGTGCTCTGGCATCAGAATGATATAGTAGACAAAGGCGAATCGAATCAGACTAAAAATCTATCGATATTTAAAATATTTCTTATGACTGGTGTCGCACGCTAAGAGAAGAGACGTGCATTTTACGGTACCCGATTCGCTCTATGATCCGATTCGCCTTCATCTACCCTTTCTGAATGATTTCATGTGTATCCTGCGTCTCACTCTCACGCCATGCTCGCGCCAAAAAATGTTCAGACAAATGCACATAATCTTATTGCATGAAAGAGCCTTCATTCATCAAGTTAGCATATAGGCTATGAGTGCTTACCGTATTATTCCCATCTAAGTGTTTAGTGGATTAAAAAAAATATAATAATGATGCACCTTATGCGTATTATTAATAATGCACATAATTATCATGTTATATTTGTCCTTGGTATGCTTTTATTGTAATAATAATACACTAGAAGTATATATTTCATATAAAACTTCTTGTACCTACTAACGAGGTACTAATTTTTGGAAATTGTTTTGAGTGGACACCAAAACAGAAGCTTAGGTAGGAGAGTTTTATTTAGCAGGTGTCGGAAATTGTCATTTAATTAATTAAAGAGAGTTCAAGTACTTAAGCAGCAAAGTGATAGTTTTCCAATACAATGTCACCTAACAAACACAATTGAAATACACCACAATTAAGTAACCACTAGTGGACCTTATATGAATGCATAAAAGGTTCAACAACGGTTATCCAATTGCGTTTCGTCCACGGACCAAAAGACAGCACCCGCGTTACGCACATCACGTATTAATGCTCGTATATAAACCAAGCCCTGGACATCCATGGCATACATTGTGTATCGCCAACCGGTGGCGATCAGTCGCGTCACAAAACAATTGAAAACAGTGCATCATGAAAGTTATAGTGCTTCTTTCCATCGCGGCGTTCGCCAGTGCTCACCAGCCAGCATCAGAGGTCGTTAGAAACATTTACAGCGAATGTTTGAGCCAATATTCAGTGGAGTGTGTGAAACCGAGAGCTTTAGAATGGATTTCGCGAGTAGCTGACGACGATGAGATCAAGATTACTGAAGATTTATCTATAGTGAAGACAGCCATTTTGGATGAAGAGCCCAGAGCAGCCAAGGATGACGCGTACGCGATTGTCGACAAAATTGATGGATTTTTACAAACTCATACATTGAGAGTGAAAGTTCCTGAGGAGATCACTAAGAGCGCAGCATCGGAATATGTACCACGATCTCTGCTTTCTGGCTTGCCTTCAGAACTGGACATGCCTCTCGATGGTGAAGAAGATGTTGAGGTGTTCGAAGGCAGGAAGAAGAAAATCAAGCTGCCCAAGCCTTTGAGGATCAAGAGCAGTGAGAAATTCTTTCAATCTCTTTGATTGTGCTACTTTACAATTAATAACCACATTTATTAAATGTTACTTAAAAGTGATAGTGACTAAAACATTTGTAAATATTGAAAACTATGAAGGATTTCATTATCTTGTAGCAAAATAATGTCACGTCAGCTGCTTCCTTGCCAAAACATTTTGATTTTTTTCCAGAGCACGGTCTCATCAAGAAGGTGTTGCTGCCTTTCCTCCTCGGTCTGAAGTTCAAGGCCTCAGTCTTGGTGCCCCTGGCCCTGGCCCTCATTGCCCTGAAGACGTGGAAGGCTCTCACCCTTGGTCTCATCTCCCTTGTGCTGTCTGGTATGTCAATTAGATGAAAGACGAAGACGAAATCGGTAGAGTAAATTGTTGATGATTGTCTGAACTTACTAATGAAAATGCTATGAAATGATTAAGTTTAGTACATAAAACTTAATTTAGACAATCAAGTTTAGTAAATTAAACTTAATTTTGACAATGATTACATAACACTTAATTTGGACATTCAAGTTTTAGTACATAATTACATAAAACTTAATTCGGACAATCAAGTACTTTAGTTTAAATCAAAATAAATAATTTCTCATATAGCAAAAAACAAAAAAGTTTACGTAATTTTTGGTAGGTAATAAAATATATTCTATATCAAATTAAAACATATAATCTTCAAAATATTATTCTTTAGCTATAATACCCAAACGCAATCGTTTGTTAAATATTGCAACACTAATCCGCACAAAAAAAACAACGTATTTTTTGCCACTTTAGAGATATAAAACAAAACACTTAAGAAGTAACAACATATATGGCGCGTTGCGCGAAACTTGGGACAGAAGATTTGACTCTCGCGCGGTATGCGGTGGTATACTTCTGCTATAAATTTTGCCAGTAAAATCCCTCGGATATATCACTAGCTATTTTATACTAAAATTATACTGCCATGGTATGCAAGGTAACGAAATAGAAAAAAAATATCGATATGTTCTCCCGATTTTTTTATACAGCCAACTTTATTTTACTTATTTTTTTCTTTTTTTTTACTTTTTTTTTAATATAATCTAGTTTCCCTGTGATTTTTTCATGACATGCGCCCTTGATTAAAACGTGTAAAATTCAATATAAAAACTAACTTAGCAACTTTTGCAACTCGGATTCCGTATTGTTCGGTATTCTACTCCTTTAAAGCAGTAGCCACGATGTTAATCTTCCACAGGTGCCATGGTCATCTTCAAGTTCACCAAGCCCAAGGTGGTGAACTACGAGGTGATCCACTATCCGCAGCACCATGTGGAGCATCATGTCGACCATCACGCCGGCTGGGAGCACGGCCCCTACCAACGGTCCTATGAGGACGCCCAGGAACTGGCGTACAACGGACAGATCTAAACTGACACTGGCATTATTTATTAACTTATTTATTTATTGAAACGAACTGTAAATAAAGTATGATAAGTCTCAATTTATATTCGAGTTTGATTCTAAATAGATCAATTTTTATTTTGTCGTTTTTTTGTTAGATTAGGATCAAATATATCTGGCTTGAAGAGCTTTTTAATCTGTGCGAAACAAATACCGTCAACCGGGGTGAATAAGGAGAAAACTTTAAATTAGATTTACCTGACAATTTCTTAATTACCCACACAAATTGTTTCATTCGATTGAAAATAATAGTAGAATTTTGTATGATACAATTTGTGTGAGTAGACATTAAGAAATTGTCAAGTAAATCTCATTTAAATATTTCTATTCACCCCAGCCGTCCCTATTCACCCCGGCTGACAGTACGTAATCAAACCTGTGCCGAAAAAAAATAGTATTATTCATACAAACGTAGTCCTCATTTTCCTCTCTGGTTATTAACATAATAGGGTTGTTTCCAATTTTTTTAAACGCTTGTATTACGTTCTATATTAGCTAAAAGTTGCCCTAAAATTCAACTTTTATACTAAAAACGGCTTTAAATATGTTAAATTAACAAAATATATTTTGACAGATGCTTTCGCGCCCAAAACGCTCTTTGAAAATTGTGTGACGTCACAGTTTACGGTTTGACACAACTACAGTAGAAGATACGAACTGTCAACTGACATTTGCCATTTGTTGTTTATCGCCTAACTGTCAACAGTGTCAATCCCAGAGTTGTGACGTCATCAGAATCTTCAAAGACGTTTCGAGTTTGGTCACGTGACGTGTGCCAAAAGATATTTTAAATTCAATATTTACAAAAATATGGTCATTACAGGTGCCCTAAAAGTAGTTAAACATGTTCTTAAAATAATCCAAAATAATTGCGCTTACGTTGATCAGTATAGGGAATCTCCCTATCCAACAAACTTTATTGAATCTACCCTTAACCAAATTTTTTAAATGAGTATTTAGTTCATTTTGATTATTATTTTACTACGGGACCAACCACAAAGTGGCGAAAAACAATTTTTGTTTGTCCCATACAAAACATTGGCATCAGGTGCCCATTTCACAAACTTGAGAATTGTCCCCTGACCTGACACTTTCGGTAAAGTAACGCCAATATTTACTTGTCGGACCAGCAATGTACGGTAAACTTTCAATGTAAGGCAACAATTGTCGGTGTGGTGAGACAGGGGCCAGATCTGCCAATTTATTTTTCGTGATTTCGGGGTTGGTAAGTTTCTCAGTATGAGCTTATTATTCACTTCGCAAAATTTGGCTAAGGATTTAAAAAAACAGTCGGTATAAGAAATTTTCTTATACCGGACCTTCAGTCCTGGTTGTGAATAATAAATATCGTCCGACGTAATTTATATTAGACAGTAAATCGAGTCGCGGAATACTCAGGAATAAATAGGCTCCCTTGCCTTTAGGCGGAGTAGGTCACTTTCTTAGACGGTCACTTTCGAGTTAGATCACGTTCTGAGGACCTTTAGTTTCGAAGGAGGACACTTTCTTAGGATACCACTTTCTGAGTTCGTCACTTTCTGAGGTCATCACTTTCGGAGTTCGTCACATTTTTAGCATAGTACGATTTACCCGTAACCAGATTACCTGTACGACATACGGACACTTTTATTTTCGTTACATCTCCTTTAATGAATTATTAACTATAGAGACTATACATCTCTGTCATATTGTAGTAATTATTTCTTTTTAAGATTATAATAATAATAAATAAATAAAATGATTTTATTTCGGATAAAAAATCCATAGTTGTTAGTTACATTTTCATTTAACTTATAAAATAGTGTTAGGGGAATAACAAAATAATTTTAACCTAAGTACATTGTTATTTTGCTACAGAGTGGAGTTTTGTCCACCGCTGCAGCAGAGGGGAGTCCCACCTGTCCAACAACGCTATCATGATACTGTTAGCGCTGCCCCGCCAGCGGCTTAAGTAAAGAGGCGCACCATTACTACAATGTAATTCAATACCTGGGTAAACACCCAGGTATGGAATTGACTGTTGTATTTATAAATGTTGCTGTGTTTTTCATGTCACTATATCATACTATATGATATTACTGTAAATGTACATTGACTTGTAAAAGAGGAGGCTTTGAGGCCTACTTGCAAAATATTGAAATTTGAATTTTTTGAATGTCATACAGGATGTTTTTATGTGGACATTAAAGAGAAATCCGAATCTGTAGAGATACTCTTGTATAGCACGGATCCGAGAGAGCCCTTATGGCAAAGCTGAGGTCAAAATATAAAAACCGGCCGCCATTTTGAATTTCTGCATTTTTGTCTGACGATTATGAAAATTGATACCCTCAACCGACTTCAATGCCTATTTCAAAGGACATATTTATTAATTCGTTGGGACTCATATTTATGTGTTCCGCAATATGCAGACCGCAATTTTTTTAAAGGGTATATTTTACAGTTCTCTTATCCTACATACATATCTCACTGCTGCTAGGCATAGCCTTTTATTTATTCTAAAAATCATCAAGATCACTTGGCGCCACTTGCACTATCGCACTAACCCGAGGTTAATCAGATAAACCTGGAGTTACCATGGTTACTGGTACAATTTGACACTGGGTTATTTATTTAAGCGATTAACCCTGAAGTTACCATAGTTACCGGTACAATATGACACTGGGTTAACGATTTAACCGGTTAATTCTGGAGTTACCATGGTTACCAGTACAATTTGACACTGGAGTAATGATTTAACTGGTTAACCCTGATTTTACCATGGTTACTGGTACTATTTGACACTGGGTTAACGATTTAACCGATTAATCCTGGAGTTACCATGGTTACCAGTATAATTTGACACTGAGTTAATGATTTAACTGGTTAACCCTGGAGTTACCATGGTTACCGGTACAATTTGACACTGGGTTAACGGTTTAACCAGTTAAACCCGGGTTAGTGTGATAGTGCAAGTGGCCCTTAGGGATGCGAGTTAAAGTACTTACGCTACAACACGGATTATATAAATGTCTATAGGAATAAGAAACTCAAGCAGTATAAAAATAAATAGTTTATTTCAAATTAAAACAATTATAATCCATTTCCTTGATTCGATAATTAAACTATTAAAACAAAACTTAACCAAGTACTTTTGAGCAAAACCATTTTAAAAATATATATTTTTTAGAATTGATTAATAAACATCGTCATTCATAAAAATAAATGAATTAGGTATTTTAAATAATTTGACATAACAAGAAATTGTAAAACACTGGGATTACGGAACTTTCTTCAAAGACTCTTCGTATACTTATTAAAACACATTATATTAATAACTTAAATGCATTTTGTTCAATACGAAATGTATTGTCCTAGTGACTGGATGGCTTTATTCTATAATTTTAATAAATAATTCAATTACTCTCTACAAAGACTTACTTCGAGTAATTCATACTTTTAAGTGAGGTCAGTACCCCTAGTGTAAATTTTATCATAACGTGACGAACGCGTTTGCGTTAAGTCTCATTTTGTATAGGATTTTGAGTTTCCAAAACGTCCCGCTTGGCGCGCTCTTTCTAAATCCAATACAAAATGAGACTAAACGCATACGCGTACGTCACGTTTCGAAATCGAATTTATTTAAACTAGGGGTACTGAAGTGTGTTTTAGGAAACTATATACACAAATTGGAAATTAAATTGGGTTGAAATTTTAAATACTTTACCAATTCTTAAAAAATATCAGTAGGAAGTTATAAATTGGGTGTCAATACAGTTTGTTTAAAAAATTACTAATCGAATTAAAACAGTCATGAACTTGGAGGATTTAACAACAGGAGAAGCCTTGTCTGTAATTTTCTGTACAAAACAGTCTGTCGATATTTTTGCTGGGGAGGGGCACGTTACATGTGAACGTAACGTACAAATAACTATGTCAGATAAACGTTGGTCCATACAATATGACCATTGGCCGAGCTTTTCGACACAGTTGTAAGCTCTTAAAGAAGCGCTGGTGGCCTAGCGGTGAGAGCGTGCGACTTGGAATCCAGAGGTCGCGGGTTCAAACCCCGGCTCGTACCAATTACTTTTTCGGAATTTATGTACGAAATATCATTTGATATTTACCAGTCGCTTTTCGGTGAAGGAAAACATCGTGAGGAAACCGGACTAATCCTAACAAGGCCTAGTTTACCCTCTGGGTTGGAAGGTCAGATGGCAGTCGCTTTCGTAAAAACTAGTGCCTACGCCAAATCTTGAAAAATTTAATGAAATAAATTTATAAAATCATAAAAAATTATAAATCTTGGGATTAGTTGTCAAGCGGACCCCAGGCTCCCATGAGCCGTGACAAAATGCCGGGACAACGCGAGGAAGAAGAAGAAGGTAAGCTCTTAAAGGCGACTCCAGTTGTTAAATCCTCCAAGGCCATGACCTTGGATTTGGAGGATCATGACTCATGAGTCATACTAACATTAAGCTAAACTTACGGTTTAACTAACGCATTTTAGTCACTCACGCGGCGTGTTTCACAGAGGCGCCTGTCACTATGCCCGTCACTTTCGCACTTACATACTTGTTAGAACGTGACAGGCATGGTGACAGGTGATAAAAATACGACCGTGCTACCACCGCAGGTACCTATAGGTAAAAAACTTAAGTAAGTCACCTGTTGTATGTAGTTGTGGCGTGTTCGAATAGACAATACATGTTTAAAAGACACACACAAACAAAACAAATGTCTATTCGAACACGTCACAACTACATACAACAGGTGACTTACTTAAGTTTTTTACCTATATCCATTATAATACACAACAGCGGGCTAAGCACGGTCGCATTTTTATCATCTGTCACCATGCCTGTCACGTTCTAACAGGTATATAAGTGCGAAAGTGACAGGCATAGTGACAGGTGATGAAAATGCAACCGTGCTACCACCGCAGTGCACGAGCAGCCGCGTAGGTAAAATTAGCATTAAAATTACAAAAAAAATTAGAATATGAGCCAAATCAAAGTAAGTCTTAATTATAATAACAATCAAAACGTTGTTTAGAACAAATAATTAGCTACTAACGCTAGTTTTGGACGTAGCTGTAACTATTATGTTTAGTTTTTATTACGCTAAAATAAATAAATTGGTAGAATTTACATCTATTAAGAACTTAAGGCGAATAAATGCAGTAAAATGTAGATAACAGTCAATTTCCCATAAAACCCTACAATAAATAACATTATATAAGAGCCCGCAGCAAGCACGACCGAATGTCACCTTCCCATAAAAACGGAGTTTCCTTCTCATTTTAAAACTACGTATTGGATTGTAATGAAACTTTGCCTGTAATTAGTTTGTATAGCTACAGCTTATAAAACTTAAATTAGCGGTATTTTTCAACTATGGTATCTGAAGCTACATAAAGTGCAGGCATAGATATACACTATGTTTTTATTGAATTCCGTTAACTTCGGGGTATTAGTAAGTACGTTTAAGGAAACTATATAACATAATTATTCTCAAAAAAAAAAAATTTTTTTTTTTTTTGTTATAAAAAGTAATTAAATGTTGCATATATAGCGTTGTTGTTGCACAGGAATTACATTTATCTCAATCAAACAATTGAAAACTGTGACATGTCAATGTCATTTCGAACATCGATCGTCCGAGATATCTTGTACTTACGTTTAGTAGCAAATGTATTAACCCGTACTAAACACTAATCAATATGTGAACGGGCCCTAAGGTAAATGTACACACTCGTAAGTGCTTTATAAGATAAAAATAAAATATTGATCATCTTCGAAATGGAGTTAATTAGAATGCCGGTGTCTTTGAGTAAGTTACTTAATTTAAGCTCAGGAATGCACCCTTGAAATTAACGCAAATAAAAAAAAAACACTGTGTATATTTAAAATGAGAGAGTAACTACGTTGATATGGAGAACCGAGCTTAATGCGGACTCTTAAGAATTATAGTAATTACGTATTCAAAAGAAAGTATTAAAACTAGGATTGGTTACTTTCAGTAACATACCAAATCCTTTCATATCATTTTTCATTTATACTCAGAATCACTTAAGTACAGTCACATCTGAAAACATCGACACGATCGCAGCACCAAAAATATGTATACACGACTTTATGGCCCATATATTAGGGTAGTGTATACATATTTTTGGCACTTTATCCGTATCGATATTTTCAGACGTGACCGTACCTACATTGTAAAAATATCAACATACAAAATAAATAATTTAAAATTCACAACACACAAATACCACTTCAGTTTAACAATAACACAACTCTAAATAAGTTTTAATTTTAAATTAAAGAAATGTATTTATTTTACAAAACATGGCAATAAAAAGTTGAGTCATTGTTAAAGTAAAGCGATATTTTTACAACATTGACTTTTACACACAAATACGTCATTTTACTTGTTAAAAACGATCGAGTGTGTCAATTTTATGACTTTCAACTTTATTTTAGAGTCAGACCAAGACAAGTCTGCAAGTGTTATTTTAAAAGTCTGAAATTATGACGTCAAATAACACTTGCAACACGTGCACTATCAAAATCAAACAAAAAATCACATTCCATACGAGAAACTCGCATACGATTATGTTTTACGACATTCGTATCGTAAGTAAGATTTTCGCATACCACTCTCTCATTCGATTTCGTTTAAGTACACGAGGGAATAAACACCAAAGGTGATGCGATTATCGCCTTTCGAGGTTCAATATCGATAAGTATATACTCATATTGATATAGGTTTCTCATATTACGATAGTCGTGCGTTCGAAGTTAGTCACTCGTACAGTGTACAGTACATGTACATCTTAAATAAGGGACAATAAAACTAAATTGTCATAATTTTTTTGTAATTAATAATTATCTATACTCGTAAGGTTCAAAGACGTTCTTTGTTTGTCGCCGTACACTCTTTGTCGTTATAGAAAAAGAAAAGACATAAACGGGCAATTTATTTCATGAGCATATTCATTCAACGCGCGTTTATATCTTTTGTACTACATTTTTGTCTACTGAGATACTTACCAATTTTCATTAATTATTTAGGTTTTATAGTAAAAAAAATATTTTAGATGACTCGTAGAAAAAGTATTGAATGCAATAGTGATATAATCAAGCTTTTTAATCTAGTACCTTACTTAGACAACTCAGCAAGCTTCGTTGCCTAAACACGGTACTCGACTGAAAAGCTCTCTATTATATCACGATTGTATAAAATACGATTTCTCCGCATTTTCTTTAAAATGAGGGCTCATAGTTTCATTTTATATTGCGATATACTTGTCTTATTATGTGCAGAACTGGTTGAACCTGCATCGTTCTTTAGTTTCATATAAAATGGAGTAGATAATATATAGTAAGTTAAGCAATACTTTTAAGTAAAAAAAGTTTTAAGTTCGTGTATGTCCAAAATGCTTGACTAACCTTTTATGTCCGAAATAAATGTTTTTTTTTGTCGTAATACTGAAAGTCGAACTTGCTTTGACTGTGGTAAACAAAATCGTAGTTTGTCGAAGTTAGCAAATGGCAGTTTGTAACCCCATGCTGCATGTATAAGTTAATCTGTGGCTATTTGTTGCAGGATAGATGAAGAACTGGTAGTCTGGCCCCTAAGTATTGTAGCAGATACGGCAGTTAGAATAGATGATGAACCGGAAGTTTGTAACTGGTAGTTAGTAGGCTGTGGCTACTTGTTGTAGTCGATATGGCAATCAGGGTAGATGACGGAGCATTCCTTCTGTTCCTGCCCGTCCCGGGCTGCTTGCACGTAGCGGTAGTACTGGATGGCAAACTTGCTGTCCGCTGCAGGTACGAGCTCGTTGGAATCCCTTGAAAACAAATATAGATTTTAAGGAGATGTTTAAAATATTTTTGACTGTACTGGTAAACGAGCTGGTACTTCCTCAGGTAAGGCATTAGCAAAGGATTTCTTTCTTAAAGTTTGGTAAAAGACGCCTAGCCTGCATGTGAAATATATTTGAGAAACTGGGACGGGTCGCCTAGAGGTTGTTATGTCGTTAGCCGTGAAAGCTGAAGATACCGAGAGGACGATTCGAATATTATTTATTTATTGTCTCTGTTGACAGCTGATAGATCATATCCATAACGGTTTCATAACAAGATAATAAAGTTAGAATCGCCCTCCTCTTCGATTTTGGTCTCGGGATATAGGGACTTGGTTTATTTTATTTTGATATATTTTAGTTTATAAGGTAAACGGTGGTGACCGAGTGGATGTGACGTCTGACTTCAATCCAGAGGTCGCGGATTCAAACCCCGGCTCGTACCAATGAGTTTTTCGGAACTTATGTACGAAATATCATTTATGATATTTACCATTAGCTTTTCGGTGAAGAAAAACATCGTGCGGAAACCTGCATACCATCTGCGAAGAAAAGATGTATGTGAAGTCCCCAATCCGCATTGGGCCAGCCTGGAGACTATAGCCCAAGCCCAAAGAGGAGGCCTGTGCCCAGCAGTGGGACGTAGTTTATAGGTAGGTCTACTTTTAGCCACTTACTTGCTCAATTCGTTGGAGACTAGATTGCTGTAAGGCGCGTGTTTGAAGGGCTCCCTATATAGCGCGCAGACAGCCCTTTCTTTACACCCTGTGTCACTGGCCCCGAGTGGACTAAGGATATGGTCCACTTTGTCCAGGAGTTGCCCGTAGAACCGCTCTGCTGCTATCGTGTCCTGTGGGAAATAGTTATTGGTAAATACGATGACGACTGGCCTGACCTAGTGGGTAGTGACCCTGTCTATGAAGCCGATGGTTCTGGGATCAAATCCCGGTAAGGCCATTTATTTGTGTGATGAGCATAGGTATTTGTTCCTAAGTCATGGATGTTTTCTATGTAAGTATTTCTATATTATATGTGGCGGAAGACAGTGGAGGCCTTTGCGCAGCAGTGGGACACAATGTACGCTATTAAAAAAATGAGTATGAGTATATATCGGTGTCTGTCTAGCACCTATATTATGAGAAAGACGAAATATGCCAAAATACATCGTAATATACTGAGCTATTTATCGCAAGGTATCTTAAGATTCCTTGCTATGAGATATCGTAAGCACAAAAATATATATTATAGCTTAGTGTGTGGACTCTGTCAAATGGCACATAAAATATATCGTAAGATGTCTTAATTGTATATGTCGATGACTCAACTATGTGCACACCAGATTATTAAAAACAAGTCCTCAGCTCACAAAGAAATTCCAACATCTTTATCATATTTACTACTTGGGCCAGTCGCATTTGAGGGAAGCCAGTGCTGTCAAGCTGGTTTAACTTGATAGACGTTCAGACGTACTCTCAGACTAAGAACAGTTGAAACCGAACAATTTACTACTTTCAGTATCGATCCCTAGTAATACTCACAGTACTCGGGACTCGGGCTTAGTGGTTATCTGCCGCAAATGGAGAAGACGCTGGTTCAAAACCAGCCCTGGTCACTGAAGAAATTGGTTACATTTCTTTATATTTCCACTATTAATACTCACAGGGTCCTGAGCAGCGAGAATTTCCTGTTGTTGCTTTACTAGCTGCGTCTCAGCCCTGACGCGATTACTTTCGGACAGCTTGGCGTGCGACACGCGCAGGAGCTCGTCGCGCACGGGGGACGGCGGCGCGCGCGCCGCGAGCGCTGCTGCGCGGATCTGATAAAAAAATGTATATATGTTATTTATTTATATTTATTTTATTTATTTAGGATTACCAACAGATAATACATCTTACATGCTCTTAAATTTATATGACAATCAGGACTGATGCTTATCTAATTATAGGTAACCACATCTTATATAAGTGTCTTCTACCAGTGAACATGCAGTAATCTTACGGTTAAATTAATTAGTACCAGTACATTATATTAACTAATGCTACTCGTTATAAATGTACAATTAGGATATATAATTATATGTTGTATATAACTTAATAAAACTTACCAATGCTTCTTTTTCAGCTTGTAATGGATCTTTGGTTGTCGGCTTTTTATTTCGATATCCTGGCGGTCCCACGGGTCTGAAACGGATTGTCAAAATGTAAAATATCAGAAAGCTATTTAAAATCGATTCTTCTAAATCTTGTGAACGCGTGTTGTATATTTGTTTAAAAGCGACGTTTCGAAGTTAACTTTAAATTAAATGTCGGAAACTGAGTACAGCGATTCTACGGACAACAGTAGTAAGAGTGTTGTAAACATTTGACAAAACCGTATAAATTTACAACTGCCAAAAATTTTATTGCAAGAATACTGGAATAAATTTAAAATCACATTCAACAAAAAGCAAACCGTCCACGAATTGCGGAAATTATTGATAAAATATTGCAGAAAGAAACAAAATAAAAACGTGGGCCAACAAAAGATATCACACATTTGTGGCCGTAATGCCGCTGACAGAAATGACGCACCGCATTACGGCAACAGTAATGCTGCAGCGGTATCAAGGTCGCATTTTTATCACTCGTCATGTCATGCGTCACTTTCGCACTTACATACTTGTTAGAACGTGACAGGCATGGTGACAAATGATAAAGCACCGACCATCTTAGCCCTACAGGTGTATGTTAAAACTTGGCGTTGACTTGACGTGAACGGAATCTAGTAGACTTTTGAAAATCTAGTTTCTTGGAAGCAAAATGCCAAAGACTTTCGCAATAATTTTCTCCAGCAAGAGAATATACATAGTTTATTATGGTTCCATATTAACTACTTATTTCATCAATTAAGATAAATTTTTATTATTATTATTTCTTCTAAATAAATGATGACTACTCGTATACAGTAGACAATAGAACGACCCAGGTCCAAGTCGAGGTGTCCGACACTTGTTTACTATAGAACGCACCACGTGATTACCGCGATCACCCGTCATAGAAAACTAGCTCTCGAAAGCCTCGGTCTGGACCCGGACCGTTCCAGCGTGAGTCATTCTTAAGAATAGAGGAGCTACAATCCCCGTATTTGAAGACAGTAGGCTGTATATGTACCTTCCAGCAAGTGATATCCTTTGACCGTTGGGAGCTGCCACATTTGCTGCTGAGTTAGTGCCGGCTGCATATTCTCCCACGTTTCCTGATGACCCTGGAATAACATGTTAAAACGTGTTTAATAACGTCCTCAACCTCCTGAACCGTCGCCTTAGTGTAAGGCTTAAGTGGACGCTCGAAGCGGAACGTTCGGCGGGGCGTGCACTGCGTGCAGTGTGGCGTCGGGCTCACAGGTGATTTGAGCAGCGTGCACTGTGGCCGCTCCTATACGGTTGCATTTGTTCAACATGCACGTCCCACGCCCCGCCCCGCTGGACGCCCAACTCGAGCGTCCACTCAGGCCTTACACTTAGAGCCATCCCACTAGCGTCTCCCGAGCGTCGACTCTGGAACACCTGGCCTGCTCAACCACCAATATCTTCTATCAATAGGAGGTATAGTTCGTGTCATCCACGATGACGCGCAGATTTGTCAAATCTAACATTTAATAACACGACATTACGAGTCAAGGCACTCGTAGTCGTGAATGATATGATCTATAGAGAGATAGTTGGACCCGGGTACGTCCTTAAACTACGTCCAAAAGAGAGGTATGGGCATTGTGAATGTCATCTCGCTTTGTATGGTAGGGCACAGCGCAGCGGATGTCATTCCAGATATAGAGCGGAGCCCAACTGGGGAAGTACCTCCACCTTACAGAAAACCGCAGCCAAATAACACTAGACCCTACTCATAGTGTTGTGTTCCCTGCCGGTGAGTAAGGTTGCCAGAGCTCAACGAGGGGGGGTGCTAGGGTCGGCAACGCGCATGTAACTCCTTTGGAGATGCAGGCGTCCATAGGCTACGGTAACTACTTACCATCAGGCGGGCCGTATGCTTGTTTGCCACTGACGTAGTATAAAAAAAAGATACTTTTACACGCTTTTGTACTTTTAAACGTCTTATTTTCTGCACACTTTTTAAAACAACAACGACCCACTTTCAGAGCATGAGAAATTACCTATTTTTAACCGACTTCAAAAAAGGAGGAGGTTCTCAATTCGTCTTTTCTAGACAATTTTCTCCAGTGAAATGAAGTTCGAATTGCAAACCAGTGGCTTCAAATACCGAAATCTATCTTTTTTGCCGAAGAATACTATAGGACGGGAAAAATATATATAATTACCTGGTGGTAAACCCAATCCCCAAGCTTTAATGTCGTTCATGTCATTTGGGTGAGGTTTGAAGTTTGCTATCGCGTTCCGATGTATGTCTGCTGCTAGGTATCTGAAAATAATAATTTGCGGTCATATTCTTTTATATCTTCGTATTTAGAACATTATAGGGGTACTATTTAATACATTATTTTAATACACAAAAACACATTAAAAGTAAACAAACCATTAGGAAAAATTACACACAAAACAATAACTTAAATGTATCTAAATAAACTACGAGTACAATGCCAAATAAAATCTCTAAAAGACCGGGACCGGGTACAAAGGTACCCATCATACGAGTACTTACTGCGTTACGCGTTGGACAGCGATGGCTAACCTATACACCAGGTACGAACCCGCGCGAGCATCAGAGATCTCCCTAATCCTATGTCCCAGCTCCCTTATAAACGCTATAGCGTCAGACCCCCAACACCCCGTTGTCTCTAAGGCGAGGGTACAAAATAATAATTCGCCTCAAGGACAGAGTATTTGCCCTCTTTCTCAACGCTGCCCACTCTGCCGCAGCGCCAGCTGTCTGCATCGTCCGACTGAAGTGTCAGGCGGCGAAAGTGCTGATGCACGTGGCATCACACAGTAGGAACTTTTTAATTGGGTTTTTCTCGAATGGGATGTTCAATCCGGATCAATGTTGTACGGAATTATCTTGTTGTGGATTCGGATCAAAAAGATACAATCGATATTGGATTGGGTACTTGCTTGCTTTTCTAGTTCACCAATAATTATTAGGGATCCGGAAATGTTACAACCAATGATTGATCGCGGTCATCATTTATAGATACAAAGAAAATCAACGAAGAAAGTTACGGACGACGTATTAGTTATGGTTGCGCATACATACTCGCATAACAAACTATGCATATCGTGTCAACTTTGTACGCGATAAGCACGATTATAACATGCTGGCAGATCATTATCCAGCATGTCAGTTATAGCCCTCTTCAAAGTTTTTGCACAAACGATAACCTCATTTTGTCAGTCAGTAGAAGATCAGCTTCCCATCAGGCGGCTCACGTGCTCATTTGCTGACTCTTCTTCTTCGCGTTGTCCCGGCATTTACCACGGCTCATGGGAGCCTGGGATCAGCTTGACAACTAATCCCAAGATTTGGCGTAGGCACTAGTTTTTACGAAAGCGACTGCCATCTGACCTTCCAACCCAGACAGTAAACTGGGCTTTGTTGGGATTAGTCCGGTTTCCTCACGATGTTTTCGTTCACCGAAAAGCGACTGGTAGTTACCAGTTTGATAGTTATCAAATGATATTTCGTACATAAGTTCCGAAAAACTCATTGGTACGAGCCGAGGTTCGAACTCGCGACCTCCGGATTGAAAGTCACATGCTCTTACCGCTAGGCCACCAGCGCTTCACGCTCATTTGCTGACTATCAAATAAAATTAATAAAAGATACATACTCGCTTCCAAGTCCAGGTCCAGACAGCTCCCAATCCTGCGGATAGTGTTCAAACGCAGGTGGTCCATCATGCCCGCCAGGATGGTGCAGGTCGTGAGACGTCGGTGGACCGGCGGCGTGGGGCCGAACCACGACGGTGGAGCCGTGGGGGCCGTGGGACGGCGCGTGGTAGATGGGCGCGTGGGGGTTCTGGAAATTGACGAGGTTTTTTGATTTCTCGATAACCGATCTGTTTTCAAATAGCCCAAATATTTAGGTACAATGTGCTTTAAGGAAAATTGATTGAACTAGCTAGACAGCTACACACTTTGCAGCACACCTTGTGGTCGCTTTGACTAGAGAGTCAAAGGGACCACAAAGTGTGCTATTCAAAGAATTTCTTTTTATATCTTGTTTTCAGGTGTATCAAATTTATTTTGTTAGAAGCCCGAAGATACATGTTTTAGGTTTATGGAAGTCGATTCCAAATGCTCCAACTTTAGTTTGCTAAAGTTGAGCAAGTTGGTTGTTAATTAGTAAAATTAGACTAAATAGGTTATCAGTTATCACAAAGTGTGTAAAGTTGTGAATATCTCTCTCTCTCACACACATAGGACTATACAGCCACAAATGCAAGTGTCGTCATTTAACATTTAAAACTCTTCTTCTTAAAACATTTGACACAGATGAAATGGCCTACTAGGTATATTTGTTATAAAATCTACACATTTTTTAAATTTTTTAACTGCCTAACGCCTTTCCAGAAGATTGGCCAAGTTCAAATATCTCTGTTTCTAGTCAGACATTTTAGAAATGTATGAACCGATCCTCACTTCATGAGACTAAAATATTAGTTCTTAAGATTACCGCAGAATCTCCATACTTTATATTCTACAAACTATATTTTGAAAGCTCACCTTATGATGATGCGTAATCAAATGATGATGGTGGTGGTACTTCGTCGTATGGTAATTATTGTGATACCACGAGCACAGCTTGAAGATATGGCTCAGAGCAGGGAACACGAATAGCAGAAGCTTGAGGAAGATCTTCTTCGCGGTCGTCACGCCCATGATGAGCGGGAGAACGAATACTAGCTTGAGTGCTATCAGCTTAACGACCAGTACTATCGCGATCGCTGCCGTAATCAGCTTCTTCTTTATTTGTTTCTCTGGAAAATATAAGATTATTATTAGCTCTTCAAGTGCCATGTGTCGTTTTTGAGTTATTGGAATTTTGATTTTATTTCAATTAATCAAATTTGAAATTTAAATAATATATTCGGTCGGGAATCGACGGCCTGCCACTCCAAGGGTAAGCAATTATCATAAAGCGTTTTAACTGTCTGACTTTTGTGGACTACGAACTGGCTGTAGATATTGATGACATTACTGGTTACCGCCAAATGGTGTAATTTGATGCATGAGGGGTAATAAAAATAGACAGCAATTGATAACTATGAACTTATGTAGTAGCTGGTTTCATATAATTGGAAAGTATTTCCCATGCCACCCATGACTCGACTCCATCTGAACGTACTTACTTCTGTACTTTGAACATCAAAATATACTTTCAAATGTATCCACGGAAGTAATTTTAAGAATGCTATGCTACAATATGCTATGCTACTTACTATAATGCTACTATGTATAGTAACCCAATAGTTGAATCTGGCTTTCTTCCGCATTGCAGTACATTCCTTGAACTCCATTTGGACATGATTGTCCAAGCCCGAAGACACTTCGAAAAGTATTTCGAAAGCCGAAGATTAATATTTTTATTTACTTACTTATCTTATTGAAAAACAGCCTGCCTTCCCCCTGAGTCTGCCTTGGCTCCAGATCTATATGCACCAGCGCTCCAGTTTTCGTCAAGGCCCGTGGCGATATTCTGACCGATGCCCCATCGAATAACGTTTCTGGTAATGTCAGCTTCATGTCGTGAGTGACCAGGAAGTTGATGCCTTTGTCGTATAGCGCGTCCGTGACTTCTTCGAATGGACTGACTGGAAAATGAAAGAAAGTGTGTGTTAGACTTAAATTGAGTAGTTTTTATTTAACTTATATGAGCCTAGAGTGTCCTCCCTTTCCACGTATCCCGGTCCCGACCTGCCTCCCACCAGTCCCTGTCGAAGGCGTCAAGGTCATCTCGCCAATGCCGTCGAGGTTTGCCGCGACCTCGGGTTCGATTTTGTGGGGCCCAACTGGTGGTTGATTTAGTCACCACCTTATGGGCATAAGTCATCTGGAATACGGCAAACGTGTTCCACCCAGTCCCACTTCAACTTGGCGGCTGTTTCAGCCACGTTAGCTAAATATTTGGGTTTTGGAGCGTATAGTGTTTCTGATGCGATCGGTCAACTTCACGCCGAGAATACTACGCTCCATGGTGCGTTGGCAAACCTTGAGGGTGGATTTTTGAACTTTCGTCAAGGACCAAGTCTGTGCTCCGTAGGTCAGGATGGGAAGATTAGAATACACAAAGAATAGACGTGAAAGGTCGAATATCAAAATAGCCTTAATTGTTATCTTCTATTTTTGATGATGAAAGTGAAAAATTAAGACTGTTAAGGTAATTCATTATGGTAAACGAAAAGTTACTTAATTTTATAGTAAGATTAACACGAATGGATTTTTATTTATTTCTAAGATATTTTAATTCCTTAGAAAAATACAAATAATCCAGCAAAAAAAGATATAACTCAAAATAGTACCTACATTTAAGAGTTACCTACTACATTAGCTATTAATATTGCCGACCGGTATTTGACGACCGGTTTGGCCTAGTGGGTAGTGACCCTGCCTACGAAGCTGATGGTCCCGGGTTCAAATCCTGGTAAGGGCATGTATTTGTGTGATGAGCATGGATATTTGTTCCTGAGTCATGGGTGTTTTCTATGTATTTAAGTAGTATTTATAAATATTTATATATTATATATATCGTTGTCTAAGTATCCTCAACACAAGCCTTATTGAGCTTACTGTGGGACTTAGTCAATTTGTGTAATAATGTCCTATAATATTTATTTATTTATTATTTATTGCGTAATTTTTAACCTATAAAAGTTACAATGTAGGCTGTTACAATGTATATCAAGATACATTAATGATTAAATTTCTCCTGTATTGTAATCTCAAATACTTTCTTCCGTATTTACACGTTCTAGATTCTATTGAATGTTGTTACGTGATTTTCTCTTTTCAATATGACGTGTTGTCCCAGATTTCCATTACAAAGTACTCCTCATTATGATTAAGTTACGTGTTGTCATGTGTTAAGGAGTAAGTTATTTATGATTTTTGTGATAGCTTGAAGGATTGATGCAGTCAATGCAGTGATAAGATCTCGTCTATTTTTTTTAAGTGTTTAAATACGGTAAAAAGCCCGATCAACATTGAAGAAATAGGGTAGAGAATGCCATTTCGCATTAGTCTGCCATTTGCACATTATTGTATATATTTTGTGAAATAAAACGTTCTAATATACACAAAATTATTTTAACGTCTTTAAGCCTGTTTAATTTTGCATACCTATATTTTAGTTGACGCTTTCTTCAAACAATCTAAAAAATTCAACAGCTATGCCCCTACGTTTGATTTTTTCGATTTGTTAACTAAATAAGAGCAGCATTTAAAAATTTGTATAAAATCTGTTTTTCGTTTCTGATTTTTACAATAGTCAAAAAATCTAAAAATTCAACAGCTATGCCCCTACGTTTGTTTTTTTCGAATTGTTAACTAAATAAGAGGAGCATTTCAAAATTTGTATGAAATCAGTTTTTCGTTCATGATTTTTACAATAATCAAAAAAATCTAATAAAGTCAAACATAGGGGCTTAGCTATGGTAAATATACATCAAATTATGTAAAAAAATATTCTATAATGTCAATATCCAGAGAGGAAAATGGGGACTACGTTTATATGGAGAAGCGGCCGTCCCCTTTCCTCTTAACAAGAGGAAACTTTCTCCCTATGTCTAGCCGACTTTTTGTGAAATCAATATAAGAAATGCATTATCTACGGCATCTATTGTTTTTTTTTTTTTTTGTAAAATGAAGGCAAGTTACGGAGAGTGCTATTAATGAAGTTTTCAAACGATAGTTTGTAGCATTAGACGTAACTACTTTGTAAATATTGTTGTTTATCCAAATGTCAGGATTAAATAAATGGAACTCTGAGATTTGCTCCGAAAAAAAAATCTAAAAAAATCGCGTTTTCCAAAGATAAGACCTAAGAAGATCGATTTTTCGTCCCCAAAAACCTCCATATATTCATCGAAATCGTGTGAGCCGTTTCAGAGATCCCCGAAATATATATATAAATATACAACAATTGCCCGTTTAAAGGTATAAGTTTCAGTATAACGAGGTTGGAATGATAAAACTTGTGCATAATGTTTTCATATTTTGTATATCTAAAGTTTATTAACTAAATAATAATATTTTGATTTAATAAATTAATAAAGACATGACATAACATGTAATTGATACACATAAGTCTTAAATGATCTAAAAACAACACAATAATAGCACATTGTGATACAAGTGTGCTACGTTGGTCATTACGGTCGGGGCGGTATTGTGCGCGTAAGCTGAATTCGAGTGCACAATAAGAAAGCCAATGTGTGAAATGACCAAAGCACACGTATTTCATTCAACTTTTTTCAAAACACCTGCCAGGAAAAAAAAACGTATACATTATTCAAATTGGAATTGTTAAAACAATTAGAAAAAAAACACTAAAATAAAATAAAAATGTCAACATACATTATCGCAAACGATAATTATTAAAAAAGCACGCGGGTTTAATATCTAGGATTATGAGCCTAAAAGCCAACCAATAAGTTCCACATTCCGAGCAAGTGTATTGAAAAGAATATTGCTATTATTGTATAACTGTTTAACAATGACCTACTCGCATAATAATATAACCATTCGTACTCATATTGACCTCAGCGATTGTATAACGCAAATAGGGAGTGTGCATGAAGTGAAGGTTGGAAGTGCTATTTTAAGCTTCCAATGTCGGCCACAAGACGGCAGAACCTACAATGCACAAGAGACCGTACGTGAGCTGCAGAGGGCAGCACCTGTTTTGGCGTAAAATGTCAAAGTAAAGTTTACGTTTCCGATTCAGGCCACAAGATGGCAGACCCTCCAACGCGCACGGTGCCTATACTTGCGGTGCACCGCACTTTGTATGTTCTACGTGGTTGAGCCGCCAAGGTTTTACGAGCGTATATGTAGACCAGATGGCATAACGCGAACCACGTTCGACATGTTGCCTTTCTGTTACGCTTACGTATGAATTCACAAGTGCGACAAAGATGCAACACGTCAAACGTGGTTCGCGGTAGGCCCTCAGAGTGTGACTTTGTAACACACTCTTCATATATACACAATTATTAAATATGAGGTCAATTCTGCATAATAAAATGATAACTTTTTTATTATTGCTTTATTCATTTTCCGTCTTTGGCTTATATTTTTTTTATATACAAATTTACGTACAAAAATATTATATGCTTATAAAGTGATAAACATACTTATTATTAAAAAAAACTAACCTAGGGTCACCATCTGCGGGGCTCAAGCCGCCGGTGGTCAGAACCGCAGAGAGAGGAACCGACGGAGTATCAGGGCTATAACCGCGATAATCAATGTTCAGAAATTGCGCGCATCTTTCTCTGTCACTCTTATTACGCCTTCATTGGAGTAAAAGAGAAAGATCCCCGCAATTTGCGAATTTCGGTTTTCGCGGTAGGCCCTCAGTGCTGTATCCAAGATTATATTGCTTTCGGCTATCGTGGTAGTCATTTTTGATATATTCTATGAAAAATAACTTAAGATTAGGTTATAAACTATAAAAAGGTATTATTCGTTATACGCGATATAATCCATTTATATTGTTTTATATATAGCATATCATGGATATGTACATTCGATTTTAAGGTATGGTATAGCTTTCTGGGGCTACTGCACTGATAAATATAAGCATTAGAGCCATATTTTAGTTCATCCTAGAGATTCATTTCGTCCATATTGTATAAAACATAACATTCTTACTTTTCCCAATCTCTATATTTATGAAGTTTCTGTTTTCGTTCACAAATATAAATACCTATTCACGGAAAATAACTCATTGGGTTCCCGCGTAACTAGACCTAAATACAGACACGGATTGCCTAAACCATATGTAAACTTGTCACACACTGCAAAAAATGCTTATATTATGTGTATTACAATTTATAACAAGTTACCTGATCGTTTTAAAGATATGGATCTCAAACTGTTCAAGTCAAATACAAAAATGTGGCTTATAGAAAAATGTTTTTATTGTGTTAATGATTATTTGAGTTACTCATAAGTATTTTTATTCTTTAGATAAATATATAAATATATATGTTGCAAATGTATGTACACCTGAAAAGGTAAAGTCTTAGTGTAACGGAATGTGTAATTGTATATTCGTCCTGCAATGTAACCTGATTCTTATATGCAATAAAAACTTTGAACATTGAAACAAAAACTTTGGTCATGTTTCGATACGACCTTTACAATACTCGCAGTGCATTTTACGCGGATCACTAAGCGTCATCGTTCGTCGTATCAATATGAAAATCGTAATTCATAACAGATTTTAAATTTCGAAAACCTCTCTTTGTGTTCCAAATAATTTGAATGATTTTCTACAACCATTTATTTCAGTACTAATACATTAAAATTTAGACACTGTTATCATAGAAATAATTACTTAAGGTTCAAGTACAAATATTCAAAATGGTAATATAAAGTGGAGTTTAATAGAAAAGACAAATAATGTACATAAATATGACAGATTTTGTTAGCATTTGACGTGTATATAACCTTAAACATATAAGATGTTTCTTTTTTTTTGTTAATTAACATATATTTAAACTAGTAGTTGATTAGATAAAAGGACCATCATCTACAGTGGCGCCAACTGATGAGCACAAAAACTGTAGCCCTCATTGGAACAATTTTCTTGTAAGAGTCATAAATTTCAACCCATAATGCGTCGGTATGTGAATTTCTATTGATGTTGCCTAGATGATTTATACTTTTATAGCATGCGGTTCAATTTTGCCCATATTCAGGTTTATTATGATGAAATGGTTATTACTATGGTCAAAACGACCTTCGTATTCACATGGCGATTGAATTTTCTATTTAAATGATCAGTTTTATTCACAGTTTGAGTAAAAAGATAAGTGTAACACATAACAAGCAATCTGTCAGAAGAACTTAAATAAGGTTTACCATTATGTATTTGTATATAATTATATGTGCTAGTTTATAAGTATTAAACTATTTATATATCTTTAATATTATTTGACTTCACGTTTAATTTTTTTCTTTTTACTTGTTATTATTTTTTCCCGCACCGACATATACAAATGTCTCTGTTTGACCCAATGGTTGACTGGTAGAGAATGCCTTTTGGCATTAAGTTCGCCGTGTACATTTCTCTTTATGTGTGCAATAAAGTTTAAATAAATAAATAAAATAAATAGGTAAATAACATTTAACTACCGTAAAACCACCCAACTATAGTCCAATACTGCAACTATGGTCCACAAGTTCAAAAGAAAATTAAGTATCTATACCAATGTTCCTTGTGGTTTACTCCTAGTTTTACCTTCCATTTATAAACATACTTTGCCTTAGAACTACAAAACTATAGGAAAATACACACCTGAACGAGAAAAATTGAGTTTATTTGTGGACCATAGTTGGGAGCTTTGGACTATAGTTGGGTGGTTTTACGGTAAACAAAAAGTAATCATTCTTAAGTTTAAGGCGACACACAATTAAGTAATAGTACTAATAGTACAGTCGAAAGATTTAATTTGTGACCCATTTCGTACCTTGTCACAGTGACAATAGTATGAGGTCTCTAGCGAGTTTCATGTTGTGTGTCACAGTGACAAGGTACGAAATTATCTATTTTGACTGTACAAGTAAGTATAAGGGCAATTTTTCTATTCAATATCAACTTCTGCAATGCAATAGCGTCATAATTCCCAAATCCTCAAAATCCTGGGTTCAAATCCTGGTAAGGGCATTTATTCGTGTGATGAGCATGGATATTTGTTCCTGAGTCATGGGTGTTTTCTATGTATTTATTAAGTATTTATATATTATATATATCGTTGTCTAAGTACCCTCAACACAAGCCTTATTGAGCTTACTGTGGGACTTAGTCAATTTGTGTAATAATGTCGTATAATATTTATTTTATTTTATTTATTTATTTATTTTATTCCCGTTGCAAAATTAGTATTTTTTCTATACGTCAACTGTAATGGTTGAATTAAGATTTCGTATACCAAATTATAATTGCGTGCTTTTCATGTATGGGCTCCGAACTCAACTATCAAATTTATTTCTATACGCTGTAGTCAAGTATAAAAAAAATACCAATCACGTGCCGCCACGCCTCCACAGAACGGAGGACGCGTTTTTGTCTTTTTGTCTATTTACATATTTACCAATTTTAATATCACTATTGTATACAATACTTTTACTACGATTCATTTAAATTAATACATATTTAGTATAAAATGTTATACATATAATGAAAAATACAGATTCGTACTGATGTTTAACTCCAAAAATTTGTTTTTTTCACTATAAAAAAGGTATAATTCAAATATGGAACAATGACTTATACATAAACTTAAAAATAATAATACTAACTATAAATAAATTTAAAATAAAGGTCCTATAAATAAAAGACGACCTCCAACTCACTGCCGATGGGCAGTAGTAATAATAATTCAGCCTATATACGTCCCACTGCTGGGCACAGGCCTCCTCTCATGTGCGAGAGGGCTCGGGCTATAGTCCCCACGCTAGCCCAATGCGGATTGGGGACTTCACATACACCTTTGAATTTCTTCGCAGATGTATGCAGGTTTCCTCACGATGTTTTCCTTCACCGAAAAGCTAGTGGTAAATATCAAATGATATTTCGTACATAAGTTCCGAAAAACTCATTGGTACGAGCCAGGATTTGAACCCACAAACACCGGATTGAAAGTCGGACGTCATATCCACTCGGCCACCACCGCTAATGGGCTGCCGATGGGCAGTAGTATAAAACGTAAATAATTAATGATAATTAGTATTATATACCAATTGTCTACTGAGATACTTATCTCAGTAGAGAAAAACCGGCCAAGAGCATGTCGGGCCACGCTCAGTGTAGGGTTCCGTAGTTACTCTTTCGTCACAATAAGCTAAACTGGGGCTTAAAGTATAGTAAATTGTTAACCAAGGGATGAAACGGTACCTTTCACCCGAGTTAAACAAATAGGCAAATTTGCATAATCAGTACCTAATTAAAGTAAGTCTTTTTACTATGAAGGGAAAACTTTTTGCGATAACTCAAAAACAGCTAAACTGATCATGTCCGCTATAGTTTTCATTTAATGTCTTTCATAAGCTCTACTTCCACGATTTTTTTCATATTTTTTGGACCTATGGTTCAAAAGTTAGAGGGGGGGGGACAAATTTATTTTTTCTTTCGGAGCAATTATCGCCGAATATATTCACTTAATCAAAAAATGTTTCATGAAAACCCCTATTAGTTTTGAAAGACCTTTCCAACGATACCCCACACTCTAGGGTTGAAGCGAAAAAAAAATTTCACCCCCACTTTACGTGTAGGGGAGGTACCCTAAAAAAAATTAAATTTTTAGGTTTATTGTACGACTTTGTCGGCTTTATTGATTTATATATTTATGCCAAATTTCAGCTTTCTAGCACTAACGACCACGGAGCAAAGCCTCGGACAGACAGACAGACAGACAGACAGACGGACATGGCGAAACTATAAGGGTTCCTAGTTGACTACGGAACCCTAAAAAATGTAGTACAGAAGACGTTTGGTATACATAATCCCAATTCAACCATTATAGTCGACGAGTAGAAAAATAAAATTTTAACCCCTATCTTTAATCTTTAAAGTTATTTAAAGAGGATAAAACCATTGTACTACAGTCAAGTGCAAAAATATGTATCGAAAGAATCGTCTCATAAATATGGTACTACGCTCTTATTACACTGGAATAAGATGCTATGGGACATCTTTTTGAGTAAGATGTGTACATAAGGCACTTTAGCACAATTCATAACTGCGCAAGAAATATACAATTACGTACATATATTTATTTCGTTATCAGATGTGTCCTACAGACATAAAAATGCATCTTGCTTGCGATGTTACATTGTCATTTAAGATTCCCTTGTGATCGAGAGATAAATCTAAGTGGCAATGTTGATCACCTATTTCATAATAGTAATTTGTTTTACAAACGAGCAAAGTATTACTGTAATGTTCTGCCACCAGAGTGCAGCACAATCGCAAACCGTAAAGTATAGAGTAATTATTTATATAATACTACGCCGTAAATAGTTTTTTGACATGTTTTTACAGATTATTTCTTAGGAATAAATATGCCATTAACGAAGTAAAAGTCTTCGTATTAAAATATCTGATGACTTTTTAGTGTGAAAACTATAGGCGCATGTTAGTGTTGGCAACACTTTACATGAAATGTTTTTAGTGGGATTTCATTTATTTTTGTAAGTATTGTGAACATAATGTAATAATTACTTAATGAAATCATTACAAAAAGAAACTTAAATAAATCACTACTATTACAACAAATAAAACACAAGTACCACTATATAAACACAAACTTAAAATTATTTAACTAACCAGCCCGTCCTGTGACGTGCCTTGTCCAAAAGTCCCCATCACACTCGCAGCGATGATGATGATGATGTTTTTGTAAGATGTGATGATTTTCGACTTATAATGTGTAGTGCGTTGGAAAGCCAGCCTAAATGTCTATCTAAGTTTCTTACTCTGTAATAACAGTCATAACAAGGACGACATTAAAAGCTATTTTATATCGCGATTTTAAACTGAATCTTATAACTATTCAGTTAAAGTTGAATTTAAAGTATATTATAAAAGCGTTATAAGCTTATTCTTATATCTAAGAATTTCCTCGCCACGGTTCATTAAGTGGAGATCTCTCTCGAGACCAACAGTTTGTGTAAACAGTGGTTCATGCACCATTGCGAGTCATACCAACAATTGGTTGTTAAAGTTGCAATATTAACTTTGCGCTTTATGAGACTGCTAGTTTAATTTTTATTTTGACACTTGGAGAGACTTCACACCTCCAAGTCTTATTAGTATTAGCACTCTGACATTGTGCATTAGGGACCTTTTACGTCTCCAAATTTAATGTATTATTAACCATAAAGACATCCATTCAGCCATCTTGGTTGTATTGAAGTAATTATTTAATTAAGATTATGTTGGTGTAGATTATGCTGTTGTATTTATTAATGTTGCTATTTATTTTTCATGTGACTAGAATGATGTTACTATACATTTTGTATTAACTTATAATTGTAAAAGAACCCTTGAGGACTTGAAAATTAATAAGTTTGATTGAAAGTAGAAAACTCTTCTACTTTTTTAAAATCAGAATACGATTATACGATACCGAATATGCCCTTAAACGGATCTCCACTATTTTTGTTACACCTTATTTATCAATTTATCATACTTTACCTTTTATTAACTTATCATAAAAGAAAGTAAAATACAAAAAAATCGCCGCCTACAAAATTTTCTTTAACAGATCAGTTGTATTTAAAATTGTTTATAAACGCGTGATTAATCCTTATACGCACGGTTCATTACGTGGAAATCAACAGTTTGTGTTACGGTAGTGGATCATGCACCATTGCTGTTTACGAGTCAGACCAACACGTAGTTGCTAATAGTACAGTCAAAAGATTTAATTATGACCCATTTCGTACCTTTTCACAGTGACAATATTATGAAGTCTCTAGCGACTTTCATGTTGTTTGTCACCGTGAAAAGGTACGAAATGGGTCACAAATTAAATCGTTTGACTGTACATTACTATAGAGGCCGGGAAACGAAGGGTTGCAAGCTAGAAGGGTTGGTAGATATAGACGGCCGAACGTATCGAGACCGGATTTGTGTAGTGCTTTTCTCAAACTTGCAATGAAAAAAAATGAAGTCAATTTGTTTTATTCGTAGATTTACACAGCTAAAAACAAATTACGATTCTACTACTATTTGATGGTTGAATAGACGTTGTGTCACAATTTGATGTTCAAAAACAAAAGAAGGCTGCTTTACAGGCCTAGGTGTGTAAGGCTATATGAAATTCCTTTACTTATCATCTTCACTCATCGCACCGGATACGTAGTATTTCCGGCCCTAATTTTGAAGTAAGTCATGTCAACATTTCATAGCAAGTTTGAGAAAAGTTATATTATTCAAATTTGCAAAAGCAAAGTAAACGTTATGTCAAAAAAGTAGTCCATTCCTCAATGTTCCTCAATGCAATGAATTAAAGGCAAAATCCAAAGCTTTTTCATAGATTCCACGATTAGTTAATAAAAAAACTAAAAAATTCACAAGCGGCTACACTGATTTACTCTGTCTTAAAATGTATAGTCATTTCATAATACTGACATACATATATGAGCTAAAGTTTTTCATTTATATTTATATCCAGTTTAAATTAGAAAATTTAATAAACAGTAAAAAACATGGCTATAAAGTACTATTTTTGTGAGCAACTTTGATGAAAAAATTAAAATAAACAAATATTTACAACTAAAATCTCGCAAGAACAAGAAATATGTTGAATCTATTCATTATCACAGGTTCAACATATCCGCTAGTCACTTTCCAAACTAGTTTTACTCTCCTGCTGCAAACTCTACCATTTATCTCCAAAACTCGCTAAATGAAGTCGAAAGCCTTCGTGATAAGTGAAAGCAAAACAAGACTAAAACTACCAGCTAATGGCGATCGACTGTCAATCTTCCTGCTACTGATTTAAGATTCCATTTCGATTGTGTTTGGGAAACGGTTTGTCATGTTCTTTTGTTTGATGATTCTTATTGAAAGGGATGTAGGTTCAAAATGAGAAGACTAAAATCAATTACTTGAGAGTCGACTCATTCATAATTTTGGCATTACACGTATCGCTTTATATTGTTATATGAAACTGAACTTTATGGTCTTTGCATTACAGACGAAATTTTTTTTTTTAGATGGTGCGAATAATATGAACAATAACAATAATTAGTATTCTCATAACAGGTTGAACGAGTTAGATCAGTTATGTGTACGTAAAGTACAAAAGGTGTTTCGAAGAAGTCCGTAAAATACTGATAACTGGCACTCTGAGTGGAGCTGATTACTTTATTTAGTTGTTAGTAGAAACGGCGGAACTATTATTCATAATGACGTACCCATATTGAGCAAAATCCATATTGACATTATTGACTAAGAATACTCAGTCTACACACTCATCTTATTTCACTCAAGAAAGTGACGTCTTGTAGACACAATGGAATGCAAAGTCCAGAAAGCTAGCTTTAAACATATGTTATTAGTATTAAAGTCAGTGTATTGGTGATCTTGCGTGGTTGCAGGGTTTTTCTTTAGATTTTTCCCTGGGCAACTATCTCATAGAAGCCTTTCAACATAGATTTGAAGATCTAAACGTGGATTATGCTCATATAGACAATCAATTTTCCAAGCCAGAAATCTGACAATATAATCAGCCAACTCCAAAGCATTAACTATATGTAATAGTGCAAGAAAATAAAGCCAACCCAACACTGATCATGATCCGTCAATGGAGCATTCCACGGGCTGTCCCGTACGGAAGCATTTTATTTCCTGTTCATATTTCTGACCATTAGTCACAGAAAAGGAAACTCTTGTACCTGCAAATCTTCACAAAATTTGCGTTTATGCGGGACAACGGTAGACCATTTCATGGAATGCTCCCAATTCATTTTTCCATTGATGATCATCTACGTTGAGCGTTATTTTTCCGTTTAGGCCAAATTAAATAAAAATTTTCTCAGGCAAAGCTTATTTAATATAAGTCCGCTAATACGAGTATGATAGAGTTCAATTATATCATCATGGCAATCTTCTTGTCCTAAGCCTTATCCCATTATTCGGGGGTGGGCTCTCCTTTTCTGCCTTTTCCTACTCCTATCTCTTTTAGGTCTCACATATCATGGCAATGAACATATTTTATTATCGAAGTTGTTTTTCATGTCGTGTCGTTTTCGATTTTTGTGTCAAGTCAGACATCATTTCACGAGACTGTTACATACATAATCGTTTTCTGTACATTTAGTTATTTCTTCAAAATCTTCGGTAATGACTGATATAATTACTAATAATATAGTAATTTTCAATCCCCAATTTGCATAAAACCTTGTAAATTTGGAAAAAGCAAACCTTTATTGACTTAAAAATAATGAATTATTTATTGTCACTGCTGTCAGTAAACCAGAAAACAGCATTCCTGGCGGACTGACCTGAATTTCTTGTCTTCACATAATTGTTTTTTACATCCAAATTGTTATCTGTTGTTACTAATATTACTAATATCTTTAAAATCTCAGTTAATCACTGCTGAGATGAATAATTGTATTATAATTATATTCCCATTCCCAGACAGAACAAGCAAAGTTTTCTCACCCTTAACGCCAAAAAATGCAAAATTAATTGTAAGTAAACCAGGAAATAACTTTTCTGGCTTACTGACCTGCTTTTTTTCTCAAGTCAGATACTTCTTCACGTTGTTTACCTCTACTTCTTATGCTGTTGTGGTGAAGGTGTGCAATAAAGAGTATTTGTATTCTATCGTATCAAAACTGATTTATGTACTTACTGTTTCTTCAAAATCCTGTTAATGACTAATAATACAGTAATTTCCAATCCCCAATTTGCATAGACTATGTAAATTAGGAAAGCAAACCTTTCTAACCCTTGCACCCTTGACTCCAAACAATGAATGATCCATTGTCAGCGCCAGGAAAAGCGGGTCGACGTAAGTTTTATGTCCATAGAAAGTCCCCGAGGCTCTGAACGGACAGTTCTTCATGTACCTACTTAAGTTTACGTGACATGAGTGTTAAAATATGACACATTGTGACGGCCAACACATTGTTTTAAGGCAATATGCTCTTTACTATAATTGAACTAAGATACAAAACGACGTGGTAGTTTTTGAGAACACCAAAAGGAACTTGAAAATTGTAGATCTTTATGTGTAGCTGTTAGTATGTTAATCCTAAATTATCTTGAGAATGTTAGCTTGAATGTAAAGTTTTGTTTCAAGTATCTACATTTATTGTACACTGAATAGGTTCACAAGTATTTTATATAGACAGTTGCCTACTTTACGCGCAAGCGTTACGTTCTGATCTTGATATTCAATTACTGTAATATTTTATACTTCTAAATACGTATTTAGGTATGTTCAAGGAAAGAGAGAATCATAATAGGTAATTTGAATTACCAGAAGGCTACATTGCATTGGCTAACTTGCCCATGTACAACCGGGGAGCAAAGTTTTTAAGTTTCCTCCTATTTTTTATGTTTATCACTCTTTGCTGAGGTACAACGTTATTTTGTATAAACAGCGAGACTAATGTATTTTTAGATAAGATAGAACAATGAAAACATATTTTTTGTTGACCCCGGTTTGATCATTTCGAGTAACTAACAGAGTTTCGGACGTATATTTCATTACACTTTCATACAAATGTCATAATTTCATATTCAAATGTTATAAGTAAGTTTGATTAAAAGACGTTTTTTTTCTCACTGCTATTGTTAGATAAGTATTCCTAGAGGCTAATTCAAACTTACATTCTGACATCAAAATGATATCTTAATGTTTTAGTCACGCGTGGACTGTGTTCGTGAATTGGCTTCATAATTCGGACCATTGGTGTAGAAAATACAGAGTAAAATACACTTACCAGACTCTTCGTCATCGTTGATCTCATTTTCTTCCTCCGCCGCTCTCGCCTCCCCCTCATCCTTGCTCCCCGTCAGATAGATCACATTCGCCTCCTGACTATACTTATGTACGTCCACATTATTCTTCTTAAAGCACACTCCACTGCCGAAGTTCACATCACCGTCAAATTTCAAACTGTCATCTATATAACTATACACATTTTTCTGCAAACAACTCACTGAAGGATTTTTCGTGCACTTATTTAAAATGTCGTCCCATAAATTATTACCAGTCCTAAAAGTCCCATTTTGATACACGTCACTAAAAAATGATCTACCTAAGGATTTCCCTATGATTCTCAGTCGAGATTCCATATCGTTCGGCTTCGATGTGTCATCATTTGTTTCATTTTCACTACTCGCTTTCACGTTCACTAATAATATTAAAAATATTGATATTTTTAATATGTTTATTTCTATTCTTCTTCTCGTTTTTAATACGTCGCGTCTTTCGGGGGCCATCGTCACTGCATAACTGTTCGAAAACAATAGTCTTCTTCGTTTATATATTTTTAACTTCTAGCGAAACAATATCTGTAAGTAGTTGCATAGGCTCATTAATTCCATTCTTTTTGGGTAAATTGTGAATATTAATTTAAGAAAGTGAGCATCAGTATTGTTCAAGTCTTCAGAGTCTAGTGGCAAATTGAGCTCAGTCGCTTGTCCCAAAAACAAGTTGACGGCACATCTGTAAAATAAGACAAAATTGAATTACACACATTGTTCAAGTTGACAAACATTTGAAATGCAAACAATAGAATAGTGACAATAAACTGCTATCATTTCCACCAAGTGATTTTAAAAGGTAGTGAAATTATAGGAAATGTTACAAATTGAGTTGGTCACGCAGTGAAGTAAATTCATTCAACTGTAATTTGGTAGCACGCTTAATCAATTGCTGTCGTTGACACACAGGGTAATTCGAACGTGTACTGACATCAAACCGATATAAGAATTCGTCCACCTCCACCTTACAGAAAACCACAGCCAAATAACACTAGACCCTACTCATAGTATTGTGTTCCTGCCGGTGAGTAAGGGAGTTGCAGGCGTACATAAGCTAAAGAGACTGCTTACCATCAGGCGGGCCGTATGCTTGTTTGCCACCGACGTAGTATTAAAAGAGAATGATATCATAGTGTAACTGATATCAGTTACTTAGATCTCATTCGCGCGTTCATTTCGCTCAGACTTGTCCGCACAAGTATTAGTGCGAGTGAGACGCCCGTGAGAATGACAGCTAACTGAGATGATCCCAATAACATTCTAATACATATGAGGCTTTCCATAAAGAAGAGTCCTTTTGCTCCATGTGCATAACGACCCTTCTCTAATGGAAAGCCACATATCGGTTTGATGTCAGTGCACGTTCAAATTGGCCTGACAGTATCATGACCATTTCTGCTTATAAATATTTAGAGATAATTACTGTAATAATTGAACATTGGTTTTCAAAAACACAATGTTTAATTTGTTTGTCTTGCATACAATTAAATATGAATTGCCTATCATATCTTCACGTGACAGTAATGAATAAAACTAGAACTATATTGAATAAAAAGTACATATGATTAATCAAATGTGTAATATGTTAAAAGAAAATGAGTACTAAGTCACGATTTATAATCGATATTTACAAACTAAATAATGTAACAAGAAATTGAACATTATAGATTATGCTGTCATGAATTAGGTAGAAACAATAAGGATTATACTTGTAACACTTATTACGTTGTTAATTAAAACTAAACGCTTCTACCTATGTTGACAGCAATCATAAATAAAACCGGCCAAGAACATGTCGGGCCACGCTCAGTGTAGGGTTCCGTAGTTACTCTTCCGTTACAATAAGCTAAACTGGAGCTTAAAGTATAGTAAATTGTTAACCAAGGGATGAAACGGTACCTTTCACGCGAGTTAAACAAATAGGCAAATTTGCATAATCAGTACCTAATTAAAGTACGTCTTTTTACTATCAAGGGGAAACTTTTTGCGATAACTCAAAAACAGCTAAACTGATAATGTCCGCTATAGTTTTCATTTAATGTCTTTCTTAAGCTCTACTTCCACGATTTTTTTCATATTTTTTGGACCTATGATTCAAAAGTTAGAGGGGGGGGACACATTTATTTTTTCTTTCGGAGCGATTATCTCCGAATATATTCACTTTATCAAAAAATTTTTGTTGAAGACCCCTATAAGTTTTGAAAGACCTTTCCAACGATACCCCACACTGTAGGGTTAAAGCAAAAAAAAAATTCACCCCCACTTTACGTGTCGGGGAGGTACCCTCAAAAAAATTATTTTTTTAGATTTTATTGTACGACTTTCTCGGCTTTATTGATTTATATATCCATGCCGAATTTCAGCTTTCTAGCACTAACGACCACGGAGCAAAGCTTCGGACAGACAGACAGACAGACAGACGGACATGGCGAAACTATAAGGGTTCCTAGTTGACTACCGAACCCTAAAAAGACACGGAACCCTAAAAAGACAATTTTTGAGACCAATGGAAACAATGAATACGAAGATAGTACCAACTGTACCAAGCATATAATTAAAAGGGAGTTTGCGATCTCAAATCGCAAAACAACGAATAAAACACTTTCATCTGGCCTCAAGGCCACTGGAAAGATACCGACACGACCACCACTGATCAAAATGCGTTGCTAATCCCAAAAATAAATAGCATTCGAATGTGGACTTAGAATCTCACAACTTTCTCCGATATTTAAAAAACATTAGATGTGTGCAATTTATCAAATATTTCTTGACCATGTTTTTAGACCATGGGGTATTTCCATGAGCTTTGAATGTGAAATTGACTATAAATCTCGGAACCAGTTTATGGTGGTCCAGCTTATTGAGGTCAACCGACGAAATCACAAGTAACACCGTAGGCATCGAGATAATATTAAAATGCTATCAAAACATTTATACGATAAAATATTTACTTACACCTATATCCATTATTATTATCATCAATGGCTGCATGAAATGGCCTACAGTTATTTCAATCTTTATGTCGCTTAAATATTTTCTCAGCCTACAGTCTGCAGTGCAGACTCTGCACCAAGTTTTTCTCATATTGTACGAATTTATTTATAGTAACCTCGAGTCATCATTTTTCTTGATCATAATTAAATCTTCCATAGGTTACTTTCAACATTTTAAGTTAATACATGTATGTAAAATTTATAGTTATTGGTGTTATAATAGTACATTACTATAGAGGCCGGGAAACGTAGGGTTGCTGGCTGAGTAGATATATACAGCTGAGCGTAGCGAAGCCGGATAGAGATACGCGGCCGGCAACCCCGTTTTTCGCCGAAATATGTATAGTGCTTTTCTCAACTTGCAGTTAAAACAAAAAAAAATAGTCAATTTGTTTTGTGGCGACCTACTCGGCTCGCCACTCTACCAGACGCGCGTAAGTCCGCGCGCCTGCGCGATGCGCCACCGCCGTTGCTTAGCAACGAATATGCACAACAAATCACCGTACCAAGCTAACTGAAGCTAGTTGATGGTTGGATACCAAGACGTTGCGTCACAATTTGACGTTAAAAAACAAAAGAAGGTTGCTTTTCAGTCCTAGGTGTGTAAGGCAGTATGAAATTCCTTTACATATCATCTTCACTCATGCCACCTGATATGTAGTATTTCCGGACCTAATTTGACGTAAGTCATGTCATCATTTCACAGCAAGCTTGAGAAATGAATATTTACTTACTTAATTTCGGCCTATTCAATTTCATTTGAAAGTGATCTGATTTCATGTAGGTACATTATAAAACTAGGCACATTACTAGTTTATTGGCTGTTCCATGTTCCCGTTTAGCCTTTCTTGACATATCAAACACGTTTCCCGAGGGCAACAATCTTTAATCAACGTTGTACTACGAAGTTTAATATTAGGATGCGGCATGTGTTCATTTGTGGACGTTCCACGGTAGTTACCTTACGTCCGTCGGCGCGTAGCACCGAATTAGTATTGGAGTCGTTTATAATAGAGTAAGCGACGACCGCCATGTGGTACCTATTAGCCGTATAACGTCACATTTTATCATTGTATTAATTATTTGATTTAAAATCGGAGCGTTGATTGTGATTTTGTTTTTCAGACATAACAGAACAAACCATCAGCGCAAACCAAAAAGGTTTGAAATAAACTCCTTAATCAAAATTAACAACTTTATAGAAGCATTTTGTTTCTTTCTGCCTTAATAAACTAATATTATTATTTGCTAAAACGGGACTTTTACAATATCTTTTCATTCCTTTCTACCAAAAGAGTTAAGTAAAAAACTTTAAGTTATTTACGGACCGTATTACTTATACCTAATAATCGCATTTAAATCGATATAAAGACCAAACGGGCATAATCTTTTGTCATATCGAGCGGACGATGTTGTCACAACTAACAATATCTTCCGCTGTTTATTAATAAAAACATACTGTTGATTAATAAACAAATTGTGACTGAAACCTCCTGAATCATTATATCATTTTATGTTAATCGAAAATCTTATTAGAACAAATTTTGACACAAAATCTCTTCTCTAAAATTACTAAATTGGCACTAAACTTGCAGTGTTACGCCTCTCAGGTACGGCATTATCACGTGGTAAAAAATACCATCATAAGCCCATGATGAAATATAACTAGTTAACGTTATACTGTAAGCAATATCATACACATAGATCATTGAAGTTGAAAACCACAGGCGGAAACTAAAAAACAAGTTATATGAAAGTGAAACGACTACTACAAAAGACTTACAATGTCAAACGTACGATTCAAAAGTGGGGTAAATTTGTCATAGGTACAAGTTACTTTCCATTTCTTTAAGTTTTTTTTTAAACACACTTGTTTAGTATATTTGCAAGAAATAATGAGTGAAATGAAGAAAAGACTTTAGTGGAAACTATCGAAGACATTAATGAAAATCATTAAACATAATTGGATAGAGATTTTCGTTTTAGTGTCTGCAAATCTTTTAATGACCGCATCACTGTTTCTCTCCAAGAAATATAATTTATTTAATTTAATTAAACTTAATTACACGACTTACTATTGTTTAAATGGCGGACTTAATGCCATAAGGCATTCTCTACCAGTCAACCATTGGGTCAAACAAAAACTTGTAGTCAGTGCAGGATTCTAGACAACGAAAGGAAACATGAAACACAAATCATGTTATTCTAAACAATATAATAATATTATATTCCGTGTATGAATACACATACATAAATAATAATAATATATTCCTAAATATAATTAATAGTAATACAATATTGTTTCTTACTGGAGACGAGTTAGAAATTAGAGAAATTTCACATTTAGATTTTAATGGAGTTTACGATCCGTATCCGTAAGTCATATTATTCGCACTAGGCCAACCATGAGCTCTGCACTGCAAACATAAAGTGAATTAACTCATCATTAAACACCATTCATTTGTTTGCCTGGACCCAGAATGTTTGCAAACGCTTGGAGGCTTTCGAAATGTAGGTTTACAGCAGAATAACTCTGAAAATAGATGTATTTGTGTTGTGTGTGAGTCATGGGTGTTTTCTATGTATTTAAGTATTTATAAATATTTATATATTATATATATTATCGTTGTCTAAGTACCCTCAACACAAGCCTTATTGAGCTTACAGTGGGACTTAGTCAATTTGTGTAATAATGTCGTATAATATTTATTATTTATTTATTTATTCCGATTTATCCGCCCCACGTGACTGCCATATATGGGGTAGGGACGAATGGGAATGATTTATATGAAACGCCTATTCCAATCTGTCCCCGGCGAGGACAAAGGGAATACACATGAAAATATCATGCACGGAAAAGTATTTATTTACAATAACAATATACATAATGCATATATACAGATGATTACTATAACTAACGGATAGAATATCTAATGAGATATTGCGGATCCCCAACGCTATTTATTCTATAAAATCAGTGTATTTAGTGCGAAGTTGTATTTAATCTTCTAAATATAGTGTAAATCAATTTTATGCAAAGAATGAGAGAGTGCTGCAGTTAATTAATACAGAGGTCGAGATTTTAAAGACGCAAACGCAAGCTGCAATGCCAATACCTTGCGTCCCGATTCGAATCCTGATTTTTCACGAGCATAGGTTTATTCATATAAAAATTTGTTACAACCTATGTACGAACGCAAAAAATATGAAAATTGCTTCTAAACCTGCTCAGTTTTATTTTTGAGGGAACCCAGTGGTTAGATACTGTTCAAAATTCAAAAATATGATATCCATGGTCACGAGCATGCACATCCATCTCGCTCATGCTTAAACTCAGTGAGAATTGGAGAAAAACATAAACCTACCGCCTCCCGCCTACCTCCGCCCAGTTGCTTGAACCAAGCTTGAAACAGAAACTTACGTCAAACTTGCAATTATGATTTTTTCCCCTTTCATTGACAAAAGAGAACATTCACAATTCGCATGTTATTGAAAACGTAGCTACACTCTTCCTCGTTTTCCTACTGTTTCGTACATCCGTGGAGCAAATTACCCGCAACTGGTTTGTCGGATGACCAACAGACACACTTCGCGGACACACTTTTATTGCTCGCAGTGTTTCCTCTGCGTTTTTTACTTTATTTCCAAACATTGTGCGTATTGAAGCTGTTACGGCCACGTCCTCCGAAACCCTGCAAGCTACGTGGATAAATGTCTACCATGTAAATTACTGTTGGGTGTACAGAGCTGAAACTCGGCAGAATTGTGTATTGTATAAGGATCTAATTATAATTAAAACCCTAAAAAAATATTATAGTTTTATAACGAATTATTCGTGTTTTTTTTTTTTATTTTGAAAATTATTATTACATAATCTATGTGCACTAGCGACACGGGAGGTTCAGTCTAGTGTTTTAATCCACATAATCTATCATAATGTGGAATAAAAAGACCGGTTCACTTTTTGGGGTGTTTTAAAAGACTGTGCAATAGGGAGTATTACTGCAATGTTCTGCCGCCAGAGTGCAGCACTAGCACCTTTCCTAAACGATAGAGTAAATTATACATACTATACCTTAATCGAAAGTTAGTTATCTGCCATTTAATCGCTCGAATATGCAAGAGTGATAGAGAGGTTAGATACCGTAATTTAGATTTTCTTGTTTTGCGGTCGACCCTCAGATTTTGATGTATTGTGGTAGTGGCACCTCCTACGCAGAGTGTAATATTCCCTATAGGGAGCGTGCATGAACTGTAGCAGGCAGCACAGGAGCCGTCAGATTTTTGGCGCGAGGCGTAAATGTGATGTTTATTGTTTCAATGTAGCAAGATGGCAGAACGTACTATGCACAAGAAAACACGTGACGTGTAAACGTACATGTTTATGGTTCCGATTCAAGACACAAGATGGCAGACCCTCCAACGCGCACGGTCCATATTATATTATAATTATGGAAGGTACAGTCAGCGTCAAATACTTTGTAGCAACCAAAGTAGCCAAATAGTTCGGTACACCATATATTTAGTATGGTGTACCGAACTATTTGGCCACTTTGACTGCTACGAAGTATTTGACGCTGACTGTACAGGCATGCCTCTTCCGTAATTATAATGTGTGTGTTTTTGCAGCTGTCAAATGAATGATTTATCTATTTATCTATGGTCATTAGTTTTAATGAAGAGGATACAGAAGACCGTGCGAAGCGGAGGAGAAAAGAAGGAAAGCGGATTCTGCGCTCTGAAGCAGTAGCGGAGGAATCGGAGGATGCAACCGGGATAAACGCTAAGATGAGAAAAAGAGTATGGTACTGAGAATATAGTATTAGCCAATCCGTATCCAAAGGGTAAAACAGGCTCCTATTACTAAGACTCCGCTCTCCGTCCGTCTGTCTGTCGGTCTGTCCGTCTGTCACCAGGCTGTATTTTATGAACCGTGATAGCTAGACAGATGAAATTTTCACAAACGATGTATTTCTGTTGCCGCTATAACAACAAATACTAAAAAGTACGGAATCCTCGGTGGGAGAGTCCGACTCGCACTTGTCCGGTTTTTTTTAAAGAAATTCTTAATGAACTAATAACTTTCGAAAATAAATCAAGAGCCGCTTTTCGTTATTTAATATACAGCTGTATATTAAAAATGTCAAAGTAATATAAAATCAAGCTTGATTATACACCGTGAGATAGTAGAACCCGACAGATTTTAAAGGTGCTTTCTTGACCGCATATATGTAGAGACTAACCCTCTTATTCATAAACGTCTACTAAAATCGTTTGTCCCTTTCCGATGTATTGATATGATGGAAAGGGATAAACGATTATTAGCGGCTTGTCAACTTTAGTAGACGTTTATGAATAAGGGGGTAAAATGTCATGTTTTTGAGATTATGACAATTGTGAAAATTTATTTATGTTATAATTTAGTGACATACAATATTTTCTGAAATCGGTCTTGTTTTAGAGATACTGACAAATCTTGCGAAAATTTGTTTCTGTAATAACTTAGTGAGAAACGCCTGTTTGGCTGCGACACTGGCACTATGTGACTTGGTTTAGACATACCTACTGACAGACATTAAAATTTTAAAAGAAACTCGCAAATTATAAATGTAAATAAAAAAAACTTTACTTATTCGTTGTAATGTTTTTTTTTTCGCCAAGATGTAAAAATAAATAACGTGCCATGTGCAGAAAACGCAAAATAAAAGAATGACATGACATAAACTCATATAAAATTAAGACCCCAGAAATGCGTGGTTAAAATGTATCGGGTTTTACCGGCCCACGGTGTATACTGTCATTTTGGCTGTGTATTTGGCTTGGTCCATTTTAATGTTCATCTTTACAAAACAAATACACCGAGATGTATTTAATATGAAATCAATATCAAATTAAGATATTGAAAGTTTTCATGCAGCTTCGGTCCTAATGAGAAACTGATCATTATCATACATGTATCAGGTTTTATGATTATAAACCGTGAGCCAAGATTTCCATGACCAATCGCCTCCCGGGCGAAAACTCGTATAGTCGTTAACGGCTATGTATGATGAACCCTCGTGGACGTCAGCTGCCGCTCCGTTGGAGGGTTGAGGAATGGCAGCCACCGGAACACGTATGCTTCTGGCCCGTAGTCTATTACAAATTTAGATAGTTAATGATATAAAGGTTTGATTTATTTGCATTCAGATATGCCGCGTCGGGCACACGCGAGCGATTTTAGTATGCAAAAAAAAGCACGACGCGACGTTTAATGTGTTTGCATACGGTATAACTGGTATAAGTGAAAGCATTAGGTATATCTGGGTGTCGTGTTTAATGTCATCAAGACAAATACGATTTCAGTTCAGCCATTACTTATTTTGATATGTGTAAAGAAATTGTGTGAAACATTTCAATAATTAGAGGCCCTACTTGGCTCAAGGCAGTGACAAAAATGTGGCTTTTTGTGATACCTGATTAATGGCGATATCATACCGGGTGGGGTCTGTAACAGAGCAATAAATTATACTATAGACTGAACTCCTCAAATGAACCAACATTTGTTCAGCGACTTTTAAATAAAACTTGAGCTTAGATTTTTAGTATACTTTAAAGTTCATTCTAAGACGCAAAGTACCATCAGCCGTAAAAGTGCATGGCGAATTAATCAATGAATTCATTCATAATTTCTCCATACAATTTCGCAGCACACTATACATAGGTATTGCGAATTTTGTCATGTTTAAAGCGTGACAAGCAACGTCAATTACATTGATGATAGCGTACATTGAAGATAATATTTAATTTGTATGAAAAATAGGAACTTTAAAGAATTCATAATTTTTAAAGGTTAACAAAAGTATCACCATTTGAGGTACAATCTATGTTTTAATTATTTGCTCGTGTTGTAACACTCGGTATACTAATTAATACATATTAGTCTGATTTGCCATAATTACATTTATCTAGTAATTAATGGCGAGTTATTAGAGATGCCACGAATAATGGTTTTGGCCGAATACCGAATACACAGTATTCGGTCACACTCTCGGCCGAAGCACCGAATATTTGCTAAAACGTATATGTGTACATTTTAAGTCACATTTATTATGAAAACTGATAGTCTAAAAGACATTGTTTGCTAAGACTTCAGTTTTGTTTCTCATTAGTATTGTACGTACCTAGTCAAAAGTTAAGCAAATCTAGCCCTCGATAAAAATAAAATCGTTGGCAAGCAACAAATATTTAAAAATATAATTTTTAAAGAGGATTTGTATGTAATTATAGACCGAATACCGAATATTCGGCAGTGACCGAATACCGAAAAGTTGCCGAATATCCAGGGCATCTTTACAAATTATCATCCTTCTCGCATTCGTGGCGTACTGTGACGGGTACGCTATTCTTCTTCCACTTTGCTCTGTGTTTGACTTGGACATCATCTTCACCCAATCTCCTTAATGCCATCTCTGCCTTGGTTTGCCCATTCTCTTTGGGTCCGAAAAAGCGAAACCAAGATCTATTGCCAGCGTATTCCGGCGGCTTTCATCCACCACTTTGTCAAATTAGGATATTTAATTATCAACAATCACTTAAATAAATGAATTTAATGAATCGATCAATGTCACTTTAATATACCACACAACTAACAACAAAAAACTTTTTAACAAAAAATAAAACCGACTTCAAATATTACCAAAAGCGCCATACATGTACTTATAACATTTGAAGAGTTCCCTCGATTTCTCCAAGATCCCATCATCAGATGACTTGGTGCCAACGGGACCATCTCGGGGTTATACCCGTTCGATTAAAAAAAGAAATTTGAAAATCGGTTCACGATTCTCGGAGATATCGAGTAACATACTTACATACAAAAAAAAACAGTCGAATTGAGAACTTCCTCCTTTTTTGAAGTCGGTTAAAAATATTATCCCCCTATAGTTCGTGTCATCCACGATGACGCACAGATTTTTCAAATCTAACCTTTAACGACATGCATGACAATACGAGTCAAGGCAACGCGTCGTCGTGAATGACACGATCTTTACACATAAGAAAACGAAAGTGCACACTCCTTACCAGCGCAATGATATTTATTATAAACTTTAAATCACGCTAACGAGCTAATTTAGATCATTTGCAGTTACTGATAAGGCACCAAATTGTTTGTGCATCAATAAGTGTGGAATGAGCAGAATCTGAAACTGTTTTTCCGTTCCGCTTTCAACGCGTGCCTGGGACGGTCGCGTGGCGAACGCAGGTCAGTCTTTAAAAGAAAACAGGCTTAAGTACAAACAATTTGTTTATGATTTACTACATTCTGGTTTTGAATTGCATGCCTACGAATAGCAACTTAGTGTAATGCCCAAAGATACAGGCGTTTCCCGTACTCATGCGAACGTGATGCAGATGACAGTGAAAATGATCAAGAAAATTAATTAAAGGTATTTTTTTATTCTGTCATTCTCTTATATAAACGTTTATCTAGATTAAATAATCAGCTACGTTGCCCAGAGCCCCATTTTCAGCTTTCTTTTCACTACTACGTGCAGTATCTGGCCGACCTAGGCCCGGGCTAACTGGGCCTAAGGCAAATCCGCCACTGCCCTCGCATCCTCGCAAGTCGCAGCTTCTTCTAAATATCTTTCTACGAGAGAAGGGTGCTTTCCACCAAAAAGGGTCCTTATGCAAATGGATCATAAGAACCATTCAACCACACAGTTTTACCGGATTCAGCATGCACCGACATAGACATTTGTTACCCGCGTAACTCACCGATTTTCGTAAGACATGGCCGTAACATTGAGGTTTTTATGAGCTGTGTCATGAAAAAGTTTAATGTTATACAAGTGAAGGTATCGGCAGGAGAGTTGAGGTAAATGATTATACACACACACACACACACACACACACACTCAGCTACACAGAGTACTATTCGCTAAAGCAGTATTAAAGAATGAGTGAGTGAAACTTTTAAGCGCGCGATATTAAGCTAAAAAAACCTTGATGAAACTGGCGGTTCAACTACTTACTTTACTCTTTGGGTTCAACTCGCTATCGGTGATTTTGTTGTTATGTGCGTAACTTCAACTTTCAACTCTAGTGCCCATACTACAATGTATGTATTTGTTACTTTATTGTTTTTCATCCAAGTCATAGACAGATAACTAAGCATAGAGTGCTCACTCCATACATCAGTTTTCGTTTATTTTTATTGTTTCTTCAATACTAAGAAATGTTCAAACAGTTAGTTACTGTTTTGTAATTGTATTTTAGTGTATTTCAAATTTTAATGTGTCATGATAGTTCTTTTTTTTTCAGTGTACGAAAATAATAACCATTTTGGTCAATGATACGTGCACTAAGAATGGTGTTAGTTCCGTGGTGTCACTTGCAAATACGTGCTAATCGTGCAGTCTAACGCAACTAGAGGTGACCAATCGCGTTGTGGCATTAGACTGAACGATTGGCTCGAATTCCTGCGCGTGACACCGCTGTACTGGACCCATTCTTGTCCGTAAGACCCGTCTTAGTTATACATGTCAATAATTCAACCCCAAATGCCGTAAATAATGTTGCTACTATCGTGGATGACATATAACGTTAGAAAACTGATGTATGGAGTGCGCACTCTATGCTTACTTATTCACCTATCTATGCCCAAGTTTAACAAGTAGCATTAGCAGTTCAGTTTAGCAATCTCCATTCCAATACTAGCAACGAATTGCTGTATCGTGAGTGAATGCTGTCTTGACTCGGACTCTTAATTTCGAGAGCGAACTAGTGAAATTTTCTCGGCGCTTGGTGCCTTGATATGTTGTGCGATATCGCTATTTGAATTTAACTTTATTTGTATTTTTATTTTACAATCCTTTTCATCAATTTCTTATCAGCAATGAGCGGAATTCTTCATAGCAAAAATCAAATTCAGAGGGATTGACCTAACTGTTTTATCGACTTATCGATAAATATTTGTCACTTAACGAAACACAGGTGTCCCTAATTAGCTGACCGCCACTGTATTTTGGTATAATAGTAAAGAATAAAACAGAAAATACTTTTATGATGTAAATGAACGTAACATTTAGAGCAATATATTGTGGAAGAATCTTCTTTGAAACTGAAATAAGAATCTTTCTGTATCCATTTTTTTATTGTTTTCTTTTAGGATTAACCATTTTAGTAACACGGCACGGAAATCACTCATGAAAACTCAAGTGACATAAATGACATAATATGTGACGCTGACATGATTTACTTTAATAAGGAGATGCAAATTGCTTATCAAAGAGGTCAAAATACAGAATAATCTTTTAAGTTGATTATGGATACCTAATGCGATATTATTCCGTAACATCGATAAGTCGATAAAACAGTTAGGTCAATCCCTCTGACAGTTTGATTTTTGCTATGAAGAATTCCGCTCATTGCTTATCAGAATTTGGCCTGAAGTTTTACTCATTAAAAGCCTTGATGGGGCCATTCGGCAACCTTATCCTAAAATAAGCAAAGGTATTTAGACTATTTAGTTGTTTTTATGAAAGCGAGTTTCATCTGATGTTCCAACTACGCCACCAAGTAATAAATAAAATAAATAAAAATAGTTTAGTTACCAAATTTTTTTACAAGATTTCCTTAACCTATGACTGCCACACTAGGCTATGCCTGTGTTGTGGAGTCAGATTGAAAACAATACTAATTTGAATTATACGCTGAAGTTTTGGTTTTCTAATAGGTTACTAATCACTTCGGCAGACTTCTGGCCGAAAGGTGTAATATTTCGGCGGTTTCGTGGGAATCTGCCGAATCCCGCACCAGAACAGGCGGTGCAACCGAAAACTGCGTCGTCAAAATGATATTTATATTTTAAGATTTTTTATTATTGTATGTATGTTAGTCTGTAAGGTAGGTATGTATATATGGGCCATAGTTGCCTGAAAATAAATGATATTTAATTTTTTAATTATTTTTTAATTTAATACTAAAACATTTTTGATAATAATAACAGGCTTAAACTAAATAGGAACAATCACAATTTAGGTAGAGTAAAATTATTACACGAATTTATATTATTAACCGTTGTAGACAGCAATTGTGTGTGTGTGGTGTGTTTGTGGTGTGTGTGTGTGTGTGTGTTTAAGTGTGTAATATTACTAAGCGAAATTGAAGGCAAACTTTACCGCTAACAAAGCCTACCGAGAAGTTAAACCATTGATTTTACCAATCAATGTTTGACTTTTACCAAGTAATGTTTCATACGTAATTTCTGAGAAACACTTTGGTACGAGCCGCGGTTCAATCAAACCCCCGATCTTCGGATTGAAAGTCGCACGCTTTGCCGCTGGGCTACCAATGTACATAATAAACTAACAAATTAATAATTAATCTTGCCCCTTTTAATAGCCTTTTTGTAGCCGTATCGCTTTAAAACTTAATAATTATAAAATATAGATGGCATTACAATGGGTACTGAAGATGGATACTGGTACTCTTCAGTGGCTTCTAGTAGATCCCTCGAGATGGGGTCATATAATTTATTTCTAGACCAATTCTTTGAGAGTGTTAAAGTTTAGTATTTTTGAAAATGAAACATGTGGTACCTTTTCTCTGCAGCTGACTGTACTATTGGAAATACCCACGAATAACAAATTTCAAAAGGTTCCGATGCACTTGCCTCGAGACAAAACGAGTAGCCATGAAATCCGCTAATAACCAGTTTTCTTTCACCGAATTCATCAGCTCGCGTCATCGGTAAACAAACTTTCACTGCATGACTGCATGTCCGGAACCCAGGACCCCATTAATTTATTTTGCACGTGGGCCATGCTTAAAGTTCTTGGATTCTCGGTACGATATTAATTAAATATTTTAACGGCCTCCTAGCCAAAGTCGATGCCTTGCCTACGAAGCAAAAAGTTCTGGGTTCGAATCCCAGTAAAGGTATTAATTTGTGTACCCCTTTCCTACCTGTACACGATTGTCATCTTGGCTAGGCCCCCAGGGGGGGCATACAATGAGGGCTACAGTTTTTGTGCTCACCAGTTGGCGCCACTGTAGATGGAGGTCCAGAAAAAACAGATGTCATAATATTTTTCCTATGCTTATTTTTACAAATACAATTCGTTTACAAATGTATCTTAACGTCTAAATTTGCCGTTTTTCAACCTTGCATATTATTTTAGTTGGCAGTTTTTTTAAAGCACTAACATTTATTTGTGTAATAATGTCCTATAATATTTATTTATTTTATTTATTTTACTATATCTAATCTTTACTATGGTTAATCAAAGCTGGGCAAAGATTACCACAATTATGAATATTCGCGATAAAAAAGCTTGTTAGCCCCAAAAATTCTAGGCATTTGACATTTGAAAGACCTTCGTTTACACTAGTGCCTCTAGCAGATAAATTAAACGCGTTAACCCTCATTGTCACTATTCAATAATCAAAAGATACGTAAAGGGGCCGACTGATTATAGTCGTTAGATTTGTAGCTGGCCCCCAACGGCTTATCCTTTGTCCATTTTTAACTAAAACGGCACGTGCCACTACCTGCAAAAAAAGGGCCCGGTCACTTTAACCGGTTATCTAATTAGAACTCCTATGGTAATTGGAATAAGATTCAAAATGAACAAATGGAAAAATAATTTGCGAATTCTTGTGGTCCCTATACGGTTACTGAGTGCCGGCGAGTCGAACGCTACCGAACCAGCCTAAAATGAATCCTCGATATGCGTAACAAAGTTGCGTTTTCGGAGAGCACACCTACACTGGTTTTTTGGAGCATTAGACTAGCTCACGCTCAGGTGCCAATTAGAATTATACGAACCTTTTTTGCAGGTAGTGACACGCGCCGCGTAGACAAAGGATAAGCCGTTGGGGGCCAGCTACAAATCTAACGACTATACCAGTCCGCCGGACGATATTGGCCTGCCAGTTATTCGCCATTGTCAACTTTTGCGAATAACTGACAAGCCGATATCGTCCGGCGAACTGGTAATCAGTGGGCCCCTTAAAGTATACGTTTACAATGTTATCATTTATGTATGTTTTACGACTTTTACGCCATGATGGGACATAAAAAATGCAGATGCTTATCTAGAAAGACTTTCTCAACTGTCGACTATTTTGACTAGGGATATTGCTTAGTCCTGACAGAATGAAATCTGTTTATTGTTTTTATAGGCAAATTAGGCCTAATGACCCCGAATTCAAAGTTTCACCGAAAACAAGTTTTACAACGCTTAATAAAAGCGAAGAGTCCACAAATTTTATTTAAATTTGCTTAATCAAAAACATGTTAGAAGAAAGCTGAGGAAAACGCCATAACAGTGACAGATCATAAATAAATAAATAACTTACAACAGATGAACAGATACCGATGTGAATGATGTGATCTCATCAGATAATAGTAATTTTATTTCTCAAACTTGTAATGAAATGTTGATATGACTTACTTCAAATTAGGTCCAAAAATACTACATATCCGGTGTGATGAGTGAATATGATATGTAAAGGAATTTCATACAGCCTTACACACCTAGGCCTGTAAGGCAACCTTCTTTTGCTTTGAAACGTCAAATTATGGCACGTCTTGTCATTCAACCTATAAGCAAAATTCTGGAATTATGCTTTTTTTTCTTTTTATTTGTCTTTTTTGTGTTTTTTTTTTTGTGTATGTTAAATATTATGGCTTGCGTCGTAGCGCCAAAATAATTACATTTTTGTTCCCCTTCAATATCCCACGCACTAAATAATCTATCACATTAGGACATGAAACAATCATCATCATCATCATCCTATTTTTTTTTTAATTATTTCATTGCAAGTTTGAGAAAAGCACTATACAAATCTCGGCGAGAAACGGGGTTGCCGGCCGCGTATCTCGCTCGGCCGTCTATATCTACAAGGCCTGCAACCCTTCGTTTCCCGTCCTCTATAGTAATGTACTATTTCAAGAGGACTTTTTCTTTTCCATTACAGCCTCGTGATTCGGTCAAATTATGTTTTAAACAATTTATACCCAAATTGAAAATACGATACCTTTGTGTATGATGCTTTACGCACACTAGTCCTTCCCTCCCCTCCCTCCTTTTTTCGTTATAGCTAGATGAACTTCGACAAAATTTAGCCGTTGAACGAGCTGGCTCTCCCTATGCGATTTCTTTCAGTACTATGTTATATTGAACAACAAGTTACTATATGAATATTGTGAGTCGTGTCGAGTTTTGTAATTTTGGTGGTGGGTTCTTATATTTATTTGCGTATTTATTTTTGCGGTGGGAAGGTGGGAACAGTAATTGCATGTAAAAATACTTAAGTAAGTATAACGGGTTAGCACTGATTGACTAACACGTTATTTTCTCGCGGATTAGCAAAGTAATATTTCTTGCTTTAATTAGCATGGATTTCCGCAAAGTAACGCCTGATTCTATTAATTATTAACGCTCGAGATGTCACTTATGGATCCATTCGTCGCTACGCTCCTGGCTCAATTTTGGGATCTTTCGCTTGCTCGGCCAGTATTAGCACAAGGGATTCAACAACAACTTTGCCCTCTTGTAAAATAAAAATAATATTTTGTCATTAACGATTTAACAGTATAAAAACCCGTTCATTAGTACCAACTGACTTTCGAGGTCATACAGTAAGATTCAGGTTTTTGAATCTTACTATAATTTACACGCTTCGGAGAAACTATACATCTTAAAATCTTCACAAGTTATTTTGTTATTGTTTTCTTACTCGTCATATAATTTAGAAACAGCATAGAAATTCAGGTCAAATTTTCACTGAGAACACAATGGAGAAGTCAATCATAAGGAAAACTCTCATAACAAAATATTGTAAAACAAATGGGGTGTTTGCGTATGGCAAAGATATGGGGAAATAGTAGTTGTGGTATACTTTGAAGCGAAATGCAGAATAGTGGAAAGTTCGCGTGAGTTAAATACTTTGAAGAAGTAGAATAATCACTGAAAATTTTTACTTGATTGAAACTGTCTTTAATCTTTGAAAACAGTGGGTAAAATTGGGTTTAATCCTAAAGAGAGCAAAACAGTTATTTCTCATTCTTCGTGAAGTTCTAGGGAAATGTCACGGTGATGGTGAGGTTATCGTCTATCGTCTCATGTATCCCTCACGCACATATTTCTAACTCTAAAAAATACGAAGTTAAAGGCGCGACCGTCATAGGCCGCAATGTTTAGCTCTGATGATTTTCCAAGAACTTGCTACACCACTAATGATGCGGTGGATCTGTGTCGACAGCTCAGACCTTTGTTAGAAAAAGTATATTATATCTCGTCATTTGCGTTGGTAAATGACCATTGTGTAGACCCTGTCTCAATGTAGTAAGGCGTGAAAACCATAAGGTGTGTACTACTGGAGAAAACGGTGCATTTTGTTCAAAAGCTTTTCTAAAATATTCAAAAGACGTAGTCAAAGATGTAAGAGATTCCATTATGATAGATATTAATAATCCTACGACTTCCTACCATTAATGAAGTAGGTCTATAGTCTGTATCTTTTGAGGTCATTAAGTAAATGTAAACAATGTGTTATTACATTTTCGTGAACTTGAAACATTTTACAACTTAATCGTGTAATGTTTTCATCCAGCCTCAAATATATTCCTATTAACAAAATAGCAAGATTACAGCAGCTTCCTCGTTACGTTGAGTACGTAATATATGGTAGTAAAACTTCTGTAAGTTTTGGCACATAGACATAAATTAATTGACTTGAAGAATTTTCTTGCCTAATAAAATACTTAATTGTGGTTTGTTTACATTATTTTAAATACCTAAAGATACAGGCTATAGACCAGGGTTCACCAAATGGCAAAAAGCGGTCGGGATCCTGGCCGCGGACGTATATAATTTTTTCACTCATTTAATAAACTCGAGCAGAAACGGACCGCGATGGTCATAAGTAAGAAGACGGACTGCCCCATTCTGGGACACTGGGTGCGAACGCATGCGCAAGTACCGGGTGTTCCAGAGGGTGGCAGATATTAAAAACTATTTATTTTATTATTGTTATTTATTTGGTCTGTACCCTACTGACATAGCTTAAGTGTTGTGTAATTATTATTAATACTGTATGGATTCTAATTGAGAAACTAATTGGTCTTGCCCTATCTTCTAAATAGAAGGTATCTAGATACTTCTTAAGATAAGGCCTGAAAGAGGTCCCTTATAATTAAAAGGATAAGTTCGTTTTTATTGTTATTAATATTTTCTATAACTGGGTCTCTTGTATTTTTGTGTATCAATATACGGTTAGTAAAATTCAATCATTTACTATGCTTAGGTATATATAATTTATACATTCATTAACACATGTATACCTACATCATATATCAGTTCTGAAATAGTTATTTTTTTAACAAGGGGCAAAGTTGTTGTTTAACCGCTCGTACTAATATTGCAGGCATACGAAAGATTCCAAAATCGCTACGGTCGTGGTTCAAGAAGTCGAACCTTGAGCGTTGCGAGGATTTCAAGGCACGAAGGTTAAGCAAACTTTGCCTCCGAGTGAATCACAAAATTTTTCACCACACCAACGTAAGCAAAATACTAACTATGAAATACCAAAAATCAAATCCAAATGAAGGTAATAAAAAAATATCGTTCAAAATCAAATTTAAACTCATTTCTACCAGCTAAAACAAGGAAAGAAAACAACTCATGCATTACTTTGCCCCACATGTGGATAAAATGAAACTTTCTCATCGTTTTTGAATAAAAAAATTAAGAGGACCTTTACCAGTTAGTGTGCTGAATCTAAAATTATGGTGACACTATCTATAGGCCTGGTTTTAGTAAAAAAAAAAACACGGTCGCACCAAAGAAAGCACTGCCTGACGATGACGTCACACTTAGTGACAATCTAGTTTTGAATGTTAAGAGCCGTACTGGCCCCGTTCTCAGTTCAACAAAGTTCAAGTTTATGGTAATTCCGGTGTCATCATATATTCGTTTCTCGAAAAATGGAAATTCATCAACGGTGACCTCAAAAAGCTCATTCCTGAAGAGAAAGTGGCAACCTTTTAGGGCATGGCTGTATTGGCTATAAATTATTCGTAATTAAGGGGCCTGTTGCGTTTTTAGTAAATAGCTAAATTAGGTATACGTAATAAGTATGACATCTTGATAAAACTTGCCTGTTTTCAATACCATTGTAATTTATGACGACCGGTCTGGCCTAGACAGGCCTAGTCTATGGTCCCGGGTTCGAATCCCCGTAGGGGCATTTATTTGTGTGAATATTTTTTCCTGCGTCATGGGTGTTCTTATGTATATAAGTATAGTAAACACCCCCACCCCTCATTAAGCTCTGGCAACCTTACTCATCGGCAGGAACACAACACTATGAATAGGGTTTAGTGTTATTTGGCTGCTTTTTTCTGTAAGGTGGAGGTACTTCCCCAGTTGGGCTCTGCTCTAGATCTGGAATGACATCCACTGGCTGTGCCCTACCACACAAAGCGAGATGACATTCATAATGCCCATACCTCTCTTTTGGACGTAGTTTAAGGACGTACCCGGGTTCAAAGAAGCGCCCTATAATGGAACAGGCACCAGTAATGGGATGGTATAGACAAATCCTGTAAAACAAGTATTTACCATCAGTTTTTAATCGCTGGCAACATTTTTACCATAAACAAGAGTCAAAGAGCTGCTTACGTTTAATTTTTCATTGATATTTCTTAGTTTGAAAATTAATGGCGCTATACATCCCATGACTGGAGCAAAAAACTATAGTTTTAATTGGTTAATAATATTGAAACCAATTGAAGTAGCTTTCATTAGATACATAGAAAACATAAAGGACGAATTGGACATTCAACTTTTAAAGCATAACGCGGTAGAAATTTTACAGATGTCGATGGAATATCAAAAATACTCCACATTTTCTCTTAAACGTCCTATGATTGGTGCCGTTAACATATGTATTTATCTATATACGTATGTATATAGATAAATACATATGTTATTGTATATATAATTGCAATTTAAATTTCGTACGCCTAAACGGCCCATCATGGATGATGTACATAATTCTTATTAATTTACTGTCACCTAACTGTTACCTGTGATGACGAAATAAATAAAATTTAAATTGAATTGAAATTGAATTATATCGTCGCCTAGTACCCATAGTACAAGCTTTGCTTAGTTTGGAGCTAAGTCGATTTTTGTTAGATTGTCCCCAAATATATATTTACTATTATTTATTATTTATGGGGCTTAATCAGAATATTTTAATATCTGTTACATAGCACGCTTCGCTCGCCTATAGCCTTACCACGACTGCTTTAGAATTGCCAAACTGCAACTTACTCATTCCTAGGTAAATTCAATGACAAATGTTTATTATAAGTAATAATTTCAAATACTTACAATCCAAAAATACCCACATCGAACAGAATCAATTGGTAATAGGGTCGTTATATTATAATCTTGTAAGGGATGACTCACGCTAGACCGGGCCGGGCCCGGGCCCGGGCCGAGACGTCCGACACGTCATTTTCTATGAAGGCTGATCGGTGATCACATGGTACTTTCCATAGAATACGAAGCGCTGGAAGCTCCGGTCCGGTCTAGCCTGAGTATGAGTAATATGCGCAACTTGTAACGAAATAGTAAATACATTTGATTGTGTATTAAGCGTTAAACAAGAATTTACTAACGTGTGTGAATTGAGTCGAGTTCGTTCTTTTCTGTACCGTCCGTGCCACTCATGTTTTTGTAACACACTTGTGAGGATTATGAAAAGAGAAATAAATAAAACTTCTGCCTAATTCCGTACCTACGTTACATTACAGCCCTAGGTCGACATGTAGGATTTACAGACCATATGGCCTAGCAAGTGATGAAAAACTTTTTTAAACGCAAAAATTATACCCATCAATTGGAGGCTTCGAGTTAACCTGAAAACAATGGTCTTTTTTCCACACCACCGAACTCAAAAGTGACCCCTTTGAACCTTATTTCAATAGCAATAAGGTCCATATCTGACACGTTTTGAGTCTATCGTGTGTTACACAAAGTCAAACATTGTAATCTGTTGATAAATTGCTAGTTGTTTTGTTAGTAGAGCAAGTAATCATTGCTTACGCGCACGAATTTTTTTGTGCTTAAGAAGCATGTCGCAGTTAACTAAATTTTGAAGATTTTCAATAGTTAGTACATTTAATCTTGTACTAAAAAGAATCGAGGGTTTATTATAGTTGAAATAAAAATTGCTTTTCGACGTTTCCAAAGATAGCAATTTCTGATGTTGTCGTTGATGTTGATGTTTCTGATGTTCTGATTTCAGCTACCTATTTAAAAAAAAAACCTATTTCGTGCTGCCGTCCTCCCATAGAAAAAACTAAACGGGGGACTTCGCGCGTTTATGTCTTTTGTACTAAATTTTTGTCTATTGAGATACTTACCAATTTTCATTAATTATTTAGGTTTTGTTAAAAAAAGTATTATTTTAGATGACTCGTAGAAAAAGTATTGTATACAATAGTGATATAATCAGCTCTCTATTATATCACGTTTGTATACAATACTATTGACGCCGACTGTACCTATTACTGTACTATCATGTAAAAAATCGTGAAACAAAAACATAATAAATACTTTCAATAAAAACTATAGCGAACATGATCGGTCCAGTCGTTTTTGAGTTAATCCAAAAAATCTCTTCATAGTAAAAAGACGTACAAAGCGCTGCAAAGGTACTCCCTTATTCTTGTAATGTACCTACATGATACTTAATAATAGCCCCCGTTTATCCTCTTCTGACGGAATGGTAACTACGAAACCCTACTCTAAAAATGGCCCGATATATGCTCTTGAACGATTTTTAGGGTTCCGTAGCCAAATGGCAAAAAACGGAACCGTTATGGATTCGTCGTGTCTGTCCGTCTGTCCGTCCGTATGTCACAGCCCCTTTTTTCCGAAACTATAAGAACTATACTCTTGGAACTGGGTACTGGAAAAAACAAAAAAATTTGGGGGTTGTCCATACTTAGAACTGGAACTCAATTTTTTTTTTTTCATCAAACCCATACGTATGGGTCTATGGATAGGTCTTCAAAAATGATATTCAGGTATCTAATATCATTTTTTTCTAAACTGAATAGTTTGCGCGAGAGACACTTCCAAAGTGGTAAAATATTCCCCCCCCCCCCTGTAACTTCCAAAATAAGAGAATGATAAAACTAAAAAAAATATATGATGTACATAACCATGCAAACTTTCACCGAAAATTGGTTTGAACGAGATCTAAGTAAGTAGTTTTTTCAATACGTCATAAATGGTACTGAACCCTTCATGGGCGAGTCCGACTCGCACTTGGCCGCTTTTTTATTAAAACTTTATGAATAAATCCATACTGACATAGCAGATATTAGTGTATTTAGTGTCCATGTGTGACAATATCGCCTGACTACACTAAATTATGCACGATCATCCATAATGGTATGCGTAAATAGTTTCTCGACTTCGAAAAGTATTTGGTCTTCCTCTCGCGATTGTACAAGGTATTAAATATCGATACGGACAAAGTGACAAAAATATGAACACACTACCTTAATATATAGGCAATAAGGTCGTGTATACATATTTTTGGCACTTTGTCCGTATCGATATTTAATACCTAAACTGTACTGTCCGGTTTAATCGTTAAAAACTCTTATTAAAATGCATCAAGTGCAGAAATGACGTTATCCTGAGACCGAGACAGTAATCAAATCGAAAACTACTGTAGCGTTGTAATTGCGGTATACTTTTGCGGTTTTTACTATACTTAGTGTAAATGGAAAGAATAATACTAAGGAAAAACTTAAAGGAAGAAGGAAAACACTTTTATTTATGACAAAAGAACACGGATGACAAAAACATGTTGACAATACAATGCCGCTGTAGTATACACCTGAACCGGGATGTGAAATATCTACACTGACATCCTGACAACTGTATAGAATAGGGAAATTGTATGAAGTGACATTTTATCAAATTTGACATCTGTATTAATTAATACCTATATTGAAACATTTTTAATTTTATTTTATTTGCATTTATTTTCATTTGATTGAATTTTGTTTTTATTGTATTTTGTTTGATTTAATATTCATCATTAATTTATTGATATTCCCGTTATTGTGTATAGTACTAACCATATATTTTAAGATATAAAATTTATACTAACAATAATGATCTCAGTTGGTCTCTCAATAAATGAAATTGAATTGAATGTATTAACATTTAGCGCAAAATGCCATAAAAGCATAAATCCCTAATAAAGAAACGAAACTCCCTAATAAAGAATTAAGAGTTAAATGCTGCATGAGAGATATACTCCAACTACTCCAAGCCGCCAAAAAGCTCAAATGGGAGTGGGCAGGGTAATAAGATACTATGACAACGGATGGACTCAAAAAGCCATGTCCTGGTACCCAAGAAACATTACAAGGGTGCAGAAACGACCGAGGACCCGATGGCGTGTAATAGGTACAATTGAAAAATTAAGAGATGCTTAGATCTAAGTGTCTTGAGTAGCTAATGGGTCTTTCCTTAGGGGCCAACTACACAAAATATCCCTATGGGTCGAAGTGTATCCGCAAGGGCCCCCGAAAATTAGAAGATAAGATAAGTATTATGAAACGATTTTTAAATATATTTTTTATTCTGCATTAATTCAAAGCGCGTAATTAATTTTAGAAGGCAATGTATTTTTTGAGTAGTGAGAGTGGTCCAGAGAAGAATGGATGGGACCAGATCACGAACAAAACCATTAATGAGATGGACGGACCAGGACCCAGGTGGATGCTGCAGTGGATGTATTGGTACACGAATATGCCAGGAAGACAGCTAACAAAGAATGGCGGCGTGTTGTGAAGGTCGTCATCAATCGCTAAAATGATGACCACGACCACTTTATCAAGAGTGAAACGACAAAGAAAAAGATTACAAAGATCTTCTTAAAGAGATTCTTTAGAGAATGCTCCCGGTACTTAGTTTGTATGGTGAGAAGGGGAAATTCTCGGTTCAGATACTGTATTTGTATAGAAAACTAGTACAAGGAGCACTACCTATCCTTGACGTCAAATCATACATACATACATACATTATAATCTCGCCTATTTCTCGTAGGGGTAGGCAGAGGCCACGGATTTCCACTTGCTACGGTCCTGACATACCTCTTTCGCTTCCTTCACTTTTATAACATTCCTCATACACGCTCGTCGGTTTAGGGTACTCTTGACCTGGCCTTTCTTCAGGATTTCCCCGATTTCGAACGTACAAAAAGGAACAAAGAACATACACGTGGTTCTTACTACAGACAAAACCACTTAAAACATGCCAAATTAAGTTATAATATGAATAAACATCACGCTTAGAAAGTAGCTACCATGAACGAAAGGACCATCATATAATGTAGGCCATGTAGGTCGCACATCCTTATACCGACCTTGCTTTCTCTTCGTCCTTCGCTGTTATTTATACTGGCTACTTAGGACCAGAATATATTTGAACTACTATTATATGTAGTTCTTAGACAAGTTGCATGGAGTTTTAGATAATTGCCGGCTACGTATGAGCAACGAATCCATTCGATCGATAAAATGCCTCAAATCACATGCAAGTACGGTGACGTTTATAGAGGACGTTACGATTTTTATTCCAGTTAATCTAGGAAATAACTCACATCTGTAGAGACAGAATTGCTAGCAATAGATACTTTGGGGTACTTTGGGTTTGTGCCTTTTCGTCATAATGACGTTTAATTTTTGCTGCGTCCCTCCAGACATTAATGTCATTTCAACTTCCAGTAGGTACATGAGGTACATCGGTCTTTTTGGTCCTTCCAACTATCAATCATCATATATTATACCCTAGAATCAAAAGCGTAAGCCAAGAGCCTACGGCTTACATGCGTCCATGGGCTACGGTGACTGCTTAACATCGAGTAGGCTAAATGTTTTACTTGCGTCCATAGGCTAAGGTGACTGCTTTCTTGACAATTAATTGTTTACCATATATGAATTGCTTAATACGCTTCAACATATCTGATCATCAACATATCAACATATCTGATGAGCTTTAGCATCAGGTATGCAGAATGTTGACTTGCCATAACATTAATCGCTTTTGTAACTTAAATCTTAAATAGAGAAAGAAATTCATAGACAAAATGCATTAATTTTATAAACTTGATTCTCACAGTACTCTTGCTATGGGAACTGGTTTAGTTGACCTAATGTTGTCACCTATAACATGATAACCGCAGTATAAGTATAATTAATATATAAGTATAAATAATATAATATAATAGTATTCATAATAATAACGTTTACCTGTGTTATTTGGAAGTATACTTTAACTATGCTAACTTCAGCAGCCTAATACCTAATAGATAACTAGGTGGTCCATATTAGGAAAACAGCTGATGTTAGGGCAAAGGATGACCTAGGTTTCAGGAAAACCGGGTTAAATATCGTAGCAATCATCCCAAAAAATCATAGATAAAAAATAAAAACAAAAATACCTCTAATCCATAATCCAAGTCCGTTGCAACTGGCCACTTTCACAAATTAAAAAAAACTGTTGTTTACAAAGCTTACATACACGGCAGTGGTCGTAAAGCCGGCCACGCATGCGACGCGCGGAGTATCGCTTGGGTTACTAAGTTTGATCTCGCGCGGGCCATTGGGTGGGAGTGACAGAGAGGGACTAGCTCTCCATCGCGTTTAGTGATGGCAAGAAACTTATCGATAGTTTATACGAGTATATACTCTGGGAAACCCACGGCGTCAATGGGAAACGAGCGAAGAACTAATTTTCTAAAAGAATAACCTTTCACGCCTACAATTTTTAAATTTGTTGCCTTTTTCTGCCGACAGAAATGGTTTGCTTAACTATTGAAATCAAATTTGTCAGTAAAAATAAGCGAAATTTAAAATTACAATGGGAGGTCAAGCTTTCACGGCAACATTTTTCAAATTTGCCACCTTTATTCTACCGACAAATTAGTGCATCAGACTTTAATTAACATTTTTATTACTAACTAACTTAACTAATGGTGTTCTGGTGCTCCACTATCCCATCAGAACAATTCCCCTTGCCAATTTAGATTTACTTTCTTTTGCATTATAGACAAAACCTTACTTTCACTCTAAGTAACAAGCTAGGATAACAAGATAGATAGAATTCTAAATAAAAACCTAAGTAAAATATTTAATTAACCACGATTTTTTTCTTGATGCAAATACGGTTAAATATTTAAACGACTTCCTTCATCCTACTTGCAAAATACGTACCTATAAAATGTGAGTACCTACTGAATTATTATGATCTCATTTATATTTATATCGACATCAGATCTGGTGATCGCCTAATCGAATACCTATTTTTGTAAAAATATTTCCCAACATAAAACATTACATACCTACGTCTAAACAAAGTGCTTGAATAAGACGAAAAATAATTGAAGAAAACTAACTCATTAATTATCGACATCGATATATCGATACCGGTAGGTAGCACATCACTATTCACAAGTTTGCCAAACCATGTTCTCCAAGAGCAAGGTGTGGATCTGGGTCTTTGACCGCATACGGAAGGCCGGTGGCGTCACGCTAGTTGCGCTTTAAGCGATAGTTAACTTTTTACTTCTTCTCGAGATTCTAAATCGCATAAGCAAAACGTTTAAAAGTAGTTATAAGCTTTTTTTTTCTTTTATGCTTATTTTAATTTTAAAAAGACTTATGTTGTTCTGCTTAGTGAAGTCTAGCAACGTCCTCGATTCATCCATTACTGTGCCATTTTGGCTCTGCGAAAGCGACAACCGACTGGGCCACGCCCACGCTGCCCGTGCTTATTTCCAGAGGGCCTACCGCGAACCACGTTTGACGTGTTGCCTCTCTGTCGCACTTGTAAATTCGTACGTAAGTGTGACAGGGAGGCAACACGTCGAACGTGGTTCGCGGTAGGCTTTCAGTTTCTGCATTAGATCCAACACCTAATTAGCCTTTTGACGTATTCCTTTCAACGTCTGATTACTTTATCATAACCCACACAACTACAATCCATCTAAGCTAACTTGGCATAGCTTTGAGTAGAAGAAATAAGTGAATAGTGTTATTATAGACGTCATAGTTTCATAATCAATTAGTGATAAAATGTACACTTTGTCATTGTAAATGCTATTTAGCTTGGTCCGACTCTAACCGGAGACCGGAGCCAGCAATTTGTGTCACAAGCTAACTTTTAAGGCAACGATTTTGTCTACTCTGTCTACTCTGTCACACTTTATTTATTTTTCTTTTATCAAATAAATAAAAGAAGTTGCGTGCTATTGAATGTCTTTCTAGGTGTATATTATAATTATCTTGGGAAAAATTAAAAACTAAATAAGTATACAAAAAGCTCCCCATACCTCATACAAAAAGCTCCAGTCTGTCACATTTTTGGGGACAAAAAACAAGACAACGAAAAGAAATTGGACAGAAGTATAAAAAAAACTGTTATTTCAATTCCTTGATTCACGACTCGCTTGGTCAGACTCTAAACACTACAGAAATGTACGGTCGACGGACACATTTTATATCAAAGCCAGTCTCTCTACAAAAAGTGCTCGTGATCATGTGATACGCGCTTAACTAATGGTTAAGTTAGGAATACGGTATTGTGCCACTGGCTCTTCGAAAGCGACAGCCGAGCGGGCCGCGCTTATTTCCAATTTCTGCATTAGATCCAGCGCCCAATTATTTTGACGTCTTCCTTTCCTCGTCTGAATATCTGTCTATGCTAATCCCACTTAGCAACTTTGAATACTCGTACAGACTCGGATTTTAATAGCCATTTAGTGTTTCCTTTACATTGGACATTTCATACTGTTACTATTACAACCAAATTAGCTTGAACCCTAAATAGCTCAGCAATTGGCTATATAGCATTGGCAGCAGTTAGAAATTTACTGGTAGACACAGAAAAAGCTAAATCTGTCAGCATTTTTTTGCCGAAAGTGCTTGGCAGACGCTCTTAAATGTGCTCATGGGGACCCCAAAATATACCCATCTCATACCACCATGAAACCAATTCCTGTCGGTAGGTATGAACCCCCATTTCAGATATAAGTCTGCCAAGACTTTTCCTGTCGAAACACCTTGATGACAGACTAGATTATGTAAGTGTAACCAATTCCAGTCAGTACTCGGTAGCTATTAACCCTCATTTCAAGGAATATAAAATAATCTCTGTAAGTCTGCCAAGGCTTTTTCTGCCGAAATACCTTGACAGACGGAAGTGGCCTTCTATTTTGTACTTTCGGCAAGTTCCGCAGTGGCAGACTATCATGATTCGGACTTAGTTCACTTTTAAGGGAAACTATTAATTGTGAATTTCATCGCAATATCAAGTCGATACAAAATATTGCAGCCGGCTCTTCTACCAAAAATTTCTAGTAAAAAATTCATTCATTTCTACCAAGAATTTCTAGTAAATCTACATGGATGCAAAAAATTCTATGTTTTTATTAAACCTTGTTGTATAATAAATTGGAATGAATTTCGTTTGTGTGAGAAAGCACTTTATTTGGTTTCATAAACCAACCATTCTAATGTACATTTGAATGTATATTGGGCTTTACGAGGATATTGGGCTTTAGAGGGATCACCCTCGGATCTTAACTACAATGTAGCTGAACTCATCTTCCTCGCGTTGTCTTGGTATTTTGCCACGGCTCGCGGGAGCTTGGGGTTCGTTTGGCAACTAATCCCTAGGGACTAGCACTAGCACTGGCGTAGGCACTAGTTTTTACGAAGGCGACTGCCACCCTGACCTTCCAACCCAGAGGGTAAACTAGGCCTTATTGAGATTAGTCCGGTTTCCTCACGAAGTTTTCCTCCAAGAAAAGCGACTGGTAAATATCAAATGATATTTCGTACATACGTTCCGAAAAACTTTGGTACGATCCGTGGTTTGAACTCGCGAGCCCGCGACCTCCGGATTGCAAGTCGCACGCTCTTACCGCTATGCCACCAGTGCTTTTTTACTAAAACCGTATTTCAATAGTAGTAAGTAGGTATGTGTCTAAAGCCTTCTCCAGACTAAGTGCGTAGTGAAACGCGGCTTCGCACTCCCACAACTTCACGGCGATTTCGCAGTTTGGTTCGCGGCAAGATGGCGGTAAAGTATGTTAATTATTATATTTACAGTACATATGGGGCTACTTTATAGCACTAGTGCGAGAAGTAGCATATTATGTTACTGTGTCGAACATTTAAAGGGCCATATGTACTGTAAAACGTTGTACGATACATGTGCGAATAGGTAATTCGCAACTCGTGTCGATTTAAAACACTCCCTTCGGTCGTGTTTTAATTTATCGCCACTCGTTTCGAATTTCCTATTTTTCGCACTTGTATCGTAATGTACTATTACGGCATCATACGATACCATATGGATTAGTTGTTTTTCTATTTTGTTTTGATGTAAAACTTTAAAATATAGCCGCTTAGTATAATATAATAATCACAATATAATTATTATTTATCTTGCCACAGCTGATCAAAGAGCATATAATCACTACGTTTTACAGCTGATGAGGCAAAATAATGTGTAATGTGGGGTCTTCCAAGTTTGCGCCTCCTTTGACGCCGGCCAAAAAACCAGGCGCGGATACAAGGGGGGGGCCATAGGGGCAATGGCCCCCCCCTAAAACCCTGGCTCTCACATTACTAAATTGATTTACCATTGAAATTGATTACCATTTTGAGATTTTCTCAAAATGGCCCCCCCCTAAGCCAAATCTTGTATCCGCGCCTGCAAAAAACCGACACAAAATCAGGAAACAAGGCGCGAAGGCGTGAATAATCTGCGAAATCGACGCCACACTCGCGTCGCGTTCACGGCTACCTTATATAAGTACTTATTTACTCTTAGATCAAAAGTCAAAACGAAGCAAAACCATGAATAACCGTAATGGAAAAACGCCTAAATACTTTTGAAAATTTTGGCTTAAAGAACTCGCATCCAGGCCATAATTGTTATTAAAAAAAAATTTTTTTTTTGTCTTTGGCAACATTCAAATGTTTTATCTCATTTTACCTAGTACACAATCGTATGTTTGAAGAGCGAGACATGCAATCCTTATCGTGAAATTCTATGAATGGAATATGGTTATGGATGGCCTGTCTCACTGACGTTCAGTTTATGATTTACAATAGTCTTGTCGTAAATTGTGAATCAAAATCTAGTGATTTCTCGTTTTCTAGCCTTTCTTACGTTCTTCAAAGGCTTAAAACTGCAACTAGACATGCAATAACATTGTTTTGACTTATAATACTTGTGATTTGGACATTGGATTGTGAGTAATCATGGCGAATAATCGTATCCCCTCTGGCCCGAATACGCCTGGCAGCCAACAGACTCCTACTCAACAAGGAATAAAGATATTTATCCAAAGGGACTATTCTGAAGGCACAGCAGTTAAATTCCAGACTAGATTTCCTCCAGAACTGGAAGATCGAGTGAGTATTGCTATGTTTATAAGCCTGTTGCAAATTGCAAAATAGAAAGCATGTTATTGAACCGTTTTTACTGTATACTATAGGTCGTTAATGTGTGTGAAATATTAAAAAAAATAGCATTTCTGTTAAGTAAGTTCATTAGGAAGGCCTTACATTATAACAAACAATTGAGTTATTAAAATGGGTTTTACTTGATGCAATTTATATTGTCTATAGGAAATTGATAATGTCTCATGTAAATGGGCCAATTCTCAGGCTTGTTTGAAGAGTATGTATTTACAACTTCACAGAAGAGATACATTATAATGAGATTATTAAGCGTGCCTATTATTGTGGTTAACTTTACATTCTGAATGATTTTATTTAGAGAAAACATACACCTATGTTGTTGTAATTGGTTTTACTTGTTATTAAGCACCAGTGCCGCATTAATTTAACCATATAACTGTAGTTTAATTTGTAGTTTTTTGTAGGTTAATTTGAATAAAAAAAATTACCACATATTTTGTAAAATATATCTCTCTGAATACTTTACCTTTAAAGGAGGTTTGAACACTTGGAACCTTGAACCTGTTACTTAAAGTCTAACAGCTAATCTCCTTCATCCACAATAAACCCTCCTATGGTGGTAATTCCTATGGTGTTGCTTATGTCCATAGGCGACCATGACCGCTTCCCATCAGGCGGCTCGTCTGCTCGTTTGCTGACTATGCTAACATGAAAAACAAAACAGTTACTTTATACTTGTTTGCAAACCTAGTAGTATTTTATTAAACCTTATTAGTGGTATGGACCACTAACAATAACAATGATAAGGTAACGGTACCTTGAACACACAAGACTCCCAGAGCTATTGTTTCTGTCCAGTAGTGTCCATTTACACAGTGCCCATTATTAGGACGGTGTATAATCATGCTCCAAACAACAACCTCATGTGCTAGCAACACTCAGTTATTTTGAAACGAAAATAAATAAAGAAGTCCAACCAAAGTCTTGGTTTTATCATAAAGATTATGGTTTGGCTCTAAAGCTGCCTAACATTACGGCTGCGCTGATATTGTATTTACGGCAGTGCCCAACCAAAGATTCTGTTTTGACAGGTTTTATTTCGGCATAAAAATCATTCCATATCAGCCAAAACTAAGTAGGACCGAACCTTGCAAACTGAAAGCCAAACATCCGGTCTTGGTTTGCATTGAGAAGTAGCTTACATTTAAAAATGATCCTTGGATTGCTCACTTCTCTGTGAAAGGTGAAGTAAATAAATAAATAAAAAACAATTACTTTTTTTATTTCTGGGTGAAGTATTAACCGACAATATTTTATGTATTTTAATTTATTTCCCTTTACAGATTGAACGACAAACCTTTGAGTATACTATGGAAAGATTGAATGAGCATTTTGAGATGGCGGAGACAGCAGACTGCAGCACCTACTGTGAAGGCTGTTTGGCTTGTTTAACAGCTTACTTCATCTATATTTGTACAGAAACACACTATGAGAAGGTATGCATTATTGCAGTTTTTCAAGTAATCTCATCTTGTTTTGATGGTTTCAGACTTGCAGCCTGTGTGGGACCAAAAGGTAGCAACATTTATCGCCCTGTCTGTCGTATCACGGAGGTCCTCCTCAGAGCAGACATTCGGGCATGCTGGGCAAGACAGCATGTGTTCCATTGTTTGGGGAGTCGTCCCACATTGGCATTGGGTGTCTGAAACGAATCACTTATCTTTAGAAGGCAGATAACTTTAACCTTTTAACCACTGTAAGATATATAATATAAGACATACACTGTATTCAGCTCATTGCACTGCAGTGTCATCAATAAGACAAAACTTTGTGTAACTTACCGGTGGCAACAGAAGCATGCTTGATGAAAAATTCTAAGCGGTTAAAAGGTTCACTGTGACATTTGTTCTATAAATATTCTAAGCTTAATTAAAACTGGACTTAGTTAGTTTTTGTTTTCATTTATTTCTAAAGTTAGGTTTATAAAATATCTATTCTCAAAATTAGAGGTAAAAAATAAATATTATTTACTTATTTATGTAGGTATATTAGAGACTGATCATTTAGACAAAAGACAAAGAAAAATGGAACAAGATGGAGGGGGCTCTTACCCTCAAAGGATCACATGTAATAAAAATATAAAAAAGAAAAGTCAATTTTCTAACAGATGTGCGAGAACAAAGCTTAAATAATAATAATAATTAGAGACTGATAGTTGACCAAAAATTATAAAATGAGACGTTTGTACATAATTATGTGAGAGTAAGAAAAAGTTATGAAAATAAAACTAACCTTAAACCATATATAATTTCAGCACCTCCGGAAAGTATCAAAATTCATAGCGACCCAAAACGAGCGGGTTTACAACCCGAAGGGCATCCACATCACCGATCCGATCCTCCGGGGGCTCCGGGTCATCGAGATCACCATCATCGACATGCCCAACTATCAGAGTCCTACAGGGAACTCCAACCAGATCCGGCACACTTGACCACCACAGGTAAAATAGAACAAAGCCTAGGCCTAGCGAAGTTACGGGCGCGACACAGTATCTCGCCTGCAATATAGACCGGTGTACCCGTCCCTTTCTTATTAATACAGTGGGAAAAGACGAAAGAAGCCGCAAGATGCCTACTGTCGCGCCCGTCCTGTACTATACTTGAAGCACACTAAGTGGAGAGTCAGGTCATTATTCCATATCTTTCACTCTTGGTTCGTCTTAACAAGGGTAAAGAAGATAGCATTATGATCACAGTCGCCAGTTAGTTTTTGCGGCAAGTATAGGCGTAGGCCAAAAGACAATAGTATTTGTTTCATCTTGGGCAAAACACTTTCAAGTTTGGCTGTTCTCTTTGTGAGCAGGTTCGCTAATTACATAGGGTTTTCAAATCAAAATGGCGGAGCGGAGTTCACTGAATTACTAGTAATAGTTTAATAGGTTATAATATATATTTTTAATATAAGCCTTTCTGACAGGGCATCAAGACAATTTTAACGAGTAGACAGTAGATTACAAAATTTCTTTGTAATAAAAAACAACCATTAAGTTTATAACCCACTCGTAAATTTTTTTTTAAAGAAATTTAAGAGGAGGGCCAGAATTGCAGCAAAAATGTAGGTATTTTATTTTGCGATTATTGTGGGCCAATTCCATAATTATACTTACTAATTATTTTATCGGACCGGCAGCGGGCTGGAAAAAACCTTTCGCGGGCCTTACTTTGCTCACCACTGCTTTATATTATCACACATGGCCGGCAACTCCTCACTTCCCGGCGTTTGAAGTAATGTACTATTATTACTTGTTCCAGGAGAATCGGGAGTTCTTCATGTAACAGTTACGGTACTGGTTTTAAATACGTTTATGCCAGTTAAAACAATGTGATTTTTGGAAATTTTATTTATATAAGGTAATGACTTTTGGAGAGTTAAAATTAGGTTTTGGTTACGCTGCGCAAAAAATGGCAGAGAATGTTTAGGCTACGGGACAGAAGTTATTAATATTTTAAATTGAAGTAGGTTTTATATATTGCCTACGCCAAATTTTGGTGTTATAAGTAGGTTGCCAAAGCGGACTTAGAGCTCTCAGAGAGAGGATGTAACTCAGAAAACGCTAAGATGAAGAGAAGAAAAAATAATACACCTAACTATACACCGTGTTTTTATTGAACTTCGTTAACTTCGGAGCATGATTAAGTATGTTTAAGGATGGCATAGATAATTTTCGTTTTTTTTTTTTTTTAAGTAATTAAATGTTGCATATAGCTTTGTTGTAACACGGGCATTACATTTAACTCAACCAAACAATTGAAAACTGTGACATATCAATGTCATGTCGAACATCGATCGTCCGAGATAGTACTTGCGTTTAGTAGCAAATGTATGAACTCGTACTAAACAAAAAATAAATATTGATTATCTCCGAAATGGATTTCATTAGAATACCGGTGTCTTTGAGAAAGTTACTTAATTTAAGCTCAGGGATGTAACGTACCCTTGAAATTAACTGAAATAAAAAAAAACACGGTGTATATTGCCTACGCCAATTTTTGGTATTAAAAGTAGGTTGCCAAAGCGGACTCAGATCTCCTTTAAGATGTAACTAAGAAAATGCTAAGATTCAGAGGAGGTTAAATTAAAAATATATTATCCACAATATTGAGGTAACTATATACATACTTTAAGGGGCCCTCTGATTACCAGTTCGCCGGACGATATCGGCCTGTCAGTTATTCGCAAAAGCTGACAATCGAGAATAACTGCCAGGCCGATATCGTCCGGCGAACTGGTAATCAGTGGACCCCTTTAGAATCTTTCAGAGAGTCTTAGGGCCTGTTTCACAATGTCCAAGTATAGTAATGAATAGCTAATTAACAAATGAATTAACTGCCAGATAAAACATCCTACAAAACTTAGCACTTTATCCACCAGTTAAGCTTATTTGATGATTGTGAAACACCAACGATGACTTTATTCGTCAGAAGTGGCAAGTAGCTTATTCAGGACTTTACTTAGACATTGTGATACAGGCCCTTAATCGCACGCGGCGCGTAATCGTGAACCTTGTCGGTACGCATGAAGGTTGATATTGGGCTGTAGCCGCGCGCGTCATATGACGTCTTTGGCGGTCAAAAGGTTAAAGAAATAAAGAGGTAACTTATTAACTAATAATAATTTTGTGGCGTTGAGCATTTATTTCAATACGCGACTTAAATGAACAACGATCATGGCAAATATAGTTCTTCGTATCTGAACGGTTTTTTTTTATGAAGATTGATTGGCCCTTACGATTGCAAGATTCTTAGGATTGCGAGGTCAAATGTGCCAATAATAATATTGTATTGTAATTTTATTCTGTTTGACCCTGCACCAACTCAATCTTTCGGTTTAGCCCATGGTTGGACTGGTCTGGCCTTCTGGCATTAAGTGTGCCTTTTTACTTTCATGTATTTGCAATAATGTTTAAATAAATAAATAAATAATAGGTTTGGTGTTGCGCATTAATGCAAACATCAGGCGGCCGTTCAACATTCTTAAGATCATAATTAAAATTCATATTTTTTTCTCTTAAAGCACTAGCTTCCATGCCATTCTACGGTAATTTTCTTTGCGCAGCGTAACCAACGTTAAATCTTTTATCAAATAATCATTGATGAGCTTCAGACATCTGAAGCTTAAGACACGTTAATGTAGTTTCCAGATGAAGGGTAAAACCGAATACATTATAAATAACCTATGCTCGGCTGAACATTTGTTTATTCAAGAGAACGGGTTGTCGGGGTTGTTCAATCTTTTTGTTATAACACAAATACGGTTTTGCCATAATCTGCTGAAAAGATGAATTTCCTATAATCTGCTCACATGTGCCGACATGTTTTTTTTTTAAGTGGGGCGCCATTTAAAAAAAACAGGTTATGTACCGCTGGACTTAAGGCATCAAAGCTGATATTAGTTTTTTTCTTTCCTATGAAGGTTTTTAAGGGTTAAAAACGTTTTGGAAAACCAGCGTCATTTTCTGTGGACATTACAAAAGTTAACGATTTTGATACATTACATTATAAAACATTTCCGAAGACTTTCGTTATACGTATTTAAAGAATTAGAAACTATTAACATGCCTATAACGATAAATTAAGAAAATATAACAAAACGACTTTATTTTATTATCAAACCGACTACAATTGCTTCCGAGAATTTCAAAGTTTTATAGATCAATATGAAAATCAATATAAAGATTTACTTGAAAATGTAAATATGAAAAAGTTCAGAATTGACTGCCAGGCAGCTGTACCAAAAACACTGTAGTCAATACTATATCTTCTTGACGCCAATGGTTGTCTGTGGCATCGTAGCTCTCCAACAGATGGGCCGATTTCGATGCGGATTATTTATTGCGTGAAAATTGATGTTTCTTAGCTATGTTTGATAGAAATCGACGCATCAGTTTATATTTTATTTATCTGAATAGTTATTTATCTGTATAAAGCCAGTCAGCACCATCTCGTCTTTTCTTGTCTAAAATAAGCCATTTAAGTCAGTTTATTTTATTATATCCACGGGAACGACGCATTATCTTAATTCATACTAAAAAAAGTTTTTGACCCTTAAACCTTTAAAGATCTTCCGAGATCTAATTCAATGCTAAGCTGTTACAGTCCGCTATGGACACTTACATCCAGGGCTAACACATGCGATGTATTTACATCGTCGACACTGAAAACCTGATTAATTTACTGATCTTAGGTCTGATTTTTCAAATATCACATGAAGTCATCTGTTAGATAAATATGACACTCTCTATGTCTTCTTGCATGTGAAAGAAAGGGAGCGTGCTATATAATATATATATCTGATATTTGAAAAAATCAGACCTTAGTACAATTTAATAATTGCGTGTGCGGATTGGCCTTGATAACAGATTGGTTTTAGAGTCCGATCAAGCTATGCATGCCATTTGTAATGACGAGGTGAGGTTGTCATTATTAACATCAAATTTCTATATGTGACACAAAATGACACTCTCTCACTTTGTTCTATTCAATTCGAAGCTAACGTTTCTTTGAATTGAATAGAAGACTGACTCTACTGCCATGATTTATCAAATTTCCAATATTTATTTTTATTTTAATTTATTAAGTTTGAGGTGATGGTTAAATTGATGTGTATAAGTTATGTACTTCCAATGTCACAACGATCTTCCCCTATTTTTAATTTTTAAATGTACCTACATTCAATATTAACCTTTTAAACGCCAAGAACACCTAAAGGCGTCGTTACTGGTCGTGCCCACAGCGCCAAGGACAACTACACCGTGTTTTTATTGAATTCCGTTAACTCCAGGGTATGCGTAAGTACGATTAACCTTTTGACTGCCAAAGACGTCATATGACGCGCGCGGCTACAGCCCAATATCAACCTTCATGCGTACCGACAAGGTTCACGATTACGCGCCGCGTGCGATAGGCCTGGCGTTCAAAAGGTTAAGGAAACTAAAATGAAATGGCATAGTTAATTTAAAACAAAAAAATACTGTATATTTTTTATTTTATAAAAAGTTACTAAATGTTGCATATAGCGTTGTTGTAACACCGGCATTACATTTATTTCAACCAAACAATTGAAAACTGTGACATATCAATGTCATTTCGAACATCGATTGTCGCAGATAGTACTTACGTTTAGTAGCAACTGTATGAACTCGTACTAAACACTAATCAATATGTAAATAGGCCCTAAAGCAAGTGTATACGCTTCTAGGGACCTAATAAGAAAAAAATAAATTATTGATTATCTCCGAAATGGAGTTAATTAGAATACCCGTGTCTTTGAGAAAGTTACTTAATTTAAGCTCAGGAATGCACCCTTGCAAATAACGGAAGTAAATAAAAAACACGGTGTATAGGTGTTATGATGGACGCTGTCAAAGTAACCTTCACACTTTCGAGTAAGGTTTATATTAGCTCGCTTGCGCTCGGGAGCTTAGCGTTTGAGTGATGTTTGTGTTTATGACATAAAGCGTTCAAAGGGTTAATTATACAGGATGCTTTTGTTATCACTGACCAAAGTCTTGAGGGGTAAATATGTGGGTCATACTTAACAACTTTTATCATAGTAAAACCCCGAAAAAATTGTAAAGGCCCATAGGACAAACCCCGAAATTGCGAATAAAGTTTCTGCCATCTCCCATACATTTAAATGAATCAGAGCAAAGAGAATTTGAAATAGAGGTGTATTGTCAAAGAATACTTTGTAGCGAAAGTAAATTTACTGCCATCTTTCGACAATTCGAATGTCGAATTCGTGAATTTGAAATATCAGAAAGTGGCGCCATCTTACCGGGAACAACCTAAAGGTTATGGCGCCATCGCTCGAAACGATGTCGCTAACGCTATACCTTTAGCCTTTGATCTATTAGATGGTGTCAATTTTGATATTTAACAAATTTAACACATATGAGTGAAAGAATAAGGATCAAAGCCAAATGGCGTTCTAAAAGTTTTGATCATGTGTCGAAAGATGACAGTAAAACTTTCGCTACAAATTTTTCTTTGACAATACACCCGTATTTCAAATTCTCTTTGATCAGAGTAAATGTTTTCTATAGAACAGCTGGTTTTTTTGCGGTTTCGGGGTTTGTCCGAAAGTAAGTCATAACCTACATATTCACCTCTCAGTTTGGTCAGTTATGACAAAAGCTCCTTGTATACTGAAACACACTCAACTTCATGCGAACAATTTTATTCTATGCGAGATCAATTCGCGCCTATTTTTTAAATTTGCCGCCTTTTCTACTGACAAAGTGGCTGTGCCAGAGTATACAAGGCCCAGGTAAGCATTATGCAAAACTCATAACAATAGTTAATCATCACAATATGTTATATTTGTTAATAACCCTGTGAACGTCACGCCTATCGTGCGCGGCGCGTCATATTGATCCTTGTCGGAAAGCACGAAAGTTGATATTGGACTGTCGCCGCGCGCGTCATGTGACGTCTTTGGCGGTCTAAGGGTTAATAATGTTTTTTTTTAGTTTTAATTTTTAGGTTATTCTTTGTGTATGTATATAATGACATTGTATTTATTTGTAGCTTTACCATTAACACAAACTGTAATTGCATTTTTACAACTTAGATATAAATTTAAATGTTTGTTTGTTTCTCAATTTTATCTACGGTCTTAATTTGAATGTTTAAATTTACTTAATTTAGCAGCTTTTTTAAGGTGGTTCGACTAGGTTACCCAAAGCTTAAACCTCACTAGATGGCGCCACAATTGCAAATTTTGAGTTTTAATTTTTTTGTGGAGTAGTCTTTGGTATTTCTATACTGTAAATTATGTTTAGCGCACTCTTTAAATAAATATTGAACTATTAAAACAAACATTGAACACTTCATTGTACAAAAACTACCCCTTAATGTCGACAGAATGTTTCTTGACTCTATTTCTAACTATCACTCACACATTCAAACAGTCGTACTGGGATCCTTGTAGTAGACAATTTGGCACAGCGTGAGTAGGCTTCAATAGCGTTGCGGTATGTACGTGGAAATACATGCAAGAGGATGTGGGTTCGAGACTCATTAATTTTTTTTTTGTTATCAGTATTATCAAGTACCTATTATAAATAAATTATTTTATGAGAAATATGAGCGTTTTTCCATAAAAATATTAAAAATCTGATTCTCACACATCATGATATTTTTGGGTTCTTCCAACTTAGAATCACTAGCATAATCAATCCTCGTGCTATAAAAACCCGAAAATTTGTATTGAAATTTTAGTTTTACACTGAAATTTCTTTCACACTAAAATGTGACGTAATGGTATGGATATTTTAGAATATCTTTTTTTAATGCTAGGGTGGAGAAGATTCTAAGTAGAATGAACCTAAGAAAGTCCAAATTTGTAAGTCAGATTTTCCGGTATTTTTTTCAAAAAAAAACGCTGTTTTCCCTTACTGCCCAGCCTTTAAAAAAGTAGGTACTATTTTACAGTAGAATTAAAACCTTTTTTTACGATACATTTAATTAAATTACAGTGAGTTACAAAATTGCATGGCCTTCTATTTATAACCATTATAAAAAGAAATGAGATATTTACCATGTTTGTTTATATTATTGATTTCCCGATATTTTGACACAACTAGAAGTTTCACACAATGCCTAGGGATAGAAAATTATTTATTTATTTTATTTATTGTCAATTTCATTCAACGGATAACATCATATCCAATTTATGTGTTTATGTATTGCATTGTTTTCTACCTAGTTGGTTATTAAATTCTGTTACTGCAATAATCTTTATCTACATAAAATATACCAACGAAAGTTTAATAAAGTATATATTATAAAATAATAAGTAAAATGAAGTACACAAAATCAGGAATCACATATGACAATATCATTCAAAATCGCCTCCTGTGGCTTTGACACAGGCCCTGAAATGACGAGGCCAGTCATCAATAGCGGAACGCACGATTGTCATGTCTAATTCCGTCACTGTCTTAACTATGGCCCGCTTGAGGGAGTTAAGATTTGTGTGGGGTTTAGCACAGGCTTTCTCCTCAATAACCTGCTATATGGCATAATCCAGGGGGTTAAGGTCCGGGCTGGAGGACGGCCAGTCTTCGTGGGCAATAACGTCAATTTTGTTCCTTCGAAACCAGGCTTGAGTTGTTTTTGCCTTATGTGCAGGAGCTGAGTCTTGTTCAAAGATCCATGGCTGGTTTTGAAATAGGGTGTGGCTTAAGGGCTTCACTATTGGTTCGAGAACGGTTTCCAGTTTCCGGTTTTCACACCATTTTCACAGAAATGAATCTGTGTTAGCCCTGAGTACACACCCAAAATCATGTTTGGCGGGTGCCCACATTTGTGCAACGCAATAGGGTTGTTTCCATCTACAAATCTTAGGGCATAATTGTATCCCAATAAATTCTTATGGATTATAAGAACACGTTAAACTACTTTTAGGGGACCTGTAATGACCATATTTTTGTAAATATTGAATATCTAAAAAAATATCTTTTGGCACACGTCACGTCACCAAACTCGAAACGTCATTGAAGATTCTGATGACGTCACAACTCTCGGATTGACACTGTTGACAGTTAGGCGATTAACAACAAATGACAAATATCAGTTGACAGTTCGTATCTTCTACGTGTGTATGTAGTTATGTGTCAAACCATGAACTGTGACGTCACACAATTTTCAAAGAGCGTTTTAGGCGCGAAAGCATCCGTCAAAATATATTTTGTTAATTTAACATATTTAAAGCCGTTTTTAGTATAAAAGCTGAATTTTAAGGCAACTTTTAGTTAATATAGAAAGTAATACAAGCGTTTCAAAAAATTGGAATACGATTCTCTTTTAGGCCCCAATTCATTATAGATACGACGAGATAAGCGTTATGTGTGGTATATAATTATAGCTCACAAGTCCACCACATTATGCCATTTTTTATTTTTTCGGTAGCATTTGTTTTAACGGGAATAAAGAGGTTGCAAATCGAGTAACAGAACTTCAGAACAGATATCATTTGATATTTACCAGTCGCTTTTCGGTGAAGGAAAACATCGTGAGGAAACTGGACTAATCCCAACAAGGCTTAGTTTTACCCTCTGGGTTGGAAGGTCAGATGGCAGTGGCTTTCGTAAAAACTAGTGCCTACGCCAAATCTTGGGATTAGTTGTCAAAGCGGACCCCAGGCTCCATTGAGCCGTGGCAATATGCTGGGACAACGCTAGGAAGAAAGAAAGAAATCGAGTAACAGAACTTAGTAACCAACTAGGTATAATAGTTATGATGTAAATGTCCATATCATGTTGGAGTCATATATCAGCCAACTAATTATTCAAGATCAATACACTTAGCTCCCTTAGGTATTCGCCTAAGTACAATCTCGGGCAAAATTGAGTTTTATAAAAATGAACTAGTTTCTAGGTCATATTTTCTATGAATTGGTCATTTTTGTAGACTCCAATTACAGTTACATTTTTCCTGGTTTTTCGCGGACCAGAATATCGATGATTTTTGTAACTTGATTTAGACGTCGCTATCATTTTCAATCCAAAAACACATAAAATCACAATTCAGAACATGCGGCAGCGTTGTTTTCTATCAAGTACGTCAAGCACCAGGGCGGCTACCGGGAAAATCGAAATTCGTCAATTTCGGGCATTTTTCTCTGTCACTTTAATTACGTCTTAGTGAGAGTAAAAGAGAAAGATCCCCGCAATTTGCGAATTTAGGTTTTCGCGGTAGGCCCCCAGGTCCTATCAAGTTTCAGCAGTGTTGCCAGGCGAGCGGAAGAGAATTATCGTACTTGAGTGTCAATATTATTGTACCGTTGAAAAAAATATCGTACGCCAATCAAAAAGGCAGCCCCTAAACATGTCTAGCAACATAAGCTTAAATTTCCAATTAATAATAAAAAAAAGACAATTTTCGTCTAAATTGCGCAAAAAATCTGTTTATATTTGTGTATTTTTGGGATAGATTCAAACGGTATACAGGAAATTGAGACATTTTAAACTTTAAACTTACACCAAGGAGCCGAACACCCAAAATATACTAATTTTAGCCTATTTCTGAGAGAAAGTGTCATATTTTGCTTCAAATTACTAGACTTTTATGGTGGCATCATCCAAGGGCTGAAATTATAGTACTTTAGTGTACGATAATGCTCTTTGGAACATTATGTCATACCGGGGCCCAAATTATCGTACATGTACGACAATTATCGTACGCCTGGTCACACTGAGTGTCAGTGTCGACAGAGTCAGCTAAAAACGCGTCAAACATCGCAACGTCGCGCCGATGGCCGTCCGAAGCATGGAGTGGCAACGCCGCAATGTATTTGTACACGACATTTGTCACACACACATGAGTAAAATTTATAAAAATATAACGTTGATTATTGCATGATTTCTGTATGAAACAAAGTTTTTCTATTAATTTAGCGCAAATGAATATTCGAAAGTAGATAGATGCGCAACTATTTATGTAATAATATTGTGTAATTAATTAAAAAATAGCGATTGTTTTTTGTATGAAAATCGAACCACCTTAAGATCCAATATTTAGTCATTTTGGGTCACCTCTATTGTTTTCAATTCTATGTCAAATTACAGCTTTCTATGTGTATACCGCTTATCACACTCTCCACCATAGTACAGTCAGCATCCGATATAGTGACAGCTAAAGTACCAAAATCGGCATATCATATAAAGTGTATTCATCCTTACTTATCCTATGATGTAAACAAACACTTCTCGAAGACATTATCACACTTTTCCCTGGAATGACACAATAATATCACTTAAATTGTTGTATTGTTGGAACGTCACGTTTGTTTACACGATAAGACACAAGGATGAATACATTTTATATAAAATCATCTACACATACATTCACATCAGCACGTATAGACATAAGGAGTTCTATAGTAAAAGTGTGTTACGATATGACGCTGACGACTGTTCTAAATTGCAATCCCCTTTTAACCTTCTATAAATTCCGGCATAAAAAGTATTATATGTCCTTTTTCATGCCGTAAAAGATATGTATGCAAGATGTCATTTAAATATGTTTCCGTTTTTGCGAAAAGAAGGAGCAATCATCCCAACATCCAAGTATCCAGACATGCAAACTTTTATATTATTAATTTCGAGATTGAGATATATGAGTGGTGTGTTTGTATTACGTAAATATATTTATAATAAAAGTATGGGTTATTTGGTGTATAATTATAATTAAGAAATAAATAATCTATTGAAATTGTTATTAATTTAGATAAATTCTAGGTAAGCTAGGGTAACGGATGTATAAAATGCACATATTATAAAGTTTAAATTAATTTTATATAAATACCTAATTTTTAAAACCCTGTCGTATTTAAATATGTTTTAAGGTAAATAGATTTGCATATTGTAAAATTTATTATGACTTGTAATAAATATTTAATTGTATTCTATTTGTTTTATTCATGATTTTTATGTTCATAGTAAAGTTATTAAAAAAAAAACTGTTTATTTCAGCGTTGTTGTTGAGATACAGTCCGAACTCAGTTACAATCTCTATATTTGGAGATTATCTTGACTAAGTTTAGCCTCAACTATATAATTAGTTTTGTTGGCAGTTAGTGCTTACATTTTATTTTAATACTATAGTTGTTACAAAATAAACACATTTTAATCAGTGCTTTCTTAAGTGTACTCTTTATTTTATCAGGATGTTTTTCTACAGTTTCTACTACTTGTTTGGGTAAACTGTTCAGGATATTAGGCAGGTATGTCAGTCAGAGCCTTTTCCCATATTCATTGGTACTTTTAGGTATTTTAAAGCATGGTTCACTGGTTAAGGTCCGGAGGTGGGATGGTCTCCTACACCTGTCCAACTGCCCCAACAAGTGTTTATATTCTAAATCACAGCAAGTTTTGCTTTGTCATATACACTAAATATTCTACAGTACTTAAACAATTTGTGATAATTATTTTTATATTGAAGTTTTATTTTTAAGGGAACTATAGCTTTTAAATTTTCCTCGCGTTGTCCCGGCCTTTGCCACGGCTCATGAGAGCCTGGGGTCCGCTTGACAATTAATCTCAAGATTTGGCGTAGGGACTAGTTTTTTACGAAAGCGACTACCATCTGACCTTCCAACCCAGAGGGTAAACTAGGCCTTGTTGGGATTAATCCGGTTTCCTCACGATGTTTTCCTTCACCGAAAAGCGATTGGTAAATATATTTCGTACATAAGTTCAGAAAAACGCATTGGTACGAGCCGGGGTTTGAACCCAGAGTCTGCACGTGCCATGTACAATAGGCTTAGTACGGAGTATTTCATTTTATGCTTTAATATACTTAAGGCTAAGAAATTAGCAGGAGTAGGTAATTGTGCTCAATATGGCTCAATTTATTTTTATGATATAGGATGTAAACGAACGGATAAATCACCTGAAGTAATCAATCAGCGTCGCCCATGACGCCAGAGTGCCTTTAAGAGTCCCCGGCAAGCTAAGCCGAATTTCACCTTCCCATACAAACCCTTCAAGCCCTCCGCTGACAACTGAGCTACTTGGACTTACCCGTTGATAGGGTTTAACTCTTTGACCGCCATAGACGGTTATGAACGTCATTGGAAAGTCTTGCCAAGGACGCCAGAGACGGCTACAGTCGTCAGCTTCACCAATGCAATGGGTACTTACGCGGGACTTTCGTACCCAACTGTCCGGTTCCGATTTGATTTATATTTATATATGTTATAGAGTTGTCTAAAATAACGGACACGTATTTTTTTTAGCTGCCCAAACTCAAACTATTGAGAGAAATTGTCCTCAAAAGTATTAAAAAGTTACTAAATCTTCTAACTCCTATAGAAAGTGATGCTCAAGCTACTTGCTAGTTAATGACTTTTTTGAGTACATGAGAGCGGGAAAAAATATAGAGCACGTGTTTTGTTATATCTGCTTAAACTCAAGTTCCCTACATTCGGCGACAGACAGAAAGAGGTGGCGGGAGATTGTCAAAAAGAAGCTGTTCCCTAGAAAAGGTCACGACCCACATTATACCGATACAAGGAGGAGGACAAGTACAGAATAAGTGTGTGATACCGCTTTAGGCTTATTCCATTTAAACTGTTATTTTCATGTAACATGAGCACATGGGTTTACTTTGACGCCTTGTAATAACTCTTCGAGAATCGTTTGATCTCGCCCCACGATCATTCTCGAAGGCCGTAAACATGACGTTTTACGCGATCTAATTAAAGAGGTTATTACTTGGCTTGGGGCTTTTCTGAAGGATTCCGAAACAGTGCAAGTTATAAGAGACTAGCGGATGTACTAACGTACCATCAGTCGTAAAAGCGCATGGCGACTATCAATGAATTCATTCGTAATTTCTTCATGCAACTTCGTAGCTCACTGTACAGTCAGTGTCAATAGTACCTAGCGAATGAAACAACGCTCCAAAAGTATCTATTTGCCATCTTGGAATTAAGTATGTATTTTCCAAATAAATATATTTTCAGTTTCCGTTCTAGAGTTTTTTTAATTACAGAGGTATGGTATCACTTGGCTGGGAGAAGTATGTTGGACTTACACACAATGTCGCTAAGACTTCATCCTTGCTCAAACATGGTAGGCGGGCCGCACGCGTGTTTTTATAACTTCATTATTTTGCTCAAGGGAAGCTATCGCTCATGCATTGTTCCACACATTTTATGTCGAATTTAAACACAATGTCGCTAAAACTTCACCCTTGTTGAAATATGTTAGGCGGCCGCACACGTGTCTTTACAACTTCATTTTGCGTTTCTATTTTTCTCCGTGAGCTTCTACGGATTATCGTCTTATCTATTGTTTAAAAACCGCAAAGGCGCGTGCCACTATGAAAAAATGGTCAGGCCGTATAGGTAGCGTTTATTGAATTACTACTCTATTGAGCACGGAATAAGATTCATTATGAACTAATACAGAATTCTAACAGAATAGCTGTCTGATCTCTATTGGTGCGTCTAAGGTAGGCGACTATAAACGCTCTCAACCCAGCTTAACTTGTGACACTGCGTTCCGAAACAAAGATACGTATTCGAAGACCTCGCTTGCACTGGTAATGCGAGCGCACGGCTAGCTATAGCTAGCGCCAAGGAAGCAATGTTATGTTTCTCGAAGAGCAGGTAAAAAACAGGGCCGGATTTTCACACAAATATATTTGGGTGGTTTTACGTTCTTTAATTTAAAGAGATGAAACATAACACTATTTAAACAGTAGGTACACATCTAACAGAATGGGTTTGTGTAATTACAATAATAGGTACGATAATAACGAGATATACTCATTTTTATGGACATGGCGAAACTATAAGGGTTCCCAGTTGACTACGGAACCCTAAAAAGATAAGAAAATTAAAGGAATGAAGAATTTTGAACTTGTATCTAGCGTACCGTAAACCTTTCACGCTATTAAACATAGGTACTTCAATATCGTACTTATATTTTTTCCATCTAACCCAGATTAATATAGCTCACTAATCTCACTATCTATAGCGGTCGATATCTAACAATAGCTGTTTACGTCCCATTATGTTATTTACGTCTTCATCATATAATGAAAGAGGTTTAGATGGGGATATAATCTTTCAATATCATTTACAGAGTTCCGTGTCGTAAAGATATTTAGACGGAACCCTAAAATTTCTAACGATCTGTTGTCTGTCAGCACAGTTTGATACCAATGATACTTATAGAAGTGTCCTACGTGGGCGATCTCGTTGCGAACGCAAAGGCCGGGCCGTGTACCGCGCCGCGCCGCTTCGCGTTCGCCAGTTGTTCAGTTTTTTTACATTACGTCGGTGGCAAACAAGCATACGCCTGCCTGATGGTAAGCAGTCTCCGTAGCCTATGTACGCCTGCAACTCCAAAGGAGTTATTAGCGCGTTACCGACCCTAACACTCCGCGCTCTCGTTGAGCTCTGGCAACCTTATTCACCGGCAGGAACACAACACTAGAGTACACTGAGTAGGGTCTATTGTTATTTGGCTGCTGTTACGTAAGATGCTGCATTACAAGCAACCCTCGGAGTGTGGGAGTTCAACTCGCACTTGGCCGGTTTTTACACGCGTCTTCGTGAGAGGTTTTCTGAACAATAGCTTCATGAGTATAGAATTACATACTACTTATACATAGATTGATGATGAGCGAGTAGGTCAGTATGATGAAAGATTAACGCATTCACTGCCAACGTTTTAGTAGCGCTACACGCGTAGCCGATTCTAGCGTTTTCTCGCTTTGTAGAGGAAAGCGACTACGAACAGAGCGCCCGCCAAGCGGGTTCCCGGCACTCAATGTGTTAAATGCAAGGCACATATTTTAAGACAGGTGGGACACAGCAACGTTATATCATTTGATATTTGCCAGTCGCTTTTCGGTAAAGGAAAACATCGTGAGGAAACCGGACTAATCCCAACAAGGCCTAGTTTACCCTCTGGGTTGGAAGTTCAGATGGCAGTCCCAATTCTTGGGATTAGTTGCTAAGCGGACCACAGGCTCCCATGAGCCGTGGTAAAAAGCTGGGATAACGCGAGGAAATTAATGAAGTGGGTCATAGCAAAATATCATTTTCACGTCAGCAACTTTTGCTGCTTAAAAACAGTGAGCAAAATCGCATTTTGCTCACTCGGTGAGACAAAATAACATTCAAGTGACCATATTCGAATGTCATTTCAACGTTCGGGGCCTAATACAAGTTCGAAGTATTTGGATTCTATTGTCGGTGCCCCTTTCACGACATTAGCAAAAAGAAAGGGACAAGAAAAGTGCATACCTAATTCAACGGTATATTGACGGTTTATAATAGACCCCCAAAATAAGTCAGACCGCATCGTTCCAAAACACCCTTCGAGTCTTTATTCGTAATAATTAATGAATGAAATAAAAGTTTAAAATTTAATAATAACACCATATTTTATGTATTTTATTATACAATCAAAACAATGAACTTATACAAATGTATGCAATTGTTACGCAGTAAATAATTCTACTTAACTACTCTTAACGATCTCTACTATAGTTAACAAATAGTAGTATCCGCAATTCGGACCGTATCTTACAAAGTTTTTTTTTTACAAAAAAAAAGTTGTCGATTGAACTGTCAATTGATGTTCGTTAATTCATTATTTTCGTATTATTTTATTGAAATTTCTTTCGTTTTGTTTTATTGCGGTAATTAAAATTAATTGTTAGAATACCTTCAGAAAACATGAGTGAAATAGTGGTGAAGACGGATTACATTTTTTCAGGTTGTATTTTTTGATTGCTGACTGACGTGAAAATTTTTGTGTACTACACGAGATCAAAGTTATTTACATCTCGTGCGCTTTTGAGTCCCTTACACGCTACCCTCGTGAATCTATTATAGAATCTTTCGCTTGCACGGGACGCAAAACAAGCACTCGAAGAAATATCAAACTTTGCTCTCTTGTTGTACTGTTTTCTGAAGGTATTCTAATAATTAACTTTAATTACCGCAATAAAACAAAACGAAAGAAATTTCAATAAAAAAATACGAAAATAATGAATTAACGAACATCAATTTAATAGTTCAATCGACAACTTTTTTTTTGTAAAAAAAAACTTTGTAAGATACGGTCCGAATTGCGAATACTACTACTATTTGTCAAATATAGTAGAGATCGTTAAAAGTAGTTAAGTATAATTATTTACTGCGTAACAATTAATTATTACGAATGAAGACTCGTAGGGTGTTTTGGAAAAGTATAATAAAATAAAATGTATTGTTGGTAAGTATTATCTTTTCTAGCAATTTCAATTTTCCATTTCAACAGCCTTTGAAGCTCCATTAATCATAATTTTCTTCATTCTTTTGCAGTTATTAAGCTTTTTAATTCCCTCATCAAGCCCCGGTAGTTATCTGCCGCGAAACAATATATTAAAAATAAGAAAAAATTCTCAAAGAGTCTCATAACAAAATGTTTCCGAGAAACATTTTGTTTAAAGGAGATTTAAATTAAAAACAGAATAGGGTTGTACAAGTTCCTGTAACTTTTATTTTAATATGTATAAACATTATATTTTAATGTAATATAAGCAGTTATTGTAGAGCGGTTCCGAGGGCCTACCGCGAACACCGAAGTTCGCAAATTGCGGGCATCTTTCTCTTTTACTCTAATTAAGGCGTAATAAGAGTGACGGAGAAAGATGCCCGCAATTTGCGAACTTCGGTGTTCGCGGTGGGCTCCAGTTGCATAAAGGTACTGTTCGGATTCAGACTACACCAGACTTGCGGTGCGAAATGACTGCAGACTGCATTGTTGCCGCAAATATCAATCATCGTCGGCAGTAATTGCGTGCTACAGTCATTCCATATTTCATTATAGTTTTTGAGATAAATGGCTAGCACAGGGACAGACAGACGGACGGGCTGACGGACGTACAGAAGGTGAAACTATAAGGGATCCGGTTTTGATATTTTCCTTTAGAACATTGAGAAACGCCTATCGTAAAGTAAAAATTCATCGGGTGGCAAAAGGCAACTCGCAGCATTTAACGTTCTAAAATTTTCAACCCTAAGTCGTTTGATCTTCAAGAAATACTAATATTTCTTTGTGAAATGGTTCTATTGTCGTTTTGCCGTTTAACGATGTACACGTCTTTCCGTAAATACTTACATTTTTGGTTATTTTAAGTGTTCGGACCTTTTTTCTTTAATGTTGTATGTTTTTCCCGTTATAATTAGATAATAATTGGTGGACATTTCTTAGAGTATCCTGTTATGTACAATAATAAGTACAATTTTACTGTATGTCCTACAAAATCTCCCTCTAATACCAGACGTTTTCGTAACTAAAAAAATATTTTTGGTGCCAAATTGGGATTTCAGTATTTACGAGGGTGGTTTGATAAGTCAGGGACTTTATGTAAAACAAAAATCATTTTAACATATAAACTTTTTAATTACAATTCTAAACTCCTTGGTAGCTGCCAGTTTTTTTTTTTTTAAAGGCGGGGCAATAAAAAAGCGGCCAAGTGCGAGTCGGACTCGCGCATGAAGGGTTCCGTACAATTTAAGACGTATTAAAAAAAAATCTTCTTACTAGATCTTGTTCAACATTTTACCACTTTGGACACACATTTTACCACTTTGGAAGTGTCTCTCGCGCAAACTATTCAGTTTAGAAAAAAATGATATTAGGAACCTAACTATCATTTTTGAAGACCTATCCATACCTTACACGTATATGTTTGATGAAAAAAAATTTTTAAAAATTTTATGACGTATTAACCCAGTTATTACTGAAACTTTTTAAAGAGTCGGATTGCTTTGATTTTTAAATATGATGTTCTATAATGAAGTAATGTTATAGGAAAAATAAAATAAAAAATATTGATCGCCTGGAAAAGCTGGAAAACGAGTGGCGTTATAACGCCCGGTAGTAAAATCGGTGGCTACCAGCCAGTAGTAACATAAATATATTCTGGATTCAAATAAAAACACACTAACATTGTTAAACATTTGTATAATTGCCTATAAATTAAACACTAGTATGATAGGCCACAAAACACGTCTTCGGGTCATTATACACAATGTCAAAGTGAGTATCAGAAGATTTCTCCCAAAACATATATCGACGTGGTACCGAAACGTAACCACTGTATAAAAGTATTCCCAAAAAACACTTCATTTCTGAAATAGTTACATTACCGACGGCATTTTTCTGGCTCGCGTACAAATTTGTATAATATACCAACAGCTCAATTATCTCATCATTCATCATACACTCATAGTAATACATAGGAGATTGACGATTTTTCGGCTCTTCCCGGTCTTGCCACTGTCTACGTTCCCTCGGGTTATCCTGGTTGACCCACTTGTACTGTTGAGATTTTAGTACATTAGGTAAACGCGTAGAACTAATTCTAGGATTGGAAACTGAAGGCTCGTTCTCATTTTCATGTGAATTTTCGGTAGTAGTACGCATTTTTTTGGCTAAAGTCGACAAAGATAAATCGTCTTCCGAATCCTCATTTTCCGAATATGAGCTATATATAGCCTCCGCGGGAGCCCTTAGCTGAGATCCTAAAACGATTAAAATGATGTCAAATATATATTTTCCATAGTGAAAAATAACGTACAAAGTTGAATTAAAAACAAACCTGGAAGATTATGTAATGACAGAAATTCTTCATCACCCGAATCTTCATCAGTTACTTCAGTATTCGGATTTTCCGGTGGAAAAATAGTGATTTCATTTGGCAAATCATCATCAGAATCTAAATGGTGTAGGTTGTCAATTATTTCGTTAAAGCTTAAAGCCTTTTTCTTCAGTGGCCTATAAACAAAGTAGTCATAATAGATAGACGTCAATTTTACTACCGGGCGTTATAACGCCACAATTTTTTAATTGAAAAAAAAAACCCGCAAAGAAAGCGATAATATAAACTATTTTTTATTAAAATTATACAATCGTATCAGTCCTCTGTAAAACATCATGATAAGGCTACACTATCAACAAATTCAATAAAAAAAACTTACCTTTTCGAGGGCATGTTTCAAAGAAATCACTTAGGTTATTTTAAAACACGTCTGGACTTAAAACCACAATCAACACTGTGTCAAATAACAATGCGATTTGTTGAAGTACCCTTTGTAAGTACTACAATTAAACTTGATATTTGTTTATGCTACGTCAAAGCCATAAATATTGCGGGTAGATCTAACGCTTAGTTGGTGGCGTTATAAAGGTCGGTAGTAACAACTGGGTTAAAAAAAAACTACTCACTAGATCTCGTTCAAAACAATTTTCGGTGGAAGTTTGCATGGTAATGTATATCATATATTTTTTTTAGATTTTTCATTCTGTTATTTTAGAAGTTACAGGGGGGGGGGGGGGGACACACTTTTTTTCACTTTGGAAGGTTCTCTCGCGCAAACTATTCAGTTTAGAAAAAAATGATATTAGAAACATTAATATCATTTTTGAAGACCTATCCATAGATACCCAACACGTATGGGTATGATGAAAATTTTTTTTTTATTTTTATTTCATGACGTATTAAAAAAAAACTACTTACTAGATCTCGTTCAAACCAATTTTCGGTGGAAGTTTACATGGCAATGTATATCATATATTTTTTTTAGATTTTTCATTCTGTTATTTTAGAAGTTACAGGGGGGGGGACACACTTTTTTTCACTTTGGAAGGTTCTCTCGCGCAAACTATTCAGTTTAGAAAAAAATGATATTAGAAACATTAATATCATTTTTGAAGACCTATCCATAAATACCCCACACGTATGGGTATGATGAAAAATTTTTTTTTATTTTTATTTCATGACGTATTAAAAAAAAACTACTTACTAGATCTCGTTCAAACCAATTTTCGGTGGAAGTTTACATGGCAATGTATATCATATATTTTTTTTAGATTTTTCATTCTGTTATTTTAAAAGTTACGGGGGGGGGGGACACACATTTTACCACTTTGGAAGTGTCTCTCGCGCAAACTATTCATTTTAGAGAAAAATGATATAAGAAACCTCAATATCATTTTTGAAGACCTATCCATAGATACCCCACACGTATGGGTTTGATGAAAAAAGATTTTTTGAGTTTCAGTTCTAAGTATGGGGAACCCCTAAAATTTATTGTTTTTTTTCTATTTTTGTGTAAACATCCTAATGCGGTTCATAGAATACATCTACTTACCAAGTTTGAACAGTACAGCTCTTATAGTTTCGGAAAAAAGTGGCTGTGACAGAATCGGACACGCAGACGGACATGACGAATCTATAAGGGTTCCGTTTTTTGCCATTTGGCTACGGAACCCTAAAAAGTTGTTGAGGCATATGTCAAATACGATCGGAAAATTGTTGGAAAATGGAGAAAAGCGAATTTCGTGTGTTAATTAAACATTACTTTTTACGTGGAAAAACTATTAAAGAGACTAAAAACGGTTTAAAAAAATATTATGGGGAATCTGCTCCTTCTCATGGAATGGTACATAAGTGGTTTACAGAATTTCGTTCGCCGATTGAAGTGACCACTGATGATGTCGTGAATAAAGTTCACGATATTTTTTTGGATGACCGAAGATGATTGGAGGATTGGATTGGATGATTTTTGGTCGAGTGAAGATTCGTGAGATAGCTGAGACTGTACACATTTCATCTGAACGAGTTTTTCATACCTTGCATAATATTTTGAATATGAAAAAGCTTTCCACAAGATGGGTACCACGTTTGCTGACAGCCAATCAAAAACGACTTCGTGAAACAACTTCCGAGCAATGCTTAGCCAAATTCAAACGTAATCCTTATGAAATTTTACGTCGATTTGTGACGGTAGATGAAACGTGGATCCACCATTATACGCCAGAGACGAAAAATCAGTCAAAACAGTGAACTTCTGCTAACGAACGGGCCCCAAAGAAAGCGAAAACCGTTCGGCAGGAAAGGTAATGGCCACTGTTTTTTGGGACAGCCCAGGGGTTATTTATGTAGATTATTTAGAGAAAGGTAAAACAATAAATGGCCCTTATTATGCTACTTTGTTGGAAAAATTTAACGCAGAAGTTAAAGTGAAAAAACGGCCACATCTGGCAAAGAAGAAAATCCTTTTTCACCACGACAATGCCCCTGCACACTCGTTAGCAGTCGCAACAGCCAAATTAGTAGAATTGCCTTGCGAAATTCTGCCCCACCCACCTTATTGTCTATGTATATGCGGATATCTTACCAGTCAACCATAGGGCAAATCTGAAATGAGTCAAGGTGGGTGCAGTGGCAAAACAAAAAACATGTTACCTCCTTTTTTACATAATTAGACGTAGGACGCTGCCTTTTTAATTTCATTGTATGAAATCTAAAATCAACAATAATCGTTCTTTCACCGGTCTCCCTCATTGAAGTCAATTTTTTTTTCTTGAAAATTATTTTCGACGGATTTTGATAAAATTTGTTAAGTAGGTATAAAGAGCTCCTCATTTTGGGTGTATTAAATACAAAATCACAATTTGGTACCAAAAAAAATGTATGCAAATTTTTGTTGAGTTACGAAAATACCAGACGTTTTCGTCACTCAGAGTAAGATTTTGTAGGACATGTAAAGGTGGGGGTGAATAAATACTGAGTATATACTCAAAGCGCCCGATAGATACCCATATTTACTCATTAGCATGGAAGCATGTTTAGAAACTGAAAACATATTCCGAATTTCTCGACGTGAACTGTAAGCACATAGTATCCATAACACTACCAAGTTCAGGCCAACAACAATATTAATCATACATGCAAAACAAGGGCCTAGCAATTATTCCATCGCTATCATAGTTCCCTCCGGATTAATTCAATTTGTGTAAATGTATTTTCCGGATAGTTGTGGTCACTTCCATCTGAATTATGTATGTCATGAAGGTTTTTTGGCAGTGAATTTGCATGTTTTAGTTTAGTTTATAAATTATTACTTAGTACATATCTCCATAATTTATTTGTGTAGATTTGAAGGTTGAAGGCAAATTCTGTTATAACAATTTATTCAAGTTTTACAATGCAGCGTATAATATTTTACAGTACATAATGGTGCTTCTTTACCGCACTAGTGCGAAAATTAGCATATTACGTTACTGTGTCGAACATTTAAAGGGCCATATGTACTGTAAAACGTTGTACGATACATGTGCGAATAGGTAATTCGCAACTCGTGTCGATTTAAAACACTTCCTTCGGTCGTGTTTTAATTTATCGCCACTCGTTTCGAATCTCCTATTTTTCGCACTTGTATCGTAATGTACTATTATGTTCTATGGCTTATATTATATTTTAGTTCGTTCTGCGCTACAAGCTCCGTCCTAACGAGCCCGGATGTCTCGCCACAACAACAGTAAACAATAATATCAGTACAACGAAATAATATAAATATAGAAGTGTGGGAATTTTATTCTAGCGAATCAAAACTTCAACTTGTTTTGAATAGCGAGAAATTGTGTATTGGGTAATATTCAAAGCCCCTTCATAAATAAAATGGAGCGTAACTGTTGCGGCAAGCAAGAAAGTTTGCTCAATTTCATGGTAGATGGCGCTGCTTTGCACACATTGCGTGATACGAGTTTCATGCGACCTATATAAGCGGCGGCGGGTTGTCAAGCTTTTTATTTTTGCAATATCCTTTACTGAATAGGCATGTATACTCGTTTAAGTAGAATAATAATAAGTATGTTGTAAATGGCGTCTCAATTCTTATTTCACAAAATATGAGTAACATGAGTGTACAGTAACTGTCAGTGATACGAGTAATAGCAGATACGTGTCTGTTTTCAGGTTCCGTACCTCAAAAGGAAAAAACGGAACCCTTATAGCATCAATTAGTTGTCCCTCCGTCTCTCTCAAAACCCTTCTCTCTCGGGACCGCGTGGAGGCATCAAGGAGATTCAAACCATAACTATACTCGGGTCTACAGTCCCTTGAAGCTGTTAAAAAATCAAACTTCAAAGTTAACGTAAAAAAAAGATACGGCCGTTTCTGTTACAAAACACGTATATTTCGACACTCACAATCGGTTCATTGTATTTCTACTATTTTCAAACTGTTTACTGTGATTGCAGGAAATGAAGCTTATTACGTCTCGCAACAGAAATAAGCTATTTTCACAGCAGGCGTTCGTAATAGGGATGAAGGCATCTAAGTTGACTAATTAGGTAACAAACAGGCTTTATGTTTTTTTAAGCGCTGGTGGCCTAGCGGCGGTAAGAGCGTGCGACTTTCAATCCGGAGGTCGCGGGTTCAAACCCCGGCTCGTTCCAAAGAGTTTTTCGGAACAGTACGAAATATCATTTGATATTTACCAGTCGCTTTTCGGTGAAGGAAAACATCGTGAGGAAACTGTACTATTCCCAATAAGGCTTAGTTTACCCTCTGGGATGGAAGGACAGATGACAGACGCTTTCGTAAAAACTAATGCCTACGCCAATTCTGGGGATTAGTTGTCTAAAGAACTTCAGGCTCCCATGAGCCGTGGCAAAATGCCGTGACAACGCGAGGTAGAAGGGGAAGGAAACGGGCTTTATAATAATTTTCACCACACTAACTTGTAAACGCTCTCTTTATTCTTCAAAAACTGATGAGAAAATTGCGTTTTAATTCAAGAGTGGAAAAATAAACTAAAACAAATTTTGAGTTTTTTCCTCGTGTTGGTTGGTAGACTTAACTTTTAAATGAAAGGTAAGGTTTAAAGATAAAAGATAAAGATACTTTATTATTCAAGTAGGCATAATTACAATGCGCATTGTCAAATAAAGCTACACCGGCTCTAACCCTACACCTTTGCCTCGAGAAGATTTAAATACCCCTCAATTGGAGGAGGGTATCGCAATATGGACCGGCAAGAAACTCGACGGGACACACTTATAATGTTTCACAGTTAGTATTTTCCACTCGGTGTGGTGAAAAGTTTGTGTTTCAGTATGTGGCAAAGTTTGTTTAACCCTTGTGCCTTATAACCCCCCGTGTAGAAGAGATAACTTATAGTAACACAAAAGCTACAAATATGAAAATTTCTTCTAAAAATGCGCAATTTCATTTTTGATCGAACTCGTCGATTACTTTTTTATATTAAAACTTACAATTTTTTTAATTCAAAACATGATATCCGCAATCCGAGGCACGCATAGCCAATTCGCTCTCGCCTTACGCTCAGTTAGAGTGAAAGAAGACCCTGAACCCACGGGGCATTAACAGGATTCATCTCAATAACATATACTAGTAGGAGTAGTTAACATTCTAATAGGATTTAGTGTCGAATTGAAACTGTCGTGAGACATACTAACATTAAAATAATTCTACGTCGTCCGTATTATTTAGTCACTCGTGCGACATAAATTGGCTAAAAAATATAACATACGACGAAACAGAAAAACGCACGCACACGCACACGCACACGCACACGGACACGGACACGGACACGGATACTATTTAACGAAATAAATGCTTTTTGATTTTTGACATGTTTCGGAGAGCTTAGGTCTCCTTTCTCGAGCACTAAAAATATGCGAGTGTCATCCGTTGAATTATTTTAATGTAAGGATTTAGTATGATCGTAAATAACAGCCAAAAATCTCTCACATACTCTGGAATATCACAAAGGCTGGTTTAAACTTTCTGATTATAGAAAGTTGGGTCCGTTATCGCCCGCGATTTGTGGCGCTTTAGAGAAGTTTGCTCGTTACCAGGGACAAATCCAGAATGTAATGTAGTTCACATACTTATTAAGGTTTAGCTGCTAAACTTTTGTCTTTTAAACCAACTCTATATGCCTTGTTTCATATATGTAAACTATTTTTCATTTCTGATGCTAGTCATGCTCTGAAACTGGGTCATTGTTGTTCTAAAAAGTGTGCAAAAAAGGATACGTTCCTGCACTGGGCTATCAAAATCGCCGCAGGGTTATCTTGGTCTAACTCTAGCCCTCTCTTAAAGGAAAGCAATAACAATTACAAGAATAAATTGGGAGTGTTTTAAGTGGAACGTTCCAAAAGGACAAGAGGTACGCGTTGTTACAAAATCTCATTTGGCAGCTTTCCAATCTGGTCTTATTCTAAAGATATATTTACCTAGAAACCTAGTACCTATACCTACAAGTAGAGTAGCGGCCCGATTCGAAGAATGAAATACGATAAAGATAAGTTCTGGTTTAGATAAGTTCTCATTTAGATATCGTTTGTATGTCGTATAATTGACAGAAGCAGCTCGATTCGGGCAACCAATGTCACTTTGACTTTAGAAATATCGTAGATAGATCTTATTGGGATCACAGCGGAATCGAAATAAACGTCAATTTTGGCATGTCGTTTAGTTATCGATCTTTCCAAGATCTTAAACATGTCTTAATCATCCTTCGAATCGGGCCGTAGGTACTTTATACTACATATTACTATACTATACTATATTAGTATATTATTAGGTACTTTATACTATAAGTTTATAGCTATATCTAGCACAGTACATACACGAAGCAAAACAATATACTTACCATTCAAATAAAAATATAATACAAGTGAATAAATATACAGCTATAGGGGAAACGGCAGATAAAAGTATCACAAAGCATATAAAAACTGAAGTTTAAGAAATTAACTAAGGCGTAGTTTAGTTTTTTTATCTGTATTGGAAGATCAAATAGCAGGGACAGCTAGGGACTAAACGAAAATACGTATATAAGTGGTGGGCACTAGCTACAGGGTTTTGCTATTATACTATTATCTCCACATTATTTAAGAGGGAAGAAGAGCTGGGCCCCTCTTCCGATTTGGGATTTTTTTAGCTAAATATCGCGCTAATATAGTGCCATAAGGGCAACTCCAGCTTAGGCGAAAAATCCTGCGTAAAAATTCCAAAAATCAAGGTTTCGTACTCGATTGTTTCCTCCTTACTTATTTACTTACTGCTGTGGCGCAGCGACCCGAAGTGGATCTTGGCCTCCGACACCAAAGACCGCCATGCTTCTCTGTCCAAAGCCGTTTCTGTCCAATCGACGGCGCCGAGTTCGCTAAGGTCTTTTTGTTCTTCATCTCTCCAGCGGTACCTAGGGCGTCCAGACGGTCTTCGGTCATTTGGAACTCGAGAGTACGCCCTCTACTGCACGATCCTCACCCATCCGGACTACGTGCCCGAGCCATCGGAGTGAATGGCAGACACCGGCTTGTTGGATATGCCGACGACCTAGCCCTTCTGGGAGAAAGTGAAGGGGATGTCCGCAGAGCAGTCCAGAATTTAGAGGGGGAAGCTGTAAAGGTTGGCCTACGAATTAATTCACGACAAAACTGAGTACCTTCATATGAAGAGATACAAAAACACGAGAATTCGTATTGTTTCCTCCTCCAAAACTTAAAATCTACATTATAATGAAATTATTTGTGTCAAACTGTTTTGCTTTTTTGGCTAATTGATGTCAGTTTAAAAAAACACTCTTCTCTTTGCGGCCTAGTCAATTGTGCCATTTTAGGCAATGTCCGAAGAGCTCTAGCGCTTAAAAATCAATAGAAGTAAAACAGTCCGACGCAGATATTGATAATATTAATGTGTGTTCAAAAATCATTGCTCTAGGATAAAAACCACGGAGAAAATAGTCCAGTATGTTTGTATGGAGAAAGAACCAAATTGCCTCCTAATATTCACAGTGGGGACTTGAAACGCATATTAGAAGTTCTTAACAGTTATCACATAAATAAATAATAAAACAATATACAAAATAAAATACATATACGTGTTGAAGTCCCTGATTTCTGGGATAGGTAAAAACCTGTGTTACAGAAGTCAGTGTCCTCTCTAAGATAATATAATAATAATAAAAAAATTGTATAATTTTTTTTATGTATGTATGTATGTCTGTTTCTTTGTAGCCTCCTGTAGCCTAAACGGCTTGATGGATTTTGATGTATGAGGTATCGAGGTATCGTTAGAGTTAGGTTAGGTACGTAGTTGGTGTCTAGGTGTTTTTAATAGTATTTTGGTGAGCTTGTGGTTCAATTCCGGTAAAATATCCTTGGTCTGCCTACATGTGTCCATGTCATTCCAGTATTTATTGTACAGTTGTTTGTGATGTAGGTCTAGCTGGTTGTGTATATAGGATATTGGTAGAGGTATGATGGGCTCGGGTCCATATTCCGGTGTTTCTGAACCTTTTCTGGCCAGTTCGTCCGCTGCATCGTTTCCTCTTGATCAACTATGCCCCTTTATCGTCGCTGCATAGCGCTTGTAGTACTGATTTTCTGTCTGACAGTATTAATACATTTCATGTTTCATTTGTCGTCTTGTTCATTGCAAGCTTCTAGGCCTTGATGCCCTTGATAGGTATAATGCTTATACATAATATGTACTATCTCATTTACCTCTCTTTAGAGTACCTCTGACAGAATAAGAAGTCTGTTTTATTTTTTCTCAAGCGGATTATTTCGTCCCATTTCTTTAAATCCCGTCCCGTTTATCTCCAGAGATACATCTCAGTTAAAAGGACATTACAAAGGCGAAAACCCTTCGACTGTAAAATGAGCTTGTAATTTTCATAGAGTTTCCGGACGTGAGAGGGTAAGACTTCAAGTTTCTGCAATATCCAAATTGTTTTAACTTAAAGTTTAATCCGAACACAGACCTCGTGACAGACACACGTGTTTTAATTCCATTTGGCTGATTCAAAATAATTTGTAACTACGTTCCTGCAAAATTTCATAAACATTGGTTAAAATATTCATGATATATCTAACAACTCTTGCACACACGAAAAGTATCGATACGGACCAAGTGCCAAAAACATGTATACACTACCCTAATTTATGGGCCATAAAGTCGTGTATACATATTTTTGGCACTTCGATCGTGTCAATGTTTTCAGACGTGACTTTAATTACAGTATACGCCTCTAGTTTTACCTTAAAACTTCACTTCGCTCTGTCAATTAGACGTGTATTATGTTATAGTCTGTGTCATTCACGAAGACGCGTGCCTGGACTCGTATTTTGAACTGGACAGAGGGCTGCAGTGGGAATCACACATAGGCAAAGTATGTAACAAGCTAGCGAGCGCTTGCTTTGCCCTGCGCCGTCTAGCAAGAGTGGTATCCAAAAATGTAGTACGGTCATGCTATTTCGCCACTGTACACTCGCTCCTACAATACGGCGCTAAGCTGTGGGGCCGCGCTGCCGAATGGGAGCGTGTCTTTCGCATGCAAAAGAGAGCCGTTCGAGCGATTGTGCAGGTTGGTCAAAGCACCTCCGCAAGACCTTACTTTAAAGATCTTCGGATACTTACTCTGCCCTCCCTTGTGATATTCCAAGTGGCTACATACGTGCGATGTCACCTTGACGAATACTCGAGTGGAGCGGATATCCATGGGCGAAACCTTCGAAAAGCCAGAAAACTCGTGGGCGTCAAGCATAAATTGGCAAAATCCGCAAAACTTACTCATATAATGGGACCGGCAGTTTACAACCGTCTGCCACCACACGTCACGGAAGCGCCGTCACTAGCCAGTTTTAAAAACAGTGACTTATCACACTTTATACAGTTTTGCAGATTTTATTAATTAAGTAATTATAGGTATAATTATTTCTTTTTGACATTGTATTTATTATGCTAATTTTAATTTAACTGGTAGTTTAATGTAATTGTTAATTTATTTAAGTATTTTAATGTAATTATGAAAAGTGACATGTAACTGTCTACTTGGTTTGTATGAATAAGTGACATAATTTAAGAAAAAAACTATATACAAAGTTTTAGAGCAATGTAGCTAGTCGTTTTAAAATGAGAGTGTAACTACTTTTGTATGGAGAACCCAGCTTGATGGGGACCCTCAACATAACGTGGCACTATTACTGTCGGAAACATAATTATGTTATGCTTTTCACACTCCCATTGGTTCAGCAAGCGTTGCGAATAACAATAATCGTAATCATTGCTAATCCGTCTCCACAGAATAGAAATGACTAAATTTACATACAATTTGAATGTATATTTGTAACATGTACTTTCTGACGTCAAGCCAATACACACTGTATTGGTGCAGTTATATAGTTCATTTTTTACCAGATAGTTTTTGTTGGGAAATTTAAAGGCATATTTTCTTTAAAAAAACAGTCGTCGTTTCAGATTTGTAAAAGTATGATCTACTTATATGATCTACGTATATGTCATAACAGGAGCAAGACCATGTCGTTCGCGTAGCTTATATTGTTGACGGCTATGTCGTCCACATGATAGCCAACATGTTGACTGCTAAGCTCGTCGATGAGTGAGTTAAATACACATTAAAAAGAGTGACGTCAGCCCTCCCTGCCTAACACCGCACTCCAGCCTATACCAATCAGAGTATGTACTTGCCCATCTAACAGCGTTGATCTGGTTTCCATACCAATGTTTGAATATTTGTATTAACTTCCAAGGAACATTAATTTCCTTGAGTTTTTTGTATTTCGTATGAAACCAAATCAAATGCCTTCGACAGGACAAGGAAACAGGCATAGGTGTTTCTCGATCTGCTTAAGTATTATTTTTTAAGTTTTAGTTTATCCCAGTTTTTAGGCTTCACATGGTAATCCTAACATAATGATTAACAAAGAAGTTGAAATAATTTCAAATGAACATTTTCCTCTTTGGTTATCAATTACCTGCCAGTTACACGAATATCACTCAAAGTGATTCCGTTAAGTATAAACTTACATTGATAATATCGGGTGACCGGTATGACATATAGGAATTCAATGTGGGGTAACCACACTTGGGACTTAAACATTTTTTTATTAGAAAATTTGCGATAGTTTAAATACAGCAAATTTTAACAACGGGGTAAATGAAGTCTACTATTTGGCATTAATTGAACCACAATAAAGTTACCAATTTTAAGTCAGCTGTATATTACGTTAATATGTAGGCAGGCTTAAAAGGCCTATCATTTTAAAATAAAAGAGTAACTACATGACTTAAGTAATAAAGGACAGACAAGACAGTGTTCATCAATTAAATTGAAATGTAAAAGAATCCAGAAGCCAATTATTTTCATGAATGAAACATACTCCCGGACTGATCGAACTGTTTTGTGCTTAAATGCCAAAGAATGTGTGTGCTACAGATGCGCCATTCCATTTTAACGCTTTTATTAACTTTACTGGTAACTCATAGAGTGGCAAGTTACTTAAGAGGGAAGCATACCACGTGATCGTCCAAAGAGAAAACGTTTTTCCATTTCAAAATATTTTCCATTATCCATAATTTTTTAGTATGTTATTGATATAATGAAAAACTAGGTCTATAGGTGTACATTTTTTTTTTTTCAAAATTTGTAATACATAAAAAAAACAATTTTATATAGCAAAACCTAGTATGCCATAGATATTATGCCGAAGCGATCGACATCAAAATAAAAGTGATTTGTTAAGATTTAGTTAGTGGAAAACGTTTTCTCCCGAAAAGGAATATCATAGAAAAAGTGCCGTTATTTCGCTAGAATCGTAAAAACTTCCCTCTTAACCTTTCTTAGGTTTTAGGTTCAAACCTCGATCGTGCCGTTACATATAGAGCCAAAAAAACCGTTAACTAAATTTTTTGTCAGGTGACCACTGACCATATTACTATAATCATTGAACAGATTTGCTGATGGAGCCAGGAAGTGGATAATTCAACTCTTCGATAGCTCTTAGTAAACCCCTCGACGGCAATTAGTAGATAAAATGCTTCGGGGATCATAAATACCCACAGTCAGATTGCTGACTATGTACTTTATGAAACGTGTATCACAAATGACATTTAAAATGAAAAAAACGGAACCCTTATCACTTATAGGATCACTTTGTTGTCCGTCCGTCCGTCCGTCTATCTGTCAAAGCCCTTTATCCCAGGAACGCGTAGATATATCGAGTTTAAATTAAAACCAAATACTCAGGTCTACACTCTAGAGCCCATTGAAGCTGTGAAAAAAATAATCTTCTATGTTAACGTAAAAAAATATATGGCTGTTTATTTTATTTTATTTATTGTTGGGAAACAAATAGCGAAAAATAATACATACCTCTTTGTTTAAACAAATATAGAATACACATAAGCCATAACGGTTTCTACTTACAGAATAACAACATTCTTTGTTGCTCAAACTAGACTTATAAAATTTGATTCAACTTCTATAACTTTGTAAATAGCTTTATGTAGAATAATTAAACTTTAACAACAAAAAAAAGGTATACTTACCTCGCGAGTAATGGTATGCTGCAACAAACGTATATTTTGAGACTCTCAAGGGAATCAAAATTCATATGGTACTTCCCGTTGACCTAGAACTATGAAATTTGACAAGTTATATTTTTTTTTCAAACTTGTAATGAAATGTTGACATGACTTACTTCAAATTAGGTCCGGAAATACTACATATCAAGTGCGATGAGTGAATATGATATGTAAAGGAATTTCATACAGCCTTACACACCTAGGCCTGTAAGGCAACCTTCTTTTGTTTTTAAACGTCAAATTATACCGGCACCTATAAGCAAAATTCTGCCATTATGTTTTTTTTTCTTTTTTCTTTTTCTTTATTGTGTTCGTTAAATATTATTTCGGGGGTTCAAAGGGAAACAAAAAATTCCTTATGTTTGCGCTACGACGCAGGGTTAGGAGATACAGCCCCATAAAGTTTTTTTTTCAGTCATGCAGAAATCTTTATAGGACTGTATCTCCTAAACCGTGCGTCGTAGCGTAAAAATAATAAAATTTTCGTTCCCCTTACAATAACCCGAAAGTTATAATAACAATCATCATCATCATCCTAATTTTTTTTTTAATTATTTCATTGCAAGTTTGAGAAAAGCACAATACAAATCTCGGCGAGAAACGGGGTTGCCGGCCGCGTATCCCTATCCGACCTCGCTACGCTCGGCCGTCTATATGTACTTGGCCTGCAACCCTTCGTTTCCCGTCCTCTATAGTAATGTACTATTACACTACAAATACAGGAAAAAATCTCAAAACTATAAATTTGTAAAAAATAAAAAATATGTACGGTACGGAACCCTCGGTGGGCAAATCTGAATCACACTTGTCCGGTTTTTTTCTAAAATTAGAATAAACAGATTAAAAAGCTTCAGTTAAGTATTTTTTGTGTATTTATTAACCCTAAATTCCGGAACTGTTTTTACTAAACGTTGATTAATTAACACTTAATGAGCAATTAAAACTAATGATTACTCGTATTTAGCTTAAACCTGAATTAACAACCTCAACACGAGGAAGAATTTATAGTGACGTATGTTTACGTAAACATAACCAACGTGTGTGCCATACACTCTAGGGCAGGGATGGCCAACTTGGTTAGACCCGAGATCTCCTGTTTACTAACGAAACCCTGTGCAAAACGAAAACATACTTCTTGAAACCTTAAATGAAACTGGTCTACGTATTTATATTTTTTGCCTTGCCACGATCGACTGGGCTAACAGTCGCCATCGACTTGTTGGCCACCCCTGCTCTGGGGGTATTTGCTGATATTTTGGTTTACCTTCTTAGGCATCCTTAGGGCACAATTATAAGTATTAATTATTCTACTAAATAATGTTATTATTTTATACCACCTCTTCCTAAAGATAGCTAATAGTGGCATAAATAATTGTAATATTTAAGGCACATTGTACCTTCTTGTTAATTACTATGACACTGAAGATTTCTTGGAACTTTTGTACGAAATCTAAACCTACTTCCAAAAGAAAGCCTTGCCAGGCAGAAAGGCATGGGTGATATATTGTTGGACGTATTCCTTCGAAATGCGAATACAAGATTAATTTGTAAAAATAAATATCTATGAAAAATAATTGTCTTAAGCAAACCAATAAAAAAATATATTATAAAATCCCTATACATAGAGAAAATAATAAGAACATTATATTAAAGAGATAACAGCAAAGCTTTTCCAAAGTAGGTACGTTCAATTTTTTATTAATCGCAGTTAACGGTTAACAAAAAACGATTAAATTGGCGATGTGCAATTTAGATGTTAATTGTTTTATTCTAATAAACATCGTGGGTCTTGTCACGTAGACAGATATTTTACAATTAACATTAAACAAATCTAGTGAAAGATCCGATAAATATAAGTTAATGTCATAAATTAAGACGCTAAATTACACATGGACGGAGTTTAATAAATATATTTTTTTAAATTATTCAATGACAGTAAAAAAGGGGGAATAAATGGCGAATATACTTTTCCTTAAAAATAACCGTTTGATCTTAGTGACTCCTTTATCCCACGTGCTGCATAAAACTTCGATGACTGCAACAGTTCTTGGCGTTTAAAGGTTTAGGAAATTATAGATCGTGTCATTCACGAAGACGCGTGTCTTGACTCGTATTACCATATTATTTAAGGTTAGATTTGACAAATCCGCGCGTCATCGTGGATGACATGAACTATCTAGACGCTTAGTTGTCTAAACTTTTATAAAAAGGGAGTCTGATTCAGGTTTAGAAACTTGTTACGACAATAAATAATAAATAAATAAATTATCATTTATTTCAGATCTTTACAATCCATAGATTTTGTTAGTTTATCTAAGCTACGTACCTAATAACAATGAACTGTTTGGATACGATTTTGACGATAATCTTGGTGAATCGCAAGGCAAAACAAGCTAGGCCGATTCACCTTCCCATACAAACGAAGTTTCGATTTCCTTGTAAAACCACGTGTTGGATTGTAATGAAACTTTGCACATACAATGACATTAGGTATATCTACTCTTACAATAATTAATTGATATAGGTCCAGTTTATAAAACAAAAAAATAGAGCAAGAACAAGTTTTGTATGAAAAACTTCAATTAGCTGTATTTTTTTAATATAGTATCTTTGTGGCTACCACCAGTTTGGCACTGATTTAAACGCTATCGAATACGTAACTAACTTTCTATGCATCTCGCTCGTACTCGCATATAAGTGCAAGCGAGATGTATAGAAAGTAAATTACGTTCTCGGAAGCGTATATGTCAATTTTGACACTGTCAGTGACATGGTACGGGTACTCATCCTATTACAAATACAAAGTTTCAGAGCAATCTAGGTAGTCGTTCTAAACAGAGAGCGTAACTACGTTTGTATGGAAGACCGAGCTTGTTGGGTTTTTAACTTTATGCACCAATCGGCGTGAGCGATTTTAAAAATAAGATCATAACCGTAACAACTCATTAAGTCTGAATCGGGCCCAGGAACGTAACGTGACTAAGTCATGCGGTCAACCGTGCTAGTTTTACTAGTGTAAAAAGTATTTGTTTTAGCAATTACACTAATATTGCTAAACATTTTGTATCATTTCTTAGAACCTGACCTACTGAGTCACTAGTGCAATATTCTTTCGAATATATTGTAAATATCCTTAATATTTACCATGACTTAAGAAAATAAGAAAGTAGGTAGGAAAATATACCTTTATCCTAGTAGCACTAAGAATAAATAAGTTTTTTGAATAATTTAATGAGACCGCCTTTTTTTTATTTTTTTTATTTGTAGTTTTTTATTTAAAATGTATTGTAAGTGGTGTAATAAGGAATATTTATACACTGTGGGCTAGTAAAACCCGACAGATTTTAAAACGCATTCCTGAGGTCATAAGGAGCAAAAAATGTTATACGAGTTTTGATTCAATTTGGCAAAAAAAAAAACTTTTAGCCGATTTTTTTGCGTTCTCTGCACGCTATACAGTATTTATTTTTACTTCTTGGCGAAAAAAAAACATTACAACAAATAAGTAAAGCTTTTTAAATGTGTTTACAGATATAAATTGCGAGTTTTCTTTAATGTCTGTCAGTAGGTATGTTTAAACCAACTCACATAGTGGCGGCGTCGCAGCCAAAAAGGCGTTTTCACAAAGTTATTACAGAAACAATTATTTACAAGAATTGTCATTATCTCTAAAACAAGACCGATTTCAGAAAAAATGTATGACATTTTATTCTCTAAATGCGGTCAAGAATAAACCTTTAAAATCTGTCGGGTTTTACCGGCCCATGGTGTATACTTACCTACATGAAACGTTCCTGATGAAATGTTACTCTTTTCATATTTCAGTAATGCAAGTAGTACAGTCAGCATCAAAAGTAGCGAATTTTGTAACAGCTTAACAAAATGTGATGATTCTATATGTAGAACAATTAAGATGATAAAAGATATACTTTTGAATGTAAATTTTAGAGATTTATCTATATTTGGAAAAGTTACCTGGAATATTAGATACTTTTGGCGCATTGTTTCATCCGCTACTATTGATGCTGACTGTACAACGAAACTTATTTTTAATCTGACGTTAAGTTGACAATTTCAGAATCAGAAGCAAAATCAGCTTGCATCTATGATCTTAGAAATATTAAAAATTCGCGTGTGATAAAATAAGTTAAATTATTATTACCATCATGCGATTGACAGATTCGGACACTGTAATCACTGTAAAATTGACAAATACGGCCATTATATCTAAAGTGGTGAGGTGACATTCTCCAAATTGAATAAAAAATCAGCCAATATATGATTAGGTGGTTAAAAAATTAAGTTTGCAATCATGAAATCACCTTTTGGTAATACGTAAATTATGACTGTCGGCTGTTCCTTTTCAGTATTACCTATTTACCTCATTTGAACTTTGTTTCTTTCATAAAAACTCTACAGGGAAAAAATACAAGACAATCATTGCCAAGTACAGTTTTATAAAAAAATGTGTAGGTACATAAGTGGAAAGAAACTTATGTAACTAGTGTACTAGTTATCAAAATTAAATAAATAAATATTATAGGACATTATTACAGAAATTGACTAAGCCCCACGGTAAGCTCAATAAGGCTTGTGTTGAGGGTACTTAGACAACGATATATATAATATATTAACGATGTATATAAAATTGTATACAAACACATTGGTAAAATATTAGAATACTTGCGTTGCGTTAAACTATTTTCAATCTCATTTACGACCGGTCTATATTTACCTACACTTGGCTATGCATTGGATCCCAGATCCTTGAATCCTAGGTACCCATTTAGAACTGTTGACATTCTACATCACGTATTCTATGGCATGAGCCTGGGCGGGCGGCGAGGCGGAGGGGGAAGGGACACGCGATTGGCCCGGCACACCTCAACCGAGCCTTCAGTCTGCACCCGGCCGCCGCGGAGCGCGCACGTCGCTCGTCCCACCGATCTTACTCGGCTCATCCGCGTGTTACCACTACATCCATTCTTCAATTAAATTGAGTGTGAAAACGAATAGTCTATTCGCGTATAGTTTAGACAGCCTGTGACGCCACTAACCACCGAGCTAAGGGTTGTTTTCGACGCTACGCGTCAATACGTACCAGTGTAATGTAATGAGCTCTGTTGACGGCAACCTATAGAGGATTTTCAGCAAAAGTAAGTACGTAAAAGCTTAAATGTTTGTGCGAATTTGCATTGTGCTTTTATTTCGTTGCTAAGGATCATTCCTTATTAGTTGCTTATTAGCTAAACCGCCAAGTACGTTGGTAAGGACAGTAGTTAGCCGCTTTTTCCGACAGCCGATGATTGTTAATTTGTGTCAATTACTGACGCGCAATGACACTTAAATCCTTAATTATTTCCTTAAGTTAAAAAACCTTTTGCGGTTGGGAGTGACCGCAGAAAACCTGGTTTGTTTACCATACAAACGGGTCATAGAAAACATTGGTTATATAAGGTCACAAATGTCACAATTGGTCGAAGTCAGTCAAGTTAAGAGAGATCATTGACAACATCCTTTACAGCTAGATCGGTATCTCAGTATCATACAAGTAGATCAATAAGATAAAGATTCGTGAATGTGACTAACTCTATATCTTGTTCAATTTTGACGTGATGATATATATATACCTATTTATGATTACTTTTTACAACTTTCTGCACTTTTCTTCACTACCTAAAGGTTTGATAAAGGTACCGTTTGGATTCAACGTGCACTGTTACTGCTGCAGTGCTGCGGCGTGCCATTGCTACTGTAATTGTCAAAAATCCGAAAGTAACACTAAAGTTGACATTTGCGGCAGCAATGTCGCGCTGCAATACTGGTGCTGCCTGAATAGGAAGGATACCCTAAAAGAAATTGGGAAAAGACAATCTATTGTCTTTCTTTGTTTCGAGGCAAAAACTAACACCTATTTGACGCTTAAACCGTTGATTGTTCATAAGGGTGAGTGTTAATTGGAACTTAATGGATATAACGCCTTATTGACAACGAATACCACCACAAAGGCCACTAAACCTTTTGCTTGAACAATCAGCATCAATAGTAGTGGATCAAACTTCGCGTCAAAAGTATCTTTTATTTTCTAATAGCCTAACAAAAAGATATAATATCGTTTTTATATGTAGATCAATTATATTGCGGCACATACTTTTAAACGAAAGTGAGTGGGGACAAAACAGACATTCAAACCTCGTCAAAAAAAAATATTTTACATGTGGCACGTTAATAACACAGGAGCACAGCGTTAGGGCACAGCACAGCAGATGTCATTCCAGATCTAGAGCAGAGCCCAACGTGGGAAGTACCTCCACCTTACAGAAAACCGCAGCCAAATAACACTTGACCCTACTCATAGTGTTGTGTTCCTGCCGGTGAGTAAGGTTGCCAGAGCTCAACGAGGGGGGTGGGGTTAGGGTCGGCAACGCGCATGTAACTCCTCTGGAGTTGCAGGTGTACATAGGCTACGGAGACTGCTTACCATCAGGCAGGCCGTATGCTTGTTTGCCACCGACGTAGTATAAAAAAAAAAAAATTATATAAAAAAATAGTTTGGCTGTCTATAATTTAGCTTTTTAATGATGAAATCCACCCATGGCACAACGCATCCCGTGGGATACCCATAACACAAGCCTGTTTGAGCTTACTGTGGGACTTAGTCAATGTGTGTAAGAATGTCCTATGATATTTATTTATTCCATTACAATTGAAATCACCACTATTCCAATTATTTATGCACTTATAGCTAAACTGTTTTTGTATCAATATTTTAGTTACAATAACGATATACATAAACATTGTTTATTTTCTTGTATCTTTTTACTGAGGTGTGCCAATAAAGAGTATTCTATTCTATCTATCTATCTACATAAAAAAAAAAAATATTTATTATCCCAATACTTATTAAATAAAAAGATACAATCATTAAAATACTTAAGGACTAACAAATAAACTTAACTATAAATAAAACTAAACCTAAACTAACCACTAAAAAAAAAAAAAAAACTAGTCAAACAACCCACCCCGCGTCGCTCCCAACGCAAAGGTGCCCATCACCTACATAATGGATATATACAGTGACATAAATCCAAATCCAAAAATACTGTACCTACTATTGTTACTTGAATATATGCCATTGACTTTTATCAATTAATTTCTTGTATCTTGTATACGGAGGATTACTATATCCAGTTTAATTCTAAAATAGGCCCTTGAGGCATTGTACCAACTGTTTTTATGAACTTAGCTTTCCTTAACTTTCGTCAGTTTTTGTTTTACAGTAAAAGGAATATTTATTCCGAAAGCAGATCTCTAATCTCTTTCGGATGATCCAAAATAGGAGCTATGCGTAAAAAGAAAATAGTAAATCCCCAGCAGGGTTGTGAATCTGCCGTATTTTCGGTATGTTTATAGACAGCTTATCCTGTAATCTTAAAGGGAGACTGAAAACCCTATTTCTTTGATGTGAGGTAATGACTTCTACACTGCCCTAGTACAGTCTGTATCGAAAGTAGCGGATAAGACTACGTGATAAGTTTTCTAATAGCTTAACAATAGAGATATGGCTTAGCGGTAAGAGCGTGCGACTTTCAATCCGGAGGTCGCGGGTTCAAACCCCGACTTGTACCAATGAATTTTTCGTGAAGGAAAACATCGAGAGGAAACCGGATCCCAATAAGGCCTAGTGTACCCCCTTACCTTAGAAGGTCAGATGGCAGTCGCTTTCGTTAAAACTAGAGCCTATGCCAATTCTAGGGATTAGTTGCCAAGCAGACCTTAGGCTCCCATGAGCCGTGGCAGAAATGCCGGGACAATGCGAGGAAGAAGAGGTGTGTTACATTCTGTCCAACATGGCGGTGGTGTATTCGGCCTGTAGGTGTGTCAGCTAGTTACGATCTACTTATATTTGTCTTACTAAAAGTTCTGTTAAGTGTCGAGTAGTAAGTGCTGTATGCTTGTTAGTGTATGTACAGAGTAAATTTATATAAATTTAAAATGTGCCTTATTCTACCGAAAACTTATTACAACATATGGAGATTGTACAGATAGGTATTTTAGAACGCGAATTGTAGAGATATTTACCCATATTTGGAAAAGTATTCCAGGGTTGCATTCGTTGCTGATAATTTTAGTGCTTTGTTTCATCCGGTCCTATTGATACCGACTGTACGTCCATATAACATGTGTAGCATAAATTGAAAAACTAGTTTGAATTTGGAATTAGTGGCGCAAGAATACGGTAGACAATTGAATGATTTCTCAAATGGTAGTGTAGTAGTACAGTCAAAAGGATATAGGTAGACAGTGGCAATGTAAGTGCCGCCGTGTTTAAATGTTCTCGGGTCAGAGGTGTAGGGTTATAGCCAGCGTAACTTTATTTGACGTTCTTCTTCTCTCGTGTCGAGGTTCCCCTAAACAGTGGATGCTCAGCAGCGGTACTGACAGCCCGGACCGTGGCATCTCTCAGGTCAGATTTAGAGCACGAGTGCGGGCACGCGGGGCAATCCAGCAGGTGCGCCATGGTATGTGATGCAGTGTCATGTGTGTGTGAAGCATATTGGATAGAGTGGCCACTAAGCAGTCCCCATTCGACCATGCTCTGTTTACAACGGCCAACCTGAGACCTGAGCCTGTTCATCGCCTTCCAGATGGGCCATGGTTCTTTGTGGCCGGGTGGTAAATGCTCCGACACTGGCACATATGTATATGTCTGGTGGTGGGCACCGCCTCCGCCAAAGTGAGTAGCGAGCATCGGAGTGTTCATAAGCACATTGTAATATGCTTACTTGAATAATAAACTATCTTTATATTTAATGGCAACATACGAGTACCTTTTACCGCGATTAGATTTATTTATTTCGTGTAAGTATGGACACATATTTAATAAGTAGAACTTAAAAACAAGGATTAGTAGGTACAGTGAGCTGCGAAATTTCATGGAGAAATTATGAATGAATTCATTGATAAAGTCGCAATGCACTTTTACGGCTGATGGTACAATCACGTCTGAAAACATTGACACGATTGAAGTGCCAAAAATATGTTTACACGACTTTATGGCCCATATATTAGGGTAGTGTATACATATTTCTGGCACGTTTGTCCGTATCGATATTTTCAGACGACCGTACCAATAGCAAAACTGATAAGGGTATCTCAGAAAGAATCCAGTTCGATCCTAGCCAAAGGGTCTCAACTTTTCTTTATTTCAAAAATAATCAAAAATTGTTGTAAACTTTTTATTTTCACGTCAACAGTGCTAACTGGATGTTAACCTCGTTAGGTCATTTTTATTTTACGGCAAGTGAAATAACGACCAAGTGTTCTGAACATAGGACATTCATTTTAGGTTTTCAGGCTCCGCTATAGAGTTTGACTCTGCTAGAAACACTACATTTTGCCTATTGTGACTTCTAACTACTTATTTTTTATTTTCTCCTTAGATTGGTCTTCTAATGAATCTCACGAGGTTATTAGTCAATAATTTTCCTCATTTTTCACGTTATTAAAGTGAAATAAGTCGAAAAAACCCCATCTTTTTGACATCAACCGCACACCTGCCTACGTCATTTGGTTTCCCTTTTCGTTCGATTTTTAACGACGCTCGAAACGAGTTTTTTATTGAAATGCGATCGGTTTTATCCCGGGATTTTCCGGGGATATTGAATATTTAAAAGGATTGATGGGGTAGGCAGATACATTGCGTAATTGAGCACGTAATTTTATAAATGATTAACTGTTTTATAATGAATATCTAGTACAGTCCTACAGTCAAGTAGAGAATATCTTAAAAAAGTAAAATATCGTGACAAATTAAGTTTTTTTTTTCGGTAAATACTAGAAATCGCGGTGGTGGCCAAGTGGATCGGACGTCCGACTTTCAATCCGGAGGTCGCGATCTGATCCTGGCTCGTAACAATGAGTTTTTCGGAACTTATGCACGGAGTATACTAAATACATTTGATATTTACCACTAGTTTTTCGGTGAAGGAAACCATCGTGAGGAAACCTGCATACATCCGCAAGGAAATTCAAATGTGTATGTGAAGTCCCCAACCCGCATTGAGCCAGCGTGGGGACTATAGCCCAAACCCTCTCGCGCAATGGAGTAGGCCTATGCCCAGCAGTGGGACGTATATAGTCTGAATTATTATTATTTTATGATTACTAGAAATCTAATTATTAACTAAGAAATAAATTATTTAGTCGCTATGCGTTAAAGCTGACAGTTGCATTTATGACATATGCAGCCACAATGCCGTCGTCGGCAGCAATAAATACCATTGGAATGGGCTGGACAAAAACCAGGCGAGACACAGTATAAGGTTATCTGGCTGAACGTGTCTAACTAAACAAGGAGAATCATAAAAACATTTGGCTGGTTGTAAATCAGACAGAGTTACAGCCGTTCCGTACGGGATTAGTTTCGAGATAGTCTCGCTGTAACCTAGTAAATAATAAGGACTGTATGTCTACATAAAGTGGAGTTTAATAGAAATGGCAAATAATGTAAAGAAAATATGGGGCATGGCACACTGCGTGCATGGGATGTCGCTATAATACGCGCATAGCGTTGTCTCGCTCAAACTTCGGAGCGACGTGCGAATCGTACGCAGTGTGCCATGCCCCTATGACAGATTTTATTAGTATTACGGTAGTTGTTTTCATTGAAATATTAATAATTAACATATATTAACTAGTCATTCATAAATACTTACAAGATTTAAGTATATAAAACTGTTGAATTAATTATGGTTGTCTACAAAAAGTGCGAGATTATCTCTGAAAAAATTAGGGTAAATTGGTTTGTTTACATTATTTGTGTCATTTGAATAGAAAAATGGCACAAAAGGATAATAAAGTAATAAATTGGCTAATGGAACTGTAATTGTCAGGTATATAATTATTATTTATTTATTTAACCTTTATTGCACAAAATAAATACAACGATGTGCAAATAGCGGGCTTAATGCTAAATGCCAACCAACCATAGGGCCAAACAGATACACAATTGGTGCAGTGAGCGAAAAAAAAAACATTTTTATATACGGCCAAAGAATATTATGCCCATAATATATTAGGAACACAGCTTTTTAGGCGAATTGAAGCATTATTAGTGACATTTATGCGAAATAGCATTATGTCAATCGTGTTATGCCATATGAAATATGACAATCCATTTTATGCGAAAACGAGGGCACCCGTTTTGTATGTCTTTACTCATTACGGAACGATGGTGTTCCGTATATTTGGTAGGCATGCGCGGAGCCGAAGCCAACATAAAGAGGCCTTTTGATACTTTAATGCGATATAGGGAATACACAATTATTATTTTATATGTAGGATTTTATTATTAACTAATAAAACCTCTTCTAACACAATAAAAGACGGTGTTGTAATGGGAAGAAGATTTTTTTTATATGGTGCCTTCTATGACAGTGATAACTGCATAGTGCATATGGAGATTACAGTCTTTATAATTTACATGTCTATAATTTCAAGATAGGCTAGCCAAGGTCGTACTGATATACTATAGGAAGCCGCCTAAGCATGAGCTTACTCAGATGTCTGATAATGCTTTCATCTGTTATCGATTTTCAAGTGTTTTGTAGAAAATACCAGTTTTTCTTATTGACTAGAGTCAGACCAAGATAAGTTGGCAATTTTGAAACCCCAGACTGTGCAAGTGTTATTTGAAACGTCTAACTTCTATGAAATTATGACGTTTACTTAACACTTGCACAGGCAGGGCTGGGCACCATAATCGCTGCCAACTTAGCTTGGTCTAACTCTAGCGATGTTTTATGAGAACAGTGCTCGACCAGTCTTTGTAGAAAACCTAGAGGCCTACTTGCACCATTCCACTAACCCCGGGTTAACCGGTTAAACCTTGAGTTACCATTGTTATAACAGGGCAATTTAACACTGGGTTAACGGATTAACCGCTTAACCCCGGGTGGGATGGTGGGCCTAAGAAATTAAAGTCTGCGTCAAAAAAAATTGAGACTTGTTAAGTAATTACATTTTCATCACACTTGCTCGAAAAAGATCTTATTTTATGCAGGTATACTGAAGGACAAAGGCATATATTGTTCCCGGGGGGAGTTATGGATTGTGAAAAAAAGAGTTTTTTATTGTATCACTAATCCATACGAACCAAGTAGGTATAAATGAGTTTTACTTTTAAAATACTGACGTTTATAATTTATTTTTATTGTGTATGTTAACAAATATTTAATTTGATTGATTTAATAGCCAATTTAATTTAATTGTGTTGGACGACAAGACTCATTTTGGGTCATTGAGCTAAATTAGTAAGTAAGTAAGTAATTTAATAGCCGTTTAAAATATTTTTACTGAAATTTTTACCGTGGCTGAATGCCGGTCAGGTCTGCGATGCCTTACCTGTCAAAGAATGACAATATGGCGGACGAATGTTTTGAAATGTCACCGTATTTAAGATATTTTCGCAAAAACATTAGTTTTTCTTCGCAAGTGCGATGAAAAATATTGTATGTAACTCCGGGGGTAAGAATATTGCAAACTCGACCTCGTTTGCATAATTTACCCTCTCGTTGCACAATGTACTATAGTACAAAACGTCTTGTCTTTACACCTGTACAAATACCTACTACACACTCAATTAGAGTCCGAATAATTAACAGTAAATAAGTAGTCATTTGTAAACCAGTTGTCATTTGTTTTACTATGCGTAGTAACCACGTGATTATTCGTTCGTGTTATCAAACAACCTAACAGGAAAACGGTAATGACGTATGACCGAATGACATAAACATAGCGATAGAATATATATAAGGCGCTAACACGTTAGTTACGTACCAATATTTTAAGTTTGTTTGTCTTAAATGTCATAATGTGGTTAATGTGGTTTGACGACCGGTTTGGCCTAGTGGGTAGTGACCCTGCCTACGAAGCTGATGGTCCCGGGTTCAAATCCTGGTAAGGGCATTTATTCGTGTGATGAGCATGGATATTTGTTCCTGAGTCATGGGTGTTTTCTATGTTTTTAAGTATTTATATATTATAATATATATATCGTTGTCTAAGTACCCTCAACACAAGCCTTATTGAGCTTACTGTGGGACTTAGTCAATTTGTGTAATAATGTCCTATAATATTTATATTTATTTATTTATTTATATTTATAATCAACGTGTAATTTGATTTTATCAACGTGAAATGCATTGTCTTTAAAAGTAATATTCGTGGATACACAAATCATACAATAACGCCTAATTTCTTCACTGTTATTCAGGTAAAACCTATAAAAATGTTGACGGAGTCTTTATTCGGAGGCTCGAGTCCATTTGAGTTGCTCTTTAACGACTCAATAAAGGACTCGCCTCTGGACTTAGAAGACTCAGAAATTTTTCAAGCGCCGAATCTCGTAAAAACGAGTCGAGTTCTTCAAATTCAGACTCAAAAGACTATAGGAAATCCTCATACTGTTTGTCTTACCCCGAAAATAAACTATGTTCGTAGTAGTAGTAGTAAAACTCTTTATTGTACAGAAATAAAAACAAAACAGGAAATAAAACAGTCATCTTTAGTACAAAGGTGAACTTATCCCTTTAAGGAATCTCTTATTCTTCTTCTCTTCTGTTCATCTAGACCCCACCTTACCTTATGTCAAACCTCTTGTGCGGTCTAGCCTCACCAGCACGCCGCACACACCAGCTAAGGTACCGGTCGCCTTCACCCCGAACCCTGGCCTCGCTCAAATGGTATCACCAGGCTAGGGATCGTGGGGTTGGGTAACGATCGGTAGCGAAGAGCTGGCCTACACCAGCAGTACACGCCGTCGTCCAAAAGACGTGCAGTTGACCTCCCCACATCGGTGGGGAGCGACCCGCCACAGCCGAAAGGCGGAAGTGGTCACTCATACCTCTCTTCGTGGGAGGTATTGAATGACATCCAGCATCCATCCTCTTGTGCGGCGTTACAATATTTGGCGTTGTCAAGCTGCGCGCAGTACAGATTAGTCCAAAGAGTAGTTGAGTCGCTCGCGGCACAATACACGTAGAGTCATTTTTAGGGTTCCGTACCCAAAGGTTAAAACGGGACCCTATTACTAAGACTCCGCTGTCCGCCCGTCTGTCCGTCTGTCACCAGGCTATGGGCATGGACCAGGCATCTGTCACATATCTCATGAACAGTGAAAGTACGGAAGGTCGAGATAAGGAGCGAAATCTCCATGTACCAAAAAGTGTCATCAAAAAACTTTAAATAGGTGGCAACAATACCTAGAGTACTTGAACAAAAAAATCAAATCACAGACAGCGCAATTGACTCCGTCAATAAAGCCTAGGTTCTTAGCTACTCTAGCGCTACTCTGGAGAGATTTGGAACTATTATTTATAGCTGACAGCTGGACACTTTTGCAACAGTTCTACCATAAGAGATGCCACTCCTCTTAATTCCACACTCCATAAGTGAAAGTTAGACAGTTGAAATTTTCACAGATGATGTATTTCTGTTTCCGCTATAATAACAAATACTAAAAAGTACGATACCCTCGGTGGGCGAGTCCGACTCGTTGGGCTCTAATCAGACTTCTACATTTATTCTAGTTCGTTGCCTCGTTCGTATTATCACATTACCTAACAGGAAAATGCTAATGACGTATGAGCGTATAACATCAACATATGTAATGTGAGGATAATATTGGTTTTTTGACGTAGATGGAGTTCATTTTTTTTAATACTACGTCGGTGGCAAACAATCATACGGCCCGCCTGATGGTAAGCAGTCTCCGTAGCCTATGGACGCCTGTAACTCCGGAGGTGCTACATGCGCCTTGCCGACCATAATACTCCGCACCCTCGTGGAGCTCTGGCAACCTTACTCACCGGCAGGAACACAACGCTATGAGTAGGGTCTAGTGTTATTTGGCTGCGGTTTTCTGTAAGGTGGGGGTACTTCCCTAGTTGGGCTCTGTTCTAGATCTGGAATGACATCTGCTGTGCTGTGCGTAGTGTGCCCTACCACACTAAGCGAGATGACAATTACAGTGCCCGTACCTCTGTTTTGGACATAGTTTAAGGACATACCCGGGTCCAAGTACATACCCGGGTCCAATATTATTGCACAATATAACTAAAACATTACAAATGCCGAACTTAATGCCTAAAGGCATTCTCTACCATCAATCATGCTAAACAGAAACAGTGCAGGCATTAATAAAAAGAAAAACAGTAACTTAAAACAAACAATCAACAACAATTATATCCCGTATAATAAATTTAAAATAGATACTGACGTGTCGTAAAATTGTTATAAGTACGCGATATAATTCGTCTAAATAGTATTACAGTGCATGTTCAGATATTTTTGACCACCTTGGCCGCTCTAATAATCTAACCGCCGATTAAGTTAGTTGCCGAGTTTCTTGCCGGCCCATATTGAAATACCCTCCTACAATTTAGGAGCGATTTAAAACTTCTCGGGTCAGAGGTGTTAGAGCTGGCATAGCTTTATTTGACGTTCATAAGCGCATTGTAATATGCCTACGTGAATAATAAACTATCTTTATCTAACACAACCATTAGCACAACACAATAAAAAAAAAAGTGTTTATATTTTTTTTCGTAAAATATAAATACATTTTTGTGAAATTCAACTTGCTCTTATCAATACTTTCTTCACCCTTGCTTTTTATTAGGCCGCTTTTTCTCAATCATGGAAGTGGCAATGTAATTTTCTTTATGACCAGTCTTTCCTCTGATAAAAGCTTTCTTTTTTAGGGTTCCGTAGCCAAATGGCAAAAAACGGAACCCTTATAGATTCGTCATGTCCGTCTGTCTGTCCGATTCTGTCACAGCCACTTTTTTCCGAAACTATAAGAGCTGTACTGTTCAAACTTGGTAAGTAGATGTAGTCTATGAACCGCATTAGGATGTTTACACAAAAATAGAAAAAAAACAATAAATTTTGAGGGTTCCCCATACTTAGAACTGAAACTCAAAAAATCTTTTTTCATCAAACCCATACGTGTGGGGTATCTATGGATAGGTCTTCAAAAATGATATTGAGGTTTCTAATATCATTTTTTTCTAAAATGAATAGTTTGCGCGAGAGACACTTCCAAAGTGGTAAAATGTTTGTCCCCCCCCCCCCCCCGTAACTTCTAAAATAACAGAATGAAAAATCTAAAAAAAATATATGATATACATTGCCATGTAAACTTCCACCGAAAATTGGTTTGAACGAGATCTAGTAAGTAGTTTTTTTTTAATACGTCATGAAATTTAAAAAAAAAATTTTTTTTTCATCATACCCATACGTGTGGGGTATCTATGGATAGGTCTTCAAAAATGATATTAAGGTTTCTAATATCATTTTTTTCTAAACTGAATAGTTTGCGCGAGAGAACCTTCCAAAGTGAAAAAAAAGTGTGTCCCCCCCCCCTGTAACTTCTAAAATAACAGAATGAAAAATCTAAAAAGAATATATGATATACATTACCATGCAAACTTCCACCGAAAATTGGTTTGAACGAGATCTAGTGAGTAGTTTTTTTTTAATACGTCATAAAATTTAAAAAAAAAATTTTTTTCATCAAACATATACGTGTGGGGTATCTATGGATAGGTCTTCAAAACTGATATTTAGGTTCCTAATATCATTTTTTTCTAAACTGAATAGTTTGCGCGAGAGACAATTCCAAAGTGGTAAAATGTGTGTCCAAAGTGGTAAAATGTTGAACAAGATCTAATAAGAAGATTTTTTTTTAATACGTCTTAAATTGTACGGAACCCTTCATGCGCGAGTCCGACTCGCACTTGGCCGCTTTTGTTAGTATGCTATTTACACAATGAAAAGCTAGGTTTATAGGTTTTCTTTTTTTTTTAAATTTGCAAACCAAAAAAAACCTAAAAAGCGAAACCTTTAAACCTATAATATATTATGCTGAAGCGATCAAAATCAAAGTGATTTGTTAAGATTTAGTTAGTGGAAACCGTTTTCTCTTTATTTCGTTAGATTCAAAAAGCTATTCTTCCCTCTTAATAGGTATAGTCAGACACACCCACTTTGTCAGAAGAAAACGGCGCGAAATTCCAAATTTTCAATAGGAAGTCAATACTTCGCGACTAGATTTTTTACTTTTGCTGCCTTTTTCTACTGACAAAGTGGGTATGCCAGAGATATTGTGTAGGTAGAGGAGTATCCAGAAAGTCATTGAAATCACAAATGAATACTTTATCATCGTCTATAAAATAATACTTACAAATATAGTCACTTTCAAACCAAAATAGTACAGTTCGTGTCATCCACGATGACGCGCAGATTTGTCAAATTTAACCTTTAATATCATGACAATAAGAGTCAAGGCACGCTTCGTCGTGAATGACACGATCTGTATACGGGAAAAACACCAATTATGGAGTGTGGAATTAAAAGGAGTGAAATCTCTTATGGTAGAACTGTTGCAAGCTGTCAGCTATAAATAATAGTTCAAAATCTCTCCAGACTAGCGTTAGAGTAGCTAAGAATCTAGGCGTTATTGACGGAATGAAGTGCGCTGTCTACGATTTGTTTTTTTTTTTTCAAGTATTTTAGGTATTGTAGCGACCTATTTAAGGTTTTTGATGACACTTTTTGGTACATAGTGATTCCATTCCTTACCTCCACCTTCCATAGCACCAATAATTGAGTCTATCTATGTTGGAACTCCCTACTTGTCATTAAATTTTGCCCCCTGAAATCCGATGTCTGATAGTTTCTACTAAAGCAGATTTTTTTAAATTATCAATTCCGAGATTGTAGTGGTGAAAGAATTTACTTTCAGTACCATTTCGTACCTTATTAACTCACAGAAACGGGACTTAATCGCGTATGGACCCGGGTACGTCCTTAAACTACGTCCAAAAGAGAGGTATGGGCATTGTGAATTTCATCTCGCTTTGTGTGTTAGGGCACAGCCAGTGGATGTCATTCAAGATCTAGAGCGGAGCCCAACTGGGGAAGTACCTCCACCTTACAGAAAACCGCAGCCAAATAACACTAGACCCTACTCATAGTGTTGTGTTCCTGCCGGTGAGTAAGGTTGCCAGAGCTCAACGAGGGGGGGGGGGGCGGGTTTAGGATCAGCAACGCGCATGTAACTCCTCTGGAGTTGCAGGCGTACATAGGTTACGGAGACTGCTTGCCATCAGGCGGGCCGTATGCTTTTTTGGCACCGACGTAGTATAAAAAAAATATATTAAAATTTCAATTTACCTCCGACATTTCGAGGACGGCGCGGCCTCGGAGAAGACTGGCTAAAGTTGACATCAACATCTTCTATCCGCGCTAGTTTTTTGTACTACCCGCACTTGGTTTTGTTTATTAACTTGAACGTTTTGCCCACTAGGGATGTTACTTTGATGACACACAAAACTAACGATATTCGATTTTTCGACTGTCGATATTCGTTTTCGCTTACATATACTTATGACTGAATTCCATGTGGGATTGAAATTGCAATGTTTTGTGTGTGTTGTTTTTGTGAGTAAATAATGTGTGAAAATCGTGCAAGTTTAAATAAGTATTTCGTACCTTGTCACATTGACAATCAACATAAAAGTCGCTAGGGACCTCACCTATTGTCACTTTGACAAATGGTACTGAAATTAAATTCCTTGACTTGAATTTTTCGATCTTGGTTTATTATATGACGTTGAGTACTGCTTGGTAAGTAGAAGGACACCTTGAACTTTTTATCTTAAATTATACATATTAATTCATGCATGTCAAACTATAATTTAAATCTAATTTTATATAAATCATTATATTTAAAACTACTACTTTTTATTTTAAAACTTTAATGTCTGTCAGTAGGTAGTAGTAGTAGTAGGTCAAGTCACATAGTGGCAGCATCGCATAAAAAGGGACTTTTCACTAAGTTATTACAGGGACATTACAAGAATTATCATTATCTCTAAAAGAAGACGGAATAGTTATTTTCTGTTTACTGAACTGAACTAGGGCACGGTGCCCTTTCGGTGTGCGCTATATACGCAACTTCACGAGCTTTCAAAAAATAGCTTATAGGCGCGTTAAAATCCTAGTCTGAAAGCGCCCTTAGCGTACAATACAATACAATACAAATACTCTTTATCGCACACCTCTGGAGTTGCAGGCGTACATAGGCTACGGACACTGCTTACCATCAGGCGGGCCGTATGCTTGATTGCCACCGACGTAGTATAAAACCTCAGTAGAGAAACAATACAATTAAACGACACCGCTTATCAAATTTGCTTCTTGGGTCAACCTAAACTGACCCAATAAGGCCAATAACGTATCCGCGCGATATACCTTTGGAAACATTCCAAAAAGAGGAGAATTTGCATAATTCCGGTGGGGGAGGATCGCTTGTACGCAGTGCACGTGTATTTTCTTTCTTTTACAAAAGTAATAACGTATATCCAACCAAAGCTAGTCCAAGCAATAGTTCCTAAGAATACTCCAAAATTAAGTCGAATATTATCTTCCCTTAAGTGCGGTTAATACTTAAAAATCATAGTTATATGGCAAAATAATAGTTGGATGGTTTTGCTCTAAATACTTGTTTAATAAAAAAGTTTTTATGCTTAACAATAAAATTATGGCATTCTTCATAAACATACATCAAATCTAACATGGTTGTTGACAATTGATTGTGTATTTTGGTAATTTTCACCACAGATTTAAGATTCAAAAGATGAAGTCAAAGCCAGCTGTCACCGTCACCACACACCCACACATTTTTCATATATGATCAACAATGTATAACCATATGCTGTCGCCATGTCGATAAAGTAATATCGATAAACTATCGACATTTCGTACAATTATAATTGGACTTAAAAGGTTTAACAATAACTAAAAATTAACAGAAAACGCTTTTTTTATCGTGGGTATCAGGTCATGATTTTATTGTCACAACACAGGTTGAAACGTAGAGAAAGTTTGGATTTTAATTACTATACATAACTAGAGTCAAACCAAAATTAGTTGACAGCAATTTTGATAGCCCAGACGGTTATTTTAGACGTCAAAATTCTATAAAATTATGACGTTTACTTGACACTTGCACCGTCTGGGCTATCAAAATCGCTGCCAGTTTATCTTAGTCTAACTTTACTGAAATATGTTTTCCACAAGAATTGAGTTGGTTTATTATATTATAAAATATTTATTGTTATTATTATCATTAATCATTTATTTCAAATAACAAGGATTTATGTATAATACATGGTTAGTAACATAATAGCTCATTATCTTATTATCTACGTTAGTATTCTTATATCTAAGGTTTTTATATTGCTATGACTATGTACACAAATAAATAAATACTCCATTGCAACAGTGCGCACATCACCCCACTACTTGAGCATTGTTAGAGATGTGCACACTGCAGCACTGTCGTATATAAGGACAATCAAACCTATCCGCTATCATTACACATTATACATTAGCATTTCTATGATGTTTATTTTTAGTGAACATATTTAAGCTTCAATTAATCACTATTCCATTCCGCTGTGTAGCGCTTATCGATATAATAACATGATTAAAATCGTCCAGTCCACATCCCTAAAAACCATTTTTACGCACACATACACAGCAGTGTAACCACCAAAATGGCTACGGCTTGAATACTCAATTCTGTATTGAGAATAGACAACATCGGGCCTTGATTTTCACATTTGTGTTCGTTAGAAAGATAAAAAAACAGAAGCTAAGTTTTATGAACACGGTGAATCCGTAAACTCAAACCAACAAAAAGCAAAACACTAGAGAATAATATCAAATTATCGATATCAAAACGGAAAAGTCCATCAAGATAACATTATCCGCAAAGTACTGCTGAGGGCCTGTCCCGATAGCGAGTGACAATGTCATTGATTTTGTAGCTTCGGCACTTCAGTTCACGAGTTGAATAAAAGATGGACTGATTATCAATCTGGAATAATCTGCAGCTATATTTACCTAGTAGAAAAATGGCTAGATGATTTTTTTTTATACTACGTCGGTGGCAAACAAGCATACGGCCGCCTGATGGTAAGCAGTCTCTGTAGCCTATGTACACCTGCAACTCCAGAGGAGTCACATGCGCGTTGCCGACCCTAGCATCCCCCCCCCCCCCCCTCGTTGAGCTCTGGCAACCTTACTCACCGGCAGGAACACAACACTAGGGTCTAGTGTTATTTGGCTGCGGTTTTCTGTAAGGTGGAGGTACTTCCCCAGTTGGGCTCCGCTCTAGATCTGGAATGACATCCGCTGTGCTGTGCCCTACCACACAAAGCGAGATGCCTTTGGTCCGTTTTCATAACTATGGTTTTCGTAACTGGCTGCCAAAGAAGATTAATTTTTCCTATTTCATAATTAATTATCAAACAAGAATATACTTTCTGGTTTCGTAATCGAGTTTCGTAACTGGTTATGAAATAAGATTTTCTTTTCTGTTTTCGCCTGGATTGGCTACGAAATATGAATTATTTTTCGCTGATTCGTAATTAATTAATTAGTTATCAAACAAGAATTTATTACTCTTTTAGTAATCGAGTTTCGTTATTAACTTCGATTTATTTTTTGGAAGTCAAGTTCCCTTTTTGTTGCCAATTTACCCTGTGAGTGACTGACTGGGTAAATTGACTACAAAAGAGAAGAGAGCAACATCCAGGCTCTTTCTGTACCAATTTTGATTAAAAAAAAACTTAGATACAATAAAAGTACCTACATAGATATCCCTACAGTAAATTAGAGAAAATAAAAATACGAATATTGTAAATCATCTACTTTAATTTTCTAGATTTGTATAAGTAAAATAAATGAAAAATATGACCTAACTTCCTTTAACAAAAAATATAATTTTCACTTAGTAATAATTCTTCTTAGTCTAATCTAATACATAAATGGAGCAATAATCTCAACGCAGTGCCCGGTAGTTATTTTGTTTTCAACTAACTCTGCTACTGCCCTTTCAATCTCTTGATCGATTTCTTGATAGTTTTTATTTACCTTCATTGATCGCTTATAATTGCGAAGTTTAGTCTCCATTTCTAACACATCTAATATTTGTGCTATATTGGGATTCTTTCTTCCCACATATTTATTTATACGCGAGTGCCACGCCTCAACTGCGTTTGTGGTTCGGATTTTCATCTCTTCGCAACACCACTTTTTAATAAATCCGATGTCTTTCTTCCATTTCAATTGGTAGTACTTGTTAAATATTGTAGTTTGATCATCATTTGGGGCTCTATTCATCACATATTCGTATCCCTCTTTAAAGAACGCTAAAGGTAAACGTGCTAAACCGGCACAACGGGCGACATGACGTCTTTGAATTCTCGAGTTCATATCGAGCATCTTTGCTTTACGGAAAAGCGTATTGCAGAAGTGTAAAAAGCAACCCTTCACTATGACGTCTGGAAATACGATTTGAATACCTTTCATAGCTGCTACTTCGTAATCTAAAGTCACTCTTGCTGGTTTCCAATCAGAAATTTGACTTTTAATTATCCTGAATAATATCTCATATGTTCTTACATTCTTAGGATCACGCTCTTTCTTTTCTATCCTACTAGGAGAAAGAAAGCGTCCTAAGTTTTATTTTTAGGTTCCGTTACAATTTTTCAAACGCGTTGTACGGCGGTTACGGAATGGACTATGGAAAACAAAGTGAAATGTATGAAAATTTTCAGAAATATGCCTACTTTTTCGTAGGAGGATGGAATCAGCTCATGATTCTGAGTATATAAATAACATTAAATTTGTCTATCTTACAAAAAAGGTATGTATCGTTTTACATGAAAAAGGTACTAAGTGTATCACACGAAAATGTCCAATTATGAAAAAAGAAAAAGTAATAAGTTTTGATAATTAATTACGAACGAAGAAAAAATACTCGATTACGAAAGCAGAAAGTGAATTCTTGTTTGATAATTAATTATGAAACAGGAAAAATAAATCTTCTTTGGCAGCCAGTTACGAAAACCATAGTTATGAAAACGGACCAAAGGGCGAGATGACATTCACAATGCCCATACCTCTCTTTTGGACGTAGTTTAAGGACGTACCCGGGTCCAATTAATGGTTTCAATCAATCAATTTTTCGTGTTATGGCTCCATCAAGGTGTTGATGATTCTGCACAATGTCGAGGTTGGATAAGACACGGCTAGTATATGAATCTTATCATATTACGGTCATAGACAGTGTTCGGTGGAGTATCCGATCTGCAAAGATTTTAAGATCAAATTATATAAGATCCATTGCATTAACGCAATACAAAAGTCAGAAATGACAGTTAAACTCCTATAGTCGTACTTAACTCGCGAAACGCTCCTACCTAACAAAACAATAAGTGAACGTGACGTCACGGTCACTGAGATGCCATCTTATCTTAAAGTGGTTATGGAAAACGAGAAAATTGCGATTTTGTCGATGAAATATTGCGTTTATGTATACATATAGGTTGCTATACAATGATTTTTTTGGATAATGTAAGGAATCGAATGGTACCCTTACTTTATTCCTTATTGGAAGTTTAAACCTTAAAAAAAAACCTTAGGCCAAAGGTATGGTGACATCTTTTCGGGCGAAGGCGCCATAACCTTTGACCTATGCTCTAGATGGCGCCACTTTTTGATATTTAACAAATTTAACGCATCAGTGAAAGAATAAGGATCAAAGTGTAATGGCGTTCTAAAAGTTTTAATCATGTATCGAAAGATGGCAGCAAATTTACTGTGGCTACAAAGTTTACTTTGACAATCCACCTCTGTTTCAAATTCCCTTTGCATTACCTTAACTTCAGTAGCCTATGGACGCCTACTCGTTGCCGTTTAGAAATCTGTACACAATTTTTTTAATTAAACGCATAAAATTTTTTTGTTAAGCCGCAGAGTGGCATTAAGTTCATTCCACGGCCAGATCGTTCACATAAGAAAATGCCTTGTTGTTATAGGTACCATTTGGCAACCCTTCATTTTAATTTTGTATGTAAAACTCGTGGTTAATTAAACGTTTATCATAAAAGTGTTAGATTAAAGCTTTATTAAATTTGCAAAGTATTTTATTCATTAAAAGTTAAATTCAATGATGTCTGTAAGTAATCTCTACTAATCAACCATAGCAATAGCAATCAATTTATTATTTTTATTTTATTTATTTGGGGCATCAACAGCAATACAAAAAGTAATACATATTATAGTGAATTGCGTTGAAAGGCTGATTATTTTAGTGTGTAACATTAAATTATAGAGACCGTGCGCGTTGGAGGGTCTGCCATCTTGTGGCCTGAATCGGAACCATAAACATGCACATATACACGTCACGTGTTTTCTTGTGCGTAGTAGATTCTGCCATCTTGTGGGCTACATCGGAACAATAAACATCACATTTACGCCTCGCGCCAAAAATCTGACGGCTCCTGTGCTGCCTCCTACAGTTCATGCACGCTCCCTATAAGAACAGTGAGCATAGTACTCATTATCATTTGTTTTCCTTCAACAAAATCCCTTTAATATAAAATAACAGCAAAATAATTTAGCTGTCCATATTATAGCCAGCAATTCCTTTGTCCGAACCCGAACTTTGCGTGTTGGGTGCAGTCCAAGACGTAACTCTTCTTTTTGGGATTTGCAACGCAACGCCTTGCTGACAAAACGTTATATGTGGTTGGATACTCTCTTCACTTACGTCGTTTTTCGATGGCAGGAAACTGGGGAAACAAATGGCTGGCTGTTAGACGGACGCTGCTGAAATTCCAGTGTCATTTTCTATTTCTCCCCTAGTTTGTGTACAGAAACATTGGAGGAGCATTTCCAAAAAAGCTTGTACATTTTGTTTTTAGCACGCTCGTGTTATTTATTTCTTATAGATGGTAGAATCAACTAGACGTACTATACGCGTGTGCCCGTGAGGGACAGAACATACGCAATGCGTCAAATTAAAAACACGTTTTAACAATCCTGACAACATACCAAAAACAACCTACGTAATTTGGTCGGCTTATTTGTTGCCCACCATAAGCAATACTAAAATTTACGGTGGGGAATAAAAAAAATGAAACTGTGACAAGAACCAACAATCATAGCGCTTTCTCTGCTACTCGTACTGAAAGTTCCATAAGAGCATCTCGTTCGGTCATCTGCCGGCTCTACCATTTTCTATACTAATATTGTACCTCTATGATATATCCCAAGTCGAGCAGATTCTGCCCTTATAATGTATCTCGTACCAGCCGGGAGCGACCTACTTGGCGTGAATACTATTTGCTCTCCAAACATTACACAGTTCCAGACGTATTACTTGCTGAGAATGGATATGTTTTGAGGTTACATCCAGATGGCGACTGCAGCGCCGTTGACGCGGGAACTGTCACTGTCAATTTTTTTTAAAGTAATTGTTGACAGTATTGCTTCTAATCGTGACAGTATTGCTTCTAATCGTGACAGTAATGTGGTCACGAACGTCATTAATTTTATCAAATTGACAAATAGAGCGCCCGTGTCAAGGCCACAGCAGTAATGTCGGAACAGTAATGTGGTTACAGTTGTCATCCGAACGTCACGTTCTGCGGTAACGTTACTGCTACTGCTGCAGTAAATTACTATTAAATGCAGTCGACATTATTATCGACATTAATACCGCCGTCTGCATTACTTCCGCAAATGTCAATACCGATGTTGCTGACGGATTCGACATTTGTGGCAGTAATGTAATGCTGCAATACTGCTGCAGTAATGCTGGTGTAGTCTGAATCCGAACAGTACCTTAACGATGCTGCAGTCGCAACCCGAATGTCATCTTAAAACCATTTGCTTGTATTTGCTATTATGACAAATGAATAGGATAGGTATTTATTTGACATTTCATCAGATTGTATGCTCAAATTAGCACAATTTTGATGTGTTAAAATTCAGTTGAACAAACGAGACTGAATTATTTGAAACAATAGTACGCGCTGATGTTGCAAACGCAGATCTTAATTGAATTTGGATTTATTATTGCAAATGAAAACGGTAATTAAGCTAATTTTACGGTTCAACTCACGTATATAGTTCGTGTGATCCACGATGACGCGCAGATTTGTCAAATCTAACCTTTAATAACGTGACAATACGAATCAAGGCACGCGTCGTCGTGAATGACACGATCTATACGCGCGCACACGAGGACGCGAGTACCGTCACGAATGATAATATATCTATACAGACAAAGTACCAAAAATATGTATACTACCTTAATATAGGGGCAACAAGGTCGTGTATACATATTTTGGGCACTTTGTCCGTATCGATATTTTTAGACGCAGCGCGCGGCTATCGTGACATTCGAGACCGCTGCCATAGAGAAATAAGTAAGCATGGAGTGCTCACTCCATACATCAGTTTTCTTACCAAAACGCTTATTTTCGTAGTCGACATCTAGCGCCAAGTAGCGGATTTATCAGTACCTACGGCTACTTGATACTAGATATCACGAAATTGGATGTCGCGACTGCCGATAAGTGTATTGCTCAATATTTACGACTAATATTACAAGCAGAAGGAGTTGAAAATAGAGTTCCGGTTAATCCGGTTATAATATTGGCTGACAATTGTTGAGCTTTAGACTTTTCGTTCGTCACGACGTTTTTTGTCAAGTAGCAGCAATGATATATCCGCTAGTTGACGCTAGATGTCGTCAGCGACAACCTAGGCTCTCCGAAATACTGTGAGTTAGAGCGTCCGCAACGTCACACGGGTGCACGGAGCGGGAACACGCGCGCGGGTGAAATTGTAGTTAAATTCCGCCGCACCTGCCCGCGTCATTCAACGGCGATCATACTATTATTCGGTGCACACGTGTAATGTCGCGGACGTCCTTAAACCATTATAATTACCATAATGCTAATGTGAGTAACGACAGTTTAAAATCTATTAATGAAACGGTTTTAGATTAATTGCGTCAAAAATAAATATAGTTTGTCAAAGGGCTATCTCATTTCAAACATAGACAGAAGGAGTCATACTATCTTTGTCTTACACTAGTACTAGCATCCAAAAGAAAAGGATGAGTATAGTTTTTATTGTTCTTATTTACTGACAAATTGGTTTGACCAACTATAGGTAGTTAAGTACCCTTACCATGAGTCACTGACAGTGTCAAAACTGACATATACGCTATAGAGAACATAATTTACTTTCTATACATCTCGCTCGCACTTATATGCGAGTACGCATATGCATAGAAAGTTACGTTCTCGATAGCGTTTATGTCAACTGGTGGTAGCCACAAAGAACTGTGAATAACATTAAAGATACGTACCTATTTTAACGTTAGTGAGAATGTCTTTAGCAATTCTCCATCGTCATACCATTTACATTTTGCCTATAAATACTAAAGTAGCTTGAAAATGGTGCGCAATCATATTTGCATATCCATCCCCCGCAAATGTACCTCAGTCGAGTCATTAGAAGTCACTTTATTCTGATGGCCACAATTACTCTGTCCGCTTACATAATACAATAGTAACTAGCCAACCAGTAGAACCTATTCTGCTTACTTAACTTTTATATGGTATAGAAGGTAAACGAGCAGACAAATTGCCTGATGGTAAGCGATTACTGTCGCTCATGGATACCAGGGAATGTAAGTTGCCGGCTTTTAAGACGGGAGTGCGCTCTTGAAGGCTTGAAGGTCATATAGGTCCGGAAATTTACCAGTCTTACGGCCCGGTTCGAAGAATGAGATACGATAACGATAAGTTCTGGTTTAGATAAGTTCTCATTTAGGTATCGCTTGTATGTCGTATAATTGGCAGAAGCAGCTCGATTCGGGCAACCAATGTCACTTTGACGTTAGAAATATCGTAGATAGATATTATGGGGATCACAACGGAATCGAAATAAATGTCAATTTTAACATATCGTTTAGCTATCGATCTTTTAAAGATCTTTCCAATATCTTAAACGTGTCCTTATCACTCTTCGAATCGGGCTGACTGTATAGCTGTGCGAGGCAGGAAGTTTTTGGAGTGACGCACTATTGGGGACTGCTAACCATCTAAGTGGTGAAGATGGCAAAGTTGTCTTGAAACTTGGGGTCAGAAAATACTAGTCAAAGACCCACAAGAGACGAAATGTTTTGGGAATAGTAGTTAGGTTATTTGACATCGTTTACCGCTAAACGGTGCTCCCAAGCTCCAAAGCGGATTTTCGTTATGTCTTGTCATTAGTAGTGTCAATATTTTTGATAACTTACCTAATTTAGTGAAATGGAGGAATCTTTTGTCATGGTTAACTATCACCATCATGACTTAACAAATTGTCACCTATCGATTTTCGACACCTATTGGACCCGGATATGTCCTTAAACTACGTCCACAAGAGAGGTATGGGCATTGTGAATGTCATCTGGCTTTGTGTGGTAGGGCACAGTACAGTGGATGTCATTCCAAATCTAGGGCAGAGCCCAACTGAACCTCTACCTAACAGAAAACCGCAGCCAAGTAACATTAAACCCTACTAGTAGTATTGTGATCTTGCCGGTGAGTAAGATTGCCAGAGCTCAACGAGGGTCGGCAACGCGTATGTAGCTCCTCTGGAGTTGCAGGCGTATAAAGGCTACGGAGACTGTTTACCATCAGGCGGGTCGTTTGCTTATTTGCCACCGACATAGTATTAAAAAAAATCGTCAGTAATTGACAGTACTATAGACAATCCAACTTTAGTCCAAAAACTCCTATGGTCCTAAATCGAATATCTTCGTTTAGGTATACATGAAAGAAATTACTCAAACAAAATTCAAAATATCATTGGAATAGGCTTAATTATGTATTGAACGAATCATAGTTGTAGTATGGATAGGAGTGATCCGAGAAATTGTTCGGATTAATCCCTGCTGCTTGTTTTCGCCATCGCTCTACGCGACAACATTTCCATCTTCACCGCTTAGATGCTTGGCAGTCCTCAACTGTGAGTTTCTTCAGAAACTCCACGGAGTTTCACGCACGCCTCACACAGCTACACTCATTGAACTGTCGCCTGCGGTATTTCCGGACCGATGCGACCTTCAAACCTTCAAGAAAATAGCGTACTCTTATCTTAAATCCGGCAACGCACTTACAACTCCGCTGGTGTCTGGTATCAATGTCTGACGATAATTGCTTAACATCAGTTTATCGCATGCTCGTTTGCCTTCTATTACATAAAAAATAGTATAGTTAAGTGGTTTTACGGTACAGCAAAATCCTCTGCAAAATGGTATAATAGAAAGATTTCATTGAACAAGTTTTGATCAGCCTCATCCACTAGTTTAGTAGTAGTAAATAAGGCCAGGGGCCCGTTTGATTATCTGATCTTATATCTGGTATTATGTTTCATGAAATCTATGCCTGAGAGCTGTCATTTATATTGTGTGTTTCATCACGGTATTATCGATAAATAAATGCCAATTTCAGTTTGTAATTCATTGTCTAATATCATATCATGTCACCTAATATAATAGTGTGACAATTTAAAAATTTGCAATGTCAAATCTTAACTAACATTCGTAACACACAATCCGAGTACTGTAATATGAGTTAAATTGAATTCAAATGAACTCAGTTGGGAAACATAACATCTACTACTTCTAAATATTTCAACTTTCTTAGCGCTAGACATACGTGTAAAGGACAGCATTAGCACGCTGTAACGAGCGACGTGGTACCTAGTCAGGAAATTACTGATCATTTATCGCTTACGGCTCGATGAACGCTGGACCACGTGTTTGAGCGAGCGAGTCCAATTCTCAGGTCATCCAGTGTAATGTGAGCAGTGAGCACTAAATGCAGCATATATGAGCAATATTTAGCGTAGGCTGAGTGAGTAATATTTTGTTTAATTTTCCATTTTGCATTTGTTCTTATTTCTATCTTACTATGTTTTTTATGCTATTTTCCTTGTAATGTAATTGTCTTTGTTAGTGTATCTTTTTTGCTATGGTCATGTAAACAAGCATGTTTTGCAGTTGCCAAATAAATGACTTATCTACCTATCTTATCTTGGCATTCTTATTTTCGATACACATTCAGCTAGACCAACATTACAGACAACTACACCAAAAAATACTGGGATGAACTGAACACATATCCCCATGTGCAGAGCATGCATATAAATAAAGGAAACAACAAAACACATTATACTGGACTGCAATCAGGTAGAAGTACATTTACAGGAACAGGTACCTAGATTCTCCGTGCACACTAAATAAGGCAGTTAAGTTAGCAACCTGGTTAGAGTAGTCGTTTATACGCAAAATAGGCACATTGTTTCGATTTCCGGAAAATGCCTAGTAAAACTAACTAACAATACAAATCCTCTTACTTGCACGATCTCAGAATAACTAACTCACTAAATTTTACAGATTATTTGACACACTTTTTTTATTAGATTAGATTTAACTTATTTCAGAAGTTTTGTGTGAAGTCCACAATCGGCATTTGGTTAGCGGCGAAATCCCCTAGTACTACGAATATACCCCACCCCTCTCGTACCATATCAGCTTTCATGATGCTGGAAAGAAGGTAATAGGAGAGCGCTCTTATATTAATACTGGCTTCCCTAAACTTTCGGCTCGTCGAAGTAAGATAAGGGATAGCAGTGATACTCCTGGGGGCCTAGCCAAAATAATCGTACATCGACAAATGTTAAACGAAGAAAAAAAAAACGGGATGACAGATGCTATAGAAAATCACGTGACTATCACCAATCACCATACATTATTTAAGTTACGGTCTTGTAATCTGGTCTGGCTTTGTAATGGCGAGGTATTTTAATATCAGCCACTGATATTAGTCTGATACAATCTCAGCTGTCTTAGTATTGTGTTGCTTTTATATATATATTAAACTTTTATATTTTTATTACTTTAATTTGCGATATTCTGATAGATACATAATACAAGGTAGGGTAGGAGAGAACTCACAATACTAGTTTCTCTAAACTTTCGACTCGTCCATTATAAGGGATCGAAGTAACACTCCTGATCTATTTGTAATGGCTTCGACTAAGCGACGTAAGATCGCTTTGTTCGATTTAGATAGGTAATTTGAACACCGACACCATCTAAAATGGGGCTACATTTTTAAACGATTCCCAAAAAGAAACATGTTTTGAAGGTACGACAAAAAGTTTACGTTTTACTTGTGAATGGCCGTGGTGACTAAGTAGAAGCAGTGAGCACCTTAGGTCATCACTATAACTTGATAATCAGGATCTTGATGATCAAGTTCCTTCCCTTAACAAGAAAATTAAGACTACTATATGGGATCTTCTAAAAACCTCAGCAAGCATTTCATTTTAGAGCTGTAAAATGGAATGCCTGTTGAGGTTTTCAGAAGAGACTCTATAGTCTAATTTCAGTCAGTTGTCATTGAATCCTTAATGGTTAAGCGCATGTGATTCTACTACAATTGCAAACATCCATAAGCTACCCGATTATCGCAAGAAGTTCTCTTCTCTATGTCCTGTGCTGTATATGTGTGTGTTTGTGAGTGGCTCTGGTGCTGCAAGTGTTCATGGGTGACTGTACCATCAGACAATTCGTATGCCCGTTTATCATTTAAAAAACCGGCCAAGTGCGAGTCGGACTCGCGCACCGAGGGTTCTGTACAAACCTGTGGGTATATATGTAAAAATTCACCCATCACGACAATTGAGTTATATGTAGTTATAGTTATGGTACTTATTTTTAAGTTTAAAATTATTAAAAATATTTTTATTATATGATGAAAGTAAAAATTTGCAGTTTTTAGAAAATTTTCCTTTATCTGTGCTGTAAGACGTTGCTTTGTACCAAGTTTCAAGATTCTGAGTTTACGGGAAGTACCCTTTATTTTGATTCCCTTGCGAATGTCGAAAATTTGCGGAAATTTGCGGCATAAACGGCTGTATCTTTTGATTGCGTTGCCTTGGAAGTTTGATTTTTCACAGCTCCAAGGGACAGTAGACCTGAGTATTTGATATAAATTCCAGCTTGATACCTCCACGCGTTCCTGAGAAAAAGGGTCTTGACAGACAGACAGACGAACGGACGGACAATAAAGTGATCCTATAAGGATTCAGTTTTTTCTATAATAATTGAAGTCAAAATCAGTGATAAACTGGTCCTACAGTAGCTATACATTGTATATGAATAGGCGCAGTAAATAGTGTAATGACTACAAGATTGAGGTCAGTGGCAAGGAAGTTCAGTTACCAAGTCGGGTAATGAAACTAATGAAGCAACATGATCCGTAGGTAAGGTATCTTGACCTTTATTAAAGGTACCGGTTGGATTCAGGTGCACCGGCATTACTGCTGCAGTACCTATATCTACTGAAGCAAGACATTATTGCCGTCTGCATTGATGCCAAATTCCGGACAGCAACTTCGATCTTGACATTTGCAACAACAATGTAGTAAGCAGTAATGTCGCGCTGCAATGCTTCTGACTGCATTCAAGTTTCAAGTTCAAGTTTCTTTACTTGGCCAAGTAACAAATGAACGTTAGGTACATCTAGCATGTCAAAATACAGGTCATTGCTAAAACTAATTATGCAATGTCATAATTGGTAGACAGAATTATATAAATCAAAATATATTATTAACATGGTAAATTTCGTCTGTAAATCGTATTACTGGAAATGAAAAATAAAGTATAAGGTTAATCTAAATTTAAAAAAAAACATGGTAAATGATCAAATGTCAATATACAGTACGAGTATAAAAATACGCTTAGAATTATTTTGTATAAGAAAATCATTATTTTTCATTTTATCTGTAAATTCATTGCGTGAACTGGGTTACATTGGAAAAAACATATAAGTTTACTTTTAAATTATATACATGTTAAATTTCGTTATACAATAGATAGTAAAGGGTAACTTTTAGGGAGATACCTTGCTTAAATGTTTTGACTAGCTTTGTAGAAGGAAAACATAGCTTATCCTTATTACGTGTGTTATATGTATGAATGCCTCCCGTGTTTTCAAATCATTTTTACTTCTATGGATTCCTAACAGGCTATTAAATACAAATAATAAAACTACTGTCATCATTCGACTTTTTATAAAGGATTCTCTGGCTGAAGTGCCTTTGCGCAAACTAAACTTCTAAACTAATAATTATTACAGCTCGTTTTTGTGATATAATAATTCTTTGTATTCCAACAGCATTGCCCCAAGTAGTTACGGCATAATTTAGATCAGCTAGAACAAGTGCGTAGTAAGCCGATATAAGTTTTTACGATTTATAAAGGTATTTTATAACTTTTTCTATCGTTGTTTTACCTATTATCTGCCAAGCAAGGCGCATTTTCCATTTCTGCTTCTATACCTACTTTATACAGCCTCAAGAATTTCTTTACAAGAATTTTCTTGACCTTAAACGCCATCAGTCAAACCCAAGAACATCATGCACACGCCAATATCTCTGGCATAAGCTAGCAAATGTAAGTACTGGAAATATTGAAGGTTACTTTGACAACGCACGCCATAGCACTTATAAGAGAGTTATTGATGCCACGGGAAACCTTTAGGGGCATAATATCTAGGGTCAATAAGTCCAAATGTTATCTGCCCTGATGTCGAAAAGCTTACAAGTAATAAAACCCATTTCTTACGACATTTTAAGGGTTTAAGGGTTCGTGAAACGACCTGTAATTAAAAGCTATTTATTTTCACCTTCAATGTACCTTTGACCTAGTTCGACCTTTCAAATAAAGCCCCAAAAAGCATTATTATTTTGAAGTATTTCAATGGCGTACACGATGTTCCCCAAATACGCCCTTAAGGGCCGCGGGTGGACGTAAAATTCCGAATTTATGACTTAAAATTATTTCCTACCCCATCCCTAAGGCTATATATGTTTTTGATCGAGAAAGGTCTTATGTCTATATGAAATACGGGCAGTTTAAGAACGTTTTAGTTGTGAATGGTTGTAGTGATGCTGTCGGATAGTGAACGATTGAAATATAAAACGTTGGTACAGATTGTAAGGCGGTCTTTACACTGGATGCGGAACCGCTCCGCACTGTGAATTATTCGTGTACAGTCACGTCTGAAAATATCGGTACTGACAAAGTACCAAAAATATGTATACACCATCTTAGTATATGGGCAATAAGGTCGTGTCATACATAATTTTCAGACGTGACTGAACCTGATGAATCCTTAAGTGTAAAAAATACAAAGGCGAATTGTACTGTACATTTATACTCGGACTCGAATTCAACTATAAGTATGTGAAATACATATGAAAGATACTATAAGTACTATTAATAATACTAAATTATTGTTTCAATACTCGTATAAATTATAATTGTAATCTTATGATCTGTCGTGTAAAATTATCATTTTATAAATAAATTGAAATTGAGATTATGCGAGAGCACATCGTACATTTGTCCTAAATCGAGAAAACGACTGTAAACACTACGATAATTTTTCTCGCCAAATAAGCAAACTTCCACTTTTCTCGATTTGGGACCAGTTTCATGCCTACGTACCCCTATACCCTATGCTCTATATACCGCTGGCGAGACGAAGTGCAAAAAGACCTTAGCGAACACGGCGCCGTCGACTGGACAGAAACGGTTTTGGATACACTTCGGGTCGTTGCGCCACAGCAGTAAGTAATTCCTTGCGGTGTCTCGATCGCACACCGGAGCGGCGTGCGGGACGCATCAGTGTAATAACCACTTAATAATATCTCGAGGTGTAATAAAATTTAGGCATTTTCCGACAGAAAATAAGATATACGGGTAATGCGAGGGTCAGTTGAGTGAAGGAATGACTTTTTTAATGGCGCAGGAGATAAAAAGGTACTGGACATATTTAGGGAGGAAATGGGGAGGCAAAAAAGGGTGTTTTCTGATAAGGCCGTAACTTTTGGTTATAGGCACCGTTTCAAGTCATGAAATAAAATTAAATCCAGATTTTTGTAAAACATATTTAGCAAGAGTGTTTTCACGTTACATTAGACGGTAGATAATCAAAAAGGTTGTAGAAGGTTCCATACTATTCTTTGAGGATAAGGATATTACTCTTACCTTAGGAGCTACTAACACATACAGGCTACTCCAAAGTAAAAAATGGTAATTTGTTAATTTCTTTGAAACCGCTACACCGGCTGTTATGATACTTTGTACAATGGTTCTAAATACCCTAATGCATATGTACATTTCGGCTTTGTCAAATGGCTAGGGACACACTGTATATTATACACAAAAGTGACCTCTTTCTAAAATTGTTTGACGCATTTATCCCGAAACTAACGGATGTAACCGACGTCAACATCTCATAGCTCCAATAGAAGTCTTTAAAATAATTATATCAGTAACCTTAACAGACTTACATTTATAGACTCCGAATAATAGACCAACTGACTGCAAGATCACAGACAGGTATTCATTTAAGGATGACTCACGCCGTGAGTCACGCTCACGCTAGAAAGGTCTGGGTCCGGGACACTTTATTTTCTATGACAGGAGATCGGTGATCACATGATGATTTCTGTAGAAAACGAAGTGTCAATCGCTTCGCCCTGGACCCGGATCGTTTTAGCGTGATTACCACTAGTGTCCGGAAGAAGTTTCGGTTTGTTTCGATTTCGGCAGGTTTCGGCATAAACGGCAAGAATATAAGTAATAAATAATAAAAGGTCGCAATATTAATAAAAATCTACATTTAAATATTTCATAACGCTATAAAAGTTGTACTCGCTTAAAAATATTATAATCGCCCGTCTAAATTTAATAAGTGGCATGTCTCTTAACTTATTTTAATGTACTTACTAACCCCTAGCTATAACGATGGTACTAACAATGTTTATGGAATTCTTATATTTCTGAAATAAAAATATTTTATTTTTATTTTTTATTTTATTTAACGGTTGTGGCAGTTTCTCATATAATATGTAGGTATGTCATCCCATCGACATTATTTCTATAAAGAGCCAAATTGTTTTTAGTACCAATAAGTTTGTTCAGCCGATTCGCTCTAGTTACTTGAGCTATAAAAGTAAAAACGTGAAAGTCGCGCGTGAAATGCGCTTCTATCAAAGACAAACAACTGCAAAGACGATCGTCAATGTCTTATCAAAACCAGATCAAAATCATAACAAATTATTAATTTAGAATCAATATTTCGATCAACAAGTTACCCTACTTAAAAAATATTAATATTTTTAAGACTTTTTGAAATTCCTCTCCAGTACCCCTAGTGTAAATAAATTCGATTTTGAAACGTGACGTACGCGTTTGCGTTTAGTCTCATTTTGTATTGGATTTAGAAAGAGCGCGCCAAGCGGGACGTTTTGGAAACTCAAAATCCTATACAAAATGACACTTAACGCAAACGCGTTCGTCACGTTTCAAAATCGAATTTATTTACACTAGGTGTACTGAATAGCTTAACTTTTAAACCGCTTAGAATTTTTGATTGAGCGTGCTCGTGTCGCCGCCGGTACGAAATAACACCACGATTTGTCTTATTGATCAGACTGCGGTGATATGAGCTGGATATTGTATATCTTATACAATATCCAGCTTTTTAGCGATAAGACCGCCTGTTGTCTGCCTCTAAATTTAATCAATGGTTTATTTTTCTTGTATATTTTTACTGAGGTGTGCCAATAAAGAGTATTCTATCTATCTATCTATCTTATATATCAGTTTACGGCGGTTAAAAGATTTACAAATAATAAAGAGGCAGTTGAACGTGTAGACAGAGCGAAGTCGTCGCATATGTGACAAAGTGATCCGTGGTGGTGGCAAACCCATGTCTCTGTCAGTAGACCTTTAGGCAGAATACTAATGCTCTAGAGACCTAGAGGGCGCCGCGAACATCGAAAATAGAAATTTAATCTATTTGTGTTACCGTCATTGACATATATATCTAAGGACGGGCCTTACGGGCACTAAGATTGGCGCTAGTTCAGTTGTGTCACTCTCGAATTCGAGCCAATCGTGCAGTCTAATGGCTCCTCTACACGATGGCCAAACGTAGGCCAGTCCTAGGGACGCATTTATGCATTAGAGGGAGCAAGTGATATTGCTATCTCATTTCACCGCATAGCTGCGTCGCTTAGACTGGCCTACGCTGGGCCATCGTGTAGAGGAGCCCCAACGAAACTAGTTGCCATCAATTGCGCGCGTGGTGCGAACTCATCAACCAATTGCGTGGCGGCGTTAGACTGCACGATTGGCTCGAATTCGTGTGCGTGACACCGCTGTACTGGGGGCCTACCGCGAAAACCGAAATTCGCAAATTGCGGGGATCTTTCTCTTTTACTCTCACTAAGACGTAATTAGAATGACAGAGAAAAATGCCCTCAATTGACGAATTACGATTTTCCCGGTAGCCGCCCGGGCCCCATTCTTATTGTCCGTGTTACCGCACTAGATGTAGATGTAGTGTAGGGACGCCCGGCCGGAAGCAGGCGGGCTGTCGATCGCGTGTTGCGTTCATTCAGCCCAATTCCCTGAAGTTGGAGCTGCAGGTTACTGTCCCGGCAGCATTCCCATACCAATCTCCTCAAATCTTCTTGTTTTCCTGCAGAACAGAAGGACATCTTTAAGTTCGACGTCCTTTAGTTCGTTTTCTATTAGTGAGTCTCTACCGAATGTATTATATCGCAGTGCCGCGTACATGATGCATTCTGCTAGTAGGTGGAAGCTACCGCACTAATATAGTATGAGTATGAGTAAAAATGTGCAATATTATAAACGCATTGTACTTATTGGCGTGTACATGTACCTTAATAGGTACCCTGAATTGTTATCTTGAGGATGTTAACGGTATTAATCAATTAAAACTATGGTTTTTTGCTCCAGTCATAGGATGTATGGCGCAATTAATTTTCAACCTAACAAATATCAATGAAAAATTAAACTTAAACAGCTCTTGTTTATGGTAAAATGTTGCCAGCGATGACAAACTGATGGTAAATATTTGTTTTACAGGATTTGTCTATACCATCCCATTACTGGTGCCTGTTCCATTATAGGGGTGTTTACTATATAAGCAATGACAAAAGGCGCAATCGCTAACTCTCAAAAGGACATAATTATGGATAGAATCTATATTTTATAGCGTAAGGGCTTCTATTGTGGGGTTGAAGTCCCGTCCACTATTATCTCGTTTTCTATTAGATTGATTCTGTAAAAGCTTTAGCTTTCTCTCAGTCGCATCTTGACGTAATGGAAACATCTTCAAGGCGTCTCGAAGACCTTTTTATTATAGTTTTCTATTAAATCGATTTACAGAAGCTAAAAGGTTGCCTTTTGTTGAACTTTGTCACTTCAAATTGAATCATTTGTCTTCTTTCGACTGTGGAAGTCAAGATAAGATAAGAACGCATCATAGCAATACAACTTTTTTACATGAAAAAGTTCTTAAATTGCATCATGCAGCTGTATACATCCTGATTTTTTGTCGAAACTGAAACCAAAAATTTCGGCCAAAATTAGAGCAAAAAAAAAAAATTAAAAACATGTTTCGGAACATGATTTATATGTCGAAATCGAAACTTTGGTCAGAGGGCCTACCGCGAACCACGAAGTTTTGGCTCTCTGTCACACTTGTTAATTCGTATGTAAGTGTGACAGAGAGGTAAAACTTCGTTCGTGGTTCACAATAGGCCCTTAGATACTAGCTCAAAAATGCTGCATGACTTATCGGATTTAAGAAGGTAGAATAGCTTTTTGAATCTAACGAAATAACGGTAATTTTTGTATGAAATTCCATTTCGGGAGAAAATTGTTTCCAATAACAAATCACTTTGATTTTGATTTCGATCGCTTCAGCATAATATCTTCTAGGTTTATAGGTTTCGCTTTTTTGTATTTTTTTTTTGTTTTGCATTAAATCATGGAGAATGGAAAATATTTAGAAGTGGAAAAACATTTTCTCTTTTTGTATGATCATGTGGTATACTTCCCTCTTAACTACTACTAGACTTCCATGAAATTATGACGTTGATCAAAAACGCTGCCAACTTATCTTGGTCTGACTCTATTTTAATCCCTATACATATGTTAATTTTTAATTAGGTAAACAAGTTTTGTGAAACGATAGATGAGCCCCAAGTATCGTTAGAATGTGTAACTTTCATCGTGAAACCATTTGCATACCTTATTACAACGCAATAAGATCTATCAATGGTCACTTACATTTTGATGTTATTGCCTACAGGCAGAAGAGCGTCGTGGGGAAATAATATGACTCATATTAAATGAGTGACACACACACACACACACACACACACACACATTTCCACACTTACGTTAACGACTGCGTGAACTCGATCGCATTCCCTCTCTATTGCACCAATCATCAATGCGAGCGAGAAGAACTGCGATCAAGTTTACGCAACCTTTAAAGTCGGTGCATTGTTATCTTATTCGGACACAACTATAGTTTTATAGTTACCCAATATCACACTAGATGTCGCTGTTCTATCGCCCCTTATAAAGTAAATTTGGTATTAATACAAATACTGTAGTACCTGAAGCTTAGAACGCACTGCGATTAATTTCTTGCAGTTTCAGTCATGCAAGTGCGTGCGCTTATGACCCATGCCGTACGTTAAACTTTTTGCAGTCCTGAAACCGCAAGAAATTAATCACAGTGCGTTCATTAGAACGCACTGTGATTAATTTCTTATGATACAGTTTTTCTACTCGTCGACTGTACCAAACTATAATTGCGTACTTTTCATGTATGGGCTCCCAACTCAACTATTAGATTCATTTCGATACGCTGTAGTCAACTCTAAAAAAATATTGACCAACCACGTGCCGCCGCTCTCCCATGGAAAAGACTTAACGGGCGCGGGATTCGTAGAAAAAGTATTTTTCATCACATTTGCTCGAAAAAGTTCTTATTTCATGCGGGTGTACTGAAGGACAAAGGCCTACTTTGTTCCCGCGGGAGTTATTTTCCACTCCGCTTACCTTACGGTTTTGTACACTGCGAAAAAGATATACTTTAGTAGAATTGAGGAGGAAACAGTGGCTCGGTAGAAAATAGCCGGGTAATACAGTGGCTCAACCTATACTATACCGTGAATGGCTTGAGCCACTGTACCCAGCTATTTTCTATAGAGCCACTCCCTCCTTAACCCTACATCAAATTCACTGCCGACTTACATCAAAATCGTTTTTTGCGGCAGCAATGCAGTCGGCAGTAATATCGCGCTGCTTTTCTGCTGCAGTAATGTTGGTGTAGTGGAAATCCAAACGATACCTTTAATGCACACAAATCAATAATATCTATAATTCCATGTTGCATTCTGTCAGATCGTTTTGAGCGTGAAGCTTGGCTAAAGGTTATCAGTAAAACGGATGAGTCGATAATAGGGAGGGTTAACCCCAGCTCATTCTCATTATAGATTGCCGACGTTTTAGGCTCACTTCCTCTAAGTGCGATATTGTGCTATAAGACCGCTCCATACATGGCAGGATCCTATAGATGTCTTATGTTATACGCACCCGTGAGGGACAGACCCAATGTGACAAAATTAAAAACACGTTTTATCGTTCCTGACAACATACCAAAAACAACCTACGTAATTTGGTCGGGTTACTTGTTGCCCACCATAAAGCATACTTACGGTGGGGAGCGCTTTCTCTGCTACTTCTACTGAAAGATACATAAAACTATCCCGTTCGGTCACCCCCCCCCCCACTCGTGCCTGATCCTGGATTTTTTATACTGATTGCTTGAAATTTATGCCCTAATTCGTAAGCTATCGAATGATTTTTTTCTTAATGTGCGGTAGGTAAATGGACAGATAATGGTACATTAACCAAGTGCAGCCGTGTTTGGCTTTGGCGCCATAAATCTTTGAAGTGGTGCATTTTTAAATTGGTTGAGAAAAACATCGGTATGAGGGGTGATTTGTCGATAAAATTCATCGTACTATACGTGGTTAACGGCTCCACTATACGTGCACAAACACATTGTATATTACTTGCTAGCTTAAAGAGATCTGTGTTTAATTTTATCCGCTTTTATAGTCGTATCTTTCTGTGTAGCGTGACTAGCGTCTTCTGCAGTGTTCGTTCATCCTAAAAGACGTATTAGCTTTTGTTCAGTCAACAGTGCCCCTAGTGTAAATATTTTCGACGGCGAAACGTTACGTACGCGTTTGCGTTGTCTCATTTTGTATGGGTTTTTGAACAGCGCGCCAAGCGGGACGTTTTGGAAAGTCAAAATCTCATACAAAATGACACTTAACGCAAACGCGTACGTAACGTTTCGCTGTCGAAAATATTTACACTAGGGGTACTGAAAGTGGTCATTCCGTACGTAACGTTTCATTGCGTTACATGCTATGGCAATATAATATATTAAGTTACATTTTTGTAAATTACTGTGATTCAATATTTTGCATGACGTTTTAACTAAATAGCACTTTATTACGTTATTTGCGTACAGTTATCATACTTATTTGTGTGCAAGAAACAAGTAAGAGAATAGCTTTGCGTTCCTAGCGAAATAACGGTATTTTTTCTATGAAATTCCATTTCGAGAGAAAACGTTTTCCTCTAAATCTTAACAAATCACTTTGATTTTGATGTCCATCACTTCAGCATAATATATTATATGTTTTTAGGGCGTCTAAAAAAAATAAAAAGGTAATTTTTTTTTGAAAATTTTGAAAAAAGGAAAGCCTAAAGTTAGGTTTTCATTGTGTCAATAACATACTATAAAATCATGGAGAATCGAAAATATTTAGAAGTGGAAAAACGTTTTCTCTTTTTGTATGGACGGTCGCGTAGCATCCTTCCCTCTTAAACAGGGATCGGAAACCGGTATTTTTTGTATGGGAACGAAAACGGTATTTTTTCGTTCTTTGTTAATTATTTCATTCCTAATCGGCCAATCTAATAATACGAAGTCGTTATCTAAAAACACAACTGAGTCCTACATTTTGAGTATAACCAAATTGTAATTGCAAAAACCAGTATTGCAAAAAACCGGTTCCGATCCCTGCTCTTAAATACGGTATTAACTTTTAACTCTTTTAAGTTACATTCGTAAGTGTGCGCGATTATTTTACCTCAAATAGGACTTTACTGCGTACTATTAGAATATTTGCTTGTCCTTATAAAACTTAATTGTAATGTATAGGTATATATACTTTTAAGTTCTAAACAAATCTTTACTTGTTTTGTATTTAGTGCCCAAGTGTCTGTGTCCATATCTAGAATAATTAAAATGGGTCACACTTTATAGAATTTCTATACAAAGTGAGTCATTTTCATTACCCTTGAGTACACTCAAGATACATCTTCTGCTCAGTCAACTGAGAACCATTCCGACATTTATTGAGTAACAATAGCGGCATTTGTGTGACATTTTGGGCTGTCGCTTATATTTGATATCGGAAACCCAATTGACGCAGTTTTTTCCCTTATCATCTTTATTGATGGGTTTGTAAATCTAATTTAGACGTGAAATATTGGTTTATCTGCGTTTTTCTTACAAACAACAGAAAATACAATAGGGTGAAAAACATTCCAGAATACGGGAGTCTTCATGTTTTACCAAAGAGAATTTGAAATAGAGGTAGATTTGTCACAGAAAACTTTGTAGCCAGAGTAAATTTACTGCCATCTTTCGACACATCATTAAAACTTTTAAAACTCCATTTGACTTTGATCCTTATTCTTTCACTGATATGTATTAAATTTGTTAAATATCAAAATATAACTAATAGTCGAAAGTAGATAGATGCGCACATATTTATGTAGTAATACCTAGTGTGTAATGACTTCATAAAACGCAATCGTTTTTTGTATGGAAATCGAACCACCTTAAGCATACGATTATATTATATTCTAGGTCTCAAAATCAAAGTGATTTGTTAATATTTAGTCAGTGGAAATCGTTTTCTCCCCAAATGGAATTTTATAGAAAATTTTACCGTTATTATGTTAGATTTGAAAAATTATTCTTTGCTCTTAATGGAAAAGTGAAGTAAAATTCGAGAGCAGTTTCGACGTATTTGTTGATGTTATTGAACAGTTTTGGTACTTTGGTGACCGCTTTTTGGGTCAAGACTGTTTGGTCAGTGTGCGAATCATTAGGGCTGCCACAATACTGTAGCAGTAAAGGAAAAATATGAAAAGTGGTCATTATTTCTGAAAGAAATACGAGCACTAATTAAAATAATATTTGTTTACTTTTTGTAGTTAGATGGAGATAGAGATGTTTATTTGCGTAGTACCAGGTATTCTATACTTATACATGGACGCTGAAAAAGGTGTAGCAAAATAGGAAGTTTACAATACGAGTATCATACTATCATATCAGTTCACTTGTTCGATAATACGACTTACACTGAATTAGGTACGAATGATTATAAATTTCCTAAATTCCTTTTAAAACCTTACTTGGTTTTAAGAGCAATTTTTGTCAAATATTTTGTTAAGTTAGTTAGGTACCTATTATTCTGATTTATTAATGTAAAAAAACAAAGTAGTAACTATGTTATTTCTTTTTTACGCAGGTAAGCATCTGATGTCTTCACTCTCCAGTTCTTATTTGGCATAAATACATGTAGGTAAGTAACAACGCATGGTGTCCTGGCCTTACCAGTGCGGGTCAGGCGCAAATCGTCGGTCATCGCATCCAGAGCGATAACTCGTAAAGTGGTTAAGACCGATGTGTGATGAACACTCGTAGATGTCACCTGCCGCTCCGTTAGCGTATTGAGAAATGGAATCCAGAGCCATCCACCAAAAGAAAATTTTGTCATCGCATCCCGATCAATGTTTTATCAGGCAATAGTTCATATGTTTATTTACTTCATTGGCTCAGTGACCCAAACAGGATCTTAGCCACTGACACAAGAGAGCGCCACTCTGCCCTATTCTGCGCAACTTCCAGTTGGGTATTCCGAGGGCGGACAGAGGTCTTTTAGGGCTTCGTCGCCCCAGCGGTATCTGGGACGACCAGACGGACGTTTTCCACTCGGGTGCCCCATATAAATACACTCTTCTCACAGCACGATCCTGTTCCATCCTCTCCAGGTGACCGAGCCAGCGGACTCGTGTGGCTTTGATCTCGCCAGTTTATTTATATGTTATTGTGAATAAATAATATCGTCAGCCATCTGTATCGCGTTGAAAAAACGATCAGTTTATGCCCTGAAGATCGTAACGCATAAGTCAAACTAGCAAAATTATTTACAATATAAAATAGCACAAAAAAGACGCAATTCCATCCACTGTCCTAGACCGAACTATTCCTTAATTATTCTGCTCTTAGTACATTTTAGTACACTACACACGAAACAGAATGGGAGCTAGGAGTAACACTGACAGCAAAGCAGACCAAGTGAGCCGACCGAACAAACGCCAAGCGCGTGCGATGACGAACGGATCTCGGCTAACATGAGCGAGACAGCATACGGCCGTCACTCCATTGCAACTGCACGGGAGTAAGCGAGACAACAAATTTTGAACTGTACTACTTTACAAAAGGTTTCGTTAAGTATATTATTATGTACTCCGGTACTTATGTACCTGTTGTCTCGGTGTACTAATGTACTAAATGTACTAAAAGACCGAACTAGTACATTTGTGAGATTATACTAGTTAGGAGCGATCTTTTCAGTGAACGAGCACGCACTAACTATAGCACGACCAGTTTCTTGCTATCTATAATCTTGATTATTCTAAGCACTAGGGCTAAGATGGTCGGTTTTTTATCATCTGCCATCATGCCTATCCCGTTCTAACAACTTAAGTGCGAAAGTGACGCATGATATGCCAAGTGATAAAAATGCGACCATAATACCGTCGCAGAAGTGCAACAAATGCGAGATATAGTGTACGTCAGCAATCTTCGAATATTCTGCTTGCGAGGCAGCGCCAACAGTTTCTTAGCGGCCATAGGAGATAGACTGGATAACCGTTTTAAACGACATTGGGTGTCATTGTATGCTCCAAAGTGCCAAAGTTGTAAATACTTATAAAGGGCCAATTACATCCACACTAAATCAGGCCTGATGTCAGACCCAAGTACGAGTACTTTTCCATTTCACCAAATATCTTTCACAATATTTGGCATGTAAAAATACATTGACTCTAATTGCAAAAGATGTTCAATGTTTGATATTTTTGCATATGAACCATTTTTTTACATTTTAAATATTGTACCTACTTCCCGTGAACTCAGAATCTTGAAATTTGGTACGAAGCAACGTCTTGTAGCACAGAATAAGGGAAAAATTGCGAAAGCCGTACATTTTTAGTTACATCATATAATAATATATACCTACAGGTTTGCACGGAACCCTCGGTGCGCGAGTCCGACTCGCACTTGGCCGGTTTTTTTAAGAAGTGTACTGAGAGCTTCGTCTATTACGTTGCTGGCAACAACCCCTCTATAAACATTGTGCACCAAACACAATATAAGTTGGAGGATATTTCCCGATGGAAAAGTTTCGTTCGAGTCGAGATTGGACTCGAACTGAACGGAAGAATTCCTATTGTTTTGGCATAGGTAGTGAGGCGAGCGTTCCAGCTAAAGGCTTATTAATACGACTGTATAGTAAAACACAGCTAGATAGAAATAGAAACGTATATTTCGTTTCATTAAAAATGTTACACGGTCAATTTCTTATTGTTATGGAAAAGACAGATGTTTTTAGTGTTGTCACATTAAAACTAAAATAAAAAATGTGGCCAGTTTGAGACACATTTTTACCCTATACAAACTATTGAAAAATTATCTTTATGTTAAAAATATTATTTAACAACGACTACTGTTTAACTAAAGCGTTAGTACATCAGATTGGTTGAACACTTGACGGCATGATGCTGATTTGTATCATATGAGGCAAGTAAAAATGTGGAGATCCGTTTAAGGGCAGGTTCTGATTAGGAAAAATTTGAAGAAAAATGTTTTGGGACGACCTGGCCCATAAAAAAACAATTATTTTTTTCTGCGAAGTTGACGGTCCCGGGTAACGCCGTAGAATTGAAATAGAGACTTAAGGTACACAGGAGAATGTGGATCATTTGACATAGAAAAAAAGAGTACGCAACATGCGAACATTGCGAAATTAACACGAAACAAACGAACATTGAAATATAACCTCAATAATCCGCAATCTAGCAAAAATCGCATGCAAGTTCGCGCGCCATCTTAATGAGCCCTTAGTATCGATCTTGAACCACTGGTTTGCCGTTATGCTTGATTCACCAGCGCTCTCACTGCATGAGAAGCAGAATACATGGCATGCTATAAATTCGATTTGGAATTTGTGAGTGTACTTTGAGACTCTTCCAGGTTACTTAAGTTATTATTCTCCGACCGCAACTGTGGTTGGTTTACTTTAAATGAATACTAGCCTAAGCCCGCGACTTTATCCGCGTAGAAGTCGGGAATTATTTTTTATATCCATAGAGTCAGACCAAGCTAAGTTGGCAGCGATTCTGTTAGCCCAGCCTGTGCAAGTGTTAAATAAACGTCATAATTTCATAGAATTTCATGTTTAAAATAACCCTTGCGCTATCTGGGCTATCAAAATCGTTGGCAACTTATCTTCCATCGTTGTGTCTCCTTCTAATTTCCATTTACTTACTGCTGTGATCCAGCGACCCGAAGTGGATCTTGGCCTCCGTCACCGAAGACCGCCATGCTTCTCTGTCCAAAACCGTTTCTGTCCAGTCGACGACGCGCGACGCCGAGTTCCCTAAGGTCCAATTTCGATTTAGGCCCCCTCCTAAATTGGCATTTAATATATGAGATAGAAAGGACTTTGAATAGTCATGTTGCTACCGGTGTATTGATTTTTTTTACGACAGCCAACTACAATAGCTGCAGTGCATTATTATTCATACATATATCCTTTTAAACCGAAACCACTAAAAGCTTTATAAACTACCGTCTAGCTATGAAAACTCGAAACTGGTAAATACAGTTCCTGCAAAGTGCACTATACGTCCTTGGTATAGAAACTATAACTGAATGAAGTGTTTATTCTAAAGTGCAGAATAACTAAATCTGACTGTCCTGAGTTTCATAATTCATGGTTATAGTTGGCAGTTTTCGCGTTGTAGGACAATAGTTATATATTTGTCGTGCAGATGTTTTGTACTGTAATCACCGTCGCCGTCATAAATCCTCCAATATATTCTACTATTACAAATACAACACCAGAAAAAACAACATACAAAATACATTTAACATATTTGTAGTACAAATCTAAGTAATAATCTAATCTGTAATTAGGCCAATTTTAATGCATGATAACTCAGAAAGAAGAGAGCAAGCTCTAAGTGGCGGAAAGGAAAATCTGGCGGAAATTCTGGGACCTATCAGAGATGAAGATGGAACTTGGAGGTGTAGGAAGAATTAGGAGCTAGAGGAGCTGGTTGCGATGTCCAATATAATTGGCGAGATCAAAGCCACACAACTCCGCTGGCTCGGTCACCTAGAGAGGATGTCCGTCTGGGCCCAGATACGGCTGCAGTGACAAAGTCCTAAAATACCTGTTCGCTCTCGGAATACCCAACTGGCGCGAAGTGGCGTAGGATAGGCCAGAATGGCGCTCTCTTGTGACAAAGGTCAAGATCCTGTTCGGGTCACTGAGCCACTGAAGTAAGTAAGTAAGTAGTACAAATCTAGAAACTATAGTGTAAAGTAATCTAGAATTCTAAATATTGTTATAAGGCTGTTCCAGCTGGCTCGCTTGAAAGTAATTAAGACGCTGCGTAATTAGCGCTCATACATTCATGTTTCAGAAGATTTACATCAGCTGTGGATGCTTTGTTCTTTGTAAACTGTGAGTTTAATGAGATTTTAATGGCTACGGTAATGTGATGTAGTTGCTTTAAACTTTTTATTTCCTTCCATCCACTTACACTACAAAATTGTTTAGTTTAAAAAATTGTTTATTTTATAAAACGATTTGAGAAACTTTACAAAGAAAACTCTTAATATATTCTTATTAAGAATGAAATACTTTATTTACATAATAGATATTACGAGTAGACAGAGGTATTACAGTAACTGAACAAATACTAAACTAAATAACTAGCTTAAATCTAAAATAGGCCCTTGTGGCATTGTACCAAGGATGCTAGCGGTATTTTCTCGTTGTATCGCAATACTGATACGTTGTGCGAGGAAGCCGCCAGCTCTTCAGTCACCAGTTACATCAACTAGACGCTTCGCGATTTCTGCAAAAAACTTGTACGCGCTGGGACTTCGAGGACCTAGAGTTTCAACAACAACACCAACAACAAATACAAAACAACAACATGCACACCGCGGGGCCCTTGGGCCCTGCGCACAAAGCAACAAACTAGTCTCATCTCCTATAGACGAGTCTTTAAGTGTCATTAGCGTTTTAGATTATCTGACATTGTCATTTCTGTCATCTGTCATACACGTAGATGGCGCTAGTAGCTGTCGCTAGTGGATGCGTTCAGTTTTACGAGGCCGTGCTGTACAGTTGCAATCGTGGCCCACAAATGGTCTCGTCGGAAGATCAGCGCTGACCTGCAGCTCAGCATTATGCTGAGGCGAGCCCATTTCGTGGTAAACTATTTCCATATGTTTAAATCTTTTTTTATGTAATATATATACTTCTGTATGTAAAATTAGGCTTTACTACGAATAAATGATTTATGATTATGATTAGTCATTGAATGATTCGCGAAAATTGGTGCGGATTTTAAAAGAAAATTTTGACACTCCATTACAATATCTTATGTTGTATTTATCTTGTGAAACTTATATATGTTTTATGAACCTCATCCAAATAAATTGTAAGACTAAGTCTCGTTTTCTTAAATTGCTTAGATGTTTGTTGAAGCACCCTAAAACTTAGCTCATAAGTTGGTTTCGTTAAACTCCATTGTAGCAAAGTAAATAAAGGCCCAACTTTCCTTTAGTAATTATTAGACCTTTCTCCATCATTTGGGCTATTCCACTGTATTATACGGATAAATATTTTTTCTTACATACTGTTATTTTCGAAGGTCTAAATATAATTATAGATGGATAAAGTATTTGACAAGACGCCAATTCACAAGGAAATTCGCTTTTTTTCTTAGTTTTAAGGACTGTAACCGAAGGGAAACTGAAATAGATGTCAAATACTAAAAAAGTGACGAAGCCCTCTAGTGGCGGAAATGTTCGGGGCGTCTTTTACGCGGCTATCTCCCTGGACCTCTAGGCCAGGGGCGAAGCAAGACCAACATTTTATGTGGGCAAGGTACATTTAGCGAGGGCCTCTGGTGGCGCAAGAAATAACGAACGTTTTAACGTTGTGTCCCAGATATAGGTACTTATCGAGCTTAGCGAGGCCCCTCGAACCGCGAGGCCGTAGGCGGTGGCCCACGTCGCCCACGCCTAACGCCTCTGAAATACATATTTGGCAAATATTTAATATATCTATATCTATCTATTAAAATATATCGACATTTTTATACTTGTACAGTCAAAAGATTTAATTAGTGACCCATTTCGTACCTTGTCACTAAACTGAAAGTCGCTACAGACCTCATACTATTGTCACTGTGACAAGGTACGAAATGGGTCTCAAATTAAAGCTTTTGACTGTACCTATTGCTCTTTTGACATGAAATCATTATTTATTGGATTATGAATAAAAATAGTAAATTTTGACATCGTAATTATCATTCTAGTCTATTTTATTTTGAATTTAACATGTTAATTTATTAATTATTTTTGTATTCATTATTTCAACTAATTTTTATTTTACTATGAATCGCGATTTCATTGTTATTATGTCTATATTATTAATTATTTATTATTCTCATTATGTTTGGATTTGATTTAATTTTAATGTACTTACTAACCCCTAGCTATAACGATGGTACTAAAAATGTTTTATGGAATTCTTATGGTTCTGAAATAAAAATATTTTATTTTATTTTTATTTATTTTATATATCGTCGTCCAGTACAGTCACTCTGAAAATATTGATACGAAAAATGTGCCAAAAATATGTATACACCATCTTAATATATGGGCGATAAAGTCGTGTATACATATTTTTGGCACTTTTTTGTATCGATATTTTCAGACGTGACCGTACCCACAACACAAGCCTTTCAGTTGAAATCGTACATAACATAAATAAAAAGATATTTATTTGCTTGCATAACTTACATTAACTTTACTGACAACACTCGTACTAATAAAAGTTAAACCTCGAACGCGTGGCGAAATCAAGCAATTTCTGGCTGACATAAAAAATATATTGTACGGTTTATGGTCATCCTTGCTGGGACCCTTATATTACAACACGAAAACTTGAAGCCACATTTGGTTATATCATCTAGGCTGTATGCGGAAAGAGAAGAGTGGTGAAATGTATGGGCCCCTATACTATACATTCTCTTGACGACTCTTCTAAACATACTCTATGAGAAAGAATATCTGAATTTGTCACTAGTCTTGTAATTAGTTTATGAAAATGAAAAATGATAAAAAATGATTTATTTAGGTCTCAAAATTGCAGCTTATTACACAGTAGAAGAGTATTAAATTTTTAGGAGCATTCTATTGTTAGATAGCCTAGGAATAGTGTCCTGAGCCCTAAAGTAGGTAAACCTGTCTTATAGGAACCAGGGAACCACCGCTATTTCTAGAAATGCAGCAAAGGTTAGTTGGGTACACAAATCTAAAAATTGGATAATCATTTCGCTTAATTATATACGTATACAATATCAGCTATTGTTTGTGACAACATTTTTTATAGTTTAGCAAGTATCAACTACCCGTATTATATATGTCTATATATATTTACTATTGGACTATTACTATTGTTTATTATACTGTTAAGATAATTACCTAAAAGTGTGTTGTGTGTTTGTGTTCGTATGTGTGTGTGTGCTTGTGTGATGAACTTCATATAGCTCCTGTTTATAAAACAAACGAAAAAAAGAAAAACAAGTTATTTGATAAACTCGCAGTATTTTTTAACTATGGTATATTACTCGTATAAGCTACATAAACTAGGTAATAACAGGTCTAGATATACCTTATCCTATTGTAAGTATACATTTTCTGAGCAATCTAACTAGTTGTTTTAAAATTAGAGCGTAACTACGTTTGTATGGAGAACCGAGCTAGCTGGGGACCCTTAAGAGGCCGTTATCGATTTTAGTCGGAAAAATGTCAAATTGATAGATTTAGTCGCTGAAATTGTACACCTTTTGTTAACTATTGAAAATAACAAGTACCTACTGGTCTTTTAGGTAAACGCGCGTAAATCACTAATTCTAAAGCGCGTAATCACTAATTATTATTTTTTTTGTAAATTTTGTAAGTTTGGACTGCTAAAAATGGTAATTTTTTATTACACATATCCTGTACTTCAACTTTAATAAACTACTTTTTTGTTATTATGAAGTAGTGTAAATGACAGTTAGACGAAATAAATTTTCTTCATAAGTGACTTTAACACATTGAGTGCCGGTAACTCGCTTTCCTCTACAAAGCGGGAAAACGCTAGAATCGGCTACGCGTGTAGCGCTACGAAAACGTCGGCAGTGAATGCCTTAAAACAAGTGACAAGTTCTTTGAAAATTGACTTAATTTCAAAGTTAATTTTGATACTTAAACAATCTAAAACATTTGCTGAAACTGAACAGTCATTTAGTATAATTTACCACCGTATTAGGGCTTGTCAAGTACCCATTTCTTCTCTGCAAAACAATTTCTAATGCAAAAAAAATTGTATCGAAGTTTAGCGATTCAATTACACCATCCTCGGAGTTTATTTGGCATTTCTTATTTATATAAAACCCGGATATTACGATCCGGAACCATCAAATAACGGTAACGAGCGATTTCCATATTTTATTGTACAGAAAACTTTTTCCTCAAGACTTTGTGATACTTAAATTCGTTTTGAATTTCAATGCAGATAAATATACCGTACCGTAAAATGGGGTGAGTAGGGACAAAACTGACATTCAAACCTCGATTAAACTTTATTTTTACATGTGGCAAATTGTTTTTTGTACATAATAAATGTTCCGGTCCTTTAAATTTTAGTATTTTATGATTTTTTGTAGTTCCATTTCATAACTTTAAAGGTAAATCTGGAATAGTAGGAAATCCCAGCTCACCCCGTAGTAGGGAGGGATTTCCTACTAAGGTAAGTTTAAAAATTGTTGGATCGACACTTTGGGATTATGAACATTATAATAGCTTGATTTGTTATTAGAATACACAATTTCCGTAGCAGTAGCCTGTAAAAACCAACTCACCCCTCTGTCATCCCTCCTCACCCCATTCATAATCCAACTGCGCTCGTAATCCCTACTCACCCCATTTTACGGTACATAATGGATATACATAGGATTACTATAACTAGCTTAAATCTAAAATAGGCCCTTGAGGCATTGTAGCAAGGATGATGGCGGCATTTCCTCGTTGTATCGCAATACTGATAAGTTGTGCGAGTAAGCCGCCAGCTCTTCGGTCACCAGTTACGTCAAACAGACGCTTCGCGATTTCTTCAAAGAACTTGTGCGCGCTGAGACCCAAATGTTTTATTTCGTTCGACTGTATTATTTCCAGGATCGAAAATGTTAAAAATACAATACTTAGTTAGGTACTTATAGCATAGAGAAATAAGTAAGTGTTGCATGGGTATATCAATTTCCTAACTTATTGAATAATAAGTTGTCTTTGTATGCGAGGTACGAGTATATGGTAAAACGTAGGTAGACGGGCAACGGGCAAGGGCAGTATCAGCTCGGTGTATCCCTTATTATTAAAGTGCCTCTACATGTTGGCTTGGGCTCCGCACACGCTCCCAAAGATCCGGAACACCATTGTTTCGTGATGGGAAAGACACCAAATCTATAGATATCTATGAATAACGCTAATAGCAGGGATCGGAAACGGTATTTTTTCGTTCTTTGTTAATTACTTCATTTCTAATTAGGCAATCTAATAATACGAAGTCGTTATCTGAAAACACAACTGAGTCCTACATTTAGAGTATAAAATAAACCGAAATTTATGGTTATTTCGATGTTTTTGCAAAAAACCGGTTCCCATCCCTGGCTAATAGAAGCTTTCCTTTAGGTACTCAAGTGTATACATGCGTCACACGTGTCACGAACCTAAAGTGTGCAATAAAGTAATACCAATCACAGATGACTCTATCCTACCTACTAGATGGTGTGAAGAATATAAACTTTTCTTTAAGACACACATGAACTTGTCACTAACACTATGTTGCACGAAGAAAATAGAGCGTATAGAAGTTTTGTATTATGGCTACTTGCCCTAATTCATTTGTATTACGATGTCTATAGCAAAGAAAACTAGTACCTGTTCATGTCAAATTTTGAGTCATTTCAGAATGTTGTTTAAATAATAAATATTGTAATTGTAGGACAATTTTACACAGATCGACCTAGTCTAGTCCCACAGTAAGGAGAATAAGGCTTGTGTTGTGAGGAGTCTGTGAAAACATCGACACGATCGAAGTGGCAAAAATATGTATACACGACTTTATGGCCCATATAATAGGGTAGTGTATACATATTTTTGGCACTTTGTACATAACGATATTTTCAGATGTGACCTTACTAGACGACGATATATACATATAAATATTTATATAGGTACACTTGAAAATATCCGTAACGCAAGAACAAATATTTGTGATAAACACAAATACATGTGACCGCGGTTGGCAAAACGTCCCACTTTGCAGTACAAGCAAATCTCGTCCTTATGGCAAGCGACAAAGTGGGACGTTTGCCGGCCGCGGTCACGAATGCCCTTACCAGGATTCGAACCTGGGACCTCCTGCTTCATAGGCAGGGTCACCCTCGACAAGGCTAGACGGTTTAAAAATTAAAGTCTGATTTCGATTGTAATGGTTGGGGCTGGGTGCGGTGTGAGTTGTTAGTTATTTTCGTGCAAATTACTTTAACGAGGCCAAACGTGGAAGGTTGTAATGTAAAATAATAGAGCGTACTAAATGCCTAGCACGATTCCGGCATAGGAACTTACTGATAAAAATGGTTTATATATATATGTAATATATATTGTAGTATTGGTATTATTACAATAAAACACTATGTATCACATAGCAAACGAAATAGCAAAACAAAAAATGCACAAAATCGTATTTTAACACGGATGTCCATATATTTGTAAACGCTTTATAATGCAAGATCTTTGGGAGGTAATCTTTGCCAAAACACCAACGAATTCAAAGCGTGCGTCTTACAAAACCACGCGAAACACTTCTAGTTGTGCGATTCGCATTTTAAGTGAAAGTGAATGAGTCAAGTTATTAGGAAAACCAGTGTTTGTTGAACTCGAGATGTCGTGCGACATTTCGCGCGCTCCAATATACTCACTGCAATACCGATTGGCGACTGAGGTCATAATACTATCTTCTCTAGCCTTAGTAAGACCAGCCAAGAGTGAAAGAGATGGCATTATGACCTTAGTCGTCAGTTGGTATTGCGGCTACTATAGTAGAGACCTCGCAGTCAGTGATCCAGTAGAAGATCCTCAAAAAACGAATCGAAATATTCTAATGTTTATTCGACTTTGCATGACAAACCCTGAATACTAATAAATGTGACTCAAACTGAGAGTAAACATTATTTTAGTAGTAGTAAAACACTTTATTGTACAAAAAGAAACATAAATCGTTATCTATCAGTCACATAAACTATTATTAAATGTTGAAAGCCTCTGATTCTTTCTCTCTCTCTCCGCCTAGCCTTATCCCATCATTTGGGGTCGGCTCTCCTAGTCCTTCTTCGCCAGGACGCTCTGTCCTGGGTTGTCCTAGATGTGACGTTTGCATCGTTCATGTCCCTTTCTATAGTAGCTATCCATGTTTGGAGGGGTGTTCCTCTTCCTCTCTTTGGCGCCGGAAACATTTCGAGTACTTGTCGGGTCATGTGTTCAGGCGGACGACGCATTACATGCCCGTACCATCTAAGTCGACCTTCCACTAGCTTCTCTTGGATTGATTTTACCCTGAAGCTACCACGGAAAGCAGTGAAAGCCTCTGATTCACTCACAAATATCAAAGTGGGGCTAAATGTCCCATGTGATTTCTTCTTGTGATTTAAAGTGATTGAACGTTTGCGTAAGGCAACATTAACACTGTATAGGGGATGTTGTATGGCACAAAGTACTTGCCACAATATAACATCATCTTTTTGTATTTTAAAATACTTGTGAAGTTTCATGAAAACTTCAAACATACGATTATTTTAAAATACAAAAACTAGATCAACTCGTTCTATAAACACACTCGTATTTTAATGTATCTCGTTATGTAACAGTCACATAAACTACTATTAAATGTTTTTTTTTTTTTAAATCTTTATTAGAGAGCTTTATCGCTTAGCGAATATGTCGCTCCATATAATCAACATACAATAACACTCATTAACGCTTACTAAGACCTATATTTACTAGTCTGACCAGTGCTCTGGCCTCGTCCGACAATGAAACAGCCAAGGCACTATTACAGCTACCGACATTGTGAAAAGTATTATGGGCTATTTTCAGTTGGTTCCTAAAGGACTCGTTCCGCACACATTCCACTAATATGTGGTACACGTCCCCAATCATATTGCACTCTGAACATAATAATAATAAAGTGCAATCAGTCAACGCAGGGCAGCTTGTGGCGAGCTGTTGGGGAGTAGCGACCTCACGTACCCGAGTGCTCCTGGGGAGTTCTGTTAGCCGCAAGGAGGGTGGGTGGGACAGGATTCTCTGCCTCTGGCTTGCCTTAGCCGGCCGGCCAGAGTGGAGTCGTTAGAGCTATAAGCTCCAGGGGTGGAAGTGAAAAATTGCATAAGACGCGAGTTGGCACAGTGGCTGCTCGCAGCCACTGGGTAGAAAGCGGCGTGCACCTCTCGACACCCCTGAGCCGCTCACACCGGTGTTGCCCTTGAGCCATCCTAGATGTCGCTTTTTGTGGGGGCCCATCTTGGGGGGCGAGTCACCGTCTGCCGGAAATAAAATTGAATACCGTTTTATTAGGCAGGCGTCCGGTTTTTTATCCCATAACCCAGTATTTAGTCCATCGCTTTCACCCAATAGCCCAGTTCATTTTAGATTCCATCAACTCTCAAATAGTCCTTACACCCTGGCGGGTGCTGCCTCTGCGTGCGTCCCATGACGCGGGCAAGGGCAACATCCGCTAGGTGTACTCCTTAGATTTCATTAAAGTGTCAAAAGGGCATCTACGTGTTGGCTTCGGCTCCGCGCACGCCTCCCAAAGGTCCGGAACACCATTGTTACATGATGGGAAAGACATAATAATAAATAAATAAAATGTTTTATTGCAGGTATAAAAAAAAAACCCATACATGTCTTAAAAACTAACTATAAACTAGCTTAACTTTAACAAAATGAAAATAATGAGTATTAAACAATTCAATATTATTATTTCCGGTTCTCGCTCTGATGGACAGATAGCCAATGCCTAAAAACATGACTATTTGGGTTCTCACTTATCGTCCTCACAATGTCGTTTTTCGAGCTTCTAATAGCTTCCCAAAAGGAGGCTACCCTGGCTCTGAGGATCGCGAAGAAGTATGCGCGCATAATGGTGTGGCAACTTTACGCATCATGAAACCATACTATTAAATGTTGTAAGCCTCTGTTTCTTCGACTCGCAAATATAGTAGCGATTAAAACATACGTATACTCAGAGTGAAATGAAAGTGCGGGTAAATCTACCATGTGATTTCTTGTTGTGATTTTAGGTGATTGAATGTTTGCGTAAGAATGTTTGCATTCGGGTTTGCTCGTATTCTAACCGGAAAGCTGTTATCTTTTATAGGATTTGTTTATTGTGTCCTCTAGTTTCTTTTGATACCTACGCAATTTGTATAAGAAAATATTGATTAAGAGGGAAGAATAGCTTTGCTATCCTAACGAAATAACGGTACTTTTTATATGAATTTGCCATTTCAGGAGAAAACGGTTTCCACTAAGCAAATCTGAAGAAATCCCTTTGGTTTCGATCGCTTCAGCATAATATACTTTAGGTTTATAAGGTTTCTTTTAAACAATTTTTTTGTACCTATTGCAAATTTTGAAAAAATAGTTAAACCTATAAACCTAGTGTTTCATTGTGTCAATAAATAACATACTAAAAATCATGGAGCATGGAAAATATATAAAAGTGGAAAAACATTTTATTTCGTCCATACAACGAGTAAGTGGTATATTTTCCTCTATTAAATGACCTTATTCATAAAATTAATGGAAATTTATTTATTAATATTTTATTTTCATCATGTCCTCTTATGCCTAGATCTTGCACTGGGCCTTACTGAGAATCAGCGTCGCGGAGTGTGCCATGTGGCTCATCCCGCGACGCCAAGCGGAGTGAGGACCATTTAGCGCAACTCTTCATTTTGATAATTATTTTTAGTTCGATTTAAGGTTATGTTATTGTGCTAATAAATGCTTCTTCTTTTTTCCTTATTAACCTAATCATAAATATTTTAGAGAAATGAGTTACCAATTTTTCGGCTCAGAGAGAACATCTTCCTCGCGTTGTCCCGGCTTTTTGCCACGGCTTATGGGAGCCTGGGGTCCGCTTGGTATCTAATCACGAGAATTGACGTAGGCACTAGTTTTTACGAAAGCGACTGCCATGACCTTCCAACCCAGAGGGTAAACTAGGCCTTATTGGGATTAGGCTGGTTTCCTCTTGAAATGAAATGAAATGAAATGAAATGAAATGTATTTATTTGTCAGAATATGGTACATTGATTTGATCTTAAATTAGAATTAGTGCTTTCATATTCTACCGTGAAGGCGGTGTACAAATATTTTTACTTATATCTAATTCTTAAATCTATATCTTTGGTTTACACAAAATACCTACGAAATCAAAACTAGGAACAATCAAACAAATAAACTATAAAACTAATCACTATGGTCCAGAAACTCGTTAACACTATAAAAACAATGCTTGTGTAGGTAATAATCTAAATACTTTTTGAATAATGTTGTTGGTTTGTTTTTTATATCATCAGGTAATTTATTGTAAACTTTTATTGCCATAAAGTAAGCATTTTTTTGGAACAATACTAAGTTGGATTTAGGCAAAGTCAACTTCTGTTTCCATCTAGAATTTGAACCATAGGCCTCCTCTCTAGTTTTAAAGAAATGAGGGTATTCTTTTACAAATAGACAACACTCCTTAATATATATACATTGCAATGGTAATATTCTTAATTTGCTAAACAATGGCTTACATGACTCTTGGTATCCAACCTGGCTCAATATACGGATACACTTTTTTTGTGCCTTAAATACTCTATCTACATCTACGGAGTTACCCCAAAGAATGATACCGTATCTCAATGTAGAAGAGACGTATGCGTGATATGCACTAAGGGCGGCAGCAAGTGAAGCTACTTTTCGAGTTCTCTCTAAGGCAAAAAGAAACCTATTAATTTTTAGGCAAATGGAATCTATGTGACTTTTCCAATTACAGTGTTTGTCTAGATTGAACCCCAGAAACTTTGTAGTTTCAACCTCTGTAATTGTCTCGTCCCTATAAGAGATATTTAGTTTTGATGGATTTGCTTTATAGGTCTGAAATTGCACAACTGTCGTCTTATTTATATTTATTCTTAATTTATTCTGACTAAGATATGCAATGACAGTTTGCAGAGCGTTATTTATATCTGCTTCAAACGTATCTCTATTTCGACATTGTATTGCAATTGTCGTATCGTCGGCAAACAATAAGCAAGGGTGGCTGATACATTGTGGCAGATCATTAATGTAAGCTAGAAATAAAATTGGACCTAATATACTCCCTTGAGGTACCCCACTGACGTTTGTACGGGAATGTGATCTGTAAACCTTTTTTTCGCCGTTATTTAGTGAAGTAATTTCTGTGCATTGCTCTCTATTTTTTAAATAACTTTCTAGCCAAGTATATGCATTGCCTCTAATTCCATATTTTTCTAATTTAATCAGTAGTTTTTCATGACAAACAAGGTCGAAAGCCTTAGTCATATCTAAGAATAATACTGCTATGGGGATTTTATTATTCAGACTTTCGGTTACTAATTTAATAAGTGAGAACGCTGCTAACGAAGTAGAGCTGTTCTTTCTAAAACCATACTGAGCAGTGCTGAGAACATCAAATTTATTAAAGAATTCATTTATTTTTATCAGCATCACCTTTTCAAAAACTTTGGACAAAACTGGTATTAGCGTGATAGGCCTATAATTATCTAAACTAGTTTTGGGTCCCTTCTTTAGTAAAGGTTTGACTATAGAAAACTTTAATCGGTCTGGAAATTTGCCTTGTTCCATAGATAAATTTATAATGAAAGTAAGTGAGGGCGTTAGAGCATCAGCGCACATTTTAATTATTTCAGTATTAATTTCATCGAAACCAGCTGATTTTGTGTTTCTGAGATTTAGTATTATTTTCCTGGTGAATTCTTCGGAAATGGGTGTCAAGTACATACTATTTGTGACATGTTTTATTGAGCTTCGTAGATTCCTATCATTGTTACTACCGACTTGAGCAATTTTATTATTTCCTGCAACATCCACGAAGAAATCATTAAATATGTTGCAAATGTCACTCGGATTATCATAAATTATATCATTAATAACTAATTTGTCTGTACAACTAATACTGCTTTTTGATTTAATCGTTTCTTTAATGACTTCCCATGTTGCCTTACACTTATTTTCCGAATTCTGTATATAGCGTCTATTGTTAAGTTTCTGAGCACTTAACATGCATTTCCTTAAAATTTTACTATATTGTTTATAGATTAATCTATTACTGTTATCCTTCACCGAAAAGCGACTGGTAAATATCAAATGATATTTCGTACATAAGTTCTGAAAAACTCATTGGTATATCACGAGCCGGGGTTTGAACCAGCGACCACCGGATTAAAAGTCGCACGCTCTTACCGCTAGGCTGGTGGCATCGGCTCCGACATAACGACAACATTTATAATTGTAGTTCAAAAGAAAACCGTTTTGTGAAAATCATGTCAGATATGGCGACTGTACTATCATAATGCAAAGATTTTAACACAATTGAACCACCAAACATTTATTTTTTAATTTCTGGGCACCGCGATTCCAAAACCTATCATGTATGTGATTTTCGTAAAAATCTATCCTAATTGTGCTCCCACATTGGCTGTTATAAAATGTTATATAACATAGTATGAAAGGGACAACATAAGAAGACATTATCAATACTAACATATTGTCCCTGTCACACGATGTTATACAACACTGAACGCGTACACATTCCGGGGCAATTTGTTTACATTATTTGATAGATTTTCCATCAACCCAATGTCCTAAATAGTTTACCAAAATGATGTTTGGTTATTGGATTTTTCCCTGCGTAAATATAGTTTGGCAAGCCATTTCCGTCAGTAGAAAAGGAGGAAAATTAAAAAAAAATGCGGCAATGGGTGATCCTCCCATAAAACATTTAAATTTCGCGCCCAGTTGGCAAGTGGATTTGCTAGAGTCAGAGTCAAAGCTCGGAACCGGTTTTCAAAACAGCGGTAAATACTGGTTTATTTCGGTTTTACTCCGGACTTTCATAAGATGAGCGACAAGAAGGCCAGCCGGCCTTAAGGTGTGCCGCGTAAACAAAGACACCTACATAGAAAGAAACTGGTTTTTATTGTTCTAAACCGATTAATCAGACAAGAACTTTACGGAAATGTATTCCTAAAAACCGTTTTAAAAATAACGGTTTTATGAACGAAACCGAAATTAAAAGGTTTTGCGCCAAGTACATGATAACTGTTTGGAAATTTAACCGGTTTCCGAGCCTTGGCCAGAGTATATATTTTTTTTTTACAGTCAGCAGAAACAAATATATCGCTATTTGGAAAGGTATTTGAGGGTGGCATATTCTCTTTGTTGTATATTTTAACCTCGCCCGTATTGTAGAACGCACGTGCAGAGGCAGCACCCGTCAGGCTGTAAGCCGTGTAAGGACTATTCAGAGTTGATGGAATTTTAAGGACCTAGGCTATTGTGGTGAAAGCGATGGACTAAACTGGGCTATGGGATATGAAACCGGACGCCTGACTAATAAAATGGTATAACCCCTAGTGTCAATTTCATTCGATAGCGTGATGTGACGTACGCGTTTGCGTTAAGTCTCTCTTTGTATAGGATTTTGAACAACGCATATCCCATACAAAATGAGATTTAGTTATGCTGGGCAATTTCCGCATATCGACAACCATTGTGCCCATTTTGCGTGAAAACGAGGTAGCACTACTCTAGCCAGCCCAGCTCCTCCACGAACCCTAGCAGTGTCTGCAGGTTGCTAACTGCCTCCTGTAGTGTGCAGAGTCCCTAGGTATTTGTTCCTGTATACTTCTACCTGTTTACAGACTAGGAGGATATGTTTCGCAGTTTCCTCTTCTTCTTTGCACGCTCTGCACATGAGGCTGTGCGTTTTACCATATTATGTAGGTGTTTGTTTAATGTGTTATGTCCTATAATTAATCCCACTATTTTTCGTAGTTAGTTTGTGTCTGAGTGTTTTCATTAGTAATGAGACTTAACGCAAACGCGTACGTCACATCACGCTATCGAATTAATTTTACGCAAAGTGTACTATAGGATGTTCATATTTAAATAAGATTTAAAATTATGAACAGTGTTCTGCCATAAATAAAATGCAACCACTGCCTTTTATACCTACATATTAGCGCTCGAGTCCGGGTAACTTCTTTGCGGCTGAGCTTAATCCAGAAAACTTGATTACTTCATCTGCTACAGATAAAAAAATATATAATACGGATAAAAAAGAGAACTAGTATGCTAGCTTAATGCCGGGAAATAACAAAAAATAATTCAAAATCAGGTTTTACTTTTGCGATTTTACTTTATTTGTGGTGGGGTGTTGTGTGTGGCGCACTTTTCATAAAGTTAGGCTTTAACTCGATTAAATACGTTTAAAGTATCGTGCATTAGATGCCTTATAATTATTAAAAAAGAAAAAAAACAGGATATCCAGCGATGCATTTCTTAAATATTTATTTTGGTCATTGCGTTTGATCTGTGCTTGCTCGATTTAGGGTTAAAATAGACATACAAAACTCATACAAAACTGTGACTTAAAGACACGCCGAGTTCGGATGCACACATACCTACTCAATTATGGATTTTGAGCCTTAACACGAGTTGTGAATGTGTGCGCGTGGCATGTATATACGAATAAATTGGTATATTAGCCATGTTGTAACATAGAAACCGAAGTTGTTATTTTTATGTTTTTTATTTTATTTTATTGAAATAGGTTTTGCCCAGTATGTTTATGCTAAGTTATAAGTTTCAGACGATTTGAGTTGAAAATAGTAGTTATGATTTTTTTTTTTCAAAAAAAATGTATGGAGCACGAACAAAATATCAAAATATCTCAAGAACTGCAACAAATACGGTAATATCCTCGCAGATGATTATACTACGAATTATTTGTGATTTTTTTGCATACTTACATATATCTGTCACGGGGTTTGTTTTTGGCATACATAAATAAAATAAACATAAAAATAACAACTTCAGTTTCTAATTCTATGTCAATGAGAGCCGAATTTCAGCCGACAGTGCGCCGGCGCCGCGCTGGCGGGCGCTCGTGGTGTCGCGGGGGATTTTCCCTCGTCGGTGTGCGCTGCGCGAAGTAAATCCTCCTCGATGAACTGCGCTTCGCTCCGAGGGTTTGCGCAGGCTTTAAATTGGCATGTTGGTCATGTTTTGACACAGTTCTGACTTATACGACCCTCCCTATCGTAGCTACCTTTTTGTAACTCTAGGTGTCTATGTCTACTTAATTTCCTCGAATTCTAAGTAACTCGTCTAAACCACATTTTTGCCTTCATAAATACGATTATGAAATCTCGTCCGCTCAACTGCATTTCGCGCTAGACGGAATTTAATCTAGGCAAACTTAATTAAAGTTGCATCTAGAACATTTCACTCAAATTTGAACTTTAGTGCTTGGTAGTAAGGCTGAAACTGTGTGTATTTTGAGGTAGACTAGCAGGGCAATAGCTGCGGTCAAGTTGCAAGGTTTTAATTGGTTTGTTGACTTTTAAATTGAAATTGGAGGGAAAATTGGTCGCTCTCGTTTTACGGGCTGGTATTAGTTTAAACCGTCCAACAAATGTATTTACAGCAGACAAAATTTAATTGGAAAAAAGATTGAGACGTACCTAGTACTATTTGTATAGGTTTTGCAGACGGAGAAAAGAACTAGTCGAAACTGCCTTTATCTATTGTAAACTACAATGACTTCCCGATTCGAAGTTTAGGTTTCTTTATGGAGGATAGGCAGGCGTTTGACCACGATCTCACCTGATGGTACCTGATGGTGGTGGTGGTAAGGATACGTCAAATATTAGGTCTAGATACGATATAGTACGGATATAGTATCAAAAGTGACGTTTCTTAAAACAAAAACGTCACTTTTGACAATGACATATCCGATCCATATCGTATATAGACCTAATATTTGAGATATCTAAAAGTTCGAATCGGGCCGTTACAATATTATTCACAAATAATGATGTGAAAATCGCTATAATTATTGCGAATAAATGGGTGGAAATATTTCCTTTTTCGATATCTTTTTAGAACTAGGTTTGATGCGTATTCATTGAGAAATGTTACTTATTAAATGACATCCTACAATCTGCAACTAGGGAACGAATCAAATTATTATATTAAATATATTTTTTATTTGTGGTCAATTTTTTTTTAGTGTTTGACATGTATTTCAATTTATAATCCATATTCTGACAAATAAATACATTTCAATTTCGATCTCAATCAAAAAATTTCACTACTTAGAACAAATTTTCATTCTTTTTAATCCCATCTGGAGTAGAATGTAGACGACCGTATTCGAATTTTAGTTATTCGATCTGTTTCCGATATGATACTGATCTGTCACTGTCATAGTGACGTTTTTGGTTAGAGAAATATAAATTTTGACACTGAGGACCGGAACGATCGCCATCTTGATAGTCACGCCTTGTGATTAATGCCTTTTTTTTGCTCATTAATATTGTTTAAAGTGTAATATTGATAGCTTATTATACAGTAAACTAATCTGATAGTGTGCAGTGAATGCATGATGAAATATATATTACAGGGACATTTTTATACAAATTGACTAAGTCCCACGGTAAGCTCAAAAAGGCTTGTGTAGTGGGTACTTAGATAACAATATATATTATATACAAATACTTAAATACATAGAAAACGTCCATGACTCAGGAACATATATCTCTGCTCATCACACAAATACATGCACTTACCGGGATTCGAACCCAGAAGGCTTCGTAGGCAGGGTCACTACCCACTAGGCCATACCGGTTGTCAAACCAGGATTAATCTTGAAACGCGTTTAACCACCATTTTGGAGTCAACGGCCGGTAGTACACGTGCTGTAGGTAAATTCCTTCTATCGCTTTAAACGTGTTAATTGAATCACCGTACACTGTCTTATACCTAGTACAGTACGATTTTAGTCGTATTTATGGCTCCAAATACATTAAATAATAATAATTAATAATTCAGCCTATATACGTCCCACTGCTGGGCACAGGCCTCCTCTCATGCGCGAGAGGGCTCGGGCTATAGTCCCCACGCTAGCCCAATGCGGATTGGGGACTTGACATACACCTTTGAATTTCTTCGCAGATGTATGCAGGTTTCCTCACGATGTTTTCCTTCACCGAAAAGCTAGTGGTAAATATCAAATGATATTTCGTACATACATACATTAACATCGGCGAAATTTTCCCAATGGACTGAAGCCATAATTTTAAAAGAATGAATGAATGAACAGATCGGATAATTTAAATTCAAACACGCATACTAGTAGTCAGACTATGATAAGTTGGCAGCAATTTTGACCGCCCAGACAGTGCAAGTTTTATTTTAAACGTCAAACTAGTATGAAATTATGACGTTGACGTTTACGATTTTGATAACACTTGCACAGGCTGGGTTATCAAAATCGCTGCAAACTTATCTTGGTCTGACTCTATACGTGCGACGAAGATGATAACGCAACGACGAAGATGGCAAATCAAAAACTACTTATACTCTTAGTACTTACCCACGACCAGATCGCAGTAGAGATAAAGCATTTTGCACCTAATTTCATTGCAATAAGGCAAAAACTATATATTTTTTCCTTGACCCCGCCGGATGACAATGCGTCATAAAGCGATAACCGAACGGGAAGTCCAAGTAATTATTAATTTACAATTAATTTGAACAATGGGTGCTAGACACCTTACGAGTGCGGTCAGACAGTACTAACAGAGTCTTATGGCAGTACGAGTACAGGAATATCAGGCACCGTCTGTCTCTATAGCCAGGGTTTTTTTGTAGATGGTGTACTTCTTGTACCTATCCAAATTCAAATCGTTTATTTACCAAACTTTTTTTACAAATTGACATAACAGATTTAACTTAACATAAATTAGATTTTACAATAGGGAGTATTACTGCAAGATATTATTGTTTTATTGTTTTATTTTCAGCAGCATACCTAAGCATTACAGTATTGTACCAAAGTGCTTACATACTAGTCATTTAAGGCGCTCTTATAGACAGATTTTAGGTTTTTGAGGGGGTGAAGCAGACGAAGTGGTAAAGCAGGCAGGCGGGCGCCCCGCGCGCCGCGCTCGCAGCAAGCCTACGTCCTTATTCTGACGCCATCCGTATTCTGTTTTGTTAGTTCTGGGATCTTTTCCGGAAATTTATATTGATTATGATTTAAACTTAATGAAATTAAAATTTTGATAGTTCTATATAATACTAGAGTATACCGCGGCAAATTGAGAACCTAGTAAAATGATACCAAATGTTTTGTGTCGAAATAATATTACTTACTAAGGGTCGGTTGCACCAAACCGTCTGTCACCGTTAAAGCGTTCGCTAAATTTTGTTGTATGGGAAGTTTCATACCTCATTGCTGTCTGACGTTGATCAGTCCGCTAAGTTTGGTTGGTGCAACTGACCCTTATTCAGACAAAAGTTACAACTGTCTGCTTTAAATCATATATAGATACCTATTCAAAACTTAGTTGACCTTAAAAATGCAATAGAAGTCAATTTCGGGCAAGTAGTGAAAAAAGGAAGAATACTAGCAAAGCTAAGTAATTTGTGGAAGTGAACGTAAAAAGGTAGCATGTTTTTGCTGGTATTGAGATAACTGAAAACATAAGCATAAGGTATGCACAAGCATATGTGTAGCTCCAAAACTCTAACTGTAACGACTATTTCTATATTATTTTTAGAATTGACTACAATGAAGACGATTATAAATTTTAAATGCAAAAGTCGAGAAAACTGCTATTATTATTTATTATTTAAAGTTTATAATGGCAAAAATGCACTTATAATACTACTACTACTTCGAAGTTATATAGTAATGAGTATAATTGACTGACTTTAATTAATGTCTAATAAAGAATCAGTCTGTTGTCTGTCTACTCTGTCTGTAATCAAATATTACAAGTATATTTGACCCACTGAGGTTTCAGATGAAGTTGAAAATCTGCATACATATGTAAGTAGGGTGACAATGAAATATTATGGTACCATCGAGCTGATCTGATGCATGAGAGAGGAGGTGGCCATAGGAACTCTGTGTCAAAATATCGCAACCAAATTGCGTTTGAGGTTGTTAGAATTGTCTCAATGAGTATTATTTTCCTTTGGAAAGAAGTACAGTTAAGACCTGTTCCGTAAAGTTAATTAACATACAAAACTTTCCGATGAACAAAATTATTTTATCGTCAACTATGTTATTTATCCCTTCAAGTGGTGGCCCACCACTCACGGGTCGATGCGATAGCCAGAAAGCTGTCGGCCAACAGAGGGTGGTTAGTGAGGTGTTGCCATATTTAGCGGCAAAATTAAAGGCTTTGACGTATATTTACGCTCTTCTAGCGCCCAAAAGTAGCTAGCAAGTTAGACAAGGAAAACATACATACACACGCTTGTTAACGCTTGGTTGCTAAGGACCGTTCATCCGGGATCGAACGCCTAGGTCGAGTTCTGTCTTGATTTTTAAAGAGGTTATTTTGTAAATACACGGTACCCTCGAGGAAAAGGAAAAATATTAACAGTATATTCCGGATCGTATTTAGAGGCAAAAATGTCATATAAACATTTTTAAATCGCCTAGTTTCAGAGTTAATACCAATTAAAAAAAATATTTTTCGTTGTGTATTAGTGCATAACGCCTTTTTGATGGCTATGTCACTAGTCGCCACTTTGGGACCTAGTCTAGACTACCTTCTTGACAGATATCAAAGTCACAAGGTACCATTTGAATAGACTAATTTTTACGTATAAAAAAATGTACCAATTTATATTAATCCATAAATTTTCCAAGAACATGAACTTAATATGTTTAAAAACATACAAAAAGTAACAAAAAAACATGTGGCGAAATGCATAAATATTACAATAATTTAACAACAACAAGGACAACTTCAACAGAAGGACATGATGTCACGATCCTCAGCATTGAGGGACCAAGAAGAAGAAGACAATAATTTAATTGTTCTATTCGAATAGCGTATTTAGTGCTTATTCTAACGATATATGCTTCAATATATACTTTTATACATAGATAAGCTTAAATAGTTGAATTTGTAATATTCTCTAAATCCGCGCTGAACACCCGACGGGGCCCCGCCACGTGACTACTTTTTACGTTTTGGCTTCTGCCACTTGAAGGGATATACTATAGGCCTTGACTAGTGATTCATTTCAAAATAAACTATTTTAATATATACATATTACACATAAGCACCCGAATGCAAAAATGAAGAAAATATATTTTGCGAAACTTTCGATCGATTTTTCCACTTATATTTTGTATTGGCAGGAAAAATAGTAAAAGCATATCACAAAGACATAACAAGGTCCAAGGTTTTAAAGAAGAAGGTAAAATTGACGGCAGAGTGTCATCGAACTTCTAATCTACTTGAAAAAAGAAATATAATGTCACCAGTTTTCATTTCATACAAAACTGAAATAGCATGGTATAAAAGTATTATACCAAACCTTTACAAAGGACTTTATGTTTAACATAATCAAAAATGGAATTTAGTGACATTCTTGAATTTACAGAATAATTAACCAGTGAAATAAAAATATTGGCGAGAGGTACAAATATATACGAACTTCCGAACCGAGTACTTGCAAAATTTTGAATGGAATTTGAAGGGTAAATATCACTCCTGCTCACCTTACAAAATAAAATAGTTGATAAATGTTGTAAATAAAGTCTTAAGTGTATACCATATGAAAGTTAATAAACCAGAATACCAAACAAATTCAACAATTATAACATAAACTATTACAGCCATTTGAGCACTTCCACAAAAACGTGAAATGGTACCTTTCACTAAGCACTATTTAAATCCCACATATTTAAATCCAGTATATCTCCTGCATCCTGTATGTGTTAAAAATGAAGCTGTTCCAATATAATGACTTATATAAAATAAACAAGCGGATTAATTTTATTTGTTTACGTTTAAAAATAGGTATTCAATTTGATTATTACTGTAATAGCCATTTAAAATATTATTTTACCTAAATTGATAATTAAAAGTAGGTACCCCCCACGAAATAAGTACTACTGAATTTTATACTTAGCAGTGTTTTTTAAAATGTACATGTATTTTACCTTCCTCGTATTAAAAATGAAAATTAGAGTGTTTAACTCGGGTGCAAGGCACCATTTCACCCTTTGGTTAATCGTGGCTGAATGCCGGATGATGCGTGTGTAAAACTTGTCAAAAAACATAATATGACGGACGGATGTCTGAAATGTCACCGTATTTAGGAATCAAGTAGCTTAAACTTTAGTTTTTCTTCGTAAGTGTGATGAAAACATTGTGTGTATAACATATTTGTGTATTTATAGTGTGATTATTCATTTTATGTAACGTCCGCTAAACTAGCACAGGTCCGACGCTGACAGTGGTCACGGGCGTACTGGCGTACTGACGGTATTGCCGCGCAGGGTAACGTTTAGTAGACAAAACGTTGAATTCATAATTATGAATGAAAAATTTAACGCATCGATAAACTGACAAGCAAAATGTTAGAGTTACTTAAAAGCTATTGAATGAAGTAAATTTCATATTGATATTCATCATAGTACTTCTAAAATATCGAAATAAATACAGTTTTAAGCATATTTTCAAAGCAAAAATCTATCGAGAAAAAGATGAGCCATCGTGTTTCTGACAAGCATACGGCTAGTTCAAAGACTGAAGTTATACATACTAGAAAATAATCGATGAAATCCTTGTACAAGCCTGTAAATATCGATTTAAAAATAGCGCATTTTACTATACACCGCGCCTTAAAAACATTCAATAAACAATTTTACACCGGAAATTAATTCAGTAGCAATTCCATAATAATTTCTTATAATAAATAAAAATATAAAAATGTGATTAATATAATTAGCAATGTAAGTTCAATATAATTAACAATATCTATAAATTACGGATAGCATAATTGTTTGTAAGTGACCTCTGTGAACTCAGTAAGAGAACAGCTAAACAAATCTATTTCAGTCGAGATCTTATTTAAAATATTGATTGCGGTGACCAACGGTGCTCTAGCGAGTAAGTTAGTTCGCGCGGTGGGGCGCGCCAGCAGGCGCGGCGCGCGGCGGCACGGCCCGCGCGGCACCACCAGCCCCAAGGCACCCAGCACTTCCGGATTTTGCACGACCCCCCGCCATACTTTAAATATATAAGTTGCTAACGACAAGTTCCGCCTCACTTCTAATTTTGTATAGCCTACCATGCCGAGAACGAAGAGAGTCGGGTACATGAGTGGGTAAAAAGGATATACCCCATACTCCTTGAAATACAAATATCTGGCGAATTTGTTTTGTATTTTTTCGACCATCGCGGAGTACTTATTCTCATGTGGGTTCCATATAATAGCGCCACTCTCTAGCCTGCTTCTAACTAACGCATTATACAGAGCCTTGACTGTTGCTGTGTTGTAAAAGTCCTTTGTCTGACGCAGTATGAAGCCTAAGTTCCGAAAAGCTTTCTTACATGTGTCTACTATGTGCTTTCTGAAGGACAGATCCGACTCCACGTGCAATCCCAGGTCTCGCACAGACGACACGCGCGTGATCCCTTCTCCACTTATATTATACGAGTGGAGCAATGGAGAGACGGCTTTGCTATAAGACACTACATTACATTTGGACACATTGAAATAGAGTTTGTTCTTATGGCTCCAACTCACTACCCTATCAATATCGCTCTGCAGTCTCTCACAATCATGAACATCCTTTATTTTTAACAGCAACTTAAGGTCATCTGCAAACATCAAGCAACTAGCATGCTTGACAACACTTGGAAGGTCATCGATCATGAGAGTGAAGTTTAAAGGCCCCAAATTGCTACCCTGACTTACACCTGAAAGCGTTCGATAACAGTCCGATATGTGGCCTTTGTACTCTACATATTGCTTGCGGTTCCTAAGGTAATTTGCAATTTTATGATATGATATATGTGCACATATCTTAAACCATAGAGTAACTTATACATAACGCCTGACCTTAATACTTTATTGTACATTGAAATAAAAACACGAAAAACACAGTAACAGAGTAAATTAAATACAACAAAGGCGAACTTATCCCTGTATGGGATCTCTTCCAGTTAACCTTTCAGGAAATGAGTAAAACAGAAGTAACGGTGAATGAATGACAAACACAAACAAAAGTATACAATCACTGAAATTAATGAAATGCATGTTTTGAATACACATTGATACAAATATACATAGATAGAAAAATAACCATAAAATAATGCATAAATAAAAATAAATAAATATTCAATATATAATATAAATAGATATGAATTCGAACCAGAAAAGTAAAGAAAATTAAAAAAGTAGAAGTACTCAATGGAACTAGGAAGTCGTAACCAAAGTACCGGAAAGCCACAATTTTTTAAGCTTCTCTTGAGTGATGCTACAGATTGGGATTGCCTCACGGACACCGGAATCTCGTTCCATAATATATGATCACGTGCCATATTGCGGACTTTCATGGGAACTAAATGTTTCATACTAAACTGAATTGTCACCCCATACATGAGAATAACAGCGCCCTCTTGACAATGATCATATATTTCTAGTCGGGCTTTACTGTGCCTTAAACTGTATTTTGCAAGTTTTCATAGAGATAATAAAATGTGCTATTGATGCGTCAAGGCGGTTTGTTTGCAAACGGCCTACCAGGAAACAACAAAATTTAGATTTTATTGTTTCGTGGCAGACCGATTTCGATTTCGAGTTTAGTGGCGCCCCCGACGCAGAGTTTCGCGTAATACTCGTATTCCCTATTAAGCTAATATCCATCGGCCCCAAACTAGGCGCAGCCTGTATCTCGGGAACCGGGAAAATAGATTTTAATTTTACTGAGAGAGTTATCGTTCTATATCTATAAAGGTATCGTTCGGAGTCAGACTGCACCAACATTACGGCAGTATTATTGCAGCACGACATTACTTCCGACTGCGACTGATTACTTGTCATTACATGTCAAAAATCCGGGCGGCAACATCGATTTTGATATTGCAACATTCCGTCATCATCCTTACATACTGTCTCTTTTCACTTACTTACTTACTCCGCTGGCTCAGCGACCCAAAATGAGACTTGGCCTCCGACACAAGACAGCGCCACTTTTCTCGGTCCTGTGCGACCTTACGCCAATTGTCGACTCGAAGCTCGCGCAGATCCGCCTCCACCATGTCGCTCCAGCGATACCTAGGGCGTCCGATAGAACGTCCTCCTGCTAGGCGACCCAGGTACGCTCTTTTTACGTTCCGATCTTCGCCCATTCTCTCAAGGTGGCCTAACTAACCGAACTAACCGGGCTTTACTTTTTCCCATGATGTTAGGTTCAGCCACTAGGTCTTCAATCTCACGGTTCTTAAGGACTGTCCAGCTTCCATCCGATCTTCGTTTGGGGCCCAGTATCTTACGAAGGAGGAGGAGCGTCCCCTGGGTGGTGAATAGGGGAACGGTCGGTAGTACAGCCTAGCCACACTACTCGGCTAAGTCCGATGGACTCGCTAACCAACTTAGGGTGTGGTCCTCCAGCGTAATGGGGGGTTGTGCGGCGGATTAACACCCCTCCCACGGAAAAATACTATCGTTACGAAACCGACACAAGAAAAGAACCGATCTGTCTCTTTTTAATATAAATAAATTATTTCATTCCGTTTCTGTGAATTTGTACAGTACTTAATTAACATTTTAAACTCCTAAAGTATGAGCCCGCTCTGCGAGGAATTTCATATCCATATGCCAGCTTCATAATGAAATATGCGAGTTGTACGAAGACTATGAAGTAATAAAGATACGCGTCTGGCGTTGAAAAGTACGTTCTGTTTAAAGGTACCGTGCCGTTTCAGGCTACTCCAGCATTACTGCAGTTGCTGTCTTTTTTATTTAATCTTTATTACACATAAAGAAAAACACTGTACAAAAGGCGAACTTAATGCCATAAGACATTCTCTACCAGTCAACCTTTAAGTAAAGCAGATGTTTAAGTTTTAGGCGGTGCAAAAACATGAGCTATAGATGATGCAATTAGGTATCTATACGAACACAATACAATCATAAGAAATACACAAACAGAAACATACATATATATATATAAATAATATTGATACAAATACATACATTTACATATACATACATACGTATGAAATTAGATGAACAAAGCTGAAACACTAAGATTGCCAGCAAAGTACTCATTTAAGGATTTTTTTAATGCAAACCTATTTGGACACTGTTGACAGGGAGACTATTCGAAAAGCGAGCTACCTGAATAGAGAAAGAATCGGACGTGTAACTAGTTCGGTGAGATGGTATAGACAAAGATAAATTGCCAGAAGAGTGATATAAGTCCGCATAATACACATTTGTATATTCCACGTCGGTGACAAACTCCAGAGATGTTACAAGTGAAAAGCTCATTCTACAGCCGGAGCGTCCGCCGGAGGAAATTCCTTTTAAACCGCACAATGCGCGTCCATTCATGTTCTAGGGTGTGATAGAAACCGGCCGCTGGGTAAATTTTCAAAAAATAATTATGGGGACATAAATAAGTGTTACTTAAAAAAACTTCTTAATTCATGATTACACGGGTAAAATCTGTTTTGATTTAATGTATAACCCGTATTGAATTTACACACTGTAGAGACATTAAACGTATCTCTCTTTAAAAAGTAAGTATTTAAGAATAGTGACTGTACCTACCGTATAATGATTAATGAAGCCTATATTATATCTCCAAAATAAATCATTCCATTTAATTCTCCTTTGATGTCACAATTGTGTATTACACAAACACACCAAAACATAAAGCAATCACTTGATGTTTACGCTCCCCGTTACTTTAGGTAATTGGTAGGGTAGAGCGGCCCATGTTGACTAGGGGAGCAAATTTTACGTCTATCGCTATATGATACCTAAACTGCTTGTGTTAGAAAAAAATATAGGTAAAATCAAGTTCATAAAGATCTTTAATACCCGACCAGAAATATATGATCATTGTCAAGAGGGCGCTGTTAGTCTCATGTATAGGGTGACAGTTCAGTTTAGTATGAAAAAATTAGTTCCAATGAAATTCCGCAATATGGCGCGTGATCATAATATTACTGGTCAGGCTTTATAAGCCAACGTTAAAGAAAATATATTTAGACCTTGACATTGAAAATGAGTTCTTGTAAGTTTGTGGAACTCACTTGCCATAAAACGTTTAGTGATAAAAAATGTTCTCAACTAAAAGAATCATATGTATATAAAGAAAATTACCAACTTAGCTTACGGCGACAGTGAGATAGAAGTCAACTTCTCAAATTAAGTTAACGAAAAATTTACTCTAGAAATGATTCTGGAAGCGCTATTTAACAGAAATTTCTGAATTATATATATATATATATATTGGATAAAATGTCATATTACCCCTTTAAAATTGTTGTGACATGCAATAACAAATAACATAATTAAGTTCCTATAAAAGTTAAAAACCAAAATCTAAAAATAATAATAAACTTAATATAACTTAGTAAAAACTACCCTGCGGCATGAACGCAAGTAGCAAATGTACCAATCGCAATAGACACAAATCAATGTTTGAACAGGCCCCAATATAAGGGCCAGCCACACTTATCCGCATGCCACACTTAACACTATCCAAATGATCGACATATTAAATTGATGTATTTGTATATAGTTTTCAAGACATTTCGATTGATCAACTTACCCGACTGATCAACCGGCCCGTCCTACCCTCCCTACCCTACAGTCGGCAACGGAGGAAAATTCACTAACAAATTATTTACGAACTCTTAGAGTGCTCTTCCGCCAGAGGGTAAAAGCCAACAAAACAAACTATAGGACAATGTGGAGAAGACCGTTGATCGGTTAACACCGATACTTCTAACTTTTACGTTCGTATTTGTACACTCAGAGCATAGAATACTAGAGAAAGGGCAAGCCGCCGGTGGCCGCGTCGCACTTGTTAGCTCAATGGGCATACACTGCCGCTAGTTCACCGTCAGTTGTTACTGAGTGTGCACGAATGCTAAGGCACAGAGAATATTCCGTTTTTATCCAAAATGCAGAGTCGTGCAATAGTTACCTGCACACATCGTAGTGATTTGATTAATTTTTACTCCAATGGAATCACTTTTTACATATAAATACTATTTATTTCTAATAAAACAATGAATTTAACCCAGTATTCCGCCTTTCGTTCATATAAACTGTCGGTTGATTCATTTCAAGGAAAACCAAAAACACGTTTTTTGCAACGTAGTCGACACATGTCATTTGCGAGAATAATTTAAAACAATTGTTCTCTTTTATAATGTTTTCCGGGGTTTTTAATAGAGTAATATCACAGCACTTCTCTCTCAAGTGACAAAGCTCACAAAGCTCGTCAGGGTTGTCAAAAGCGCAAACAAAGACACAGCCCTTGTGCACAAATGAAAAACGAACTCGTTTGCAGCGATCTCATTCCGAGCTTTTGTCGGCTGTCCGTTTTGCTGGGGACAAAATTAATAAAAAGTTATTTGTTTTTAAAGGTCCCCAGCAAGCTCGGTTCTTCATACAAACGTAGTTACGCTTTCATTTTAAAACGACTAGCTAGAGTGCTCTGAAACTTTGTACTTACAATGGGATAAGTCCTGTAATTAGTTTATGTAGCTTCACATACCATAGTTTAAAAAATACAGCGAATTTAATGGAGCCTGCCTACAAAGGTCCCGGGTTCGAATTCTGGTAAGAATATTCATTTGACATTTGTTCCTGAAGTTATTGATGTTTTCTATGCATTTATTTATTTTTATCTATATTTTAGATCGTATCGCGAAGACGCGTGTCTTGACTCTTACTGTAATGTTATTAAAGGTTAAATTTGACAGATTTACGAGTCATCATGAATGACACGAACTATATCGTCTAGTCGTCTAGTTGTGGGTGGGTAACCACAACACAAGCCTTATTGAGGTGGAAGAGTATGGGGCTAGTTCGATTCGTGTAAGATTGTCCCATACCTTTTATTTATTATTTATATACTAGCTGTCAACGACTCTCTCTGTAATGTTTCGTACTAAAACAACTGTTAAGATAACACCAAGTTTATTATAATATTCTTAATATTGTCTCTTACACGTGTCAATCCAATATCTGGCTAACCATATATAGTTACACAGTTCATTGTCAATGCTCCACGTCTGTACTCAACAAACGCTGCTCGCTTCACTGTCACTCTCATATACATTGGGTCATTTTATATTTTATACATTTTCTGTTATAGCATACCTGTACATTACACTCTCTACGTGGAAGAATAAAAATGATTACTCTATGCCCTACCACGAATCTCAAACTATCTCCCTAAATTTAATCTAAATCAGTTAAGAGGCAAGAATAGCTTTGTGATCCTAGCGAAAAAACGGTACTTTTTCTATGAAATTCCATTTCGAGAGAAAACGTTTTCCACTAACTAATATATCTTAACAAATCACTCTGATTTTGATGTCGATCGCTTCAGCATAATATATTCTAGGTTTATAGGTTTCGCTATTTAGAAAAAAAGAATATATATATTCATTTATTTATTAAGGTTTGCCAACAGGTGTAATACAAATACAATTGGACTTATGATTTGTGTTTTCTTGTTTTATATGGACAATCACGTGGTATAGACAGACAGACAGAGTTACTTTTGCATATATTACAGTCTTCGAGCAACACCAGCTTCCGACACGTCGTAAGGGAGGAGCCTAAGCTATATCTTACCGTACAAATCTTTCTGCCATTTTTTGCGGAGGGAAACGTGCACACGGTCGCATTTCTCACTCACTACATACAAGATCCAATCTGTAATGACGACACAGATACATAGAAAATGACACACGTCAAAGACAAATCTTGCACACCTCGATCTCTTTTTGTATACGGACGAGTCACAACATGCACCGCCGTAGGCACAGTTGTGCCTATGCTTTGGCAGAGGGGAAATAGTATGAATGCCATCTCCCTTCCCTGTATTGCTCGAAGATTATAGTAGTAACTTACATTCTGACATATAATATTAATTTCATCATCATCATTGGCCTTTAACATCAATTAAATGATGGTTTAAACAGCGCCCATAACATTGCGGCACTTACGTAAATGACTAGTAAGTCCAATTCGAGAGCGGCAGCCGCGACCGCATAGCGGACAGGAGAATGTCATGCCCGGTGACGAACGTGGGAAAACAGCGCGCTGGTGTCTCAGTTCTCGCATAGTCTGAAGGAGTTTAAGCCATGCTACATCGTGTGCAACTACTCCATCTCCCAGGGTCTTCCTCCAGGGCTCGCGGTCTTCAGCCTCTTCCCCAACCGCTTTCCCAGTCGGTGGGATCGATCTGGAAGGACAACATATCTCGCTTTGCGCTATCCTTAAAACGAAGCATTGGTCGCCCAACCGGTTTCGTTGCGCGTGCGCTACTTCGCTCAGGCTTCGTGGCAAACGAGAGGGTTTCATCCTGTGCACGTGGCCCAACCACCGTAAGCGTCTCTATTTCAAGACTGCTGTCATACTGGGTAACCGTGCGATGCTAAGTACCTTGTGACTCGATCCTTCCACGAGATATTTAAAATGCGTCGAAGGCAGCGCATATGGAAGTTGTTCAATTTCCGTTCCTGTTTAGCATATGACGTCCAAGTTTCAGAACCGTACAAAAGTATGGACATAATACATGTTTCATAAACATTCATCTTCGTGTTTATGGTTAGACGTTTATTATCCCATACTCTTGTACTGAGCCTTTCGAAAATCGTGGAGGCCTTACCAATACGAATATTAATCTCAGCATGAGATTATTGGTCACGGTTGATCCGAGGTAACAGAAATTTCCAACATTTTCCAGGGGCAAATCATCCATCTAATCTTAATTTACATAATAGATATGTTCAGAGGTATTACTTTATCTAGCTTGAATCTAGAATAGGCACTTTATTAGTATCCTTGGTATATACAATGTCTCAATTGTATATACCAATTGCTGGTGGCATTTCCTCGTATCACAATGCTGATACGTTGTGCGAGGAAGCCGCCAGCTCTTCGGTCACCAGTTACGGCAACGCAATTCTGCAAAAAACTTGTTCGCGCTGTGATAAATATTAGTTGAGTTGACATCATTTTGACATTAAAATGTTAGTTCGAATTGGCCTCCAGTCGTCCTGAGACAAAATGGAAATTATTACCCCATTTGTCTCCAACGGACAGTAAAGGGTAGGGACATATGGAAATAACCCCTACTTAATGCGAAGGATACATCTACGGGTGAATCTGATGAATATTCACATCATTTACTTATAAACATGTCAGAGTATATTCGGTATTAGCATTTCAGGTATTTTAGGTAACCAAATAACGTAACCCTACCAATATAAGTAGGCTTGTACATAATAGGCAAGAAATAGTATACTTATTTAGCCTATATACAGAAGGCTTGGGCTTTAGTTAGGTAGGGTTGCCATAATTAATCGGAACTGATACGGGACAAAGGGCTCGTAATGGCGTTGCGGGGGGGGGGATACATATTCACATAGCTTTAGCTCACATAGGTAAAGAACAAGGTGGTTAATGTTGATTGTGGCCATTTATATAGGTATTCTACAGCGGTAGTGATATAGTGATATACGGGACAAGCGGGACGGGCGGGGTGATAGTCCCGTACGGGACGTATGGCAACCCTAGCTATAGTCCCCAAGCTGGCCCAAAATAGGTTGGGGAGTTTAAATACACATTTAAAGCTGCAGTTGACATCAGGACGTCACCTTTAACCGACCAAACCAAACCAAACTGGGCGTTTTTTGTTACCAATTACACAAAATTTTATAAGTTTTTGGCAAAATTTCATTTTTGGTACAAGCTTTTATCGCTGACTGTACTCTTACCACAGGCAACCAATACTCATCGAGACAATTCTAAAAACCCCAAACACAATTAGGTTGCGTTGTTTTATCACAGAGTTCCTGTGGCCACCTCCTGCCTCCATCATCAAATCAGCTCCATTGTACCATACTATTGCATTGTCACCCGACTTACATAATTATGTTTGCAAATTTTCAGCTCAATCGGAAATCGGGAAGTAGATCAAATTTAGAATTCAAGATTTGACCCACACAAACATATGTATATACATACTAACAGGGCAAGTTAAATAAAAGCTTGTAAAAATGATGATGATAGCCAGTTTAAGTCCCGCGTTACATCACGCCTAATACGCCTACACTTGCACGGCGTGATGTCACAAATCCCCACTCCCGAATTTCGACGCGCTACACCGCGGGCTGGTAAAACCCGATATATTTTAACCACGCATTCCTGAGGTCATACGGAGCCATAAAATTTATATGAGTATTGGTCAATTTCGGCAATTTTTTTTCTATCGAAAAAATATTTTTTTTGTTTTCTGCTCACAATAAGTTATTTTTTGTACATCTTGGAAAAAAACAACAGCATTACAACGAATAAGAAAAGTTTTTTTATTTCCATAAAATAATTGCGAATTTCATTTATTTATTTCCAAATATGCAATTTTACAGTTCTTACATATTACAATATAACATATCATTAAATTAAATTATACATATTAATTCATGCATGTCATACTATAATTTAAATCTAATTTTATATAAATCATTATATTTAAAACTACTACTTTTCATTTTAAAACTTTAATGTCTGTCAGTAGGTATGTCTAAACCAAGTCACATAGTGGCAGCATTGCATAAAAAGGGACTTTTCACTAAATTATTACAGGGACATTACAAGAATTGTCATTATCTCTAAAAGAAGACGGATTGGTCATTTTCTGTTTACTGAAAACTAGGGCACGGTGCCCTTTCGGTGTGCGCTATATACGCAATATAGCTTTAAAAAAATAGCTTATAGGCGCGTTAATATCCTAGTCTGAAAGCGCCCTTAGCGTACAATACAATACAATACAAATACTCTTTATCGCACACCTCAGTACAGAAACAATACAATTAATACAACACATAAAGAAGAGGTAAACAACAGGCGGTCTTTTCGCTAAAAAGCGATCTCTTCCAGACAACCTCTACTACACCACACACACACACACAGCACACACACACTGTACTACAGCGTACTCTAAAGAAGAGATTCCAATTTTACATAAATAACCCTAATTTTGCAACAAAAAGTCTAATCTGTTACGCAATAATCTTATAATCCTCGACTTGTGTGTTTATGAGTAGAGAAAACTCAAATAAAAAAAGATATACTTAAAAAAGTAATAAACGTCAAAAGGCCCATCTTTCCATTCGAGCGCTGTCGGAAATTGATATCATTTTCGTCACAACCTCCGTTTGTCAACATCGCCTCTGCTTATATTTTCCCGAGTATCATTCACGCCGGCTGCCATACACACTTACACAATTTTTTAGGGTTGTTTCACACGTACCACAACCACAACACGTTATAGATATTTTTTTATATATATTCATATTTCATTTATTCGTTGCAACCATGGTATTACAAGATATATGTATAGTTTATAGAATGTAATAATTTTAAGTATAGTTTTTAATTACTCTTTTAGGTATAGGCTAACTGGAAGAGATCCCTCTAAAGGATAAGTTCGCCTTTGCACAATTATTTCCTATCTGGTTTCATCAATATTTATTGTTCTCGTACAATACAGTGTTTACTTACTTGTAAGTAACGTGGTCTGGCGCATATTTTGTATTGAAGATGAATAAGACAATTCACAAGTACCACATTACGGCAAAATATGCTGCGTGTAGCGGTTGTAGTTGTCGTGTGGTTGTGGTACGTGTGAAACAACCCTTAACCTCTGATTTTCTCCCAACGTGCGACGTGATCAGTACCCCTAGTGTACATTTTATCGACATCATAACGTGACGAACGCGTTTGCGTTAAGTCTCATTTTGTATAGGATTTTGAGTTTCCAAAACGTCCCGCTTGGCGCGCTCTTTCTAAATCCAATACAAAATGAGACTAAACGCAAACGCGTACGTCACGTTTCAAAATCGAATTTATTTACACTAGGGGTACAGTAAAGAGAACGTAAAGTTTAATAAGTTTTTGTCATTTTCGATATATGCTTTTATCGCTGACTATATTTATCTTTCGACAGGCAACTAATAATCATGGAAACAACAACACAAAACCCAAACACAATTAGGTTGCGTTTTTTATCACTGTTCCTACGGCCACCTCCTGTCTTCATCATCAGATCAGCACGCTGATACAATAATATTATGTTGTCACCCAACTTACATACAGTTGTATGTGAAGTTACAGCTTAACCGAAAAATGAGAAGTGGGTCTAATTTAGCTTGCAAGATTAGACCAAAACAAATATTATTACAAACATTGCAAGTTAAATAAAAGCTTGAAAAAAATGGGCCAAGAGCATGTCGAGCATATTCAGTGTAGATTTCCGAAGTTAACATTCTCAGAATGGGCCAAATCGGGCTATTAGTAAGTATCATGTACATCACAAGCATAAGGGACCTCTTCCTTCGCAGTGCTCTGTAGGTACGTCTTTTTACTAAAAAGAGAAGACATTTTGCAATAACTCAAAAACGGTTGGACCGATCATGTTCACTATTGTTTTCATTGAAAGTATTTTTTAAGCGTTTGTTTCACGATTTTTTGAATATGACCTATGATTCAAAAGTTAGACGGGGGGGGGGGACATAATTTTTGGAGCGAGCCTAGTACAAGTTTTGCTTAGTTTGAAACTTGGTAGATCTGTCTAAGATTGTCTGCAAATATTTATTTATTTACCTAGGTGGTGCACTAAAGCATACAGCCTTTTGCCATGAGACACTAAACTAAAAGATCATAAAAAGTATCATACCCGATTCCTGTTAAGAATATTAATAGCACAATAAGGAACTCGTCTAAAATGTCCCTTGTCTCAATTTCCATAAGCTTGTTAAGTAAATGCCTGAAGGGGCGCATCAGTAACCAAATTAACTCGACCTATGTAACTTAATTAAACAACAAGTAACAATGCTTGCCAGAGTTGCAAGAGAATATTAAGCAACTTTTAGTTTTGGTTAAATATGAAGGTTTAAAATAGTTTACAGTATCACACTCACGATTAAAAGAACCATTAGACTTAAACCGTGATTACCTTTTATATTGTTTATGAGTTCCCGAAATTTCAACGCAGTTACATGGATCTTGTTCACGAGTAACTGGAGAAAGCGGGTGTAAAAGGTAATCACGCTTCATATCCCGGTCGATTTAAGTCTACTGAAACTGACTGTGAATCATTCAAAACTGTTAAAAGAACCATCCTGTAAACACTAACGACTATGAAGCAGTCTTGTTCTTCTTCGTTACACCCTTAACAGAGTGATCGTAGCCATTATGTACATGTTTTGAGCGACTAGCTTAACGACACATCGCCATTCCTCCCGTAGACCTGCTTTCCGTGAGCAATAGTTTACCGTGGCCGACACACTGGCTTTGATTTGGTCGGTCGATTTTATTGACGATCTTGCCCTGTCACCTCCCACTCTTCTTTGCACAACCAGACGTTCTATGGATGTCATAAAAAAAACAATATACATAGTTCATAATTATCGAGCCTGGTATCAAAATTTCACGAGAATCTGTTTAGATATAGGTACAATCTTTAGAGAAGAACATGCGGACAGCCAACCTTTAGACTTTAGATAATATATGCGACGTTTTTGACCTAAATATCCCCATTATCGATCATTCTAATTGCACTTTTATAGCAGTAGCAACTTATTGACTACACAAATTATATATTTGCTTATTTTTTCCTGAAAATAATGTATAAAAGCGTTAAATTTTAAAACCTTTATAAAACCTTTTTTTTTTTAGGGACGCTAAAAGGTCTTGTATGGATGCCTGATTTAGGCGAAGACAGGTCAAATCAAGCGAAAAGACAGCAAACACAGAGTGACAAGCCAGCGGCTCGTGAAAACCACCAAGAAAATTGCACAGCTTTAGCGAATAATGCCTACAATTTCATGTTTAGCGTAGGTAAGCGTTTTTTGACTGTCAATACGACAAACAAAAATACGTTTACAGTACATACGGTGCTACTTTCCCGCACGCGTGCGGGAATGAGCACTTTCCGCGTATATGTCAAAACTTTAAAGAGCCATATGTACTGTAAAAGGTTGTACGTTGTACGATACACGTGCGAATAGGTAATTCGCAACTCGTATTGATTTAAAACATTCCCTTCGTGTTTTAATTTATCACCACTCGTTGCGAATTTCCTATTTTCTGCACTTGTATCGTAAATAACTATTAACGCACTAATAGTAATACATATTGAATTAATAATTTCCTTTGCGCTACGACATGGGATTCTTCAAGAAACGGGTATTTTGGGTTCTCAAGGGTCGGCAATACTTAAGTGTCCTCTATGATGTTGCTTATATCTATGGGCGACGATGACCGCTTCCTATCAGGCGGCTCATCTGCTCGTTTGCTGGTTATAAACAAAATAGGCAAGTCGCACGCTCTTACCGCTAGGCCACCAACACTTGGATTTTACATATAATTATAGTATTTTTCAAACTCGGTGGGTACGCATTGTATTGAAATGTTTGCGAGATTTGGCGTTTTTAGGTTATAAATTATATTGAGCTGACACCTGTCACCGGTACCTTATGATTCCAATATCATTCAAATATCGGTTTGAGATCAGTGCACGTTCGAATTGGCCTCTAGGTTCGTGTGTGTATGTGTTTGGCATTGTCATATATCTAAAGACGGGCCTTATGGGTACTAAGAATGGTGCAAGTTCAGTCGTGTCACTCACGAATTCGAGCAAATCAAATAAATAGTTGCGATCAATCGCGTGCGTGATGTGAACTCATCAACCAATCGCGTTGACAGGTGTACCGGCCCCATTCTTATTGAACGTGAGGCCCGTTCTTAGCTATATGTCAATGGTTTGTGGACGATTGAGCGGTTCCGGTCCTCGTGCGATAACGAAATCATTTGTTCGGGAACGAAGACGGGTTTAAGCAGTAAGAATAACTTTGCGATCCTGGCGACATAACGGTACTTTCTCTATGAAATTCTATTTCTGGATAAAATGTTTTCCACGAACTAGATCTTAACAAATCACTTAGATTTTAATGTCGATCGCTTCAGCATAATATATTCTAGGTTTATAGCTTTCGCTTTATAAAAAAATATAGTTTTTTTTAAATATTGGAAAAAGGAAAACATATGAACCTAGTTTTTCATTGTATCAATAACATACTAAAATATCACGGAGAATGGAAAATGTTTAGAAGTAGAAAAACTTTTTCTCTTTTTGTATGGACGACCACGTGGCATAATTCCCTCCCTGGCGGTTGAGGTTCTTTTCTCACCCTCACTGACCGTAAATGTGAGCGAGATGGTATTTATACATATCCGGGATCGCGTATTTAATTTTTATTTTTTTATTTTAAGTAACGATGCTTTTGATCAAAAATAAAACTAGAACTACATTGTGCAAAACTTGTTACAAATTTTTAAGGTGCGTTTTAGACGATTAGACTTAGAGCATTCAAGCAACCGGAGTCGCCTTTAAGAATTTGCTCTGCCGAAAACCTCTGCCAGTGGTCATACTCACGTCATACTTATTTTGTGGACTGACGTTTATCTGACATGGCTATTTGTACGTTACGTAAAAATCGGTTGACTGTTTTGTACAGAAAACTACAGACAAGGCTTCTCCTTGGTTAAAAGCTCTAAGTTTTTTTCCATCAAGCGAAAGTCAAAAAAATCTGGATTTTAATCGATGAAGACACTAGAGGAAATCTTCAAGATTGCTAATTCAATTGTTCGCAAACATATTGTGATCTAAAAAAGCCTTACAACTTTCCAAAAACTTAGCTCTCTGAATCTACAGGTTAAGTAAGTCCTGCCAAAACCCATTTTTAATACAATACAATACAATACAAATCCTCTTTATTGCATAACCTCAAAATAACATTTAATATTTGGTTTAATTTTATTCTATTGCTTTTACCTTTCTAATTTCGCCTTCACAGTTACGAGTGAACCTCCAGGCACGTCAAATCGAATATTTCTTTCAGTTTATGTTTCTTTAATGTTGAGTCTGTCATCTCTTATCGCTAGGCTCGCATTTCAAAGGAAACAATTTAAATTTGACACAAAAAGGACGCCTCCATGTTTTTATATTTCTACAATGTTGGTGGAAATGCTTGAATGTCTTTGAAATATTTTTACCTGAAATACAATGTTTCACTGTGTTCAAATAAAGGATAGGTATTGGATAGCTAATTAACAAATAAATTCATTTAGTGGTTAAGAATCCTTTTATAATCGTTTCATAGCATTAAAACCTACGTCTCGTTTAAGTTTGCAGTCATATCAAAAATACACATTGTATATATTAATGTCAAATGTATATGAAAATATGACGTTTAGAATGACACTCACATTTATGGAGTGTATAAGAAGGAGTAAAATCTCTATGTATGGAAAGTGGAAGTTTTTGATGGCAAAAAACATTAAATAGGTGGCGCCACAATACACTGAAATGAAATTTCATAGACCTAGTATTTATATAGATGTGCTTTACGCGTGCGCACGTGAGGGACAGAACATACACAATGTGACAAAATTGAAAACACGTTTTAACATTTCCGGCAACATACCAAAAACAACCTATGTAATTTAGTCGGGTTATTTGTTGGCCCTCCCCCATTTTATTATTATACCTCCATATGTAATCCATGAGCCTACCTAGCCGCCGGAGAGATTAGGAACAATAATTTTAAAAAAAATTGCCTCTCTCGCACTTGTAAGTTCGTACATAAGTGTGACAGGGAGGCAACATGTCAAACGTGGTTCGCGGTCGTCACTTTCGCAACAGTTCTGCCATAAGAGATTGTCGTCCTTTCTCTATCGTCCATACTCACATTGTTACATTCAAATTGTTGGACCAGTAATGTCAGGAGTATTTTTACATTTGCGGCAGTAATGTCGCGGTGTTGTCTGAATCCGAACTACACCTTAATGGTGCGAATCAGTAACCGCACATCCTCTATCTACTCATTAAATCACTTATTCTATTTTGAACTTTACACCCTTTACATGCCAAATTTTAATGCTAGCTTTAGCGCCTCCCCCCCTTAGTTAACTCCACTTACACAAATTTCTCTTTGACGTCGTATGTACATAGCGCTCGGGAAATTGTGGTCGGTGGAGCTAAAGACAAGTAATGAATATAGACTAATAGTAAGATTAACCTAGTAAGAGCTTTGGTCTTCCCAATTTCCATGTACGGAGCAGAAACGTGGACAGTACTCCCCAGAAAGAGACAGAGGATATACGCATTCGAAATGTGGCGCTGGAGGCGAATGTGTAGGATAAATGCGCCAATTGTCTCACAGCTTGCCTTCAAAACACGTCTGCTCACCATATGCGTACATCGGTTGCTTTCTTACTTTGACCTTATGCGTAGAAGTGATGAAAGTTTAGAAAAACTGATCGTGCTCGAAAAAGTGGAAGGCGAAGGACCTCAGTCTCCCCCAACTATATGGTCTGACGATGTTAAAAAGGCCACCTCAGGTAAGGTCCATCAAGGGCTGAGGGCTACGGAAGATCGAGAACGATGGAAAAAAATACCGCTGATACAGAAAATGGAACCCGTTAAAATACGGGTCACTCACATAGTGACCCGTATTAATGTATTTATGATTGACAGTCCTTATTGTTAACATGTCTACCAACCACAGCGCTTCAAATGGTTGAAGGAACTTGAGATCGTATCTCATCTATCCTGTCATTACGTAATTGCGTCTATCATTTATTTGACACGCCATCACAGTTATAAGACATGACAACAAAATATGTGGCACCCCCTCTAACTTTTGAACCATGGGTCCAAAAAATATGAAACAATCGTAAAACAAAAGCTTAATAAATACTTTCAACGAAAACTATAGCAAATATGAGATCTAGCCGTTTTTGAGTTATTGTAAAAAGAAGAAGAGAAAGAACACCTACTATGTAGTATTGGTAGGAACTCAAGTCTTTTGAGTCTAAATTGAAGAACTCGACTTGTTTTTACGAGACTCAGAGCTTAAAAAGCTCTTTAATCAATCTATCAAGCTTAAAAAAGACTCAATAACTAGAAAGCTAGTTTTTTTGAATATCTGTCAGTTGTCTAGGTGATAGTTATCACACAAAGTTTCCAAGTGATTAGCGCGCCAGCCTCAAGTATCAAAGATTCATTCTTCACCAACAAAACCTGATGAAACTCTCAAAGTTCAAGAAAGCTTCATTTATTTTTCCAAGATGACATCGCCGTCAAGAGCACCGATCACTATTAATAGATGAAGCATTTACGAGTACCGGTCACCGTGCACTAGTGTCACACTACCACAAAAATCTTAAGCCTGATTGATTTACAGGGGTGGCAAGCCTCGACAAGTAAGGGACGCAGGTATTAAGGGCGTGAATCCGAGTTGGATGACATTGTGAGTTACGTACTGTGAATTACCGGTACTGCAATTACAAATATTATCAACTTAAAATCTTTCTTCCACTACTATGGTGTCTCTCGTGTCCGTCAGCTTCGCTCTTCTGGCAATCTATTCACCTATATCTATCTATTTATCCGATTCTTTCTCTATTCAGGCATCTCGCCTTTGGAATAGTCTCCCTGTCAAAATCAGACAGCATCCGAACAGGTTTGCTTTAAAAAAACCCTTAAGTGAGCACTTTGCTGGCAGTACTGGAAAATCTTAATATTTCTGCTTTGTAAGTTCATCTGATTTCATATATAGGTATATATATGTATGTATATATAAGTATATGTATTTGTTTCAATATTATTTATATATATATGTATGTTTATGTTTGTGTATTTCCTATGAATGTATTGTGTTCGTACATGTATCAATTGTATCACCTATACCTCATGTTTTTGCACCGCCTAAAACTTATCTGCTTTGCCTAAAGGTTGACTGGTAGAGAATGCCTTACGGCATTAAGTTCGCCTATTGTACAGTGTGTTTTCTTATGTGCAATAAAGATTAAATAAATAAATAAATTTCTAGGAGTAAACACAAACTGTTGAGGAAATGTTTCTTGGAAGTTATTTACAAACATTACCAAAATCACTATATATATTTAACTGTTAACAATGGGACAAATTGTGAAGTTTACCTACCCTTTCAAACAGAAAAGAAATCGGAGAATAAATTAATATAAAAAGAAGAACAGAAATACTGATGAATTGAGAACCTCCTTTTTGAAGTTAGTTACCTACAAATAGCATCTTAGAATGGAATTTTATGGAACTAATAGATGGTGTTTGCGCAGTATTATACAAGTAAAAGCGCCTAATGTACCTACATTAAGGTAATTTCGAAAGGGGGGCAATTTTTCAAATGGGAAATATTTATTATATCAAAAACTAGAAACACTTACATTGCAATACTTAGGCTAGTGCAAGGCTTACTAAGGCTACTGTTGCTTTTTTTTTATATATACGTACTACGTCGGTGGCAAACAAGCATACATTCATCAGTCTCCATAGCCTATGTACGCCTGCAACTCTAGAGGAGTTACATGCGCATTGCCGACCCTCACACCCTCAAAAAGGACACAGCAAAAAGTGCTCCTATTTTAGTAGATGTTTGCCATTTTCCAAATGATCTCAGTTTCAAAGATACCCCAATGTATCTTACCAATATATGTGTTGTGTGGCTTTATGATCTCTTCAAAGAGGTATCAACGGTTTCTATTGGGGGTAGTCTATGGCTCGAGTTTTGCAAGTAATTTCGGGCGGTTAAATGAGTTTGCCGGTGTATTTAAGTTAAGACAACGTTTACGTTTAGTATATTTTAATATTAAATGGTTTTCTTGATTCTTGAGTCTTAAGGGTCCGCAGCTAGCTCGGTTTTCCATACAAACGTAGTTACGCTCTTATTCTAAAATGATAAGCTAGATTATTCTGAAACTTTGTACTTACAATAGTCTTACAATGGTCTAGTCCTAAAACTAGTCTACAAGTATGGAGCTTCAGTACCCCTAGTGTAAATTTAGTCGATAGCGAAACGTGACGTACGCGTTTGCGTTAAGTCTCATTTTGTATGGGTTTTTAAACAGCGCGCCAAGCGGGACGTTTTGGAAAGTCAAAAATCTCATACAAAATGACACTTAACGCAAACGCGTACGTCACGTTTCGCTGTCGAAAATATTTACACTAGGGGTACAGATACTATAGTTAAAGAAATACAGCGAATTTAAGTTTTTCATACGAAACTTGTTTTTGCTCTTTTTCGTTTGTTTTATAAGTTGGAGCTATATAGGTAATTGGTCATTGTACGGTCACATCTGAAAATATCGATACGAAAACGTGCCAAAAATATGTATACAAGACTTTATTGCCCATATATTAAGGTATATTTTTGGCTAATTTTTCGTACCGATATTTTCAGACGTGAATGTGCAAAGTTTCATTATAATCCAACTCGTAGTTTTAAAATGAGAACGAACCACCTTTCGTATGGGAAAATGAAATTCGGCCGAGCTTACTGCGGACTTTAAGATCATCTTAATTAGTCTTTTAAACAAAATTTGGTGATACAATAGAGGGCGCTGCATATTTAAATGGACATTAACTTCAGCGATCTGTTTAATTAGGTGATTCTCAAAATGGTTGTCACGCCCACGCTAAATGTCTTGCTATGCTTAATTAATCTCATTAAAAGCCATTATTAAAGCGATTTAGGAATTTAAAAAAATTATCTCATAAATATGATCTCAGTTCAGTTCTAAAAGTAGAATGACTGTCAACATTTGCATATAAAATCTGCGTGAGTGTTTATGAACTACACTGTATACGGCTATCACGAATAGGGAGCTTGCATGAACTGTAGGAGGCAGCACAGGAGCCGTCAGATTTTTGGCGCGAGGCGTAAATTTGATGTTTATTGTTCCGATGTAGCCCACAAGATGGCAGAACCGACTATGCACAAATAAACACGTGACGTGTAAATGTACATGTTTTTGGTTCCGATTCAGGCCACAAGATGGCAGACCCTCCAACGCGCACGGTCCCTATACGCATTTGACATTTAGGTACGAGTACGTTACCGAATGGGTGCACTTGATCGCATTCCCTCTCTATCACACCAATAAATACATCAGCGCGAGCGAGATGAACTGCGATCGAATTTGCGCATTTGCTCACGTAAACGTCAAGTCACTTCAAGTGTCAACAGGTACGGCTACTTATGACAACTCGCAGTTACCGCAGATAAGCGCTCAGGATCAAAAATTCTTTTTGTATCTTGTTTCTGACTACTCTGTCACATTTGTATTTGTGTCTTCTATTAAATTAATTAAAAAAAATCGAGTTTTATTGCATATCTTTTTAGCTGTACATTATAATTTACATGAGATTATAATTTTATCTTATACAAAAAGCTACACTCCGTCTTATTTTTTGGACAATTTGTACATTTTCGGTTAGTTATAACATTTATTGGTTAATCAACCAAATAGAAAATCGCCTGGATCTGTGACTGAGCGACAAGACTTTAGCCTACATCATTTGACCATGTAATGTTTTCATCTACCCTCAACTGGATTAAGGAGCAATTTTTTGTTTTTTTATTTAAATACCTAAAGATACAGAGTATAGTGTAATCCCACCACCGGGTTGATGATGAAAACAAATACTTGTATCAATATTTTAACTTTATTCATTTGTTACAAACATAATAACAATCAATTTACAATAAAGTCAAGAGTCAAGCTCTAATTTCGCAATTAACATCTCAAAATACCACAAAATGATTTGTTTAGCTTGCAAACTACAAATAAACTCCCGTTTGGAATTAATAGTATGTTCGGCCTGCAAGGGTTTTTACCATTATACGTGCGGTAATATTACCTCAGCGGAGTATAGAGAACATGGACAAGAATTAATGTGTTCTTGGAAATGTCCACCCTGCCAATTGATTACGCGCAGGGTAATTAGGGATGACACACCAGTGGGGAAACACAGCCACATATCGGCAAATTTAAACGACACAACTATGTCAGTAGACGAGCTATTAAATTTGGACGAAAACTCACCTAACACGACAGATTGTAACATCACCACGCACACCGCAAACAGCACCACAGCCCAACTCGTAAATATTAACCAGCCACTCTCACTGGACCAAATTAGTCAACTACTAGATACAAAGCTACGAAGAAATAACGCAGCCCTACTAGATGAGATGAAAAATATAGTACATAGTGAAACGCACAACATTATGTTCGAATTAAGACAGGACATTACGCAGAACATTAACACAATATCAACACAACAGGAAGCTTTAAAAAAAGAAATCGACATAACAAACTCAAAAATAGGACATTTACAACAAGCAAACCAAAGATTACAGATCGAGTTAGATGAGCTAAAAAATCAAATTAAAACCATAAACCGGGAAAACCCTTATCGTAGCCATAGTGATAACCAATACTACCAAAAAACTATAATTTTATACGGTCTGGATGAATACCACCCTGAAAAGGAACCTGAGCTATGTCAAAGATTAGACAACATATTCTACGACATCTTAAACATAAGCATTAACGGATTTATCGAAGGGGTTTCACGAATAGGTCGTAAAGGATACCGTCGACCGCTTCGTATAGAACTACTAAATAAAAGGATGGCAACGTACATACTACAAAACGCTCACTGTTTCAAAAACACAGGTCTCGCGGTGTCACATTACCTGGATGGAAAGGCCCTGGAAGAAAGAAAACTACTTAGAGAGACATTAGTGAGAGCGCGCCAAGAAGGAAAACATGCGGCGATAAGAAACAATAAACTTTTTATAGACGGAAAACAATACGTCCCACCATTAAATACGCCACAACAAGCACAACCCACACAACAATCTTCCACAATAATAGATCTTTCGACCCAACAGGACAAGACGCAACCCCCTACCACCCCAACAACAAACACACAGGATGCATCACAATCACAAACACTAACAAACACTAGGTCAATATCGATTATAAACCAAAAAGATGCAAGTTCAAGCCAGTCCCTTCGTGAATCCTCGCTGATTGCTCAGTCTCCGCAGCCTGCTCTGCCTGCGCAACCTGGTCAACCTCCGCAGCCTGGACGACATGGACACCCTCAGCAATGCACTCCAGCCATCGTCGAACGTTACTCGGAAAACTCGAACACAGACAGTACACAAAATCATACCTTTCGTGGCTAGCAATGATATTTTCCGCTTGGTAGATAATTGTAAAAACAATAATTTTGTCAATATACTTCATTTAAATATAGCAGGCTTAATTAACAAATCTGATACGTTCACGGTCTGCTTGGAACAATTGGAAGATAGCAATGTAACCATTGATGTAGCTTGTTTTTCGGAACATTTCATGCTGAAGGAAGAAACTAAGCTTTTCTACCTAAAAAAATTTCATTTGGCCTCCAATTATTCGAGAAGGGTCAAAAGGGGTGGAACTGCAATTTATGTAAAACGGGGAACTATATACAAAGAAATATCAGACATTAACCACTTGTCCATGGACACATGCTTTGAGTGTTGCGCAATAGAGCTAACAACTCTAAATATAATTATAATTTGTGTATATAGGGTTCCAAATTCAGATTTTAATATTTTTATGAATCGGCTGCAACAAATGCTCAAAATTATAACCAATAAAAAAAATAAAAAAATCATACTATGCGGTGATTTTAACATCAATTTGTTAAAACGCAATTATCTTTCTTCAACTTTTGAACATGCTTTACTAAACTTCAATCTTAAACTTAAAATTAAAGATCCAACCCGACCATGCAGCGGAGCTTGCATTGACAATTTCGCTGATAATATTCGTGACTCAAAGAGCGTTATAGTTGATTTTGGCATATCCGATCATAGTGCTATAATCTTACAATGTCCGGTCAGGCACAATTATCAATATAAGTACTGGTATATTAAGAAGCGAGACTTTTCTATAGAAAATATGCACAAATTCAAACATAATCTCTCGAGCCTTAGTTTTTGCGATGTTTATGAGAGCAATGACCCCAATAAAGCATATAACAATTTTATTGACAGCGTAATTTTGCTGTTCAAACTATGTTTCCCCTTCAAACTAATAAAACTATCACAAAGAATAAAACCGCGTTGGGTTACCAAAGGGATTAAAATTTGTTGCAAAAAAAAACGTGAAATATTGTGGCGCTACAGGTCAAATCCCAATGAATCGAATAAAGCCGAACTAACATCATATTCTACCAGACTAAAAAAAATCATAAAGCTCACACAAAAAGCACAAAACAACAATTACATAAAAAAATCGGATAATAAATGTCGAGCTGCGTGGAATATCATAAAAAACCACAATGAAAACTGTCCCAAGCAAACCATTACGAAAATTGTCAAAGATAATAACTCTTTGTTAACAAATCCTGTAGATATAGCTGACAGTTTTAATGATTTCTTCATTGAACAACCAACGACACAAGTAAAATCCAACAATAATAATAAAGTAAAACTTTCCTTTAATGCATTACATTCCATGTTCCTAGGTCCGGTGACGCCCCAGGGTGTATATAAAATAATTAAGCAATTAAAAAATACAAACAGTACCGGATATGATGAAATTACAACAGATGTTGTAAAACAATGCGCTGATATTATACTGCAACCTTTTACTCACATTTGCAACCTAATACTTCAAACAGGAATCTTCCCGGACAGTCTCAAAATTGCGGTAGTCAAGCCATTGTTTAAAAAAAATGATAAAGAAAAAATAGAAAACTATAGACCTATCGCATTGTTATCAATATTTTCGAAAATTATAGAACGAATAATATACGAACAATTGTACAATTACTTGGAAAGCAAACGCATTTTAGCTAACGAACAAAATGGTTTTAGGAAAAATAAATCAACTTCCTCTGCTATCTACAAATTAATTAACACGATCATTACTAATATTGATAAAAGAAACCCAGTTTGTGCGATATATATGGATATGACGAAGGCCTTTGACTTCGTCAATCATGATATACTGTTGCATAAACTGGAGCAGTACGGAGTTAGAGGTGTTGCTTTGAGCTTATTTAAATCATATCTGACAAATAGAATGCAATGCACAAAGATAACGAAAATATGTAACACAACAAAACAAGAATTGGCTTACTACTCCACGATGAAACCAATATTGTCAGGAGTTCCACAGGGAAGCATCTTAGGGCCGTTGTTGTTTTTAGTATATATAAACGACCTCCCTCATCATGTTGAACATCCAATAGTCCTATTTGCGGATGACTGTACAGTCTTAATTGAGATGACGAATCCTAATACATATGAATCTGAGATCAATAGTGCACTATCATCTGTCGCGCAGTGGCTTGAAGATAATAGATTAAAGATCAATACTACAAAAACTAAAATAATGCAGTTTTATCAACCTCTCTCAAATGCAATGAATATAAATATAAATTATAATAATGAAACTATTGAAGATGTAAAGGTCATAAAATTTTTAGGTTTAGAAATAGACTGTCATATCGATTGGAAACCGCACACTGAGTCTTTATGTAAACGTGTAAACAGTTTCGTATTTGCTCTTAGAAAAATGTCGCAAACTTCAGACCGCAATACTGTTTTACTAGCGTATCATGGATACATCGAATCTATTTTAAGATATGCAATAATATTCTGGGGTAACTCAACAAACAAACTACTCGTATTTAGAGCTCAAAAAAAATGCATTCGCGCCATATGTGGCCTAGAAATAGACGATTCATGCAAACCTTATTTCAAAGAATTAAAAGTACTGACACTTGCAAGCCTATATATTTACGAACTGGCAGTTTTTGTTAAATCTAATCCGGAACTGTTTCCACTAAGATCGAATCCGAACGTGAGAAATACCAGATATAGACATGCAATACAAACGAGAGGTGGCAAAACTGCTTTATTAAGGAAAAGTATATTAGGCATGGCGTCCAAAATATACAATTCACTACCTGAAAGCCTTAAAGTATTAGAGATCCAAAAGTTTAAAAACATATTAAAGACAGAGCTCATCAAAGGAACATACTATACCATCAATGAATTTTTATCTGACAAAAACTTTGCCCGTAACCAAAAGTATCCCTTCTATTAATTTATTTTATGTGACATAATTTCAAATTAATGTGCTATAATGTAAATATATAATAGGTTCTAAGCTATCTAGATAATAAGTTAGCTATAAGACTAAATATTTGTACACCTATATGGTAGATCACAGAGTACTATATCATTTCACTGTCATCTGTATTATAACCTGTGTTTCACAAATAAAATATTACTTACTTACTTACTTACTTAAATAAATATTCCAAGACGTCTCCACTATAGCTTGTCTGGGCTATAACCGCGAAAATCGAAGTTCGTCAATTGCGGGCATTTTTCTCTGTCACTCTAATTACGTCTTGATAAGAGTAAAAGAGAAAAATCCCCGCAATTTGCGAATTTCGATTTTCGCGGTAGGCCCCCTGTACTCGAGCTGGCCGCTTGTCACTGCGTTACCGACTTTTTATAACAATTGGCTACTTGACTGTTTTTTGTAAATAATGTCAAACGATCTTGATTTTCCTGAGGATCAAATGTCTATATAGGACTCATGGCATTTAAGCAACACAAAGATCAGAAATGAGAGTTAAAGTCTGACGCCCGCACTCGACGATTGAAACGCCTCTAACAAAATGATAAGGTGATGTGATGTCACATCATATAAGTCTGTCCTAAATGTATGGAAGATCAAGGAAATTGCCATTTTGACCCTGAAATATTGCGTTTATTGGTATAGTTGTCGTAAAATTAATTTTTCAATAAAATGTAAGGAATCGAATGGTACCATTTTCTTTTCTATTTATGAAAGACAAAAAAAAAATATTTTTTGAGACTTCGGGGCCTTGTATTTTTTTATAATCTCAATATAATTTATTAAATTCCACTTTTCTATAATGGATGGCTCATTTTCTATCCATTTAACTAAATTTTGTTATAATATTCAACATGTGTCAAGTACCCAATTCAAAATGGCGGGAACCAATTAAGAGTCAATTGATACTCTTTTAAAAGCTAATCATAGATAAAAGTAAGAATAGTCAAAATACTTATATTTTGAGATTATTTATAAATGGCTTATCATTTATACATAATGTTCCTAACAATAGTATAGGAGTGCAATCGCTTATTTCTGTAGTGTCCACTTTTACGAAGCGTATTCTGATTGTAATAACAGGAACATGATCTGAATTTGTTAAGGATATGAGCTGTGAGTGAGAAAAGTGAAATATCTTGTACATAGTGGGCATTTCTTATACATTGAAGTGAATATTTCATCAATAATTGAAGAAACTAATCTCGGACATTGTTGTTGAATCATGTTATAAATATTAAACGTGTTTTTAAAGCGAAATAAGTGCGAACTACATACATATATGAGTGTCGATGTACCCACTCCGTGTCAGTGTTAATAGTGACTATTGAATATTTTGGCTTTGTATCTTTACTATTGAGTAAAATAACAATATAATATGATGGCATCGTCGTTTGTCTTTGGATGTTGCCCCAGTCGAACCGCGGCTACCGATGTTTTGGTGTGTCAGACGTGCCAAATAAACTTTCACTATAACTGCATAATCGTGACTAAAACTAACACACCCTTCGAGGAGCTAAGTGAAGCCTTTAAATCGGCATGGATATGCCCTACATGCGTTAGTAAGCAACCCAGGTCGGACAACAGAAACACACCCATTCGAAATGTGTCCAGTTTCCAGTACCAGTACACTCAGGGTGACAGTGACAGCTCCACCCCCACTACGAGTAATATCACGTTTAGAAAGAAGTTCAATTCCAGCGAAAATAAGACTAACCCGGCTGACGTGGGCTGCAACCCGGCGGACATGAGCTCGAACCTGACTGACGTGAGCTCGAACCCGGCGGACGTCAGCTACGTGAGGGAGTCTATGAAGGAGGAGTTGGAGTCAATCCTTGACCGTTTTAAGGCCAGCGTCATGGTGCTGGTTAACCAAAAAATAAATGATATGTTAGACCGACTTACCCGGGTCCAGACTAGCGTTAACCACCTCCAAAAAAACTATGAGGAGGTAGCCACCAAGATTGCTACCATCACAGCGTTGGAAACCGAAAACAAATCTTTACGCACAACAGTTATGGACCTTAGCACCAGGTTGACCCAGTTAGAACAACACTCAAGATCAAATAATATCGAAATTCAGTGCATTCCGGAGCACAAAGCTGAAAATCTAGTAAGCACCGTAAAACAAATCGCATCTATCACGAAATACAGTCTTAACGAAACAGATATTCAGTTGTGTACTCGTATAGCCAAGATAAATAGAGAAAACTCGCGCCCGCGGTCAGTAATTGTTAAATTTGGCTGTCAAAGAGTGAGAGATGGATTTTTAGCTGCTGTCAAATCTTTTAATAGAAAGGCATCATCTTCATCAGAGAAACTGAACTCGAGTCATCTCGGAATAGCAGGCGACAGAAGGCCCATATACGTATTGGAGCACCTGTCGGCGACCTTGAAGGATCTCCATGCTGCGGCGCGTGCCAGGGCGAAGGAGCTGAATTACAAGTTTGTTTGGGTGACGCAGGGACAAATATTTATGCGGAAATCGGAGTCCTCTAATTATATATTAGTTAAAGGTAAAGACACGTTGGCGAATCTGATATAATTAATATGTTGCATTATTTATGTGTCGTATGTGTGTGCTTAGTAATACCAATTCTTACCCAAACAACATAGGAATTTGTATGTGTATTACTCTTATGTACCTATCGCTTAGTGGGTACCTAAGCATAAGGGTCTCCCCAAACCAGTCGACGCGGAGTCGGCTTTCGCCGACTGTTTTACACCACACTATTCGCATTTAGCCGATCGACCGTCTCCGCGGTTGGACACCTGCGTTTAGCAGTCTCATCCTCCTTGCGGCCGTAGAGACGCCCGATCGCCTGCGACTTGCTATCGCAACAGTTGTAAAGCGACGGTCGGCTCTCCCGTGCTCCGTCCTGCCGTCGGAGACGTCAGACAGCACACGTACAGCCGTTGAGTCCGACGAACAGATGTAGGACAGCGGGTGATCGGCAATCGTAAATCTCATTTTTGGAGACTGGTTGTTAGTAACAACCTGAGTTTGAAATTGAACAGACCTGTAAGATTATTTTCCTTGGTAATTGTTACATATTATATAATAACCTGTGATGATGGATATTTTACGTAGACGGGCATGGAAAAAAAGGCTTACCAGCATTTTTACCGTCATCGGCTCTGTTCGGCCGTCGTCAGCTATGTTCGGCCGTCGAAGACGCTGAACGGCTTCCGCCAGCTCTGACCGGTCCTTATCGTAGGTACTCGGCCGTGATCGGAGCCGTTCAACTCTTTCCGGCACCGTACGGCGGTATAAGGAGATTTATGAATGCGAACGTGTGCGGTAGGCTGCAAACAGCGTCGTACGAATGCGAACAGCTTTACGGCAAAACGCCGTTTTCCCGTCGAAAGACGTCGTTTCGCGTGGGCCGAGCCGATTTACGACTTATTCGCTCTTATTGCGTTGACATAAAGCTTTTTCCGTACGCGATTTGCCGAAACGGCGTCGACTAGTTTGGGGAGACCCTTAGACATTGATGAAGCGGCGGCCTATGTACGGACAGAAAATAAATAATAAATAAACAAATGTAATAGTTAAATCAAAAACGGCAATAAAAAGTAGGTAAGTGAGAAGGAATTGAACTTTACTTATATACTGTTACAATGGACTTCCATGCTTAAATTCATGGTGACATACCACTCTTTAATACCCTTAAGCATGCTGACTATACCTACTTGTATATATAATTTATTTGTGTTTAAAATATAGTTATACCGAAGTCATGTATGTATACCTACTTGCATATTTGAACTTTTAACCACTACGCGCGAATAGTACCACAAGTAACTAAAACGCGGATAACTATAACTGCACCGTGATAAGGTTTAAAATTGCGTGATGTTCTCCGCGCGTGGTGGTTAACGCAATTTAACTACGGTGACTTGATGTTTATCTGTACGGGCTGGAGTAAATAATTGTAGATATCGTTGTGTAACTGGTTTAGCTGTAATGTATGTTATTGATTGTACGGTAACTACTTAAGTGTCATGATAATTAATTACAATTTAAGATAGAATTGGAGTATACTCATATTAAATTTAGTAATAAGTGTATCTACTAACCTACCTATAAACCAGAGCAAGTGTTTACATATTTTCATACGTTATTAATTGAAGGAAAAATAAATAAATATACTAATATACATACTTGTGAAGTCCTCACTTAAAATTACTTCCATCTAAAAGATTTTTTTTTTACTTCTTAGATGTAGTTCTCATTTATTTGCTTAATTTGTGAATGTCTAGACCGTTACTAGGCTACTATCAAAATGTTAAGGGTCTTAGGTCGAGCACTGCTGAGGTACGTCAACAGATTTTAAGTAAAAATTATGACATAGTGATACTTACAGAAACTTGGCTGAATGATAGCATTTTTGATTGTGAATTATTTGATAATCGATATGCGGTATATAGGCGAGATCGTGAAACCTCAAATTTAAACAACTCGAAAAAATTGGGTGGTGGTGTTCTTATTGCTGTTAATAATAAACTTGTGTTGAGAAGAGAGCAAGGGTGGGAAAGTGAGTGTGAGGATTTGTGGGTCACTTTAGAGATAAATTGTGGTGGGCAGGTAGACAGGCTAAGAGTATGTGCAGTTTATTTGCCTCCTCCAATCTCGAAAAAAACGTTAGATGAATTTATAGATAAGGCGAATAAAGTTCTAGAGAATCCATGTAAATATACAATTATAGTGGGGGATTTAAACCTGAGTGGTATAACGTGGACTGCTGATGCTTCGTATACTAAGCCTAATGAATATAATAACTGCTTGCTTAAAAGCACGTTAGTTGATTTTATGTTTTTAAATGATTTTAAGCAATTTAACGCGGTGACTAATTCGAGAGGCCGTATTTTGGATCTGGTGCTGTGTAATGAGGATGTTGTTAGAGTCTCGGAAAGCTTGTCTTCGATTAAACACACAGATGTTTTTCACCCGCCGTTAGACTTAATAATTAAGTTGCCTGGTAAAATAATACCTAGGATAAATAAGTCCAGTTCTAATTTTAATTTTCATAAAGCTGACTATGAAATTATTGTAAAGGAGTTAAATAAAATTTCATGGCACGACGTACTCGATAAATACAGCGATATAGATAAAATGGTAAAAAGGTTTTACGAGATTTTGCGTGATATTGTCAAAATAAATGTGCCCATGACTAAATATCATCGCAACCGTGCCTTTCCAGTATGGTACTCAAATCATCTAATATATCTTTTAAATAGAAAACACAAATATCACGTTAGATTTAAAAAGTACCAAAATCCACTAGATAAACTAGAGTTTGATTACCTGAGGGTTGACTGTGAAAAGATTATGAAAGCATGCTACAATAGTTACATAAATTCGATAGAAAAACAGATTAAGAAAAATCCTAAGTATTTCTGGACCCATATTAAAAACATGCGTAAAAATAGTTCAAATTATCCACCAGTTATGTTGTATGAGGACAAACAGGCTAGTAATTCTAGAGAGATTAGTAACCTGTTTGCAGAGCATTTTAGTTCAGTTTATGATGACAGCGACACGAGGAACCAACCAAATGTAAGTGGCGGGGAACTAGCCGAAATACTGATGGGAGATGAATCTGGGGAATTGTCTTTCACACAGTTTGAGGTTGAATTACAATTGCGAACGTTAAATGCTACGAAGAGTAAAGGGCCAGATGATATTCCCCCCGTATTTTTAAAAAGCTGCGCGAAGTCACTTTCTGTGCCACTTATGATTATATATAATGCATCTCTGAAAGCAGGGATATTTCCATCGGTGTGGAAACGAGCCAGAGTTATTCCGGTATTTAAAAGCGGCAGTCGTGAATTAGTTTCAAATTATAGGCCCGTTTCCATATTGTCTTCGATGGCCAAGGTTTGCGAAAGGCTGGTTTATGTTGCACTATTTGATCATGTCAAAAATATGCTCTCTCCTTATCAACATGGGTTTATGCCCAAGCGATCGACTTGTACAAATCTTTTTAGCTACGTCACCAGCCTTACGGAGGCTGTCGATGGTGGTTATCAAGTAGACGCGGTTTACACTGACTTTTCGAAAGCGTTTGATAAGGTTAATCACAAAATCTTAATTCATAAGTTGCACAAGTTTGGCATTGCAGGTAGTTTACTTAGCTGGTGCCATACTTACCTTCAAGGCAGGCCTTCAACTGTGGTAATAGAAGGCACTCAGTCTGACTGTTATATTGCACTCTCCGGTGTACCACAGGGGTCTAATTTGGGGCCATTATTTTTTAACATATTTATTAACGACATCACCTATGAATTTAATAATTCGACTGTATCGCTGTTTGCGGATGATTTAAAATTGGTCCGGGTAGTAAAAAATCTATCTGACGTCCATCTGTTACAAGAGGATGTGGATGTGTTGGTAAAATGGTGTAAGTCTAACAAAATGGTACTTAACCCCACTAAATGTTACCACATAAAATTTGGTCGGAAAAGAAACCCTATACCATCAGAGTACATTATTTTTAACGAAACTTTGCAAGAGGTCAATGAAATAAGAGATTTGGGTGTCATAATAGACAGCAGACTACGCTTTGTGCGTCACATAGATAAGACAATAAATGCTGCCTTTAAATCTCTAGGGTTTGTGTTAAGATGTGCTAGGGAGTTTAAAGAATGTTCTACAATGGTGACCCTTTTTAATTGTTTTGTGAGGAGTAAATTAGAATACTGTAGCGTTGTCTGGAATCCTACTTACAAAATACATATTGAAAGGATTGAACGAGTGCAAAAAAGGTTTACTAGACATCTTGCTTATCGCTGTGGAACAGGCTGCCAAGCATATAACGCTAGACTTAAACAATTTAAACTAATTTCTCTTAGTAGTAGGCGTACTATGCTGGACCTAATGTTCTTGTACAAACTTCTAAACGACAAGATTGACTGCATGCATATGGTTAGTCAGATAGGGCTGAAAGTACCGTCTCGTTTACCACGTTATCCTTGTGCCTTACTCTATGTGCGTCGTAGTCGAACTAACCTATTGGCTCACTCCCCTTTGCCTCGCCTGGCTCGCCTATACAACAAGCATGCTAATAATGTCCCTTCTTTGGATGTGTTTCACGACAGTGAAGCCTCATTTAAAAACAAATTATTATCTGTTGACAACCTCAGCTAGCTCGGCTAACTTGATTACTTTTGTGTGGAAAATTTATTGTTCGTATTAAGTAGATGTTTTGTTAATTAATATCATATTTATATTAAGGTCTTATTCTGAATCTTAACTTAAATAATGCATGCTGTGATTGCCTTTAAGTGGGGGATCAATTATAAATGTGCTCTTTTAGTATGTAAATTATAGTATGTGAATTGTATCTTCTGTTGGTGATCCTAATAAACAAATAAACAAATAAATAAACAAATAAACAAATCTTCATCTAGAAACAAACGACGAAATTACCTCGCGTTAGCCGCATTTTTACGGAGTCTAGCACAATCGTTCAATAATAATGATACAAAAAGTAGAAAAAGAACAATCGCTCAACCCCTTTGACGTCGGCCAACAATGATATTGGCGTAAGGCAGCGAAAACAATTTCTCTAGGGATGTCTCGACTCTCGAGTCAATACTACCGGGGTGTAAGCACAGTACTCGTAAACGTAACAATAGTTATGATAGCGCGTTTAAATAAAAACATACCTTTACAGTACATATGGGGCTACTTTATAGCACTAGTGCGAGAAGTAGCATATTACGTTACTGTGTCGAACATTTAAAGGGCCATATGTACTGTAAAACGTTGTACGATACATGTGCGAATAGGTAATTCGCAACTCGTGTCGATTTAAAACACTCCCTTCGGTCGTGTTTTAATTTATCGCCACTCGTTTCGAATTTCCTATTTTTCGCACTTGAATCGTAATGTACTATTTTAGGGTTCCGTAGCCAAATGGCAAAAAACGGAACCCTTATGTCTATGTCACAGCCACTTTTTTTCCGAAACTGTAAGAACTATACTGTTGAAACTTGGTAAGTAGATTGTCACAGAAAAATAGAAAAAAAAAAACAATAAATTTTGAGGGTTCCCCATACTTAGAACTGAAACTCATTTTTATTTTTTTTATATAAATATTATAGGACATTTTTACACACTAAGTCCCATAGTAAGCTCAATAAGGCTTGTGTTGAGGGTACTTAGACGACGATATATGTATATACTCCATAACTCCGTCATTTCTGAACCAATTTGAATTTATATATACACAGATTGGTCCCGTTTTTGTCAATCAGTTCTGTTCACCTAGTTCTGATGATGGGAACCATGAGGAATCGAGGGAACTCTTCAAATGTGAAAGGCATACTAACTAACTAACTAACTGCTTTGGCTCAGCGATCCAAAAAGAATCTTGGCCTCCGAAACGAGAGAACGCCACCTGTCCCGATCCAGCGCGGTTTCCTGCCATGAATTGGCATTCAGCCGACGCAGGTCCGCCTCCACGACATCACACCAGCGGTACCTGGGGCGCCCGATCGGTCGACGGCCGGTTGGTCGCCCCAAGTACGCTTCCTTGACTACGCTTTGCTTGAAAGGCATACATATAGTGATTTTTGTATTTTCTTTAACAAATCAAGCATTTACATTTAAAAAAGTGACATTTGATGAAGTGGAACTGCTGATGATGATCAGAATGGAACTCTTCAACGACGCATAGTACACGTTTGGCGATTTGTCCTCTTCGCTGTGTTTGTTAAGCAAATTAGATTTTCAAGACAACTTATTGTCAAATTCAAGTTCTGACGATGGGGTCCATGAGGAATCGAGGGAACTCCTCAAATGTTAAAGGCATATATATAGTGATCTTTGTATTTTCATCAACAAGTATTTAAATTTGTAGAAGTGACATTTGATGAAGTGGAACTGCTGATGATGAACAGAAGTCTTCAACGATGCATAGTTCATGTTTGGCAATTTGTTCTCTTTGCATGTTTGTCAAGCAGTTAGGTTTTCACGGCACATTTTTAAATTTCTACCCTATTTAGTTTTTTTAATAATTATCTGGTGCTTTATTTCATGCATGGTGTGAAATAATTTATCTTAAATACAGTCGAATACCCTATTATTGCGGGTATCTTACCAGTCAACCATAAGGAAATCTGAAATGTGTCAAGGTGGGTGCAGTGACAAAAAGAAACATGCTACCTCCTTTTCTACAGAAATAGGCGTAGGACGCTATCTTTTTAATTTCATTGTATGAAATCCAAAATCAACAATAATCGTCAGAGGACCGGTCTCCCTCATTGAAGTCGGTTTTTTTTTCACTTCTTCTTCACGTGGTATACTTCCCCTTCTAAATAAAAGCTTGTAAAATAGAGTATACCTACTGATTTTCAAACTATACACTGTGACAGTGTTACAGAAAATGGGGCAATAATATTCCGCCCTACCCAAATAGCGCTTCGTGGAACTATGTCCACGGCGATTAGAATTGTCGTTATGGACGACCAAGTCATTTTTCATCACACCTGCTCGAAAAAGCCGTTATTACACATAGACGATACGGCCCGTAAATCCTAAATTTCGAACTAGGGCCGTAATGTATTTTGCATCAAACTTTCTCTTAAAGGTGTTATTACAAGTAGGTGATGCGGTCCGTAACTTCTAAACCACTACGAAATTAGGCAGAATTTTTATTTATTGCTTCGAGACACTCCTCAACATTTTTTTTTGCAAATCATAAATTACAAAATCATAGTATTTATTAAAGATTTTTTACGTTATTGTGAATCAACATCAGCTTATTAATTATTCTCATATTTATCGTATAATTTTATTACCTAGCTTATAGCTCTATTACTACTTAATTTTTAAAATTGTATTTAAATAAATATCAAATTATCAATATAATATTTTTCCTCACAAGTGTGATGAAAAATATTGTGTGTGCTACAGGAACTTCCACTTTTGGTGTTAGCTGTAACTGTCAACAGGCAAAGATAATGCTTTATCACTCAGATAACCGCCAATATCTTGTCAGTCTCTCGAAACTAACTCCAAGAAAATAATATCCCTCTGAGACTAAATACCCGCACTATCTCCAAGATGAAAATCTCCGACCTCCAGCCATGACAGCTGGCTTTTGTAATGAAAGAATGGAAATATCTATAAATTTGGCTCAGGGACTTTCATAGTTACCCGTTATTCGATCGAAGAAGGAATGTGGGTATATTGTTAGTAACTATACTCTTATATGTATTTATTTGTCCCCTAACTAGTCCCAAATGGACAAAAGTTGAACTTTGTACAATGGAATGTTGTTGTTGTTGTTGTCCTAAAGCACCCCAGAGGTGCAAAGGGCCTTCACAAGCTCGCGCCACGGCTTCCTATCTTCAGCTCGTCTTCTGGTCTCGCTCCAGCTCAACCCGACCGCTCGTAACTCTCTTAGGACGGACCGTTGCCAAGAGTACAATGAGTACAATGGACTGTGCTCTGAAGAATTGTTTGACATGATGCCAACGGCCACTTTCTATCACCGCACCGCTCGACGTCAGCAGGGTGTTCACCCTCATACCCTAGACCCGCGGACGCTCCGGCTGTGAAATGAGCTCCCGAGGTTTTCCCGAGGGCATACAGTATGGGGTTCTTCAAAAAAGGAGTGTACAGGTTTTTAAAGTGTCTGCAACGCGCATGCGCACTGCACGCGCAGCGTCCATAGGCTACGGTGACTAATGACCATCAGGCGGGCCGTGTGCTTGTTTGCCGTCGGTGGTTGTATTAAAAAAAAGTTGAACTTTATTTATCTCGCTGTAAACAAATTATGAAATTCCCTTTCAAATTATACAGGTATATAAATCAGTCTGTGCGCAAGCGCGGTTCGGAGCGGGTGCGCGTGACGTTGCTCATTAAGTAAAAATGTCGAGTTTTAAAGTATTAAAATGCGCGAGTTGCAACATTGTAGTTAGCGAGTTGCTGGCATTCGTACAGCATAAAAGTGAAGTGATGGACAATGAAAGTATTATACGGATCTGTTCTACGGCCTTTACACCCGAGGAAATTGTGAACGCAAAGTCGTTACTTTTTGAATCCGTTACTGTGAACAAAAGAAAGATATCGCGCCGAAACCAGGGGAAATCGCAGAGGGATCTCGAGGACATCATTACGTTGTTCAAAGAAACTGACCCTGAGCTTATTCCGACTTTCGTAGCAAAAGATTTACATAAATTACCACCGGTAACGTTCGATCATATTGATGTTACCAGATTGCTCAAAGACTTACTAATTATGCAGTCGGATTTAAAAACTATTAAGGAGTCGTATGTGACGAAGTCTCAGTTGGAGGAGGTCAATAAGTCTCTTTACGATAGCAGGTACGATTTACGAAATGTAAACAAAAAACGCGGTGCATTTATGTTAAATGATATGGATAGCGGGCCGATCGGGCTGATTCATTGTGGTGATTCCGTATCATGTGTGGAGGCGAGTCCGCCGTCGGCGCAACAGCAGTCTTGCGAACTGGACACTGAGAAACATATGTCGTCTCGCTCGCTCGCGCTGCAACGCAATAACACACCCATCTCACCTGCACCCGACGACGGAGCTAGAGGCGCAGGCGTAATCGTAAACGAACCATGTGTGAAGAATAGTAATAGAATAGTCGATATAGAAACGGACCGCGCGGATCGAATCTTAATAACCCCGCCTTCAGATACGAAAACAACAAGTCTTGCACCGTTAAAGTCAAATAATTATGCTGCTATTGCTAAAAACGGGACCTGGAAAGAAAATAAACCGGATGAAGAATGGATGATAGTGCAAAGGAAGAAATTACGAAATCATTTTTTTGGAAATATCGGCAAGGCGAGCCCTAGTGAGAAATTTAAAGCTGCTATAACTAAAGTGCCGTTATTTATATCAAATGTACATCGAGATACAACTAGCGTAGATATAGCGGAATACATTAGAAACAAAACTAACGAAGTCGTAAAACTTGAAAAGGTGGCAATGAAGCGTGATAAAGGGTATGATGCCTACAAGTTGTTTGTAAACAAACCTAAGTTAGACGTGTTTTTGAATGATACTCTGTGGCCGGACGGAATAAAATTCCGTAAATATGTTTATTTCAAAAGCAGTAACCCGAATAACCGGGAGACTGCTCGCGATAGTAAAGTGAGAAGTCCCACCGCAACTTATGCCTAGTACACTGCAAGGTGATAATATATGTAGACTTTTGTCCTTCAATTGTAAGTCCATAAAGAGGTCTGTCGACTTTGTTAAGGAGTGTTGTGAGACATGTGATATCATCGCCTTGCAAGAGACGTGGCTCCTACCCCACGACCTACCATACTTGGGGAGCATACATAAAGGATTTGGGCACGCAGGCACGTCAGCGGTGGACACTGCAGCGGGGATCCTGCGCGGGCGCCCCCACGGTGGTGTCGCTCTTTTGTGGCGGAAGGATATTTGTCAATCAGTGTCGATAATCGAGTGCGATAGTCCGCGGTTAGTGTGTATTAAAGTGACCACCGGTGGTCGGCAGTTATTGATTATGAGTGTATATATGCCTGTAGACATAAGTGACAATTTACTCGAATTTACACAGTGTCTTGGAGAAATTTGTGCCATAGTGGAAACAGCTGACGTAGAATCTGTGATAATTTTGGGTGACTTTAATGCACATCCTAGCGAGAACTTTGGTAAGGAACTTTTAGATTTTTGTGTAGAGAACGGTTTAACTTGTGCTGATATTGTTAAGTTAGGTTTGCACTCTGATAGTTATACTTATATTAGTGAGGCGCACGGTTCTAGGCGTTGGTTAGATCACTGTTTAGTATCAGAGTTAGTGTTGAAATCTGTTGTTAATATTAAAATAAATAATGATGTATTTTGGTCCGATCATTTTCCGATGGAATTAGAAATTAACGTAAACATTGTAAGATGTAAAGTAAATATAAGTAGACCGCGAAATTATGTAATATGGGGTGAGAGGAGTTCAGAACAGGTGAGTGAGTATCACGACGCCTGCAACAACAGGTTGCGTGATATTGACCTTCCTGAGGAGCTCAGAGAGTGTTGTGATAGGAATTGTGACAATGTCGGACATCATGTGTTTATTAACCACCTGTATAGTAAAATAGTAGGTATTTTAGCTGAGGCGTCTGTATTAACATGTAAAAAGTCTGTAAAGCGGAAAGGAGGATATATCACAGGATGGAACAAACATGTGAGTGCGGTGCACAGGGAGGCGAGACTGAAATTCCTGGAGTGGGTAGCTAGGGGTAAACCTAAGTCTGGAAGTGTATACCATGACATGTGTGATAGTAGGCGCAGGTTTAAGTGTAGGTTAAAGTGGTGCCAAAACCACCAGGACCAAATTAAAATGGATGTGTTGGCCTCCCATCGCTCAAAGGGTGATTTTAGGACTTTCTGGAAGCACACTAACGCCCTTAATGTAAGACCTAGCCTACCAGTGAGTGTAAATGGATGTAATGAGCCAGCGGAGATAGCGCAGTTATTTAAAGATAAATTCAAGGTAGAATCACCTCTGGGTGCCACAGTACAGTCATGTAATGCTGAGTTTGGTGCTGAGTTTACCGTGTTCACATGTAAGGAAGTGTCTGAGGTGATCCGTCACATGACGCGAGGAAAATCACCGGGGCACGATGGGCTCAGTATCGAGCATCTGCAGGCCGCTGGCGTACACTTACCCAGAGTGTTAACTGTGCTGTTTTCGCTATGTATTGGTCATTCCTATTTGCCAGATGAAATGTTGAGGACAATTGTCGTACCAATAGTTAAAAATAAAACCGGGGACCTGTCAGACGCAGGGAACTATAGGCCCATCTCATTGGCTACAATAACAGCTAAAGTACTTGACGGTGTGCTGGACTTGCGACTTGGTAGATATCTAAATTTACATGATGGGCAATTTGGTTTTAGAGCAGGATTATCTACCGAGACCGCAATTTTAAGTCTAAAACACACCGTCAAGTATTACACAGAGAGGAGCACGCCTGTATATGCGTGTTTCCTCGACCTGTCTAAAGCCTTTGACATGGTGTCATATGGTGTCCTGTGGGATAAACTAGCATCGAGTAGGGTCCCGCGTGAAATAATAGATATTTTTAAATATTGGTATGGCAACCAAACCAATACGGTTAAGTGGGGGGCAGCACAGTCGGAAGCATATAGGTTGGAATGCGGAGTAAGGCAGGGGGGTTTAAGCTCACCAAAGCTTTTCAACTTATATGTTAACGGACTGATAGAGGAGCTCAGCAGAATGCCGGTGGGGTGTTATATCGACGGCGTTAGTGTGAACAACATAAGCTACGCCGACGATATGGTGCTGCTGTCCCCCTCTGTCAGTGCACTTAGGAAAATGCTGAGTGTCTGTGAGGCCTACGCGGTAAGACACGGTCTTGTATACAACTCCAAAAAGAGTGAAGTCTTAGTCTTCAGGTCAAAGAAAATGAACCCTCAGCATGTGCCTTCTATAGCTTTAAATGGTATTGACCTACAGAGAGTGTCACAGTTTAAATACCTCGGGCACTATGTGACGGAAGACCTCAAAGATGATCTCGATTTGGAGAGGGAACGAAGAGCATTAGCGGTCAGAAGCAATATGTTGGCTCGTAGGTTTGCCCGTTGTTCAAAACAAGTTAAAATCACCCTTTTTAAGGCGTTCTGCCAAGTATTTTACACGGGTAGCCTATGGGTCAACTACACGCTGAAAGCCTATAATGCTCTTCGTATCCAGTATAATGATGCCTTCAGAATCCTGTTGAGGTTGCCACGGTTCTGTAGCGCTTCAGGAATGTTTGCCGAGGCGCGTACTGACGACTTTTATGCGATCAGGCGAAAGCGGGTCGCATCTATTCTAAACCGCATCCGAGGCAGCGACAACAGGATACTGAAGGTAATTGCCGACAGACCAGACAGTTCCATCCTGTATACATGGGTCAAAATTATTAATTAAAATATTACGACATTTTTATACTTGTACCTATTGCTCTTTTGACATGAAATCATTATTTATGGGAATATGAATAAAAGTAGTAAATTTTGACGTTGTAATTATTATTCTAGTCTATTTTATTTTGAATTTGACATGTTAATATATTAATTATTTTTGTATTTATTATTTCAACTAATTTTTATTTTACTATGAATCATGATTTCATTGTTATTATGTCAAGATTATTAATTATTTATTATTCTTATTATTTGATTTTAATGTACTTACTAACCCCTAGCTATAACGATGGTACTAACAATTTATTATGGAATTCTAGAAGTTCTGAAATAAAAATATTTTATTTTTATTTTTATTTTTATTTATAAATATATAATTATGTTTGTGCGGCGAACGCCTGATACTCTAAAAATTTTCCAGCTTTCTCTGTCTTGAGCCACTCTTGGCTAACGTGCTCTGGCCACTCCTGTGACGTCGTCACTTAATCTCTTCATAGGTCTAACCTGAATCTGTCATTATGACTTTACACACTAACAAATGTGATTCCTCAATCATCAAATGTGATTAATCAGCTCTTTCATTACCTACTTGAAAACCTTTTTCATTCATTATTATAAAGACCATGCGCGTCTCCCATCTTCAATTTCAATATTTTCAATTTCGTTTATTTCACATATAAGCTTACAGTAAATAATAAAAAAAAAATGATAACTCATGACTTCATAAAATCGGGATGAATAGTCGCACTAAACTACCTAAATTCGCAGGTCATTCGAAATTGACGTCCATTCCATTGTGACGAACTCCGGAAATCGTGAATAGACGTTCACCTGAATCGGAATTGAAAATTGGCAGCTGACCGTAGCGAGTAGCGAAGTGATTCGATTAAAAATCTAATCATACGAAGCTCGCGCGAGCGCATATCTTATATTTGCTTATATATTGTTTATGAAAGAAAACATACGGAGTAAGCAAATATTATAAGCTTTTTTTAAAATATCTTGGTAAAGTGGGACGCTTTCTAACATAGATTAAAGGTGGTTATTTGGAGCTAAGCTCTTTCCTCGCGTTGCCCCGAATTTTCACTGCTGACCCTGGGGCGCACTTGGCAACAAAACTCAAGAATTGGCGTAAACTAGGCTTTCTAGGTTTCCTCACGATGTTGACGAAAAGCGACTGGTTAATATTAAATGATCGTACATAAGTTCTGAAAAACTCATTGGTACGAGCCGGGGTTTGAACCCGCGACCTTCGGTTATTTGGAGCTAAGCATGTACAAAAAATACCGCTGGCAAGACTCGACATAGTGGCATCTAAGCTGTGTTTATAGAAAGAAGGCTCATAATTGGCAAACGCATTTTACTTACAGTTTCCATTGCAATGCAATGTAGAACGCAACCTGTTCTTATTAGTGCCATTTGTAAGGGGATGTCGCAGAGCATTATCATTCGGGTCATTCGTAACATTTCATTTACTGTAACTTCTTTAGTATACTAGATACCTAAGTAGAATAAATAATCTAAATATCATTTTCATTGTTCCCAGGTACTGAACGTTAAAATCTACGAAGAAATGTGGGTCAACACTCCTGTAGTCCCCCGACCCGCCACCTGAATAACGCCATGACATCCGAAACCCCTCTCGATGCCAAAAAGAAACAGGACGCTAAAAAGGACTGCGCCAAATTCGCAGAAGACAAAACAAATGAACACAAAACTATAGAAGAAGACAAAAGAAAAAGATCCAATGAACTGATGAGGCTAGTCTACGAACTACCTGAAGAAATAAAAAAAGAAGTGACTGAGAATAATAATATGTTAAAAGAGAACCCACCAGTCATGATAGTCGAGATAACAGAACAGAATGGTTGTGAACCGGACAAAAAATGTGATAACGATTACCTTACAGAAATAGATTCTAGTCCAGACTTAGGCAATAGTGTCGTATATGACGTTTTAGCTACTAATGAACTCATAATGCACGCGGAGGAGTATAAAGAAGTGATTGTGCGTTCTTCGCCTGAATGTGCGGATGAAGACTTGTTAGAGTTAAAGAAGTTGATTGAAGCTAGTCCTAAAGTGTTAGAGAGGTATGTTAGGGAATGTGCGAGTAGTGAAGAAGTGAATAGACTGCATAGTTTGACGTCTACTGGGCCGCTGTCGCCGCGGCAGCATCAGGCGAGGAGTACGTCGGTTACGTCAGACCTGTTCCAGTTATGGCTGTCATCATCGCCTGTTAAGGTGAGTGATACTTGATATAAAATGTATGACATGAGTGTTAATGTAAGATTTCGAAGTATTTCATAGTGAAATATGAAGTGTCGTAATTGGAAATGCGAATTTACTAGGATATTAAACCTGGCTTAAAGATGATTCTAGATTCTCTCGAACGGTCGGAGTCGAGGCCGTGGTGCCCGACACTTCATTTTCTGTGAGTGTGAGTCATTCTTTACTTGGCTTAGTTTCGTTAATCTTTTCGCCGCCACATCAATGAACTAATAAAGTGTCCTCAACGACACGTCAAAAATTGCTCGTATACAAACCTGACCAAAACCACGACTTGATATGAAGTCGTGGCATGTGGGGCACGAAATGTACTAACAATATATCAAGTCAATGGCGGCGAAAAATTTAAGAATGAGCATACAGTATATATCGTTGGGAGTTCAGTCCTGCTCGCTTTAGACACATTTTGACAATTAGGTGTCACTACTGCAGCTAATCTTTTGGCCTCGCCAAAAAGCGCATCCTGGAACCAAAGGTCCTTCACCAAGAAAAAAAAGAAGAACTGAAAGTTAAAAGTATAAGATATTCATATACAGTGTGGAAAAAAATCATGGGCCTTGGAGGAAAAGTGCCTTAAAACCTTAAGTTAGCTCATTTTACTGAAAGGAAACATTCTCTTATTTTTAGAAATAAAGAAAACTGCATTCAAAGACTTTTTAAATTGCTTATCTCGCCCGGGAATCGAACCAGTGTATATGTCAAACAAATATTTAGGTATAAAACCAAACCTAAATGTATCCTTAGTATTGCGTGATACGGAATGACGCAACAGTCGCAAACTATTCGTATACACGTCACACGTCACTACGATACCAGACAGCATTTGTTTTATTGCCACTTTGCATTAGCATAGACAAATAAGAAAGCATAGAGTACTCACTCCATACATCAGTTTTCTTACCAAAGTACAAAGTGCTTATTATTTTCGTAGCTGACATCTAGCGCATTTGTCAATACCGTTACTTGACACTAGATGTCACGAGTGTCGCGACTGACGAAAAGTGTATTGCTCAATAATTCACAACTAATATTATGTGGACTGAACGAAGATGTAGTGACAAAAATTGAGAAAGGTATGTTGAGATGATTTGGACACGTGGAAAGAATGAGTGAAAGAAGGTTAACAAAGAGAGTGTATAAGGGAGAAGTAGAAGAGGGAACTGGAAGGGGTAGACCTCGGCGGACTTTCTCTGTTCAAATCGGGGAAATCCTGAAGAAAGGCCAGGTCAAGAGCACCCTAAACCGACGAGCGTGTATGAGGAATGTCATGAAAGTGAAGGAAGCTAAAGAGGTATGTCAGGGTCGTAGCAAGTGGAAATCCGTGGTCTCTGCCTACCCCTTCGGGAAATAGGCGTGATTATATGTATGTATGTATGTAATATTATTAGTAGGAGTTGCAAATAGAATTCCGATTCATCCAGTTATAATATTAGCTGAAAATTCTTCTGCTGTGCACATTGTTAGGTATCTTCTTTATGCATTTCGCTTTCGCAAGATATAACTACATATACTAATAAATATGCAGGGGTCTCCAAATGGCGGACCGCGGTCCAGATCCGGACCACCTATTATCTAATCAATTTTTTTTTTGCTTATTTAATAAACTGAAGTAGAAACGGACCGCGATGGTCATTTTATTTTAAGAACCGGACCCCTGAAGAAAGTAATTGGTGACCCCTGACCTATTGTATATTTTCCATATAATCAGTACTCGGGTAACTCCTAATATCAAACACCGAAAATATTTATATTATCCTTCATACGAAATTGCTAGAATACACCTTATGCTTATGCAAATGTAATATTTTAGGGTTCCGTATTCATAGGGTAAAACGGGACCCTATTACTAAGACTCCGCTGTCTGTCCGTCTGTCACCAGGCTGTATCTCATGAACCGTGATATTTAGACAGTTGAAATTTTCACAGATGATATATTTCTGTTGCCGCTATAACAGCAAATACTAAAAAACAGAATAAAATAAACATTTAAGGGTGCTCCCGTATGGGGTTTTGTGTATACAAAACGTGATTTTTTGCCGTGTTTATAGATCATGGCACGGAACACTTCGTACGCGAGTCCGACTCGCACTTGACCGGTTTTTATACCGGCTATATTAATGCGAAAACATAATTTCATTTCATATACCCACTAAAGTAACTATACAGTTAAACCTAACCTAAGTAGTTCAATGCTGCGTTATCAGTGAGCAGCACTTAACACCTGTTGAGATAAGATACAGCCAAGTGAATTAAATTGAGCCTGCCACAATCACAAAACATTTTCTATGAACACTTTTCCAATATAATCTGATCCCTATATTTTTATAAGTTTGAATCACGGGTAAACATCATAAAATAAAGAAAAAAAATCATCAAAACATGTCAATCAATCAATCAAACATTTATTCAGCAAGACGCAAGCAGAGGGAAGGCCATTCGTTTCATTAGTTTCGTCGTAGAACCTAAATGGTCACGCACTGTGCGGTTCAAGAGGAACTTCCTCCCGCGCACGCTCCGGTTGTGGAATGAGCTACCGGGTGTGGTTTTCCCGAGGGTCTACAGTATGAGGTTCTTCAAAAAAGGAGTGTACAGATTTTTCTGGAGTTGCAGGCGTCCATATACATAGGCTACGGTAACTGCTTACCATCAGACGGGCCGTATGCTTGTTTGCCACCGTCGTGGTATTAAAAAAAGAAAAAATATAGTTTATCGCTTTTGAACATATTATAGGGAAGTTATGGTATTGAAGTGGATAAAACGTTTTTATTTCTCTCTTATCAATTATCTACTTTATTTTAGACTCTGACAAAGCTAATTATATATTTACATTTATTATTTGGCATTGGCAATGACAAAGTTTGGATTGTCGTCATTAATGTCAAATTTCAATGAAAATGTGACATTTATAATGACACCGCCTCATTCTATTCAAGTCGGTTGAAAGTTAGCTTAGACGGATTGTAAGTACAATTGCCATCAGATATGTCGGAGCGGCCGAGGTACTCAAAAAAATCTGAACACGCACTCTAACGCCTTGACAATTGAGGCGTGTTCAGATATTTGTAAGCGCCTTGGCCGCTACGATATATGTGATGGCGACTGTACCTAGACACAATCAGAGCTCAAACGTATAGTGGTTCTGAAGAACGAAGTCATTGGCAGTGTTTTAGAGTGCGTCCGTGGTTAGAGAGCACTTCAGTACTAATAGAGCGTATCGAGTGCTTGGAACACAAGTGTAGGTACTAAAATATTACCTATGTAACAAATGCCTTTTTCTGTGTGTTTACATATTTACTAGATATTCTGCGGTTAAATTCTAAGGTTAATTAAAACCCTCTATTTTAAACTCCTCTACATGTGCAACCTTTCCATCCTAACCCACAGTCGAAAGTCAAGGTTTTCCAGCAAGTGATGGAGCGTAGTATATTAGGAGTACGTAGAACTGATCGAATCAGAAATACGGAGCTACGCTTCAGAACTAGAGTTTTAGACCGCTAAGCTTGAGTGGGACTGGGCTGGACATGTCTGCCGCATGCACCCGGAAAGGTGGGCCAAAATGGTTACAGAGTGGGACCCACGGAACACCATAGATGGTGTAGGACGGGGCGCTGGCAGACCGAAAAGGAGACGGCGAGGCTTGGACGCATTCGATCCAAGATGGTGGGAAAATGCCAATGACAGGGTCGAATGGAGGCCTTAGTCCAACAGTGGGAGACTAAAGTGGGCTAACAAAAAAAACGTATTATTAACTTACTGTCAACACTCATGAAACTCCTCGAAAAACAAACCGCAGGTATTCCATGCTATTGGTATTATTCCATTTTGATCACAGATTTCAGAATCTAACATGGTGGAGATGGCAGTCACGAGGACTAGAGGGCCTACACACTGTTCACACACTTGCCGATTTATCTATCTCAGTATTATATATATATATTTATTAATTAAAACATGTAACACGCACATACCCTCATTTTATTTAATGTACATCTGCTGTGACCTGGGTTCCGGCAGAAAACCAGTGCTTTACTCGAAAGAGTGAAGAGTATCACTGAGCCGTGACCCTTTTGTCCTGCTGCAACGCACACAGTATGTAGGTAGGTACTTTTATTTTATTTTATTGTTTATTAATTATTCCTATTTTGTTGTCTCAATTTTCTTTTGTGCCATTTTTATTTTGTTCCTGTAATAATTTGTGTTCTTTATGATGATTTAAACTTTATATTGTGTGTTTTTGCAGCTGCCAAATAAATGATTTATCTATCTATCTACATACACAAGGTACTTTTCTCAGGATATTCTTTTGAAAGTTTCGGATTAGGTTACATCAGGCTCAAAATGGTCACGAAAAAATAATCCTAGGCTTTTCCTTGAGTTTTTCATTCACTATGATCTTTACAAAGGACATCAGCGCCCAATTACGTTGTACTTTGCAAAGGACATAGACAATCGGGGACGTTTTATTACGAATCGTACGTCTCTTTGCAGCATTGGCTGTTATATAGAGGAGTTCCTAAATGACTCGAAATTTGAGTTTTCGGGAGATGATTCATACGACGATCCCATGTTTCTTCGATCTGATAACAATTTTTTAGATTCAAATATCTAACAAATGAGGTCAAATGTGAAAAGGCGAGCATTTATTATCGATAAAATCGATTGCTTATTTAGGGACGCGCCGAATATTCGGTGATAATTCGGTATTCGGCATATTCGGCCAGTTTTCCGATGTTTGTTTTCGGACTTTCGGACAAATTATTCAATTAAAGTGTCCAATATTCGGCAAACATATTTTAGCAGGTTTGTCTTGTCGACACAATGTATAATTTTCTCGAGAACTTTGCAATGACTTCTTCCATCAGGTTACGCTTTCCCGTTTTCATTAAAAATTAATACATGTGAAGAGATATGTTGAATCCGTAGAATGTTTTAGAGAATGTTGAAAATTTGTGAGTTCGAGAGTCCCTTTCCTTTGACACAGAATAATTAATAGTACTACCGTCAAGAAATGACACTTCCTTCAAAACCGAAGATTGACACTTGACAGCGATTCAGAGACGAATTCTGCTATACCTTTCTAATGTATGGTTATCCCTTTCGGTCATTTAGGGTTGTCAAAATTCAAGTCATTATCTTATCTGTGATCGCGCACGTATAGGGACGGCAAGCTGTGCCAACCCTAATAATTGCTCGGAGTCGGAGCAACGCTGAGCCGAACGGAGCCGAGTAAAGCCGAATGAAGGAATGTCACCCTTTGATAGGTTTTTTCTAGGAAATTGCCTACGAGACAATTAATCTTTAACTGCTAATGTAATTGATGCGTTTTAAAATGGTTTATTAGAATGATAGAGATGAACCGAATTATTCGGCCGAATATTCGGTTCGAAAAGATCTAAATCGGACATTCGGCAATATTCGTATTCGGACTCCATATTCGGCCCATCTCTAGTCTTATTCCAATTAATTTATAAAATCCCAACATTCAGGCATATTCAGAATTGGGAATACATTACCCAATCAACCGTTAAATTGAATTAAATTTTTCACATCGCCAGTTTTGAAATGATTTCTTTATGTTCACATTGTCACAAACACACTTTACCAGTTAGGGTGGAAAATTGCTTCTTAAGAGGGAAGAAAAGCTTTGCAATACTAACGAAATAGTATTGAGGAAAACATATGCTATCCCATGCTACTTTTTTGATGAAATTTCCATTTCAGGAGAAAACGGTTTCCACTAACCAAATCTTAATAAATCACTTTGATTTTGATGTCAATCGTTACAGCATAATATATTCTTGGTTTATGAATTTACTTGTAACTAAAGTAACTTGGAATTTTACGGCGTCATTCAATTGACCTTTCCTTTACGTAAATCAATTTGATACCCAATTTGAAGACCTAAGGTGCTTAGCCGACGTGCCAAATTCGAGAGATCTTTCGCTCTCGGTATTTTCCACCTCCATGACTTAACCAATCGTAACGAACTTTTTGAGAACAAAATGAGAAAAAAAAAATTTCTGTTTCTGGCCGTTTTGATTTTTGCATGTATTGTTGATTTTGTATGCTAGGCGTCTGTTTACGGCGCATTTATTTGGTCGTTTTTAGCGTTGTTTGAAGTAGCTCAGTAAAAAAAAAAAAACAAGTATATAAACAAAGCAAAACGTACAGAGAATATAAAAAATATCTGAGGTCAAAATCCAGAGAGGAAAATGTCGATAACGTTTGTATGGATAAAGGACCACTGAATGTATCCTCTTCACACACGAATTTAGTCACTCACGCGACATGTTTCGTAGAGTTCTCATAAAAAACATACTTAAAAGAATTTCCTTCAAAGCTACAGTTTTTTCACCCTATTTTCTGAAACAAAATATATAGATCCGAGCCAAATAATCTAAGAGAACGGCGAATCTTGTCGTACTCTATTTAAAAGGCGCATTGAATTAACATAAAAGGTTTCTTCACCCGGTTTGGGGCGTTATGGCCTACTGTAAAAAGTTTTTTTCTGTTTTTCTTGGACTTTACATGCAAATGGGGTACAGTCGGCCGAAACTGATTTGACGAGAGTATAATACACGTGTAGCCATTAACATAAATATATCTAAGGATGGGCCTTACGGGCAATAAAAATTGGGCCAGTACAGCGGTGTCACGCACACGAATTCGAGCCAATCGTGCAGTCTAATAGTGTAAGGTGTACGCATAAAAAGTATAAAAACCACCGCAAATCGATGTTCAGTTAAGCCGTTTGTGCCACACGCATACTAGAGGTCAAAAGAACATTTTTCACTCGCAGTTCCTAAAAACAATATCTTAGGAGGGGAGTGGCAAGTCATTTATTTTTATATAAAAATAAATTATGCGCGGTTAATAATAAAATGCGTGTGCCAAATAGTCAAACTGTACATTGATTTGCGGTTTTTCTTTGATATAAGGCTCGTGCGGCGTCCACACAACGCGTTTGGTTGATGAGTTCGCATCACGCGCGCGATTGGTCGCAACTTGTTGCTTTAGACAACACGATTGGCTCAAATTCGTGAGTGGCACCTCTGAACTAGCACCATTCTTAGTGCCCGTACGGCTCATCCTGCGTCTAGCCAAACCGGTACTCGACTTGCTCTAAGTGACGTTTTGTGTTGATTTCCATTTGATGTGGGAAACATTGTGACTTGTCGAATTGCTATTCACGACTTCAAGTATCAAGTAGGTACGGTCAAGGAATTTATTTTCAGTACAATTTCGTACATTGTCTCAGTGACAATAGCATGATCATGTAGACTGTCACTGTGACAAGGTACGATATGGTACGAAACTTAAATTCTTTGTACCTACTTATACAAGGAGTTAAAAAGAGGCGGACACAACAGTAGAAAACAGGAATCGTCAAGTTTAATATAAGTACTTAAAGCCTGACCAGTAATTATGGTCACGCAACATATTGCGGAATTTCATTGGAGCTATTTTTTTTTTTGTAAACTGGACTGTCGCCCTATACATGAGGCGGGAACATCAGGCGTTAAATGTCTCGATAAAAATACCTTTTGTTATAGTAGTAATGCTGCAATACTGCTGAAGATAAAGATAAAGATATTTTATTATTCAAGTAGGCATATTACATACAATGCGCTTATAAACGTCAACTAAAGCTACACCGGCTCTAACCCTACACCTCTGACCCGAGAAGATTTAAATCCCCCCTTAATTGGAGGAGGCGAGGACCGGCAAGCAACTCTGCGACGTAATGCAGTCGGAATCGAAACGTTACCTTAATGCAACTGCAGTCGACATACAACTGTCACAATATTTTTCTTTACTGAAACAAATATCAAATGATATTTCATACGTACATACGTCCCAACATTCTCATTGGTATCTACGTGGATTTACAGCCACGACCAAAGCTCGCAACCGGTTTACAAAATACCAGTAAATACCGGTTTATTTCGGTTTTCCTCCGAACTTTTATAAGAACGCGAACGTTTTAAGAATAAATAAATAAATATTATAGGACATTTATTACACAAATTGACTAAGTCCCACAGTAAGTTCAATGAGGCTTGTATTGAGGGTACTTAGACGACGATATATTTAATACCTATATAAATATTTATAAATTCTTAAATACATAGAAAACACCCATGACTCAGGAACAAATATCCATGCTCATCACACGAATAAATGCCCTTACCAGGATTTGAACCCGGGACCATCAGCTTCGTAGGCAGGGTCACTACCCACTAGGCCAAACCGGCCGTCAAGAAGGGGAGATAGGGGAGCATTGGGCACTTTTTTACTTAAGTCTCAATAAAAATGCAATTTTTTAACAAAATCTACTTTTTACTCCTAATTTTAGTAGCACGTATATTTGGCTTCAATTATAACGAAGAACACTTATACAATTATAACCAGTCACAAAATTGAAAGAGATTTTCTGAACACTGTCAAAAGTGCCCAAACCTCCCAATGGTCGGGTGGTTTGGACACCTCAATGGGAGGGTTGGGCACTGTATTAAATACGCTACTTAATGGTAAATTACTTGAATATTAAATCATATAATCATAAAAACTTGCAATAAAATCAACAAACGATCAACTTTTTTAAACTGTAAGTACTCAAAACCCTCTTATCCAACCTTTTGACTCTATTTTATTTTTAGTCCAATATTCTGGTATTTTTTTATGTATTGCACATGCATAGTCATAAGTCAACTGACGCGTTTGCACTTTTGACGGTCGATAATTCAATTCAGATGATGTTATGAGATACTCTGACAGTTTGGCTTCTTCATCTTCAGCGAATATTTGGCAAGATATGAATTTAGAAGAAAAAAAAAGAAAAAAAAACATCTTTTAAAGTGCCTTGTTTTAAATATCTTTGGAGATTTGATCGAGGTATGTCGTATTTATTTGCAGTCGCTTTAATCTTTGTTCCCTTTGTAATTTCTTCTATGGCACGTAATATTATATATTTAGGGATTTCGCGTCGCTTATTTTTATTTTTAAAATCAAAGGATATTTTTCTAGGAAAAAAAAAATAAAAACACAAATAATAATAAAACATCAAAAGTATTCAAATTCAATATTTCCACGCAAATTAAATCTGTTGAAATAATTTTCTTTTTACAGCGATTGCCGAAACAAACAATAGTGACGGGAGCATTGGGCATGCCCAAACCTCCCTTTAAAATTTGTGCTCAATGCTCCCCATCCCCTCATTTCACAAATAAATTCAAATATGTTTTTTGTAGTCTAATGTTTTACCTTAATTTATACGTTAATATTAGCTTTCGTAAACACATTACTAGAAGACAATACAGAAACTTACGGCGTTTCGCAGATCATGTTGTTATTTTTTTCGAAATCACATCAAAATATTTTCTTTTGCACGCACGAAACGGTCGATGGCATGTGACACTGACAACTAATCAAAATGGCAGATGACATTAGCCTGAGCGGTGTTGCCAGTTAGTAAGCTAAACTACCACAGTATACAAAATTAAGTAGCTTCCATACGACCCGACTTACAAGGTGGTGCCCGAACCTCCCGACTGCCTAATGCTCCCCTATCTCCCCAACTTTATTGTAACATAAAAAACCGGTTTATTCGACGAGTGCCGGCCTGGTGTACCACGTAAACGTTGACACCGACATAGGAAGAAACCGGTTTTTATTGCTCTAACCCGGAACCCAATTTGAAAAGAACAGTTCTCATAAAAACCGGTATAAAAATATCGGTTTTTCCAGCGAAACCGAAATTAAAAGGTTTTGCGGTTGCGGTTTGGAATTTTATCCGGTTTCCGAGCCTTGCCCACGACCAATGGAACTCCTGCCCTGCCTAAACCTAAAAATACTTACACAAATCGTGAAAACACGGACAAAATGTTAATAATATTCATATCGCATCGAACAAAACAAAAGTACCTGACCTTTACAGCTAATGGCGGTTACACCCTTTTAACTAAATTCTAATACAAGTAGGGAAGAATACGTCTTAAGCGCCAGCAGGAATAAGAAACCTTTTGAATAAGATCTAAATTAGTCCCTCACAGATTGAATTCCTTTGTCGGAATTCTGAAGATGGCGCGAGCAGAATTTTAGATGTGCCTCTTATCAGAGACATGCAAATCAGAAAGGTTGGTAGTCTAAACCTAGAATTGCATTCGTCATTGTTGTATCGTGAACAGGCTAGTTTGTGCCCTACTAATATACAATTTCACAATAGTATTTTATACAATCGTAGCTTAATAAGTGCTGAGTTGCCTAAGTAAGGTACGAGATTGAAAAGCTTGATTATATCACTATTGTACACATTACTTTTTCTATGAGTCATCTAAAATAATATTTTTTTTTTACTATAAAACAAAAATAATTAATGAAAATTGGTTCGTATCTCAGTAGACAAAAATGTAGTACAAAAGACATAAACGCGCATTGAATGAATATCCTCATGAAATAGTTGCCGTGTATGTATTTTCTATGGAGCGCGGCGGCACGTGATTGGTCAAATTCTTTATAGTTGACTACAGCGTATCGAAATGAATATTATAGTTGAGTGGGATCCCATACATGAAAAGTACGTAATTATAGATAGGTATACGAAATCTTAATTCAACCATTCGGTAAGTAGAGAAACACACTGATTAATACACACTTTTTTATAGCCTCACCGCGTATATTTTTTTGTTGTCTAAATATCTGTATGTGCTTAAAATCCTGTAACAGTGTTGAACCACTTCCCGGTGTCTGATTGAGCTGAAATTGGGACTACTTCCGTATTCTCGATGAGAATGCAAAAATATGTCAACATAGAGCTGATCTGATGATGCAGTTGGACGGTAGCCGAAAGAACTCTTCGATGGGAGAACGAAACAAAACCAATTGAGTTTAGACGCATTTGAAAGATCTCGAGAAGTACTTGATAAATATACAAAGGAGAGGAAGTACAGTCGGCTATAAAAGTATCAATAATATTTGTGAACGTAACTTGTTTTGCAAATGTAACCCCAAAAGGTGCCGAATCATCTTTGGTTATGAAAGCATTACGATTCAAGGTAAATTTTCAAGGTAAAACAAGGTACAGTCAGCATCAAAAGTAGCGGATGAAACAACGCGCCAAAAGTACCTATTTGATATTCCGGATAACTTTTCCAGATATAGAAAAATTTCTAAAATTCGCGCTCAAAACTGTATCTTTTACAGTCTTAGTTGTAGAATATTAAAGACATCACTGTTTGTCAAGCTATTACAAGATGAAACAGATACTTATGAAACGTTATTTGATCCGCTACTTTTGATGCTGACTGTACAAACAAGCACGTTTTACGATTACGTTTCAACTTTCAGGATGACAAAATTTATAATCATAGTCTTATATTTCTCTTACTTCTTAGACTGAGGTTTTTTACACATAAAAAAAAATACAAAGCACATATAAACACATTATAAAAAACCTAACCTAGGGTGCCGCCAGCAGCGGGGCAGGGCCCAAGCTGCCGGTGGTCAGGGCCGCAGAGAGAGGAACCGCCGCACTATCCGCGCCGTGTCCAAGATCACCGCCTTCTGCATCTGACACTTGATTCAACCACCTAGCGAGAGTCTCTCAAGGTGTAGGTCGAGACTCTTCGCTATGAGACCGTTCGCTGAAACGACTATTGTGACAATGATCGTCGAATCAACATCCCACATGGCGGTTATCTCGTGAGCCAAGTCTTAGGTACTTGCTAGACTTGTCCTTCTCGGCTTTCACGAGATTCTCATCATGGGGGATGGTGATATCGACGAGCACGGCCCGGCGTTGCGATCGATCTATTATTACGACTTATTGGCTATAATAGTCCTGTCAGTGATAATAGATCGATCCCAATAAAGCGTGGCACGACCATTTTCGAGAACTGGCGCAGGTGAGTACCTGTAGTATGGTACTTCGCGGTCCACAAGGCGGTATAGAAGAGCAAGTTGCTGGTGAATAATTCTGGCTACGATTATGTCTGTGCAAGTACTCGCCATTAGCAAGATGAGAACAACCGGAAATTATATGCCTGAGTGACTCTCCGGGACGGCGGCATGCCAAAGTCATTATTATTATTATATCCGTGGGATGTTGACTCGACGATCATTGTTCTGATAGTCATGTCGGCTAACGGTCTCCTAGCGAAGAGTCTCGACCAACACCTCTCGCTGGGTGGCTGGATCAAGTTTAGTGTCAGAAGGCGATAATTCTTGGACACGGCGCGTATAGTACGCCGGTTCCTCACTCTGCTCTACAAATACATAACTTTTTTTTTAATTTGAGTTCCAAAGGCAATCATGATATAGCCATTGCATTCCCGTTTAGTCGATGATGTCAGATGTCTTCACAAAGACTTAACTTTGATAGAAATTGACGGTCCCAACTATCCAATAGTCTCTACCGCGATACGTTACACCCGTACGTGAGGGCTGTTTGATTATCAGAAATTGTTAAGTCTCCGGGACCCCAGAGGTGTCATGTTGTTAAGATAATTGTGATTGGTAATCTAGGCACGTTTGCAATATTAGTTCTACTTTTAATACCATGCTGATTACGAGTAGCTATGGGACTGGTTATTGGGGGTGAGGCGTTTGGGGTATTTAGATGAAAAAGTATAGGTACTTTAAGCAGGCTTAAACCTAATATGCTTTAGCTTGCCTACAGTTTTGGCGAATTAAAAAACGTTTGTACTTACAGATAGAAGGTTGTCACAAGATACTTACTCTAAGTGTAGATGGGTCAAACACAATTCAGAAAAAGGTCATTTCTGTGGACAAAACAAAGTACTGAAAAAATGACCCCGCCTGTAAGGGTACAGTCCAAAAGCTTGTCTGTCAAGCGAATTTTTTGCATAAAAACGTCACTGACTAATAGATCCGATCCGTAACTAATCTAGGTCTATTCATAACCTGTTATTAGAATCAGAATATCAGGCATATTTGATTCTCTTAACTTTTTAATGTCTACAGGAAAATCGCGAACGAGTTAAGCATACAATAAAATATGTATGACCCAGATGGCTACCAGGCTAATGAAAATTTGGCGCGCTGAGTGATGAGGTAATGACATCACCCTCGCAATCCGTAGACAGCAATGTTTTTGGTTTTAAAACGTCGTATATGCCAAAAGGATCGTGTATTTATAGCCTTACTGTTGGTCGTCGGCATTGGCTTTCCCTTTTCTCATTATTGTACAACAAATTGTATCAAAGCTGTGTATTCTGTAGCCGTTGCTATTTTAAAAGAGACGCTCCGGGCATTATAGTTTTTACAATATTATATACTCTCAAACTTAGCAGTAATGTTAAAAATACTATACTCATCAAGTTTTTGTCATAAAAGTACTAATGTAGAAGTACTAGTGCTCGACGCTGCACTAGTACTCGACATGGGCACTTTATGTCAAAGTGACAAGGATCAAGTTCGAATAAAGAAAAATCTTCGTTGTTCAAATTTAACCTATATTTCCATGAACATGTCGGTGACATGTGCAGCGTCGAGCACTAGTACTTCTACCTTACTTATACTCTACAAATACGATTTCATTTCATTTCATTTCATTTACTCACAAGCAATTTATACAACGCATTTGAAATTATACATAAAAATAGGCTATCATAAAAATAAGTACACAATAACATAAGTATACAACTATAGCAAAAATAATTTACTGATAAAATAAAACAACGCGAAAAAAAATTTACTCTCCCATAAAAATTTCAAGGTCAGACAGCCTAAATGTATCTTCTCTTCTCCTTCTTCCTCGCGTTGTCCCGGCATTTGCCACGGCTCATGGGAGCCTGGGGTCCGCTTGACAACTAATCCCAAGATTTGGCGTAGACACTAGTTTTTACGAAAGCGACTGCCATCTGACCTTCCAACCCAGAGGGTAAACTAGGCCTTGTTGGGATTAGTCCGGTTTCCTCACGATATTTTCCTTCACCGAAAAGTGACTGGTAAATATCAAATGATATTTCGTACATAAGTTCCGAAAAACTCATAGGTACGAGCCGGGGTTTGAACCCGTGACCTCCGGATTGCAAGTCGCACGCTCTTACCGCTAGGCCACCAGCGCTTTGACAGCCAAAATGTATGAAACAGCTAATTTTTTTTTCGCGACTTCGGGGTTGGTCGCATAGTAAAAGTTGCTCAGTATGACCTATATATGCACCCCATAAATTATTGCAGGTGACTAAATAAACAGTCTGTATTATGTTGTAAGATAAATATGGACTGTATAGATGGCTGCCAGGCTAATGAGAATTTGGCGCGCTGAGTGATGCGGTAATGACATTACCCTCGTAATCTGATTAGACGGCGATGATTTAGCTAGAGAAAAATCGTGTATTGCCTCTAAAATAATAAATTTACACAAATATTAGTGTGTTATAACAATAGGTATTATATTTCTAAACATCATTTATACAGTGCTATGTTTACGATGCTTGATATATTAAATAATCTTTACTTAATTAAGTTGTTATTTTTTATCTATTTTTCAATTTGTTCATGTGTCTGTATATTATTTTGTCTTTTTCCTTCTTGTCTGTTACCTTTCGTGATTTTTCTCACTTGATGGTCTCATCGGAAGATCAGCGCTGGAAGCCACCAGCAACATGCTGAGATGAGGCCATTTCGTGGCACTTTATACTTTCTTTGTTTTTGTTATATTATGTTGTTTGTGTTTACGAATAAAATTATTCTATTCTATTCTATCCATTCAATATGAAACTCATTTGTACTCTAAGTACGTATGTCAACATATACGTTAAAACTTTTTACGCTACGATGTGCAAGTTATCATTGAAAGTTATTGTACCAAAATGTAAGTATATATTTTTTACCTGTCGGTAAAATGTCCAATTGTTATGCGAGATTATTCTGATATTGCGAAACGCTTCAGAACCTTCAGATAACGCCGAATTTTTCCATAAAAAGTAGGTCTTTGTTTTTACGAGTTGATAAAGATAAAGAAACGTATCTCCCTTATTGCTATCTTAGTTTGAAAGCTGAAGATTGTGTTGTAGGACGCCATTTTTATGATAATTTAATTATCAATCGTCAAATTTTGTCAACTTTTTGTATAAAGCCGTTCAGCGCCGTCTTCATTAGCTGTCAAATTCGTGAATTGATTTATCTAAAGTCACAATCATCAATCATCACAGCTCAGCAGTGGCAGCATGGTTCCATTTTTATCGCTTGTCACTATGCCCGTCACTTTCGCACTTACTTGTTGGAACGTGACAGGCATAGTGACAAATGATAAAGAGCCGACCATCTTAGCCCTACAGCTCACGACTAACAAAATCTCTGTGATCAATGTAAATATCAGAAATGCATACTTCGCTTACTTTCAATACCAAATATAGGGGTATCGGCCCCGAATATAATTTCGTTCCTTTTGTTGTCGAGACCCTTGGCCCGTGGGGTCCGAACGCGATTCCAAAAGACGCTACTGGTGATCGTAACAGCTTCCTTGTACAAAGAATTAGTCTTGCGATACAGCGAGGAAATGCTGCCAGCATCTACGGCACCATGCCGCAGGGAGATAGTTTTTAGTAGTATATTTTGAGATTAGTTTTATTTATTTTACATGTTTTTGTTTTACTAACAATGTACGTATGTATGTTACTTTGTATGTTTGTACGGGTCAAATCTTGCAAGTTAAGTTTGACCCACTTCCCGGTTTCTGATGAAGCTGAAAGTCGGGTAACAATGCAATATTGTGGTACCTTCGAGCTGATCTGATGATGGAGAAATGAGGTGGCCATAGAAACTCTGTTATAAAACAACGCAACCTACGTCTGAGTCATGGATTTCTATGTATTTGTATATATTATATATATCGTTATTTGTTATAGTTGTTATCTTACATTGGGAGTTAGTCAATTTGTGTAAGAATGAACCCATAGATTTTTTTTTTGTTCATCACTATGAATCGAAACTTTATTTGAGTCATCGGGTGACTTGCACGGCGGTTACACTACAAAACTAAGCATATAAATAAATAAACTATTGATCTGTAGACCTCGCCAGGATAGCCTTAAACTAAATTATGGCTCCGCCATTTTGAAAAGAATCCAAAGCTCACAAAATTTCATGAGAATCGATTGAAAATTGCGACCTGAAGCAAGCACCCGGGTACCGGGGACCTCGGTACGTCCAAAAGAGAGGTATGGGCATTGTAGAGGTAAATGTCATCTCGCTTTGTGTGGTAGGGCACAGCACAGCGAATGTCATTACAGGTCTAGAACAGACCCCAACTGGGGAAGTACCCTCCACCTTACAGGAAATCGCAGCCAAATAACAGTCATAGTGTTGTGTTCCTGCCGGTGAGTAAGGTTGCCAGAGCTCAACGAGGGTGCGGAGTATTAGGGTCGGCAACGCGCATGTAACTCCTCTGGAGTTGCAGACCTAGGTACATAGGCCATCGACGTAGTATAAAACAGCAGTTCGCCCGCTAACACTCGGTCAATAAATAATTTTAAATTAACAATGTTTCCTATAAAAGCATGTCCACAATTTGTCAAATAGAAGTCACACTGGGCAAGCCACGGGCGGTCTTAAGGCTTCATGCCCGTGCTCGCTGAAGCCTTTGAAACAGGTACTCATGTCTGAGCGAAATATACTGAATTTTCCTTCTCGGGAAACCATTTTTGCCGTATAGTTGGATATTTTGTAATGTGAATAGCGAGGTGCTTGTAGAGAGTAAAGTATTTCAATTTTGTCCACTACTTTAAAGCGTAAAGAGAATATTTTATACAATTTTGATATAGTAATAATAGAGAACTTTTCAGCCGAGTACCGTGTTTTGGCAACGAAGCTTGCTGAGTTGCCTAAGTAAGGTACGAGATTGAAAAGCTTGATTATATCACTTTCTTTCTTCCTAGCGTTGTCCCGGCATATTGCCACGGCTCAATAGCCTGGGGTCCGCTTTGACAACTAATCCCAAGAATTGGCGTAGGCACTAGTTTGGCGTAGGCAAAAGCTTGATTATATCACTATTGTATAAAATTCTTTTTCTATGAGTCATCTAAAATAATAATACTGTAAAACTTAAATGTTATTAATGAAAATTTGTAAGTATCTCAGTAGACAAAAATGTAGTACAAAATGTATTTTTTTTATAGTTGACTATAGCGTATCAAAAAGAATCTTATAGTTTAGTTGGGAGCCCATACATGAAAAATACGCCATTATAGTTTGCTATACGAAATCTTTCAAACATCGACGACAACAGTCGACGAGTAGAAAATATATATGCATATACCTACATAGATTTTTATAATCATACCGATACGACCTTTATACTTTCAAGAACACAGCGTACTTCCATCTTAAAGGCCGGCAACGCTCTTGTAATCCCTCTGGTCTTGCAACTTACTGTTTTGGGAGACGGTAATTACCCACAATCAGGCGTTTCGCCTCCTATATCATTGAAAAAAATCATAAAAATTAACCATACATTTCTCTTAGACCAGTGAAAAACCTCATGCAGGTACTATCAAACAACGATTGATATTAAACATAGATGACAAACTGGCTTTTCAAAATGACCCCACACACATTGTGCCGAAGCGGGCGGGGCGTCAACTTTGTACCGCGGAGGCTGTGTTTTTTTCGTTCGCTGCTATCCAAGGACTGGCTACGTCACTCAAACTCTCAGTACCCGTACCATGAGTCACTGACAGTGTCAAAACTGACATATACGCTATCTAGAACGTAATTTACTTTCTATACATCTCGCTCGCACTTATATGCGAGTACAAGCGAGATGCATAGAAAGTAAGTTACGTTCTCGATAGCGTTTATGTCAGTACTGAACTGGTGGCAGCCACACAGTAAGTTGTCGATACAGTTCCCACGTAAGGTCTAACGTCAGTTCAATAAAGCCAGCCTTGCGGTTTCAAGCCTTATATAAACAAATACCCGCCCGATTTCCATGACAAACGGATCAAGTACGAGAGAATGCTGCTCAAATATATATTTGCCTTGCCTGCCACAGTGGCTGATGTTAAAACAGTAAGATGTTTGGCTTCCAACGGCCAATATTTCTTTGTGGTAAGATTGACTATCTTATCTTACAATAAATAAATCTTATACCTTTAAAGGAGCAATTCTTGTATATATATATTTCCGGGATCTCGGAAACGGCTCTAACAATTTTGCTGAAATTTGGTATATAGGGGTTTTTGGGGGTAAACAATCGATCTAGATTAGTCTTATGTTTGGGAAAACGCGTGTTTTCGAGTTTTCATGCGTTTTTCTTTCGACGCAGAATATGGTCGCTAATTTCGTGTTGCCGGCCACTGTCCGTCTGGTCCAGCGGGTTAAGACGCGGACTGCTAAACGAGTGTTACGGGTTCGAATCTCGCCCGGTGACTAACTTTTGTTTTTTTTTATATGTTCAAGTTTATATATATATTTTTAATTTTTATTGCTTTAGACAAGTTTAATTTAGTAATAAAATGTAGTTAAGATTATCACCTATACACCACCATATTAAAATAAATAGTTATAACCGAGCAAAGCTCGGTCGCCCAGGTACTAAATATTATAGGACATTATTACACAAATTGACTAAGTCCCACAGTAAGCTCAATAAGGCTTGTGTTAAGGGTACTTAGACAACGATATATATATAATATAAATATGTATAAATACTTAAATATATAGAAAACACCCATGACTCAGGAACAAATATCCATGCTCATCACACGAATAAATGCCCTTACCAGGATTTGAACCCGGGACCATCAGCTTCGTAGGCAGGGTCACTACCCACTAGGCCAAACCGGTCGTCAAAATGGACCTAGAAAATCGCGTTGAAATATACCTAGTAATTATGTATAATGTGATGGCAAGAGTATTGGCATAAGTGTATAGATCCTAATATCTCTTCACGGACACCGCATCGCCTGGGACGCAGTTTGGAGACACGAACTTGCCCAGCATCCGTGAGCCCTCTCGGCCTATATTTACTTGACCCACAGGAATGAAACTGGTTACTGCTGGATTAATTCGGCTGAAGGAGTTGCCGACTTGTTCGGGTTGAACCCTACTGTCGCCTACGGTACTCCAGATCCGTTGCTCCTACCGCCAATGAACACCGTACCGAAGAAGTCCTTATACCAATACTCTTGCAATCTGGATCTAAAGCAATAGACGAGGATGCAACTGGGATAAATGGTACTAATAATAAAAGAGATTAACCATCAAATTGGTGTATTCCCATCTGTCCCCGCCTCAAGCCCCGTCTAAGGCGGTAACGTGTGGCAAAGATAATGGAAATACACGATCGCATTTGTAAAGAACCCATAAAATTGTAGTAAGTAATAACCTACAAATACTTATAAATTGTGAAGTTAGGTATATTTTTAAGAAGAAGAAGTTACATTGGTATTTTATAAATAAAGTCTTTTTGCCTACATACTTCATTTTCGCTGTTCGTTATTACACTCGCTTCCCTACTATATTTCCCATGTTTACTGTGACTTTAGAAGCGCTGAGCATACATACACAGTTTTCCCCTTTGTTCGATTGCTCGCAACTCTCACAAGCAAACTGCCAGCGACTGCCATTTGGTATGCAGGGTGCTTCTTCAGAGGATTCCAATATTTTACCTAAATAAATATGTTCAATATGTGGAGAACAACTAGTCGGAATGCGGACCTCGGGCTCCGCAGGGGATGCAACCGGGAATGAACCGTTTTATTTATATTTGCCCTGTATCTGCTATATGTGTATTGATGTGTTGTCTGAACAAATGATTTCTATTCTATTCTACATTTTGAAATGCTCACTACATTTCAAGTTTCAAGCATCTTTTTTTTTTTATACTACGTCGGTGGCAAACAAGCATACGGCCCGCCTGATAGTAAGCAGAATCCGTAGCCTATGTACGCCTGCAACTCCAGAGGAGTTACATGCGCGTTGCCGACCCTAACCCCCTCCCACCCCTCGTTGAGCTCTGGCAACCTTACTCACCGGCAGGAACACAACACTATGAGTAGGGCTTAGTGTTATTTGGCTGCGATTTTCTGTAAGGTGGAGGTACTTTCCCAGTTGGGCTCTGCTCTAGATCTGGAATGACATTCGCTGCGCTGTGCCCTACCACACAGAGCGAGATGACATTTACAATGCCCATACCTCTCTTGTGGACGTAGTTTAAGGACGTACCCGGGTCCAAAACGGGTATCTCATTCTTCGAAGCCGTCAGTAGTTTTGACTTGATGTCAATGTCAATATCTGTATAGTTCGTGCCATCCACGATGACGGGCAGATTTGTCAAATCTAACCTTTAATAACATGACAATACGGGTCAAGGCACGCGTCGTCGTGAATGGCACGATCTATATTAAAATGGCGGATTTAACGTTCTAATCGCAACAGTAAACTACTACTTAAGGTGTCGTTAAGATTCAGACTACACTATCATTACTGCTGCAGTATTACAGCGCGACATTACTGCTGATTGCATTGCTAGCGCAAATTGCAAAATTCCGGGCATGCATTGTTACCGCGAATTGCATAATTCCGGGCAGCAACATCATTTTGACGTTAGCGGCAGTAATGCAATCCGCAGTAATATCGCGTTGCAATACTGCAAGAGTGATGCTGGTCGAACGTCACCTTTACCACCCTTTACTGTAACATTTCTGTTTTGTCTTTTCTGCTGCGGTATCAAGTATCAACGCCGTTGATGGCACTGACAATTTCCTTGATAAAAATGAGTGACGGGTTGAAATTTCTTGGCAGCCACGAATGTCACTCACTTTATCAAGAAAATTAACAATAAATAAATAATAATAATAAATATTATAGGACATTATTACACAAACTGACTAAGTCCCACAGTAAGCTCAATAAGGCTTGTGTTGTGGGTACTTAGACAACGATATATATAATATATAAATATTTATAAATACTTAAATACATAGAAAACACCCATGACTCAGGAACAAATATCCATGCTCATCACACGAATAAATGCCCTTACCAGGATTTGAACCCGGGACCATCGGCTTCGTAGGCAGAGCCACTACCCACTAGGCCAAACCGGTCGTCTAACAGTAACAGAACTCTCTTCAAGCCCGAAGTACTAATGCCGACAGTAAAGCTGGAGCTCCCATCGACATGTAACTTATTACACTTATTGCACGCAGCCGAAAAATATAGGGAGCGTGCATGAACTGTAGGAAGCAGCACAGGAGCCGTCAGATTTTTGGCGCGAGGCGTAAATGTGATGTTTATTGTTCCGATGTAGCCCACAAGATGGCAGAACCTACTATGCACAAGAAAACACGTGACGTGTAAATGTACATGCTTATGGTTCCGATTCAGGCCACAAGATGGCATACCCTCCAACGCGCACGGCCCCTATAGTAATTTCAAAAACCGTTATTTGTATCTTCTTGTACATAAATCAAGATTGTAACATTTGAAAACTCCAATAACAATAAATTTGAAACAATATAAAACTCAAGCGATGAAATTGAAAACTTTTAAGTCACAGAGTTGCAGGAAATGGCAGTAAAAGGCAGTAATAGTAAATCAAGAATTGGTGCAGCTCAAACAACTTGGTGTGAATTTAGTGCCTATAAAACAGACGAGTATTGTATTTATTTATTTGAACTTTATTGGACTATGAAACTAGATAAAAGACACTTTGTTTTTCATGGCAAAGTGACAATGGTAGATGTAGATAATAAGAATGATAACTAAATTACCACCAGATGTACTGATGATTTCTTCAAGATAGCTTTTGATCTGTAATTTGATTTTCAATCAGGACGAAATTTTATTAGAAGTACCTAAAACAAATTAAATTATTTTCAGAAAATATTTTAATGCCACGAAGCATTCTCTACCAGTCAACCTTAAGGCTAAGCAGAGAGATTGTGAGCGGTGCTACAATTTCAACAGTAAAAGTATATATAATATATATATATATAGATATTAGATATATATATATAATTTTAAAAAAGACGATACTTATGAAGCTAATAAATAAATACATTCAGAATCTTTCATTCTGCTAGCAAAGAAAGCACGTAATGATTTTTTTAAGCGAAATTATTTGGCGCATTTTTGATGTTAAAAGATAGTCCATTCCAAAGACGCTCCTTCTCACGGTGAAGAGGAATGGACAGAGACATATTGTCAGAAGAGCGGAGTTGACGGTCGCGGGTAACGCCATAATATTGAAAGAAGGATTTGGGGTATTCAGGAGAATATGGATCGTTAAGCACAGAAAAAAGAGTTGAAAGCAAGCAAATATTGCGTCGTCGACGAATGAGAAGCCAGCCAAGTTGTGCGCGAAAAGAAGACACGTGATCATATTTGCGGAGGTAAACACGAAGCGAATGAATTTATTAAGCAGGCGCTCCAATTTATCGAGAAGCTCTTCGTTTAATATGGGGAATAATGGCGACCGTTACAAAACTTATTTGACTTTGTCATGCTACTTACACCTTTATACGCCAAAATCTCCAATACCTATATGAACTTCGTAACTTCCGACAATTTCATAAGGCTCAAGGATTAACGTATTATTATCAAAGGGCATAAGCACCATAGTTTAGCGGTGAGCATTAAAACCTTTTGTACGTATAGGGATTAAAGGGGCTTACACACTGGCGGTAATTGGCTCGCGAAGCCCGACGTTATTTAGAACCTTGCCAAGATGATATTCTTGTTACTTGTGCAACGTCTCAGGACCCGTGTAAGTGGGACTACTGTTTTACAACAACGACACTAAACAAACACGTAGTCCAATGACTAATGGCTGCTCTACATGATAGGCCATCATACCAGCTGGACCAGCGTTGTGCCGTTCTCAAGAACGTTCTCAATTGACTATTGGAAATATTCTCGAGCGGAAAGGAAGAACGATCTCGAGAGCGGCAGAACTCGTAGAGAGGGTAGCTAGTAATATGCACATTGAAAATGCACTCCGACGCGGCCCGACTACAGCTGGTCGGTGGGAATCGTACATATTTTGTCAATATATTAGACAGAAGCATCAAAGGGTTTCCTAGCACTGCTACACTCCTTTACCCAACCGCATTGTAACCATAAGCGCCACTTGCATCGCACTAACCCGGGGTTAACTGGTTAAACCGTTAACTCAGTAAGTAAGTAAGTTAACCAAGGGTTAGTGGGATGGTGCAAGTGGCTCTTAGAGTGGTTTAGCAGAGACAATGAGCCTGCAGGCGTTGGCGACAGCAGCCGTGTAACTGGGTACGATTAAGCGTAATTAAACTTTAATCAAATTCACGGATAGCTCGTTTCTATCGCTAATCGAGGTGCCAATTTGTTCGATCCGGGTTTATTGAGTTAGTACCTACATATTATAGTATTAAGTACATACCCGGGGGTATGTCTTTAAACTACGTACAAAAGAGAGATATGGGCACTGTGAATGTCATCTCGCTTTATGTGGTAGGGCACAGCCAGCGGATATCATTCCAGATCTTTCAGAGCCCAACTGGGGAAGTACCTCCACCTTACAGAAACCGGCAGCCCAATAATACATAGTGTTGTGTTCCTGCCGGTGAGTAAAGTTGCCAATTCTCGACGAGGGTGCGGAGTGTTAGGGTCGGCAAGCGCATGAAACACCTCTGGAGTTGAAGGAGTCCATAGGCTACGGAAACTGTCTACCATCAGGCGGGCTGTATGCTTGTTAAACACCGACGTAGTTAAAAAAAAATGCTTTGGTCTAGACATGGTCATATACAGAATACCCTAATCCAAATGGGAGTGAGAATGAGATCATAAGCGATAGCTCAATATGTTCTTAAAAACTAAGAAGTCCAATTTAGAAAATAAAAAACATTAAATAAATTGTTTGGCTAATCCGCCACATAATTACGTGCAAACGATACAGACGTGGTGAATAGAGCGTTTTTTGAAAAAATGCCACTTGCATTAATTTTGTACTTTTTCATAAATTTTGTGTTTTTTCTACTCAGAATCAAGAGCTCTTTCGATCCTAATGGGATAAAAAAATGTCCTAGAGTTTTTTCCTATTGTGTGTGTGGCGGTAATGAACAGAAATATTGGGACGCTTTTTTCTCCTATAAGGATAAAAAGGGCTCACGATCCTGACTAGAAATCACCCAAGAGTGGCAAAAAATGTGACGTAAAAAAAGTGTCAAAATAGAAACGGTCAATAATCCTTTCCCATCGTATTTTTACGGAGACGTACGAACGTGTCATGCTTTTTCAGTCAGTCTTAGTACAAAAAGTACTGATGTTGACTGAAGTAGCATGACGAATACAAATGATTCAGAGAAAATACGACGGGAAAGAATCATTTACTACATCTGCACTTGCGTATTTTTTGTTTGGAAATAAATTTTCCTCCCTCTGACAGCAAAAAGAACTTCGAAAAAAAATATAGCAAAGCACTACCAAAATTCTGAAACTAACAACAAGTGTTTCGCCTCTATGAGGCATCATCAGAAGTCGCTGGACATGTTGACGGCCTGGCGTCCGGCAACGGACTGAGCAGTTCCGACTGGTGAAACATATTTATAATCTAGCCACCTCGGTCACCTCCCTTACTGTACAAGAGTGAGATGCCAAAATTCGTAATGAAGGCGATATATCAGCCTAAAAGAGTGAGATGAAAAGATAATTAGAATGAGATAACGCGTCTCAGCCCAAATGATGCAAGCGTTGTTGTTGAAAAAATCTGACCAACATGATTTCGAACTTTTGTTTCACGCGGACAACCGATTACAATATTTTTGTTGAACGTTTGGAAATAAAATTTACTTCTATTAAAAAATAGTTACCGCTTGAAAACGTCGCAAAACGCAGACGTTCAACGATACCGTGACCAACGATAATCGGAAACAAATCGAGAGAGTCGTTTGAAAATGCGTTCGAGAAGCCTTAACGGTGATCACATCCGACTATGCAAATGGGAAAGCATAAAGATGAAGATAAAAGATTGCTGCTTCAAACAGTAATTAACAATAACATTATACATAATAGAGTGATGTTACTATAACTAGCTTAAATCTAAAATAGGCCCTTGAGGTTTACACTTGGTACAATCACCAAGGGTGCTGGCGACATTTCCTCGTTGTATCGCAATACTGATACGTCGTGCGAGCAAGCCGCCAGCTCTTCGGTCACCAATTACGTCAACCAGACGCTTCGCGATTTTTGCAAACAACTTGTGCGCGCTGGGACCCCATGGACCTAGAGTTTCAACGCCAAATGGTACAAAATGGTACTTTCAAAATTAATTAACTGCGCTAACAGTAATTTATATTGATTTAAGTGATCGTAGGGAGCCTATCGTAGACGGGTTTAAATAAGTACGTTTCCCTACTTGAACGGGTACAATTTCAGACCCTTACGCACGGGTACAATTTCAGACCCTTACGCACGGGTACTTCGGAGCCCTTTAAAAAGGTGTTTAGATTTCCAAGTGGATGTACGTAATGTGATTTATTTGACGAATTTGTGAGGGTAAGGCCAACACATTTTTTACAATTCTTTGCCTTTGTGACATTTACCCGTATATTTACAACTAAGTTACATTTAAAAAAAAAAGATCAAATATAGGGGTCTCGGCCCCGAATACGATTTCGTACCTTTTCGCGTCGAGACCCTTGGCCCGTGGGGTCCGAATGCGTCTACACTATTCAAGGATTTAGCCAAAAAATTAGCAGACGCTACCGGTGATCGTAGAGCTGGCAGCTTTCTCACACAGAGAATAAGTATTGCGATACAACGAGGAAATACTGCCAGCATCTACGGCAGGCCGCAGGAGATTTAGATTTTAAGTTTTATAACGAATATTATATTATTGTTTTTTTTTTTTATATACAAATAAATATCTATCATTAGTTACATTTAATTCATGTTCTAAACATTAATAGTATATTATGCAACGAGGAAGTGAAATTTTGCAAACGAGTTCTTTAGATGCACGTCAGCAGCAGGCTACCCCTGGAGTTACACACAAGGTTATCATCACACATGTGAAGAAAAAACTAAATTTGAAGCAAAATCATTCTTAAATACGGTGTCATTTCAAACATTCGTCCGCCATCTTGTCATTCTTTGACAGGTTAGGCATCTAACGCACATACCTATCAAAAAATAATTTAGACGGCTATTAAATTAATAAAATTAAATATTTTTTAACAAATTTTATAAACAATAATAATAAATTATAAAAGTCAGTATTTTAAAAGTAAAACTTATTTATATCGACTTGGTTCGTATGGATTATTGACACAATTTAATTTTTTTTTTCACAATCCATAACTCCCGCGGTAACATTTCTCCTTCAGTATACCTGCATAAAATAAGATCTTTTTCCAGCAAGTGTGATGAAAAAATGATACTTCTGCTACTCCAATTTAGACCTTCAATTCCTAACCACGTCCAACTTCAAATACCCAGACAAACGCAACCAATTGCACTAACATTTATGCTAGGGTAAAGGCACCTATTACCGTGGTAGTTAAGGAACTTTTCAAAAGAGATCCAAAAATTAAGGGTATCAATGCTGTCTAACAGCCAGGAATATTTTTTTTCATCAGAGCATTTAATGAACTTTCCGTTTCACACGTTTTTGGATTCATTTTGGGTTATTATATGTATTAAAATATTTTTTGAAGCCAAAATGACCAAATCTTCTATTACCGTGGCAAGGGACAGACTGTGATTCTATTATCGCGAATTGAGCTTTCATTACCGAGGGTACAATTGGCATGATTTTTCTGCACTCGTTAATAGAAATCAAACTCAAAATTCGAAACCTAATACCGAGGGTTAAAACAATAATAACGACGTGGGTTCTGTATATTATTTTTGTGTCATTAACTTTAATAATGACACAAAAATAAAAAATAAAACTATAGGAGTATGTTTAAAAATAATAGATATATTCGAAGAGATTATAATTACACTTTGGCACAATCAAATACTATTAAATAGTTAACTTACCAAGTACCCACGAGTACCTGTATAACAAGTTATAAGTTGAATGTTTTACATGTAAAACAACAAAAATTACTATTAGTAAAGTTTTACTAAGGACGTATATGACAAATAGGCCTGCCTGTTATTAAATAAAGTAATTTTAAATGCTATAAAGATTGATAAGAATTTGTCTTACTGACATAATTAGCTGCACAAAAAAAAAACAAGTAAGTAACATTTACTCATAAGGCACAGCGTAAATTATAGTCGAAATTTTATAAGCTGGACGTTTACCACCTGAGTGAAAGTTTACCACAGTGAAATGGTAAACGTCCACCTTATAAAATTTCGACTATATATAAAAACATGAAAATTTTTAATTCTAATATTTTTGATAAGGTAATTAAGTTAAATAAAGTCTCTCACATATTATGTGTTATAATTTACCCGTTTATAATTAACAAATCACAGTACTTTTCTTATTGCTGATTCTTATAGCTTTGGACTACTGTATAAATAAAATTATATAAAAAAAATCTAATCGGAAATGTCCGGCAGTTGGGTACCCTTCCTTGTCAGAATAATAACTGAATCAGAAAACAGAAGAATTTAAATCTGATAATGATAACTGAAGTCTAAATTTTATCAACGAAATCTGTACTTGCGGTACCCTAAATGCGATATTTCAATACAATACCAAATAGTCACTCGGTAATAGATAACTTTTTAAGAGCCTATTACCGACCCATTCGATATTTTTCTGGGTCGGTAATAGATTTCTATACATTCTATTATCGAGGGTAATCTGATCATACCATCGGTAATAGGCTTAATTTGGAGTTTAATTAAACCTAATTCCGACCCATAAAAATAATAAAACACAGATGGTTTTTCAAATCAAATCAAACACGTATATTACAAGCTTCTTGTAAAGACAAAATCACATAACTGGCAAGTAAATTTTAGGTTTTAACTCAAAATAAAAAAAAGTTGACAGATTAAGGGTTCCCATAGAAACAAGGAAATCGGTGCTGAAGTTTTTGTTAAAAATTAAGGGTTAGTTAAATACTTTCCATACCACGGAAATAGCTCTTTAATAGCGTGAATAGATCAAGATTGGAATAAATAAAAGAAATTATAAAATTGATAATTTGTACCAAAACTAAAGAGTAAATAACAAAACTACCACTTTTTCTATTACCGTGGCATACCACGGAATTACTTACCACAGAAGTAATTGGCGCCTATCACCGCTGTATTTTATTTTCAATTTTAAACGTATTTCCGGGTCAAAAACTAAGTTAAAAGTAATTCAAAATCGCGTAGAAAACAATACACAACCTCTTAAAAGGCATTGCACTAGTTTATTTGCCATAACTATTACGTAAAACACTAAGTAAGATTGGAGTGCACTTACCTGTGGTGTCACGCGTCTGTATGGAACAACCGGTTCTTGCGCCGCCGTCGCACAAACTGACGAATCGCGAGTTTTTTGTTACACGCACACAAATGCACACTAATGGGCACGATAGACCAATGAATGAGCTTGTTTTGTGTATGCTTTATTTCTTAGGGGATAGATCTGTTTGCTTGCAAAATGCGTATTTGTAAACACCGCGGTGTTAGACGTCGATTTTGATACCCGCGTTAATAGCCGCCGTTACCCTAAGTATTACCCGAGGCTTAGAGGTTTTTTTTGTATTTTTTTTTTCTTGCAAAATCACTAGTTTACTGGCTTGAAACGAGAAATGTTTCGTGTTAGCAGTATTTATAAGTTTTAGGTGTAATTTCTCGTTTAAGAATCTGGAATATTGCCTTTTGTTATCTCTATCGAATAAGATACGTCTAAAAAAGTATTTTTCATTCGTCATCCTCTGATAGTGATTCGTTGTTATTCTAAAAAGTGTGCAGAAAATGATGTTTCTGCTCTAGAGCACTGTACTTTCTAATTACGTTTTTTCTTTTTTTTACGATAAGCAATTACAATTTTGGTTTTAATTGGATTTGTTGTACAATTTTTCATTCTGTTAATTGACTCCCCATTGATGTTTTATTTTATGGCGTAAGTACTTTATTTACGTATACACTCAAAAACGTCAAGGAAACTGCCCTTAATTTTCTCGGGATTTTTTAAATAACAACATTTAGGAAAATTTTAATTGGTAATTTCATTAGAAAACAGTAGATGGGAGTTTTCACAAAACAGTGTATCCAATCAGCGTGAGTCGTTAAGAAAAGTTAATCTGTCAGTTTTGTGACGACAATTAAGCATGAAATCTTGATGGGAATCAACTTTTTGTCTATTTTACACTGTAATATCGCTTATACTTTATGAAATTAACACCAAAAACAAGTTCTTAAAAACTGACGCTAATTGGGTACACTATTTTCTGAAAACTGATAGGTATATACAAAGATCATCCTCACTTTCTTAACACGTGGCAAACTAAGAACAAGCGGGCATCTCGTTCGTTTTTGCCCAGAACGTGCAAGTTGTGGAATGAGCTACCTTCTGAGGTGTTTCCCTTGCGCTATGACATGGGGTTCTTTAAGAAGCAGGTATTTATTAGGGTTCTCAAAGGTTGGCAACGCATAAGTGGCTCCTCCGATGTTGCTTATTTCCATGGGCGGCGATGACTGCTTCCCATCAGGCGGCTCATCTGCTCGTTTGCGGCCTATAACATTAAAAAAAAAAACAGTTTGTGTAACTGTTACTCTGTTTCGTTTTTGTACTCATGGGACGCAATGGCGGACCAATTTTACTCGTATTGTTAAAGCCTTAATGGACAGCCCGAATGGACGAGCCTCTGACATGTAAATTTAATTTACATCTACGTCCCTTTACAGTAGGTTTTGATTTTTTTGCTTAAGTACTACATAGCCTTATATTTTTGAAAACCTTTAATAAAAGGAGAACAGTTCACATTTAACCTAACCATTCATAATTGTTATCTTTTTATGGAACTCCTAATGAAGTAAGACTGCTAATGAAGACATTAGCAGTTCCCATAATGATACTTTTTGAAAAGGTAATACTTTTTATTAATTAAAACAAAAAACTAAAATCGCTAAACCCTCTAGACGCTCAGACATCAGCCAAGACATTTGCAATTTATTCGTCAAACTAAAGATTAAAATTAGAATGGAATGGGACGGCATTATTTAGTTATCTAGGCGGCTAGAGGATATATTTATTTTATTCATATATTTATACAAAGAATTCCAACAGCTATAAAAAATACATTAAACTTTTTAGATATAGTAGTACAGAGCCAATTACAGGAACTCACAAATAGAAACTGTATATATAATTACAAAGTACACTAGATACAAAAGCACATGTGACACTAGATATTACAATATGAAATATATCAAGGTTACAATTAATAAAAAAAAAGAGAGACCAAAAAATAGATATGAGCAATAAGTAAAAACACTTATAATTTATGAAATTACACTGAGATAAACAACTTATATTCGCATTTATATAAACAACATGGACGGGCTCAATTACATTACAATTACAAGTTACAGATCACACTCCATAGCATATCACTACCTGCAACATGTTATTTAGAAGCACTGATTGACTAGATTGCGCCTTGCACTAAGGTTGAGCAATTAAAAACGTCTATATCTAGATCCTTCGACAAATTATTCACACGACACTGGAAACTAGTTTGCCTATAATTAGATAAAGTGCGTTTAACTGAAAGGGGGGGATAAAATCTTTTAGACCGAGTGGGCGTATTGAACGAAAGTTTAGAAAGAAGTTGTGGACAATCAATATTGCCAGTGGTGATATTAAGTATATAAGTTATATCAGCGATTTCGCAACGTTTTTGTAAAGGAATTAGATGGTGTTTTTTGCAAGTGCTTAGGTACTCATTAGAGTGATACGGACTTTTAAGCTTAAAACTTAAGTATTTCAGAAACTTTTTCTGAATGCGTTCAACCCTGTCAATGTACGTATTATAACAAGGATTCCAAATTTGGAAAGCATATTCAAGTTTACTACTAACTAAAGCACAATATAGAACTTTAAGAGTCTTAGCTTGGGTGAAGGAGTTTCGCATTAAGAATCCTAGAGCTCTCAAAGCGTTGCTTACTATGCCATCAATATGTTTATCAAACAAAAGTTTGGAGTGAAAGTCATGAACCACACCCAAGTCTCTCACAGAACTAGCCGTGCTCAGGGGTTGTCCCTCAAGTGAATAAGTAAAGGATACAATATTTCGTTGGCGCGAGAATGTAATTGAAATACATTTGGATGGGTAAGATCTAATTTATTAGTGCGGCAGTATTCATCTAGACGCACGAGGTTCGATTGAATAAGTAATGAATCCTGAGTCTTATACTTATGCAATGCAAACACAGTATATATACTTATAGATATTTGAGAAGTTTCATCAATTTCTCCCGGATCTCGTCATCAGATCCTGATTTGATAACAATAGTCTAGAAACTTCTAGAAAAGTCTAGAAACCATTATATTCATTTCATCCAAAAAAAATTAAATCGGCGAGATAAAGATTCCACCGAACCCATTATGGGGCTCCCACATTGGCTGTTATAAAATGTTGTATAACATTGTGTGACCGGGACAACAAAAGTGGTGTATGCGCTTAAAGAACCTCGTAATTTTTTGAAGTCGATTTGAAGCTGACATTTGAATTGAATAAAAACATGGGAGACAATCCAAAATGGTTACATTAGGCTAAGATCTCACAGGTCCAATCCCCACGGAAGGGTTCCCAATAAGGCTGACTGCGTTCCCCCTTTGGATCGCCATGCCGATCCGTTGAGCGACGAACGAGCCCATTAAGGGTATTGCCACAATTTGTCAAAGCCAAATCGGCCTAAGCTGGTTAGAAAGACCTCTATGCCCATGTCGTAAGAACGATAAAAAATGTCATTCATTTGCTTCGTCTCGACATGACTCGACAAGCATATTAAGTTTGATATATAATATGTCACCTGCAGGCGTATGATAGATGGCGTTATTCACGTGATAAAATAAATGTTACGTTTTAGGGTTCCGTACCTCAAAAGGCAAAACGTTTATATAATTGACGACTGGTCTAGCCTAGCGGGTAATGACCCTGCCTATGAAGCCGATGGTCCCGGGTTCAAATCCTGATAAGGGCATTTATTCGTGTGATGAGCATGGATAATTGTTTCTGAGTCATGGGTGTTTTCTATGTATTTAAGTATTTATAAATATTTATATATTATATATATCGTTGTCTAAGTACCCTCAACACAAGCCTTATTGAGCTTACTGTTGGACTTAGTCAATTTGTGTAATAATGTCCTATAATATTTATTTATTTATTATTATTATTGGTTTGATAAATAAATAAAGAAAATGCGTTTATTTTCAAACATTTGATAGATCCATATATAGCATTGTTAGTTTGTTTAGTAACTAAACACACTTTAAAACTAAAATGAATACTTAATTCTACACTTTTTTTTAATACTACGTCGGCGGCAAACAAGCATACGGCCCGCCTGATGGTAAGCAGTCTCCGTAGCCTATGTACGCTTGCAACTCCAGAGGAGTTACATGCGCGTTGCCGACCCTAAATCCCCCCCCCCCCACCCCTCGTTGAGCTCTGGCAACCTTACTCACCGGCACTACACACTAAGAGACTAAAACTAAAATGCGGTAGTATTCATAACAAAGGCAAAAAAGGAGTTAACGATGTGACTACCGTCAAAACGTTTCACAGGAACATTACAATCTGCCTGATCCTCCGATCGGCCGCCAACATAGACAACACTGGTATGTGACGTCACGGTCAAGTTATCTACTCTTCACTATTTATTATTTATTAAATAGAAATTGTGCCAAAAATTGCTACCGGCTACGTTTTTCTTGTGTTGCGTAGTGTGAAATAATTTCTTTTAAAAGCAGTCAACAGCTATTGTATGAATGATTCATGAGTATAAGAGGGTTTATAAAAGAATGTACTCGATACAATAAAAACCTTATAAACCCGTAGCTTCTTCAGAAAGCAGATAAATACACATACAACAAAGGGCGTTTATCGAAATTCATCAAAAGCCTGTTTACGGGTATTATCCTGCATGAAAGGTGTTAAAGGCATAGATCAAACAATATGAAAGGCTTTCTTGAGCGTGTTTGGGCTACTACTGGTTTTCGTCTTATTATTGATAAATTATAGATTGATTAGACTTGCAATCCGGAGGTTACAGGTTCAAACCCCGGCTCATACCTACCAATGAGTTTTCTGAACTTATGTACGAAATATCATTTGATATTTACAAGTCTCCTTTCGATGAAGGCAAACATCGCGAGGAACCGGACTAATCCCAATAAGGTCTAGTTTACCCTCTGGGTTGGAAGGTCAGACGGCAGTCGCTTTCGTAAAAACTAGTGCCTACGCCAATTCTGGGGATTAGTTGCCAAGCGGACCCCAGGCTCCCATGAGCCGTGGCAAAGTGCCGGGACAACGCGACGAAGATCATATAGATTTTGATCTCATTTTCAAAAATATTGTGTCTATTCTTTATTTGTGTATGTTCTAACATGTAGCGATAATATATTTAAGTATTTATTAATATTTATATTATACACTTAGGAGCAAAACTGCCCCATTAGTATTTCTTCTAACATGCAGCGATAATATATTTAAGTATTTATTAATATTTATATTATACACTTAGGAGCAAAACTGCCCCATTAGTATTTCTTCTAACATGTAGCGATAATATATTTAAGTATTTATTAATATTTATATTATACACTTAGGAGCAAAACTGCCCCATTAGTATTTCTTCTAACATGTAGCGATAATATATTTAAGTATTTATTAATATTTATATTATACACTTAGGAGCAAAACTGCCCCATTAGTATTTCTTCTAACATGTAGCGATAATATATTTAAGTATTTATTAATATTTATATTATACACTTAGGAGCAAAACTGTCCCATTAGTATTTCTTCTAACATGTAGCGATAATATATTTAAGTATTTATTAATATTTATATTATACACTTAGGAGCAAAACTGTCCCATTAGTAGCATATTAGTAGAATGTGGAGAAGTTGATGTCGATCAAGGGGAGGGGCACATGGTTAATACATAACAGTACTCCTTGAAATTTTCTACAAATCCACCTAACATTTGATGTACTTGGCATTTACGGTTATTTTGTAATTTCGAAACGAAAAGTAGAAAAAAACACATTTATTTTTTCCAATATTTTTATTTCCTCCTATGGAAACTCCAAATAGGGAAATATATAATTAAGAAATTCTGCCACATGCCTCTGGAGTTGCAGACGTACATAGACTACGGAGACTGCTTACCATCAGGCGGGCCGTATGCTTGTTTGCCACCGTCGTGGTATTAAAAAAAAATATCTGTATTATCGTAACTTAACAGTGAGTAATACCTTAAGACACTATAATATTTTATATCCAGGCATTTTAAGAAAAAATATTATAGGAACCGTGTGCGTTGGAGGGTCTGCCATCTTGTGGCTTGAATCGGAACCATAAACATGTACATTTACACGTCACGAGTTTTCTTGTAGTATTCAAAAAAGCCTCGCACTGGCGTGCATTTCTTAAAAAGCGAACTAATAGTAACGCACTTATGCAAATATCAAATATTGCTTCCTAACCTCTCCTTCAGAAGATTCTCAACGTTTCTACACAAAATAGCTTAATTTATGCGTATAATTATTACGGTAAATTGTAAATCTGCTCCTTTAGACGTCTTTGTCTTCTGAAACGTTTTAACGTAGGTAGCATTTGATTAGACATTTTCGCTCAATTTAACTCGATTTCTGAGAAAATTGCGTTCACGTAATCTTGAACATTACAAGAAAAAGAAAAAACTGAAGGGACTTCTTTATTCAATACAACATAATAAATATATCTTGAGCTACCATTTAGTCGGTATTTGTTAATTTTATTTTTTCTTAAGCGCAACATCCTTTTCTCAAACTTTTTTTAGTCATGCAGAAATATTTATAGGGCTGTATCTCCTAAACCGTGCGTCATAGCGCAAAAATAATCAAAGCTTCGTTCCCCTTTTAACAACCTCAAAGTAATAAAAAAAACACAAAAATAGAAAAAAGAAACAGGAGCGTATTGGCGTGCGTCGTAACGCAAAAATAATCACATTTTTGTTCCGCTTCAATACCCCACGCACTGAATAACCTATCACACTAGGACATGAAACAATCATCATCATCATTAATATTTTTATTATTATTTCATTGCAAGTTTGAGTAAAGCACTATACAAATCTCGGCGAAAAACAGTGTTGTCTCGTTTCTCGGCCTCTATAGCAATACACACACAAACAATACAAACGGCTAAGATAGTACAATATTAGGTACATTCTCTTAAGATATCTGCATGCCAGCTTGGACCCTTCGACTCAGTCCAAAGGCGCACTGTACGAATCGTTGACGATTCCAAACTCACAAGCGGTATTGAACCTTTAAGTCTAAGGAGAGTCTTTGCCTCCTTGTGTGTGTTCTACCGCTTGTACAATGGGCTGCGCTCTGAGGAATTGTTTGACATGATGCCAATGGCCACTTTCTATCACCGCACCGCTCGCCGTCGGCAGGGTGTTCATCCTCACACCTTAGAACCTAAATGGTCGCGTACTGTGCGGTTCAAGAGGAATTTCCTCCCGCGGACGCTCCGGCTGTGGAATGAGCTCCCTTCCGAGGTTTTTCCGAGGGTCTACACCATAGTGTACCCCATAAGGTTCGTCAAAAAAGGAGTGTACAGGTTTTTAAAGGGTCAGCAACGCGCATGTAACACCTCTGGAGTTGCAAGCGTCCATAGGCTGCGGTGACTGCTTACCATCAGGCGGGCCGTATGCTTGTTTGCCACCGTCGTGGTATTAAAAAAAAATCTGTATTATCGTAACTTAACAGTGAGTAATACCTTAAGACACTATAATATTTTATATCCAGGCATTTTAAGAAAAAAAATTATAGGAACCGTGTGCGTTGGAGGGTCTGCCATCTTGTGGCTTGAATCGGAACCATAAACATGTACATTTACACGTCACGAGTTTTCTTGTGCATAGTAGGTTCTGCCATCTTGTGGGGTCCATCGAAACAATAAACATCACATTTACGCCTCGCACCAAAAATCTGACGGCTCCAGTGCTGCCTCCTACAGTTCATGCACGCTCCCTATAGTATCTTCACCGTGTGTGACGCCATTGACTATCCACGTATCCACGATTAAGTAATACTAATAATTCGCGAGGTTAGAGCCCGCGTAGCTTTATTTAACGTTCATAAACGCATTGTAATAGTAGGCATCTACTTGGAAAATAAACTATCTTTATCTAATAATGCATAAAAATAAATAAAATAGGTATCGAATTTTTTAAACACCGCAATGATTTTTGCTTAAAATAGGTCCAACTCCCTAAGGAAACTTGAAACTTGAAATGGCTTTGGCTCTAACCACGAGCGTACATTTTCCCTACATTGTCTGTTCTCCCAGTCAAAAGCCACAATAAAGTTCAAACCTTATTCCCTTAGCAATAAAATCTAATGTCCTTTGCAGAAACTCCGTTCATCTGACGAATATATTTCTACCGCGGAAACTTTTATTTCACCGTCAAAGTTTATGGTTATTTTAAGAACAATTGTCATGGAAATATTTTTTTTTGGAAATTTTTATGGAAATATTTAAAAGAATAAGTTAACCGAAAGGTAAACGTGTTTTGAGAGGTTTCAATGAAGTTAGAAGTTTTTCGGAATTTGTAGAAAAATATAAAATTTCGGCGAAAGAAAACCACAACGAGGAAAAACAGTACAGCCTTAAAAGAAATTCATACATGGAGACTAGGTATATTCTAGGCCTAACTTCAATGAGGGTCGGCAACGCGCATGTAACAACTCATTTCGGGTCGTATTCTTGTTTGCCACCGTCGTGGTACATAAAAAAAAGTTATACAGTATGCAATATATCTATGCGTAGGAAATATTATGTCAATTTTGCGTGTCGATGACCTAATGATTTGTGTACTAGTATTGACCAAGATATCATGGCATTTTTCATTGCAGTGTGGCAATTTCATAATTAAAGTCAATTTTTTTTGAACATATGACTTGTATAATGACACCTTACTTTTCTATTAAAATCGATGCAAAGTTAACTTAGACAGACTCTATAGGATTTGTACAGTCGCCTTCAAATATCGGAGCAACCTAGGTGCTCTCAAATATCTGAACACCTCTTTTGACCAGGCACTAGACTGCTTGTTCAGATATTTAAGAGTACCTCGGCCGCTCTGATATATCTGATGACGACTATACAAGTGTACATCCGAATCCAAAGAGTAAAATAAGTCCGAACCACTCAAAATACAATTTTATAATAGGCCGGCCAATAATAGATTTTTGTTTCGGTGTCAGCTTTGCACACCTGGGGGTGTCTGTTTGTCGCCATTGACGTCATTTGACGTCATTTGTGGGGATCCAGGAAACGAATATAGGCTTGTTTGACATAACAAGCAAAATAATACAGATCGACTAAGCCCCAAGCTAAACAAAGCTTGCATTTACAGCAAGCTTACATTTGCGATAAACATACAGATAGGTAAATAAATACATAGATAACATCACAGATAACTTGTAATATTTTAAGAATTTTATGAATGAACGCGAGTAAAAGTAAATTTAGAAATATAGGTAATATATTCTACCTGCTCAAATTTCCTTTGAACTTGATGTGTTTCAGTCATTGCTCAATTATTCGGCAAAATTCTAAGTACGAGTCCTTATTCCTCATTATTTCTTCTATCTTACCTTAACATATTATTATTTAAAAGACGAAAGAAATATAATGCGAAACCACTCATTACTTCAAAAATCGTTAGACTGAAGACCGAATGAAGTAAATGAAGCGTGCCATAATTGTTCACGAAACCCGAAGTTATTTTTCGAATTTTCAAATGAAAGTAACAATCTTTCGCAAATACCTACTCCATGAGGCGTGTTCTGATTTTAATAACAGCGGTGGCAGCATGGTTGCACATTTATCACCTGTCACTATGCCTGTCACTTTCGCACTTACATGTTAGAACGTGACAGGCATGGTGACAGGCGATAAAAATGCGACCGCACTTAGCCCGCAGGTTATAAATTTGTTTGCCAAGTGAATGCAGTGGAAATGAGAGCGTTGAGAAGTGTGTGGTCTGAGATTACAAGATAGAATTATGAACACCGTGATAAGGGAAAAGTGTGGACTGAACAAAAATGTAGTGACAAAAACTGAGAAAGGTATGTTGAGATGGTTTGGACACGTGGAAAGAATGAGTGAAATAAGGATAACAGAGTGTATAAGGGAGAAGTAGAAGCTGGAAGGGGTAGACCTTGCCGAACTTTCTCTGATCAAATCGGGGAAATACTGAAGAAAGGCCAAAAGAGCACCCTACACCGGCGAGCGTGTATGAAGAATATTATGAAAGTGAAGGAAGCGAAAGAGGTATGTCAGGATCGTAGCAAGTGGAAATCTGCGGTCTCTGCCTGCCCCTCCGGGAAGTAGGCGTGATTATATGTATAATGTCAATGTCAATTTGTGTAATAATGTCCTATAATAATAAAAATAATAAATAATAATTCATCCTATATACGTCCCACTGCTGGGCACAGGCCTCCTCTCATGCGCGAGAGGGCTCGGGCTATAGTCCCCACGCTAGCCCAATGCGGATTGGGGACTTCACATACACCTTTGAATTTCTTCGCAGATGCATGCAGGTTTCCTCACGATGTTTTCCTTCACCAAAAAGCTAGTGGTAAATATCAAATGATATTTCGTACATAAGTTCCGAAAAACTCATTGGTACGAGCCAGGATTTGAACCCGCGACCTCCGGATTGAAAGTCGGACGTCATATCCACTCGGCTTCCTATAATATTTATTTATTTATTATTTTATTATTTATATGTATGTATGTATGTATGCATACATTTGTTAAGGGGCTCCCCGCGGTTTTCATCGATTTTTAGCGAGTTTTGAGTCGTTACTCCTTCACTTGCACTACAGATAGAATTATAAAACAAACGGCTAGCGGTTCTTTAATTTTTTATCTCTATTTTTGTCTGCCGGATTTTGAAAGAAATTAATACTTGATTGATGATGATTTTTATAAACATTGTCTAAACAAACACAATTTTCGTTACTAGATTGCTATAAAGGATCTTACATACATGAGATCTACATATTTGGGTTCGTCTTTGATGTCTCTAAAAATTTGTCAGAGAGTTTAATTTTAAATTAATTAACAAAAAAGTTATGGCCAGAAAACCAGTTTTTTGGCCTAAAATTCTTCAACTTTGATGCCAAATATCTCGAAGGTAATGAACTTTGAAGTAAATATGGGATACTATATTGCTTACAGCCGTTGCTGTTAATATGATTAGCTACTAAAAACATTAGAAAACTAAGGGATTCAGATCGAAGGTCATTGGCGTTAGGGACCCCCTTAATTATGGACATTATCTGTCAGTGTCGAAGGGATATTTCTTCATCCAGAAACGTTTGTCTTATTCAATAGTTTTTATTAGGTAATCTTAGGTTTGATAACGCAAATGCCTATACTGTTTCAAATATTAACGTAGATAATCGTTTTTTGTCAGATGCGTCACGGAATTCATACAATCGAGAACTGTACCCCTAGTGTAAATATTTTCGACAGCGAAACGTGACGTACGCGTTTGCGTTAAGTGTCATTTTGTATGAGATTTTTGACTTTCCAAAACGTCCCGCTTGGCACGCTGTTCAAAAACCCATACAAAATGAGACTTAACGCAAACGCGTACGTCACGTTTCGCTATCGACTAAATTTCCACTAGGGGTACTGTAGTCTCTAGTTCATACGAAGCCATATATAGCAGTTATAAACGCAACTCTATCGACTGCTATTAAATTTCAAATTATAACAAATAATTTTATATGCCATGCACAAGAGAGTTAAATCAAAAACCTGGGCAAGAAAATCAGCCCATTCAACCCTCCAAATGGGCTTTGGCTGAACACGTTTCTAAAGCGTCCGTAATAGTACGTTTGTGTGCAAGTAGCGGTTTATTCCGGGCTCTTTATTCTCTTCATTTTGTCCTAATTATAGCCACAGAATAACTAATTTATAGCCTAGAGCGCTGGTGGCCTAGCGGTCAGAGCGTGCGACTTGCAATCCGGAGGTCGCGGGTTCAAACCCCGGCTCGTACCAATGAGTTTTTCGGAACTTATGTATGAAATATCATTTGATATTTACCAGTCACTTTTCGATGAGGGCAACATCGTGAGGAAACCGGACTTATCCCAATAAGGCCTAGTTTAATTACCCTCTGGTGGTTTATTAGGTCTAAACACTAGTGCTTTTCTGGGGATTCGTTGCCAAGCGGACCCCAGGCTCAGGATTATTTTGACGATAAAATACAAAAAAGTAAATATTGACACGTTTGTGACTATTTCTGAATCCCAACAAAAGCATAAATGTGAAATGAGAGCCAAGTTCAATATTAAGAATATGTGTCGTTGTTGCCTCGCCGACAAAATAATTGAGATCTATATGGGTGTCAAGTTCTGTGCTGTGTAGAAAATCCTTATATTATAAAGGATTTGACTTGGCTAGTTTTGACCAACAAACCAAATTTTAGAAAAGTTACATAGATAAATAATAGCCTATACGTAAAAACGTTTATAATTTCAGGATTTTCTGCACAGCACAGAACTAGGCACCCGTATAGATCTCAATTCTTTTGTCGGCGAGGCAACAACGACACATCGTATGAGGTGAAGATAGGATTCCAAATTTAAAATTTCTAGGTCATCTGGACGTGGGTTAGGTTTTGGATCTATAAGTCAGTCACAAAAATGCCGGTTTTTAAACGTTAATTTATCAATAATTGTTTGGCTTGAATAAACGTGCCAATTTTCATGTGTGTAGCTTAAATAGGTTTCAAGTTGTGAAGGGGTCAAAAGTAGCTCGAATTGGTTCATGCACACACGGTTGCTTTTTCTTTAAACTTGGCTGAACACGCTACCGCGTGTCTAGAACACACGGTTGCGTCGCCAGTTTCTTTTTCTTTGATCTTGGCTGAACACGCTACCGCGTGCCTAGAACACACGGTTGCGTCGCCAGTACCTTTTTCTTTGAACTTGGCTGAACACGCTACCGCGTGTCTAGAACACACGGTTGCGTCGCTAGTTCCTTTTTCTTTGAACTTGACTGAACACGCTACCGCGTGTCTAGAACACACGGTTGCGTCGCCAGTTCCTTTTTCTTTGAACTTGGCTGAACACGCTACCGCGTGTCTAGAACACACGGTTGCGTCGCCAGTTCCTTTTTCTTTGAACTTGGCTGAACACGCTACCGCGTGTCTAGAACACACGGTTGCGTCGCCAGTTCCTTTTTCTTTGAACTTGGCTGAACACGCTACCGCGTGTCTAGAACACACGTTGCGTCGCCAGTTCCTTTTTCTTTGAACTTGGCTGGACACGCTACCGCTATTAAAGCGCCTTATAGAGGCTTCTGGTGACCAGAAGGCTGGCCAATATTTTGCTCAGCGGATCAGTATCTAGCGGGGCAATGCACCCTACCGAGCGACTTCGACTGAGGCCATTTTTTTAAATTTATAATTTTTTTATTTAAGTATTTTTATTATGTTTTACATACTTGTTTTTTGTTGTTTTAAAAATAATTTAATTTGTTTCCTAATTAAACTTTAGTAGAGTTTTAATTTTCTATTACGAAAATAGGATAGACGATGGACACAAAACAAAATAATAAAAGTTGGTGCTAATTATTTTTCTTGTCATTAATTAGTATCGTGGTCAAGCGCTTCATGGAGCGTTGTTAACCCAAAACGTAATAAAAATAATTTATATACTTATGTACTCTCAAGAGTAATTAAACTGACCCCTTTTCAATTATCTAGAATGTATTATTAAAGCAGAATTGACGTTAAATCCGCAAATGTTGACCGTAACCCTACTTTACTGAAAGGGCAAAGCAAATAATTTTGTATAAAAATTCATTTCAGGTACTCCTTGTTGAAATTTCAGCATTACGTAACCCTTTACGCGAACGAAATTTCAGCAAACCAGTCTTAAAAAGCCGCAGTCTTTTTTTCATTAAAACCATTTGATATAAGTCCGTCTAGAGTTATTGGAGAGTTAAGGCGTAGGCGTTGTCCTAACTAAGCGACAGCCATGGCAAAGTCGGTCAAAATTATTTTTTTGTCTTGTTTCTGTCCACTCTGTCAGGGTAGGTCTTTTAACAAATAAATAAATAAAGTTCAGTGTTAGTGCAAGTCTTTCCTGCTGTAGATCAATAATTCTCTTGAGAAAAATTTAAATCTAAATTTCACCCCATACAAAAAGCTCCACTCTGACATATTTTTTGGGGCAAATACCAAGACAAGGAAAAGAATTTACACCCAAATAAATAAATATTTTAGGACATTCTTACACACATTATTATTATTATTGTATCTCCTTGGATTTCACGGGCCCACAAATCCCGGTCCTTTGACAGGCTTGCATGGGGATATAGATCCAACACGTAGAGGCCTCTTGGAGAGCTTTAATGTCATGTAGAACGCCTGCTGGAACCCGTTCACGGGCGCAACAATAGACACCCATGAACCGGTCGCAACAGGCATTGGGACTATTGTAGTAAAGTGAACAGTATAACGGTCTATGGATTGAAGTTTGGGAGGACAATGAGACTGGGCTACTGCAAAGACGTCCGGACACCCGCCACAACAATGTTTTCACTAGTTATCGAGGCAGGCGGTGACTCGCCGCCCACTAGATGGGCCCCTGAAAATGCCGTCGTGAAGACGACCAGGAGCAACACCGGTGTGAGCGGCTCAGGGGTGTCGAGAGGTGTACGCCGCTTTCTACCCAGTGGCTGATAACAGCCACTGTGCCAACTCGCGTCTTATGCAAGTTTTCACTTCCACCCCTGGAGCAATTAGCTCTAACGACTCCTCTCTGGACGGCCAATGAAGGCAAGCCAGAGCTGAGAGTCCTGCGGGTCCCCTTGGGGTCCACTCCGACCGACGAAGACGCGCCGGAGACGGAGACCCTGACCGACTCTCGGGAGTACTCGGGTCCGTGGGGTCGTTACTCCCCAACAGCTCGCCACAAGCTGCCCTGCGGTTATTATTATTATTATTATTTAAACTTTATTGCACATAAAAAGAGTACAACAGGCGGACTTAATGCCAATAGGCATTCTCTACCAGTCAACCATAAGGCAAAACAGAGAAAATTCAAGGTGGGTGCAGTGAGAATTAAACAAAAAAAAAACCGTAAATTTTAAGCGAAATAAAATTGATTAAGTCCCACAGTAAGCTCAACCAGGCTTGTGTTGTGGGTACTCAGACAACGATACATATAATATACAAATACTTAAATATATAGAAAACACACAAAACTCAGGAACAAATAACTGTGCTCATCACATAAATGACCGTACCAGGATTCGAACCCAGGACCATCGGCTTCGTAGCCAGGATCACCTACTATGCCAGACCCGTCATCAAACACAAGCCATTGAATGAAGACATCATGTCACCAAAAAAAATTGAACCAAGGGTTAAAACAAAATTTAGCACTCATCGAGATTCCTACAACTAGTTCGCCGGATGAAGCCGCCAGCTTTTCGGTCATCAGTTACGTCAGCCAGATGCTTCGCGATTTGTGCAAAGAACTTTTGCGCGCAAAAGCTGACAATCGCGAATAACTGACAGACCGATGTCGTCCGGCGAACTGGTAATCAGTGCCTTAATGCGCTATGTCGTACGCTATCAAAGTAGGCTTCATTCTTTCAAGTAAGCTGTAAATTTTCTAGTTTATACGAATAAATCCAACACACAATATGACAGTGTAAAAGGTCTTCTTCTTCCTCCTGCCCTTATCCCACGTTATGTGGGGTCGGCACAACATGTTCTTCTCTTCCATTCTCCTCTATCATTCGTCACCTCAACACTCACTCCTTTCTTTCTCATATCCTCGTTCACACAATCCATCCATCGTTTTTTGGGTCAACCATCCGCTCTCCGTCCATCAAGATTCATTCCTAACATTCTTTTTCCTATATGGCATTCATCCCTCCTCATTAAATGCTCATTAAATGACAGTGTAAAAGGCGGCGTTCTTTTTTTCAGACACTTTTTAACACTGACATATACAATCCATATCGTAACTTTAGAAAATCTATGAAGTATCTTAAAGTTCGAATCAGGCCGACAATCAGTTGTAATGTCGTTATTGTCATTACTAATATCTTCTTTCATCTCTCAGTCTGAACATCGACTAACCCTTTCCTACGTTAACAAAATTAAACTATTCCGAAAGCGAAAAGATACCATAACTCCTAAGTCGGAAGGCATATTTTTATTTAATCCTTGAACGACCCTGTTTGCCCTTCAGTTTGGGATTGCGAAAACGCGCGTTCTAATTGTGATTGATACTTTTGAATAATGGATGGATCTTCAAATGGATATTTTAGTCGTTACAGCTTTTTTGCTTGGCGCCAGCTATTGGGGTATGGCACACTGTGTCCGATTCGTCGCTCCGAAGTTTGAACGAGACAACGCTATGGGCGTATTATAGCGAGATAGCGACATCACGCTCGCACGTGCGAATCAGACACAGCAGTGACGTAGCATGAACTAATCCTGAGGACTTAACAACCGGTGTCGCCTTTAAGCAATGGTCATATGTATTATATGGACTGACGTTTATTTGATATGACACGTAACGTACAAATAGTACATTTAACGTGCCCCTCGCCCGCAAAAATCGGCAAACTGTTTTGTACAGAAAATTACAGATAGGACGTCTATAGTTGTTAAATCCCCCAAGAATCTAGCCGCGGGCGAAGTCGTATCTGCGAGGCCCTTTTCTTTGAATGTGTTTTCCCACGATAATAAAAAGGGCTTCCGCGAGGCCCATTTGAGTGCGAGGCCGTAGGCGAGAGCCAGTGTTGGCCGAACGTTTCGGCCAACACTGGCGAGAGCCCACTTCGCCTACGCCTAGCTACGCCAGTGAGATGTAGTGTGCCATGCACCTTATAGGGCTTTTGCTATCTACAGGTCTTAGGCTTTTGCTATCTATAGGTCTTAGGCTTTTGCTATCTATAGGTCTTAGGCTTTTGCTATCTATAGGCCGGTTGGTAAAAAAAATTGCTCGGTGATTTTATATAGTAGAAGATAGCTGAGTTTTGAGACTTTTAATTTTTTATTACAAGCTTTTTAATAACTTGCAATGTGGTACCTATGTATGTACGGGTCAAATCTTGCAAGTTAAATTTCACCAACTTCCCGGTTTTCGAAGAAGCTGAAAATTTGCACACATGTCAGTCGGGTGACAATGCAATATTATGGTACCATCGAGCTGATCTGATGATGGCGATAGGAAGTGGGCATAGAAACTGTGATAAAACAACGCAACCTAATTGTGTTTGGGGTTTTTAGAATTGGCTCGATGAGTATTAGTTGCCTGTGGAAATAAAAGTACAGTCAGCGACAAAAGCTTGTATCAAAAATGAAGTTTTTGCCAAAAACTTATTTTCATTTTATTTATTTATAAATATAACATTTACACGTCAAACAGTTCAGTTAATCGATTTACATTATATATCACTTTATCTTAAGATAATTACATTTCATTTAATAGAAATACACTTAGGTTAGGTTATTTTTCAAATAAGCCCACCACTAACCAGTTAACATATAAATTACCCCCGCTCTGGGTTTTTCCTAATGCAATAAAGCGGCAACTCAACTAGCATGATGGGCACCTTTGCGTCGTAGAAAGCTTAGTGCGGTTTACAGTAGAAAATTTGTGAAAACGGTTTTTAGGGTTCCGTAGTCAACTAGGAACCCTTATAGTTTCGCCATGTCAGTCTGTCTGTCCGTCCGCGGCTTTGCTATGTGATCGTTAGTGCTAGACAGCTTCAATTTCGCATGTATATTTCTATAGTGTACTCCCATACAAAATGTTTCCAAAGGTACTCCCTTATATTTGTAAATTGTAATGTACATGATACTTACTAACCAGATTCATCCCATTTTGGCAGAATGGTAACTACGGAACCCTACACTGAGCGTGGCCCGACATACTCTTGGCCGAATTTTCTCCTTGATGAGGATTATTATATTCTATAATTAATTTATAATGTAAATTTGTGTAGTTTATAAATTGACCTATTATAAAAATAAATAAATAAATAATAAATACGAGTATCATAGGACATTATTACACAAATTGACTAAGTCCCACGGTAAGCTCAATAAGGCTTGTATTGAGGGTACTTAGACAACGATATATATAATATATAAATATTTATAAATACTTAAATACATAGAAAACACCCATGACTCAGGAACAAAATATCTATGCTCATCACACGAATAAATGCCCTTACCAGGATTTGAACCCGGGACCATCGGCTTCATAGGCAGGGTCACTACCCAGTAGGCCAGACCGATCGTCAAAATGGATGGAGCTAAAAGACCGTGTTTAATGTTTTGATACTAGTAAGACTTTTATCGTGAGTTTTAAAGACTCAATTTTTTTTTATTTATTATTTGGGCAGAGGCATCGAGGCTCGGGTGAGAGGCATCATTTCAGCCTTGGACTATTGGCACTACCTCGGCAGAAATGAGTGCCTTTCATCACTTGGTTAACAATCTACTTTTTTTTTAATCCTAATTCTTTGGTGTGGACGTATGGATTACGGTCAATGAGGTTGTCTATGCTGCTCAAAGAAATATGTCATGGAGTGATGACGTCACGGTGGGGGTCGCTTCTGATTGGTGTTGCAGTCAAAATGGCCGACAGGAGAATTTTGTAGGTAGTTTTATATTATTGAAATTATTAATAACCCTAATATTTATACTGAAATTGTGCCATTTTTAGGGTTCCGTAATCAACTATAGTTTCGCCATGTCCGTCTGTCTGTCTATCTGTCCGAGGCTTTGCTCCGTGGTCGTTAGTGCTAGAAAGCTGAAATTTGGCATGGATATATACCTAAATCAATAAAGTCGACAAAGTCGTACAATAAAATCTAAAAATTTCTTTTTTTTAGGGTACCTCCCCTACACGTAAAGTGCGGGTGAATTTTTTTTTTACTTCAACCCTACAGTGTGTGATATCGTTGAAAAGGTCCTTCAAAACTTATAGGGGTCTTCAACAAACATTTTTTGATAAAGGGAATATATTCGGCGATAATCGCTCCGAAAGAAAAAAAAATGTGTTCCCCCCCCCTCTAACTTTTGAACCATAGGTCAAAAAATATGAAAAAAATCGTGGAAGTAGAGCTTAAGAAAGACATTAAATGAAAACTATAGCGGGCAAGATCAGTTTAACTGTTTTTGAGTTATCGCAAAAAGTTTCCCCTTCATAGTAAAAAGACGTACATCCACAGTTCATCCCTTGGTTAACAATCTACTATACTTTAAGCTCCAGTTTAGTTTATTGTGACGGAAGAGTAACTACGGAACCCTACTCTGAGCATGGCCCGACATGCTCTTGGCCGGTTTTATATTAACATATATGTTTCTTTGAAACCGTTATTTCCATGATTGTTACTTTTTTCAAAATAACAGTTTCAGAAACCGTTATTTTGTTAAGCACTGTCATCATGCCAATTATAACCACCTCCTCTTGGAAGCCAGTTAAGAATGTTGATAAACCGGCTATTGAAGCGACATAAGATATAATAATCATGTTATTAAATGAATAATAGATGGTATCTAGGACCGAAGCTATAATTTACAATTCGTCCGTCGCTTTTTCCCCGAGGAACATTTATTTTGATAAAACGTGCGCCTGCCAAATGCCAGTAATTGAAGCCTTCCGGGGGGTAGAATAAAATATCACCTTCAATATTTAATTTATAGCCTTAGGAAAACGTCTTTAGGACTGTGAAGGTTGGAAAAAGATTACTGGCAACAGTTATAGAGTTGAATTCAGAACTATTGCCCTGCCAGATACGAGTAAATAAAGATCTGCAGACGAGCATTCGGAAGGTGGTAACCATCAAGAGTAGTCGATATTTGTAATCTTGCTGATTGAAGAAAAAATATATATTATCAGAAATCTACGTCTGCGTTATCTGTCTGTACACACTCGTCGAGAAACCCCTGAGATAGGCCGAGAACGAGTGTGTACATACTGCTCCCTTCTGGTCTCGCTCTTCGGTCTCGTCTCGCGCTTGTCCGATAGGATGGGAACGGTGCCGAGACTCTCGGCGAGAGGCTCTCGACGAGTGTGTACAGTCACGTCTGAAAACATCGACACGATCGAAGTGCCAAAATATGTATACACGACTTTATGGCCCATATATTAGGGTAATGTATACATATTTTTGACACTTTGTCCGTCTCGATATTTTCAGACGTGACCGTACAGCCGATATTTTAAACGGGTGGCTCTGTGAGCTGTAGACCTTGCGATCCCCCATAGCTCCGACATTTTGAAAGTTTTCCGAAAACAGAATCAACAAAAAAACTATTTAATTTTTGAACTCACTCACAAAATATCACAAGCATCAGTTGACAAATGCGATCTGTAGACGAGAACATCGAAACATACTTACTAAAGCCTTTTTGCCCAATAAATGTTTATTAATAAGAAATACAAATCTACAGTAAGTCTCAGACTTATTGAATATATTTTACCAGGTCACCATGTTCGTCAACGTGCACGGCTGCACGGATCTAGATAAAGCTGCTCGTTACAGAGCGAACCATGAAAATTAATCAATTCCTTTAAATATATTTACTATAAATTAGACAAAAGAAACTATGCAATAATTGCAACAATAGAACAGCAAAGATAAGTTTTCTTCTTCCTCGCGTTGTCCCGGCATTTTGCCACGGCTCATGGGAGCCTGGGGTCATCTTGGCAACTAATCCCGAGAATTGGCGTAGGCACTAGTTTTTACGAAAGCGATTGCCATCCGACCTTCCAACCCAGAGGGTAAACTAGGCCTTATTGGGATAAGTCCGGTTTCCTCACGATGTTTTCCTTCACCGAAAAGCGACTGGTAAATATCAAATGATACTTCGCATATAAGTTCCGAAAAACTCATTGGTACGAGCCGGGGTTTGAACCCGCGACCTCCGGATTGCAAGTCGCATGCTCTTACCGCTAGGCCACCAGCGCTTAAGAACAGCAAAGATTATCGCGTTTACGCCTGTGGATTTATCGTGTCATTCACAAAGACGCGTGCCTTGACTCGTATTGCCATGTTATTAAAGTTTAGATTTGACAAATCTGCGCGTCATCGTGGATGACACGGGCTAGATAAGTCATAGGGCCCGGAATTTTGCGTGCGACTGCTGACATATTTAAGGGAGAGACACCGAGGATCTACAGTGTTGTTCAAAAAAGGAGTGTACACGTTTCTAAAGCGTCGGCAACGCTCATGTAACTTCTCTGGAGTTGCAGGCGTCCATAGGCTGCGGTGACTGCTTACCATCAGGCGGGCCGTATGCTTGTTCGCCACCGTCTTGGTATAAAAAATAGAGCAACGCTTTCTATCAATATATCGACAGTCAGTCTATGCGGTTAATTTATATAAATAAAATAACACTTGCGAGTAAACCTACTCAGCTTATCAACTCGTTATAAAATATAAAAGTCTGTGTAATTATACTCATATCAATAAAGCAAATGGAACGGATTAAACTTTCCTTTATTTCGAACTTTTTTCATTATCGACCGTTGAAAAGAGTCCGTAGGTATACATCAGAAAGTTTGAGTTAATAAACACACAAAAAAATCTCGATTAATCAATACCATCGATAAACAGTGGTGTTCTCTCCCTTAAGGCGCCGACTGATTATTCTTTATTTCATTAATACTCATTACCCCTATTATACAAAAGCTCAAATCCCTTTGTCTCCAAGTCTCCTCAACTCCGGTCCACGTGAGACCTATATTAATCTTGCAACATCTTTTCAGAGATCGCGGTCTCCAAGCGGCTCAGCTTCTCAGCGGCAGCTGGAGGAGGCGGATCTGTTCATGGACCTGATAAAGGACGTAGCCAACGAGTTGGATATTAACGTGTTATGTCATAAGGTAAGATATTTGTGACTTATAAATACATGCCACGCTTATCAGGCGGAACTACTTGGGAAACAGAAACACACACTTTTGAGCATTGACATATTATGACATCTACGGACGGGCACTAAGAATAGTGCTAGTGCAGTGGTGTCACAAATTCAAGTCAATCGTGCACTCTAACGCAACTAGTTGCGACCAATCGCGCGCGTGAGGCGAACTCATCAACCAATCGCGTTGTAGCGTTAGACTGCACGATTGGCTCGAATTCGTGTGCGTAACACCGCTGGTCTAGCACCATTCTTACTACCCATAAGGTCCGACCTTAGGTATATGTCAAGGCTCATAGCGATCACCAGCGACCATACATTACCATGCAAACTTCCACCGAAAAGTGGTTTGAATGAGATCTAGTAAGTAGTTTTTTTTTAATACGTCATAAATGGTTCGGAACCCTTCATGGGCGAGTCCGACTCGCACTTGGCCGCTTTTTTTCTTAGCCTTTGTTTATCTTATATGGAGTTATATAGGGACCGTGCGCGTTGGAGGGTCTGCCATCTTTTGGCCTGAATCGGAACCATAAACATGCACATTTACACGTCACGTGTTTTCTTGTGCAGAGTAGGTTCTGCCATCTTGTGGGCTACATCGGAACAAAAAACATCATATTTACGCCTCGCGCTAAAAATCTGACGGCTCCTGTGCTGCCTCCTACAGTTCATGCACGCTCCCTATATGTCAAACATTCTTATCAAGAAAAAACAATATACATTCAACAAAATGGCGGCAGGAGGCAGGAGTCCATATATTAGTTCTTTACTTCCAATGATATTTGAATTCAATACTTCCAATGATATTTGACATCAATCAGATATTTGACAGGCAAACTAGTACATTGTAGATATGTGATTTTTATAAGACTATAGAAAATTCCTCTTAAACAGGTAATTGTTCCAATAATCATTAATTGAAAACATTACATCGTCCCCGTTTATAGATCGAGCGAAGGACGTTTACCGGCGCTAACTCCGAGGTTTACGAGGGCGCTTGTAACTTTAGCTGTAAAAGATAAAATTGAACAACTTTATGTTCGAGTACGAAGATTACATCCCAAAAGATCGGGCTGATGAGTATATCAGTCACCGGGCGCTGTCTTAAAAAAATGGCTGTTAGGTTGTTATCAGTACTTATCTACTAAAATAAATAAATAAATCAAGTGCAAGCCCATTTAACTCGCGCACAAAGGGTTCCGTACAAATTTTCAATTGTCTCATGTAACAATAAACACGAAAGGCCTTAGACCAGTTAGACTACAACCAGGAGCATAATTGTCAATAGCGCCATCTTGCGGTAAATTGGCTAACTAATTTGCGGGACCTGTGTGTAAAAAAAAAACAAATTTTAGTCAAATTTTATTTGAAAGTAGGTGTTTTTAATATAATCTCATAGAAATTTCAAGTATAATAAACACTTGCAAAGGTATTTTTTTTTATATTTAAACGAAAGGTATTAAGATAGAGGTCTGATTATATTTTGTCCGGTAATTTGAATATTACAAAAAAATTTATATTTTTTAGTTAAAAAACTTCTGAGAAAAAGGGGGGGATGGTTTTTAGTTCAAATTTTTCTTCAAGACCATTTTTTTCACTGTACAATCTATTTTGTAATGATTCATTTGACCTCTTTCAAATGATATCCCTCTTGACCTAGTAGGTAACTAGCCCTTACAATTTTGCCTCTCTTCATATTGAGCATTTTCCATAGTTAATAAAAATAATATTAAAAATAATATTTTAAATCTGTCTGGGTTAGCGTTGTTCATAACTATTCCAAATTTCAAACCGATAGCTCACGTAGTTCTCGAGATATATTGGCAATGTGACAGACGGACGGACAGAGCCGCACCATAAGGGTTTCTTTTGTAGGTACCTTTTTGGTACGGAACCCTAATAAGCCTCCAGGTGGCAGTGACAGTTGTGTATGAGATGCACGCCAATACCCAATACGGTATAAATTATAAACTGAAATAAATGTCATATAAAAGAAAAAGTGACCAAGGCCTACAGCACCCCAGGCTGGAATTGAACCAGCGTCCTCTGCTATCGCGGCAGATGCCTGAGCCACTCGGCCACCGGGGTCACGGCGGCATTGGTCGAATTTTTTCAAATATATGCATTTCTTACTGAATGAATGATAGATTTGGTTTGTTTTTTTTTTCTGGATTTTTAGTAGTGTTTCTGCTTGAAATAAAAACAAATTAAAATATTTTCTGAAAATAATTTAATTTGTTATCGCCAAGGTCATATCATAACCCGTTCAAAACTATAACTTCTTAAATCCGAATCGGCCTACAGTTATTACAATCAGAGTAAGTGGGCGGGGGTTAAGAGAAGAATGGGGATTGTCTATGGTAGTACTTACTGCTGTGGCGCAGCGACCCGAAGTGGATCTTGGCCTCTGACACCAAAGACCGTCATGAAAGAGCGCTATGGTAGTGGTACATAAAACTACTAATTCTAGGCAGATAAAGTCGCGGGTAGAAGCTAGAACCTTTTAAAGAGAGGTTGGACACTGTGAATGTCATCTCGCTCAGTGTGGTAGGGCACAGCACAGCGGATGTCTTTCCATATCTAGAGCAGAGCCCACCTGGGGAAGTACCTCCACCTTACAGAAAAACGTAGCAAAATAACACTAGACCCTACTTATAGTGTTGTGTTCCTGCCGGCGAGTAAGGTTGCCAGGCCTCATCGAGGGTGCGGAGGGTTGGGTGGGTAACGCGCATATAAGTCCTCTGGAGTTGCAGGCGTACATAGGCTACGGAAACTGCTTACCATCAGGCGGGCTGTATGCATGTTTCCCACCGACGTAATAAAAAAAATAGTAGGTACCTACTTTTATATTGCGCTGATGACCTAGCGGTAAGAGCGTGCGACTTGCAATCCGGAGGTCGCGGGTACAAACCCCGGCTCGTGCCAATGAGTTTTTCCGAACTTGTGTACGAAATATCATTTGATATTTACCAGTCGCTTTTCGGTTAAGGAAAACATCGCGAGAAAACTCGACTAATCTCAATTAGGCCCAGTTTACCCTCTGGGTTGGAAGGTCAGATGACAGTCGCTGTCGTAAAAACATGCGTACGCCAATTCTTAGGATTAATTGCCCAGCGGACCCCAGGCTCCCACGAGCCGTGGCAAAATGCCGGGACAACGCGAGGAAGATGACGAGTAGTTTTATAAAGCGTAATGTCCTTTTCTCTCGTATCATTTGACGACCAGTCTGGCCTAGTGGGTAGTGACCCTGCCTACGAAGCTGATGGTCCCGGGTTCAAATCCTGGTAAGGGCATATATTCGTGTGATGAGCATGGATATTTGTTCCTGAGTCATGGGTGTTTTCTATGTATTTAAGTATTTATAAATATTTATATATTATATATATCGTTGTCTAAGTACCCTCAACACAAGCCTTATTGAGCTTACTGTAGGACTTGTCAATTTGTGTAATAATGTCCTATAATATCTATTTTTTTATTATTTTTTTATTATTATTATTTGTTTGATAAATAAATAAAGAAAATGCGTTTATTTTCAAACATTTTATAGATCCATATATAGCATTGTTAGTTTGTTTAGTAACTAAACACACTTTAAAACTAAAATGAATACTTAATTCTACATTTATTTATAATGTCCCATAATATTTATCATATTAGTCTAAGCAAAAATCACGCCATCTAGTGGGAGATAACGTAAGGAACATTAAAAAGTACTCAAATTTGACTAATCCGTTGTTTTGTAACTCGTTACCTGCTCCGTTTTACTTTGCCCGGGCTTCCTTCCACGTGCCAAAACTTTGTCTTTCTGTTTATACTTTCCTTGTTTTCAAGTTTTTACATTTACTCTTTAGGACACTAATTGTTTATCGGAGTGACGTGACTGGGGTGGGATAAACAGGGTGACAAAGTGCGGAGGTGCCACAAAAATCATATTTTAATAGACATTGTACGTTTTTGGTAAAAAGTCAACGTTATCATTGTAGGCAAAGTCTGTGAAGTAGCGTTAGCTTAGTCCGAATTTAGGTACCTACCTACGTTGCTAAGAACGAATTCAAACATTCTACATGTCTAATTTAAGCACAAGCTTAAATTAGACATGTAGGTATACATACATAACAGTACCATAAGCAGTATTATTATGAACTTATTAAAATTATCATGTACCACAATTTCCATAAGGCGAGGTTATTTGACAACCTCACGATACCTGTGTTAAAATTACTAAATAAGTATGAGGATGAGTATGACTTTTTTAATGTTAAAATCGACGCCATATGTGACATCAAAAGGGACCTTATGGTCGGTTGCCTTTCAACGATGCTCCCATATTATAAACAACGCCGCGCTACGCAGTGCGGCGTAAACGCCATCGACAATAAGGTCCCTTTTCATAGATAATGTCACATATCTCATTATAATCTTACTATGCGATGAAAACTCCAATGCCTAAATATCTAGGATATAAAAACAGTGTTTAAAACATTATACGAGTATTTGTCTATCATAAAAGCGCAGAGAATCTGTATGCGGCCAGCGTTCGCAAATAGCCAATTAAATCAATGACGCTACGTGCGCCACAATCGGATTAAGCTTGCACTAGCTATTATGTCAGTTTAACTTCTCGTACAGTTTAGAGCGCGATATACTTACTAATTTGATAAATTTAACACAGTTACACGATGACAGTTCGCGTTGTCTGGTAAGGTTGAAATAAGGCATTGATACAATAAATATGAATGACAGTACAGTAGGTATTATAATACTATCAAACTGTCTTAATGATGAAGATCGGAGTTAATACATTACCAGTCCGCCTGCAGTCTCTGGTTCACTCGTAACGGGCGGCCGCGTCCTAGCCCAACGGCCATACACCAGGGGTCACCAATTAGTTTTTTCAGCGGTCCAGTTTTTGGACCCGGGTACGTCCTTAAACCACGTCTAAAAGAGAGGTATGGGCATTGTGAATGTCATCTCACTTTGTGTGGTAGGGCACAGCCAGTGGATGTCATTCCAGATATAGAGCAGAGCCCAACTGGGGAAGTACCTCCACCTTACAGAAAACAGCAGCCAAATAACACTAGACCCTACTCGTAGTGTTGTGTTCCTGCCGGTGAGTAAGGTTGCCAGAGCTCAACGAGGGGGGGGGGGCGGGTTTAGGGTCGGCAACGCGCATGTAACTCCTCTGGAGTTGCACGCGTATATAGGCTACGGAGACTGCTTACCATCAGGCGGGCCGTATGCTTGTTTGCCACAGTCGTAGTATAAAAAAAAAGACCATTGCGGTTCATTTTTACTTCATTTTATTACATAAGTAAAAAAATAATATAGTTTGGCGGTTCGGATCCGACCTTTGGTGACCCCTGGTATACACACATAAGCGAATGGTCTGCTGCCACCTCTGCGACTACACAATAGCGGTTGAGACTCGTCAGTTTCACGCTGTAGCACCGCCTGCCACCAATCGTCTGATATTGGTTGAAGCTACATGAGTCGGCTATCTCTTCATGTGTTTCGGTTGTACTCAAGGCCACGGACTGTCCGTCCGATATCTGTCGACGCTGACCGGAATCGTCAAGCGGCCACACATTCTCAATTCATATTAGTCGTCAATCTGAAACCTGGAATGGGAATGTTAGTCTCTGACTATTTGCGATTAACTGATAGAGTAATATCGTCTGGCGAACTGGTAATCTGTGGGCTTCTCTCCCAGGTTAGATCTGTCCATGATACGTTTAGACCTACGACATATTTATTCCCACACGTATTCATTTTATCTTTCTACTTTCCAGATCCTAGTGAACGTGTGCCTGCTAACATCGGCCGATCGCGGCAGTTTGTTCCTGGCCAAAGGAACGCCGCCTAACCGCTATCTTCAAGCTAAGCTGTTCGACGTCACGAGAGACACAGGTAACTAGCGAACGTGAGTGGTACATGGGTGGCAATTCGTTCCTGAGTAATGGCACGCTGCCTAACCGCCATCTTCAAGCTAAGCTGTTCGACGTCACAAGAGACACAGGTAACTAATGAACGTGTGTGTTACGTGGGTGGCAGTTTGTTCCTGACTAATGGCACACTGCCTAACCGCCATCTTCAAGCTTAGCTGTTCGACGTCACGAGAGACACAGGTAACTAGTGAACGTGTGTGCTACGTGGGTGGCAGTTTGTTCCTGACTAATGGCACGCCTCCGCCTAACCGCTATCTTCAAAATTGGCTGTTTCGACGCCATGAGAGGCACAGGTAATTAGTGAATGAGTGTGCTACGTCGGTGGCAGTTTGTTCCTGACTAATGGCACGCTGCCTAACCGCCATCTTCAAGCTAAGCTGTTCGACGTCACGAGAGACACAGGTAACTAGTGAACGTGTGTGCTACGTGGGTGGCAGTTTGTTCCTGACTTATGGCACGCCTCCGCCTAACCGCTATCTTCAAAATTGGCTGTTTCGACGCCATAAGAGGCACAGGTAATTAGTGAATGAGTGTGCTACGTCGGTGGCAGTTTGTTCCTGACTAAAGGCACAAAAGTACTCAAAATAATTATATAATTAAAATAGCTTTCAGAGGCTCCAACTTTGCATAGCTTCGGATAGTTCGGATTGAACATACTTAGTACTTCCCTAGCTTTTAGCGCGCCCCTTCGTATACGAAGCCGCGTTCTCACTAATATGTCTCAAGCAGGGATCGGAACAGGTTTTTTTGCAAAAACTTTGAAATAACCATATATTTCGATTTATTTCATACTCCAAATGTAGGACTCAGTTGTGTTTTTAGATAACTACATCGTATTATTAAATTGCCCAAATAGATATGAAATAATTCCCATACAAAGAATACCGGTTTCCGATACATGATCTTACTAACACGCGATGCAACGCGGCGCGGCGCGGCGGCCCTACGGCATTCGCGTTCACAACGATATCGCCCACGTAGGACACTTCCATAGGTAACAAAAGATTGATCACCCGCGCCGCGCCGCTTCGCGTTCGCGAGTTATTCGCTCACGTAAGCCGCTGCGTTAAGAATTTAAACTTGAATTATTGAATATTATTTTACGCTAAATATGTTGTACCTTCTAGTTGGTAAATCTTGCAGTTGGCTATAGATGCCGCATTATAGCGCCATCTAGACTTAGCACCTTCTCTACAATTACTCTTTACCTATATGACGAAAAACACAGAATAAAAAACATAGATATATTTATGTTGTAAATATTAAAAGCTTTCTTCTAAATAAATCGTAAAGTTACTGTAAACCGCATAAAATTCTCTAGCGCTTCCCAAGTTTAACGCAAATAGAAAGAAAAATAGAAAAGCAGATGGGTTTATGTAGTGATATTGAAAATCTACAGATAAAATACCGTTGCATATAAATAAAGTGTAGAACATGTGGATTTACATAATGTGACGTAAACTGCATTTACATACGCGACGCACTTGGAGATGACAAGGGCTGCTATTCTTGTAGCTTACCTAATATTTAACTCAAATTAATAAATAGTACCTACATTGTACAATGAGGGGAGAAAGTGAAATTTTGTAAGCGAGGGTGGTAATTCCCGACAGCTAAATTTTAAACGAAATATTGTAATTTCATGACAAATTAGGCATCGAAGGCGCAGACCTATTTGGCATTCAGCCACGATTAAAAATTATGTAAAAATATTTTAAACGGCTATTAAGTTATTAGAATTAATATTTTTAAATATAAACAAAATTATTAAATTCCTATAAACGTCAGTATTATGAAAGATGGAGGTAAGGAATAGACGTGTGCGGCGCGCCGCCGCCGCCGACGATTTTACCACGCCGCAGCCGCCGATAAATTTGACCGGCGCCGGCGTACAATCGGCGTGGAAATTATCGATACTCACTGTGACTTATTGCATGTTACGTAGTGAGTAGATAGTGTCAAAGGTATAATTTAGAGATGCTTATGCTTTTTCACTTATTATTATCCAGTGAAATAAATTGACATCATTTTTGTCGTTGCGATTTATCGTTAATTTGAAACAAGATCTAGTTTTTAGATTAGGTACATGTTATTATTTGATATTTTATTGTGCCTACGGTTTTTTTTTTTTTTATAAACAACATTTTGTCAGTTTAATCAGTAATGTGAAGTCAAATAAAATAGCAGGTTTATATCAATAAATCAAGAGCTTATTGACATAAACATGCTATTCTCTTCATAGATACTCCAGCTGCCATCACGATTTTGAAGGCGTGTTTTATGATTTTTGTGTGGTACTGGTGACACGCATAAGGGTAATATAAGTATATATCATCGATATATATTATATGATTTACTTCTTCTTCTTCCTCGCGGTGTCCCGGCATTTTGCCACGGCTGATGGGAGCCTGGGGTCCGCTTGACAACTAACCCCAAGATTTGGCGTAGGCACTAGTTTTTACGAAAGCGACTGCCATCTGACCTTCCAACCCAGAGGGTAAACTAGGCCTTGTTGGGATTAGTCCGGTTTCCTCACGATGTTTCCCTTCACCGAAAAACGACTGGTGAATATCAAATGATATTTCGTACATAAGTTCCGAAAAACTCATTGGTACGAGCCGGGGTTTGAACCCGCGACCTCCGGATTGCAAGTCGCACGCTCTTACCGCTAGGCCACCAGCGCTTCATATTATATGATTTACTTATCACAGAATATACAATTTTACTAAAAATTACACATTTCATAGTCATATGATGATAATCAGTTTGTTGTATTTCGCATTAATATAAAAAATAACAGTAACAGTAACACAACGTATCAGTATTGCGATACAACGAGGAAATGCCGCCAGCATCCTTGGTACAATGCCTCAAGGGCCTATTTTAGATATAAGCTAGTTATAGTAATCATCTGTATATATCCATTATGTATATTGTTATTGTCAATAAAATTACGTCTTTCAAAAAATAAAAAAAAAAAAAAAAAAATAACAGTTAGTATCAATATACAATTCAATCAAAATTATTAAAGTCAGCTTAATGCATCATATCATAATAAATTAGAAACAATTAAGTGGACAGGGAATAAAATCGCCAACAACTACATTGTTTAAGACTTTTAATTATTAAATTTATTCTTATGGCTTGATATTAAGAACATATTATTATGGAGCAGGGGGTCCCGGGTTCAATTCAAATCCTTGTAAGGGCATTTATTTGTGTGTTGCTCCCTGATATTTATTTCTGAGTTATGGATATTATTTATGTATTTAAGTATTTATCTGTATCTATCTATTATATTTATCGTCGTGTAGTACTCACAACGCCCATGACTCAGGAACCCGTGGAAAAAACCCGAGCTAATTACACAAATAAATGCCCTTATCAGGATTTTTTTTTATAGGATATTATTACACAAATTGACTAAGTCCCACAGTAAGCTCAAAATAAGGCTTGTGTTGAGGGTACTTAGACAACGATATATATAATATATAAATATTTATAAATATTTAAATACATAGAAAACACCCATGACTCAGGAACAAATATCCATGCTCATCACACGAATAAATGCCCTTACCAGGATTTGAACCCGGGACCATCAGCTTCATAGGCAGGGTCACTACCCACTAGGCCAAACCGGTCGTCAAATTTAAACGGATTAAAGGATTTAAACCCGGGACCATCGGCTTCATAGGCAGTATCATCGATTGTTCCAAATGACTTTAGCTGATAGGATACAACTACAAATACAAATTATTTATTTGCCAGAATACAGGGATTGTAGATGGTGACATAAAGTTTGTTGTACAGTGTACTGGACTCACAATTGAGCATGCAAATATTACAGTTTATCGTGTCATGCGATCAAAGGAATAATTAAAATTAAAATGAATAATAAAATAAAATTACAATTCATTAAATCATTAAAGCTGAATAAATTAATCTAAGACATCCGATAGTATAATCCTTCATATTATTCATCATAGTCATGTTCAGCAGTGTTCAGAAAGTCACTTATGGAGTAAAAGCATTTATTTAACAGCCATTTAGTTAAGGATTTCTTGAACTGGTTAGGTGCAGTGGCGGGGCAAGACTAAAATTTTATGTGGGAAGAGGGCCTCGCTAAATGTACCTTACATTTAGCGAGGCCCTCTGGTGGTGCAAGAAGTAAAGAACATTTTTATGTTATGTTGTGTCCGAGATATACTTATTCGAGGCGCGAGGCCCCTCGGACCGCGAGGCCGTAGGCGTGGGCGACGTGGGCCAAAACGCCGCCTCTGGTTAAGTGTACCGTTTTTTTTATATTTCTTGGTATTTTATTATAGACCTGGACCAAGATGATGATTAGGTATATAATATAGTGAAGCGAGTATCTATTCGAATCGCAATAGGAATATGAAGCAAGGTGAAACGCTTGATCGCTTGCGTACATTACCTTCGTTCACGATCGCGTTCTACATAAACGACAGCAGTAGATCCGAACTAGGGCTTGTGCACAAATCACGCGAGGTACTTTCGTTTACTTTTTGACCCAAATTAATGATATTTGGTGGGTTTCTTGACGACCGGTCTGGCCTAGTGGGTAGTGACCCTGCCTATGAAGCTAATGGTCCCGGGTTCAAATCCTGGTAAGAGCATATATTTGTGTGATGAACACGAATATTTGTTTCTGAGTCATGGGTGTTTTCTATGTATTTAAGTATTTATAATTATATATTATAGATATCGTTGTCTAGGTACCTACAACACAAGCCTTATTGAGCTTACTGTGGGACTTAGTCAATTTGTGTAATAATGTCCTATAATATTTATTTATTATTTACCCCTCCCCCACATAGCCTCACGTATATTTTTTTGAAACTTTTTCATTCGACCAAATTTTAAGATATTGTATAAAATAATTTTTTTTTCTATTTTCATTATGAATGTGATAATATTTTCGTAATTTTGAAGTGCGAAGTGAAGATTTATGTTAAACGAAATCAAGAAAAGGTATCTACTCATGTGGTACATTTTTTCTTAGTTTCGTTCTCTGTAGAAAAATACACGTGAGGTCTCCTTAGTCCTTATACCTTACCCCCCTCCACTAACGTGAACTGTCATGAAATTTTCGTGACACTTTTTTTTTCGCTTAGTACGTAAATTATTGCAGAGGACTAAATAAACACCTGTATAAATTCCTAGTTTGTATCCTTGAGCGCCGAACGCAACTTTGTCAAAAATTGAAAAAACCGCGAAAATGTCGTGTTTTTTAGATTTGGGCGATTATAACCCTAAAGGAAAAAACCGGGCAAGTGCGAGTCGGACTCGCGCACGAAGGGTTCCGTACCATTATTTATAAAAACGGCAAAAAAATTATGTTTGTTGTATGGGACCCCCCTTAAATATTTTTTTATTTTTTTTATTTAGAACACAAACAGTCACATATACAAATGGATTTGAAGTACAATGTAGAGTACTTAACATACTTAAGAATCATAGACCTGGAGGTTCATTATTAAGATTATTTTGTTCTGTTTTATAGTATTTGTTGTTATAGCGGCAACAGAAATACATCACCTGTGAAAATTTCAACTGTCTAGCTATCACGGTTCATGAGATACAGCCTGGTGACAGACGGACGGACGGACAGCGAAGTCTCAGTAATAGGATCCCGTTTGACCCTTTGGGTACGGAACCCTAAAAAGAACTAACTTAGTTTTTGATAATACCTTCTCAAGGCGTTTTTAGAGTAGACTAAATTTACTAAGGCGACAAAGTTACTGAATTATACCTAAATAAAATTAGCGTATATACACGTGCCATAGAAACCAGAACCCCTAGTGTACATTCATTCGATAGCGTGACGTGACGTACGCGTTTGCGTTAAGTCTCATTTTGTATGGGATTTACCAACAGCGCGCCACGCGGGACGTTTATGGAAACTCAAAATGCCGTACAAAATGAGACTTAACGCAAACGCGTACGTCACGTCACGCTATCGAATAAACTTACACTATGGGTACTGATAGTAAGGAAAAGGTGTTCCAAAAACTAAAGACCAAAATAGTTCCACCCCCACGTCAAGATATGAAATAAGCGTTATGCTTGTTTGTTAAACAGGGTGAGTAATGTCGGCCGTGATGTATACGTTCCGGGAACTGAATGAATCAAAACAGTGGTTTGGTTCGCTAATATCTGGGAGTTGTGGGCGGAAATGATGAAAATAAATGAAAGTTAAATAGGACATTACCATATTTATTATCACGGTTTGGCGTTTTGGTATGACGTTTAAAAACTGCGATGACAAGTAAAGCCTGACCAGTTTATGATCACGCGCCACATTGCGGAATTTCATTGGAACTAAATTTTTCATACTAAACTGAACTGTCAACCTATACATGAGAATGACAGCGCCCTCTTGACAATGCTCATATATTTCTGGTCGCGCTTTAAAACCGACTGAGTCCATGTCATATAATTTTACTTGAAATTGCGTGAAATTGGTGCTGGACCATTCTACTTTGTACTGCAGGTTTTTTGTCCGACGATACCTTGGAACCAAGGCAATTTTTTTTTTTTCATTAGTGAAAGGGCACGGACGGTAACAATCGGTAACATAGTTGTATGTTTGCATACTCCAGGCTATAAATTCTAAAAATAAATACGGTATACGGGAAAAATTAACACCGTGTGGACCTAGCCTTAAGTTATAAAAATACGGTCAAAACCTGTTTCTTGGTGTTTTTTTTTTATAATTAAGTCCAAAGTGTGACCGAAAATTGTCATTGAAATTCTCCGTTCAAAGTGTTGAAGCCCGCCATTTCCAAACTAATTTGCTAATAGTTTGACAGCGCCGGTATCTGACGCTATCAATAAGCCATAAACTTGAACAATCGTCTCGTCCCTGGCGAACAATACGCTATTAGATATTTATTGCTGTACTTTGGTCAAGGAAGACCTCACACACTTTACACATACGTTACACCATGGGCGGCGCGTCACAAATATTCGTAGGGAACCCGGAGCTAATTTTGCTTTCCTTTTCTCCATGAACCGATCGTGAAAGTACTCAATATGCTGAAATTAGACAAGCCGATGCGAATTGAGTTCTTGTGCGAGACTCACTCAACTAAAATATATTCAAAATTAAATAGGTCGAAACGCGGCAAATTTAAACGTTAAGTTAAAATACTTTTGTGTACTTATACAACGTATTTTTTTTATTAAGAAAATTTGAGAGCTATTTTTCTAGACCGTCTACTGTAGCGTCAACTGGTGAGCACAAAAACGGCAGCCCTCTTTGGCCTCCAAATCAAGTTGCAATCGGTTCCCGACTGCTTCAAGAAGTAATGTAGGTATAAGTTGAAGCGTGGTGTACCATAGGTTTATTTTGTTTGTAATAATAGGTTATGAATTTGATTGGGATTTGTTATAGATATGATCTATCAGCCGTTAAAAGTGACATTTCTTCAATCAGAACTGTCACTTTGACATCAGAATTTGATTAACGAACTGATCAACGTGAAATTTTCTTTAAAAAAATTAACGAACACGAAATTCCGCTGAAATTAATAAAGTAGATACCTACTTATTTAGTTAATTATAATTTATTGGAAAGTCGTTCACTGATAGACAATTAAAGATTGGCACAATAGTATTTTTATTTTCAACGAACGTAATTTAGAGAATCCACAAAATTCTGTCAATAAAATTTGAACTTTCTGCCAAAAGGAAAAGTCCATTTAAATGACCAATTTTAGAGGATGGATCGTTTTCGCTAAACAACGTCCCTCTCTCAACTGTTGATTTTAAATTAGGTCCGTAAGAGAGGCTCTCATAAAAATCTAATCGTTTGACGTTTCTTTACGAGAGAACAACGCTATTTGCGTTAACCCCTTGTAGGTACGATCACTGACTTTAATTTCTGAGCCATTTGAGTTTCGAACTAATTGAATTGAATAGAATAGAAGAAATTTATTCAGAAAACGCTTAAGTTTAGGTAATACATGAGACGACAGAATCAATTTATTATTTAGCGTCACTGAAAAGGTCTCCACTCAGCTGTTGGTTAATTGGTTGTTTAATAGTGTATTAGTAGTAGTAGTAGAGCCATTTATTCCAATAAATATTACATTGGTTTCAAAACATGCAATGATTTTGTAAATAGATTTAGTATTAATAATATTTCATAATTTGCAGTGTAAATTTATACAATTATAAAGATAAATACTGAATTTCATTTTTAATTATTGTCCCATGCATTCTTATAATTTAGGTTGATAAGTTATGTTACTAATTATTGTATTTATTTATTTATTAGATAGAGGCCTATGTCCACAAATGGACATCACAATAAATATCTAATAAATAAATACAATAATAGTGTATTAGTTCGCTGTAATGCTGTGTAAATTTTTTGAATCAATAAATAAAATTTAATATAATACTTTGGTATACTTTAAAATGTCCAACATACTTTGAACCTGCTTACAGTCAGTTGTTTTTAACTAGCATTTCCTTTTTAGGGCTTCGTAGTCACCTAGAAACCCTTATAGTTTCGCCATGTCCGTCTGTCCGTCCGTCCGCGGCCTTGCTCCGTATTGGCAGTGCTAGAAAGCTGCAATTTGGCATGTATATATAAAATCATATATACATGGAAACAGAACAGTAAAATAAAAACCTCCTATGCAACATTATTATTTTTCTCTTTGACCCAACAGTGTGGGGTATCGTTGGATAGGTCTTTCAAAACGAATAAGGGTCTCCAAAAATCATTTTTTGATAAAGTTATTTTTTTCGGAATAATCACTCCGAAAGAAAAAACAATGTGTCCTACCCCCCCTCTAACTTCTGAACCATGGGTCCAAAAATCGTGACACAAAAGCTAAGTAAATACTTTCAATGATCGGTCCAGCTGTTTATGAGTTATTGCAAAAATGTTCTTTTCTTAATAAAAATTCGTACAAGGCGCTACAAAGGCACTCCCTTATGCTTGTAATGTACCTACATGATACTTACTTATTCATAACCTCCGTTTAACCTGTTCCGACAGAATGGTAACTACGAAACCCTACACTGAGCATAGCCCGACATGCTCTTGGCCGATTTATTTATCGCGTACAATTTACTGGGTTTTAAGGTTTAATTTCGTATAGCAATGAAACGTCTCTAAAATAAAATAAAGGTTGCAAATAACGTTTTGTTGGAGCAGTCGGAATTAGAAATCAAATTACGCAATTAAAGTACGGGGTAAATAAAACAATTATGGGCCAATAAAGTTTTAGATATTTACATTTTATTTGTTTTTTATTGCACAAATGAACAAACGGCGAACTTAATCCCAAAAGCCATTCTCTCTCAGGAAACTTGGTGAAATATCTATTAGCCCTTTATTTGACAGAAAAAAGTCAAGGTACGAGTAATGGGTTCAAGTCTCCTCGATTCTTAGTACTCCTAATGATTTTGGTTAAGAATAAAATACAAAAAGAGGGCCAAAGGTTATATTCGTCCTGACGAACATTACAAACTTAAGGGCTGGGAAAATTATAGGGTCAAACAGGGGCTCGAAAAGCTGGAACTTGGCTGATTTTTAGTTATTTGGAGAATTATCTTTTACGTGATGATGAACAGGATTTCTTATTTTTCAGTATTATTGCTAAGACGCTCTTAAAGTAGTATATCCAATAAAATACATCCATACGTCCGTTCCTCAGCCACACAATTTGTTATTCGATAAAATAGAAACCGATTTTTTTTTTTTTTGTTTTGAAACTTTAATATTTTATTTTTACTTTGACTTTGAACTTTGAACTTTTTTATTCATTTAAATTTACGTCTGTTTTATTATTGACCAAATCGAGCCATAGTAGTGCATAGGTATACGCATCTTTATGAATCAAATTTTGCGCAATAAAATTATTGTCAATATACGAAGTCAAGGTACGAGTAATGGGTTCAAGCCTCCTCGATTATTAGTACTCCTAATGATTTTGGTTAAGAATAAAATACAAAAAGAGGGCCTATTCGTCCTGACGAACATTACAAACTTAAGGGCTGGGAAAATTATAGGGTCAAACAGGGGCTCGAAAAGCTAGAACTTGGCTGAGTTTTAGTTATTTGGAGAATTATCTTTTACGTGATGATGAACGGGATTTCTTATTTTTCAGTATTATTGCTAAGACGCTCTTAAAGTAGTACATATATCCAATAAAATACATCCATACGTCCGTTCCTCAGCCACACAATTTGTTATTCGATAAAATATTAGAAACCGAAAAATATTTTTTTATTTCGTTTTGAAACTTTAATATTTTATTTTTACTTTGACTTTGAACTTTGAACTTTTTTATTCATTTAAATTTACGTCTGTTTTATTATTGACCAAATCGAGCCATAGTAGTGCATAGGTATACGCATCTTTATGAATCAAATTTTGCGCAATAAAATTATTGTCAATATACGAAATCTCGGGAATGGTCCTTTAGTGATCGTTTACCACAATGTTGTTACAGGCTAGATCTCAGTATACCAGCACCCACATATATGCATAAAACCCTTAAGCGTTCAACAAAGCAAAGGCCCTATAACAACAAAAAGGGCTTTTCGCTTTGTCCGGCCCACTTTATACTGACAATGAGATTATTGTTAATCATTCCATGCCGGATTAAGACTTAAGACCTTCCTTTGTAAGGTTTCATTAAGTATTAAGGTCGTAAAGTTGGCTTCGTTTAGATCCGTTGAGGAAGTACTGTTGTCATATGTGTCTAAGTTTAGTAAAAGGTTCCAACTTTGAAATCCTCCTTGATTTAGAGATAATGACAATTGTTGTGACAAATTGTTTCTGTAATAACTTAGTGAAAAACACCTTTTTGGCAGCGACGCTGCCATTACGTGACTAAAATTGCTTTAGACATTTAATTTTGAAAGGAAACTCACAAAATGTATGTGTAAATAAAAAATCTTTACAATAGATGCTCCTTGTGGGAGTTTACAGTGTTAATACCACCAGTGTTACGCAAATATTTTTCATTAGACTTGTAAAAAAAAAAAATCTAAATTTAATCAAAACAAGAATGTTTAATACCTACCCTAAAAAGAGATTAAAATTTTGTCTTTTAAATTCACAAACACCTTCTGGTGAACATCACGGTAAATCGTATTCGTAAATTAGACTTGGACCAAACTAAGTTTACATAACATTTGCAATGATTAAGGGCCAGCTGTACCAACCACATTTAGCGGTATGAAAAGGGTATGAAACTTCCCATACAATAAGCCGAGTTTCTTGCTGGTCCCGTATTGGGATACCCTCCTACAATTTAGGACGGATTTAAAACTTCTCGGGTCATAGGTGTTAGAGCTGGCGTATCTTTATTTGACGTTCATAAGCGCATTGTAATGTGCCTACTTGGAAAATAAACTATGAATCTTTATCTTTATAAAAAAATTGCGAACGCTTTAAATGTGATAAACACATTGTATTCGATTCAAATCGACGCAGAGTTAGCTTAGACGTACTTTAATACTGAATAACAAGCGTTGGCAGGCTTACCGTCGTGGTTAAAATAATAAATTCCCCGAAATTGGCCTGATACATCCATACTTATTCAACTCAACGCAACGAAGGGGGGTTTAGGGTCGGCAACGCGCATGTAACTCCTCTGGAGTTGCAGGCGTACATAGGCTACGGAGACTGTTTACCATCAGGCGGGCCGTATGCTTGTTCGCCACCGACGTAGTATAAAAAAAAATACTTATGTGGAGTCCAGACGGGACAATTTTTCGTCAATCTGATTAAATTGTCCGATCAAATCAGACTAATTTGGCTCACTTCGATCGCCGATTATTATCAATTTTACCGACAAAATGGTGGTGCGGACGCAAGAATACCAATTTGTATCTCTAGTATTCGCATTTGAGGACATTTTTAAAAGAGCGCTCAAATATCACCATAAAACTAAAATTGGAGATTGACGCCAATTTCTTTTCTGATCAAATCGACCGAACTGACCCGTCTGGACTCCACTTTAATCTTATACAAAAGAATTGCCATTTCTAACTCTCAAAGTAACCTTTTCTTAGGAAACTTCGTACCCACGCCTTCGTTTAGGCAGAGACCAGTACGTAAATAGTGACTGTCAAGAAGCGACGATATATAGACGAAGCTATTCATTTTTGACTTCAAAACTCTGTTCATATGACTGAAACTGGTCTGACATATACATTTAACAGACAGTTATCCCTCCTCTATAAAAATACCTGGTCTGCAGCTCTGAATGTTACCCAATACACATTTTCCCGCTAGTCTGTGAGGAAAGAGAAGAGTCGTGGAATGTATGGGGCCCAATACATTCCATGACTTTTCTCTTTCCGAACAGACTCTATTAAATAAGTTGTAATTGGTAACTAAAGTAACTTCTTATTCTTATTAATTAAGCTACTTATAAAATATTCTTGTGGTGGTCCATCTGCAACAATAATGAGAAAAGCGACTTAGTAAATACATTAGTCTTTAACATTTCCTTGTCTCTGGTTAAGATAATGCTAGCAATATTAATGAACCACCGAGTGCTATCTCTTGCCGAAGTAAAGTGGACCTTCTATCACTATAATAAGGGTTGTATTTCATTGTCAGTTGTTAAGAATGTAAGGAACTTCTGTTTTCGGGGTCTGCATGAAAACGTTCGGTGACCCGAAGATCAAATAAACATGACGAGGAATAGTTTATTAGTAGAAACGGAGTCCATTCCATCTGACTCCTACTTTCCGAAATGTATCCCTTCCGATAACCGACCATCTTGAGCTTCTCGGAATCTCGCTGACTTCGAAACTCAACTTCGGCCCGCACATCGAGTCGAAAGCACAGTTAGCAGCAAAAAAGCTGGGCATCCTCAACAAGGTGAGGCAGTATTTTACACCTAGGCAACTGCTCGACCTTTACCTAGCACAAGTGCGATCGTGTGTGGAATACTGTTCGCATCTGTGGGATGGTTCAGCAAAATACCAGCTTGAGGCACTCGAGTCAGTTGAGAGGAGAGCCAAGAGAATCATTAATGATGACGATCTGACGAATGCTCGACTCCAAAGTCTGGAGCATCGTCGCAAGGTTGCCAGCTTAACGATCTTTTACAGGATACATTTCGGAGAGTGTGCCGAGGAACTGCACAACCTTATTCCTCCGTCCCCATTTCACCATCGGACTACCAGACAATCGGCACTCCGGCACCGCTTCATGGTAGGTATTCCACAAATACGCACGAAGCGTTTTGCTTCAACATTTCTTATGCGAACTGCCAAGGAGTGGAATGCCCTGCCCGAGTCTGTGTTTCCGCATGAGTACAATCTGGGTCTCTTCAAGGCTAGGGTACATAGGTATCTCATAGGTAAGCGTGCTCCACCGTAGACTGCATCATCACTTACCATCAGGTGAGATCGTGGTCAAACGCTTGCCTATCGTTATAAAAAAAAAAAAAAAAAAGTTATTTACGATACAAGTGCAGAAAATAGGAAATTTGCAACGAGTGGTGATAAATTAAAACACGACCGAAGGGAGTGTTTTAAATCGACACGAGTTGCGAATTACCTATTCGCACGTGTATCCTACAACGTTTTACAGTACGTATGGCTCTTAAACTTCTTAAAGTTTCGATATATGCACGGAAAGTGCTGATTTCCGCACGCGTGCGGAAAATTAGCGCCATATGTACTGTGTACTAACAAAATATGGATCGCTTTGTGATCTGAAATAAAGAATTTTTAATTTTTTTTTAATTTTTACTGTAAAATAATTTGCCTAGTGAATCAGTTAGGACCTTAGGACACGCCATTGATGTACGTCCCTGCTGTATTACAACTGCAGGGATCGGAACCGGTTTTTTGGAAATACTTTGAAATAAACATATATTTCGGTTTATTTTATACTCCAAATATAGGACTCGGTTGTGTTTTTAGATAACGACTTCGTATTATTAGATTGCCCAATTAGAAAGGAAATAATTAACAAAGAACGAAAAAATACCGTTTTCGTTCCCATACAAAAAATACCGGTTTCCGATCCCTGAATACAAGTAGCAATGTGCCAAAGAGAATTTTCATAAGTTACAAAGTTGATTGGCTTGATGTTAAGTTGGCTCATATTTTATAGTCTACTTAAAGCATTATCATTTTCCTTTGTAAAAAAAGCGGCCAAGTGCGAGTCGGACTCGCCCATGAAGGGTTCCGTACCATTTATGACATATTAAAAAAAACTACTTACTAGATCTCGTTCGTCGATTTTTTTAGTTTTATTATTCTCTTATTTTAGAAGTTACAGGGGGGGGGGGACACATTTTACCACTTTGAAAGTATCAATATCATTTTTGAAGACCTATCCTACCTAAGATACCCCACACGTATGGGTTTGTTGAAAAAAAAATTTTTGTGTTTCAGTTCTAAGTATGGGGAACCCTCAAATTTATTGTTTTTTTTTTCTATTTTTGTGTGAAAATCTTAATGCGGTTCATAGAATACATCTACTTACCAAGTTTGAACAGTATAGTTCTTATAGTTTCGGAAAAAAGTGGCTGTGGCATAAACGGACAGACAGACGGACATGACGAATCTATAAGGGTTCCGTTTTTTGCCATTTGCCTACGGAACCCTAAAAAGTAGCCACTGTGTAGGTAAATACTACTTAAATACTTACATGTATGTTAATACTGCGTACTGAATACAAAGGCCATTTATTTTATAAAAAGCATGTTATATGCTTTATTTTATTCACTAAGCTGTTGTAAAAGCTTTCAACATTTTAAATCATATGCAAATGAACGAACGAGATTAAAATGGAGCACAATATACAGACTACTTATAAAATCAATAAAATAATGAAAGACAAAAAAATATGAGTTATTTTTGCTTGATGTCAACTATAAGTACAGAGCTTTCAGTGGACACAAAAAGAATGGAAAATCTTTCCCACAATTGTTAGAAGCATCATAAATATTAGAAGAGGTTAAATTTTGTCCGGTCTATCAGAAAATTTACCTATTCACGATAAGGTAGAAGTACTAGTGCTCGACGCTGCACTAGTACTCGACATGGGCACTTTATGTCAAAGTGACAAGGATTAAGTTCGAATACAGAAAAATCGTCGTTGTTCCAATTTAAGCTATATTTCCATGAAATAAAGTGCCCATGTCGGTGACTAGTGCAGCGTCGAGCACTAGTAGTTCTACCTTACCTTTTTGTTTTTGACTGTGGTTTCGATGATGTTTTTTTTTCTTGATTACTTATACTTAATTTGGGTGTAGACATTGATCTATTATTACTACGTATAGAAATGGTACAGAGAACCAGTATTTTGCACCATGAGTTGTTGTTGTTTTGACAACAAACCATAGAAGCGGAGCGTGAATCTCGCGACTTAAACGCGTAAGCGCCATGATTTTTTACGGCGCTTACGACGTTTTGCTCGCTTCGTACTTGCGATTGCAATAATTTCATTGTTTCATATGGCTTCTCTATAGTGATAATAACTCAATGGGTGTAGATGAAAAACTCCATAAAAAGTGTCCGCTTTTTAATTGCTGTTGAAGGCAGTCTGACCATGACCAGGCATTCCCTAATGCAGGATGGTGTAGCTTTTTTAGAAATGTTCAAATAGTTAACGGTTCAAACCAGCTAAACACGTTGCGAAATAACTAATCTTTTTAAGAACAACATGTTTTATTCCCTAATTATAAAGGAAAAAATGTAGTTCACTAAATTTTTTTCCTACTCCTCTCATACTCATTTATGCATTCATTAACACGAATATAAGAACATACATAAAAGGTTTCAAGAAAAGTCTATGTTGTCTATTCCTCATAAAAGCTCTTGTGCTTTTAATCGCTATAACGTTACTGCGATTAATGGCTACTAACCTAACAAAACCAAAACAAATACAGTTTTAAACTAAGTGCATTGCTGCCAACTTACAAAATATTCATTTGGTTGCATAGTAAAAATAATTACTTCATAAATCAGAAACACGCATGTGACACCCGTAATATAGCAACACCCATAGACTACGAAGACCGCTTGGCGTTGCTTGTTAGTCTCCGTAGGCTACGGTGGCCAAAATTGAGAAAAAACTGTCCAAAAATTTAATTTAGCAAGTAGCAAGTACCAGGGCCTCATGAGTTACGAGGAGGTGTCGCCGACCGGCCGGCCGCGGCCCGGGGCGGGCCGGGCGCGTAACAAGGTATGCTCGCGCGTCTTGGCTATATACTTTTGCTGTAATTTGTTTACCTAAATTAAGATTTATTTTTGTTGACTCGTAGGAAAAATATTGTATGCAACGTTGTATAAGTAGGTCAAAAAATGCTCGTGGCGTATTCCTTTACAATGTTCGCCTACGCCTTCGGCTCCGGCTCACATTGTAACTCACGCCACTCGCCTTTTTTGACCCTTCTTATACAACTGTTGCATAAAATACTATTAACTTTGTCTCCGGAGACTTGTAAGTTTATAAACTCTTTTGCTTTCAGATTTAACCGAGGCCTTGAGCACAGCACAATCGCAAGAAATCAGGATCCCATTCGGCGTTGGAGTAGCGGGCGTTGCCGCTCAGACAAAACACCACATCAACATCAAAAATGCATACGCAGATCCCAGGTTTGTGTGAAAAACACAACACACAATGATTAGGAATCAAGGAAAACTGGAAAAACTCACTGTCTCGGGCTCAACTCCAACAACCATGGCGGGATACCTGCCCGCCGCTCTCCAACTGAGCTACCGAGACTTAGACGTTTCTGCTGAATACAAAATTAACTTACATACAATATTCCTGTCGACACCAGTACGACACTGGCCTAGTGGGTAGTGACCCTGCCTATGAAGCCGATGATCCCGGGTTCAAATCCTGGGAAGGGCATTTATTCGTGTGATGAGCACGGATATTTGTTCCTGAGTCATGAGTGTTTTCTATGTATTTAAGTATTTATAAATATTCATATATTATATAATATATATCGTTGTCTAAGTACCCGCAACACAAGCCTTATTGAGCTTACCGTGGGACTTTAGTCAATTTGTGTAATAATGTCCTATAATATTTATTATTTATAATATTTATCAGTGTTCTAACAAGTATGTTTACCGCGAAATTGACGGGCATAGTGACAAGTGATAAAAATGGAACCATGCTGCCACGGCAGGATAGTGGGAGTATTTATATTGAGCAGATGATCAGACAAAACACCATATCACTACAACGAACGCGTATGGGGATTCCAGGGCGGTATGAGCACAGAATAAATAATAGTACTACCCTACAGAAATGACACATCCTACGAAACCGAACTTTGACAGCGATTCAGGGACAAATTATGCTGTCTCTTTCTAATGTATCCCGTTCAGCTATTTAGGGTTGTCAAAATTCAAGTCAGTATCTTATTTGTGGTCGTGCACGCAAAGGGACGTTAAAGGGACATTGCTCAGAGCAATGTTGAGCCGAACGAAGCCGAGAATGCCCGAACGGTTTAGTGTTTCCCCAATGGTATGAGTATGTGCGACAAACATATCACAATCGTAAGAAATCGGGATCCCGTTACAATGTCTTTTGTAGCGCTATAAATCTATCATACCATTCATAAACTTCGGTATGAACAAATATTAAGAATCTATATACTTCTTTGCCTCAGCCTTTTCCCATGTCATTTGGGGTCGGCTCTCCTCGTCATTCTTCGCCAGGCGTATCTGTTCCGGGTCGTCGTCCGTCTGTAAGGGGTCTACCTCTGCCCGATCTTTTGGAGCCGTCAGGACTTGTCAAGTCATGTCATCTTCTGGCCTCCTCATGACATGGCCATACCACTTTAAGCGCGATTCGGAGAGCGATATGTATGGCGGTCCTCGAGCCCAACGGCCTGGTCAGGGATGATGCAAGAGGCCCGACGGAATGACGTTGGTGCCTTGGAGTATGGGACGGCACCTTGTCTGGGATGCTACATGCGTAGATACCCTGGCACCGTCCCATATTCCAGGCACCAAAGTTGACGCTGGTGCGGCCGCATCCTCTGCCGAAAGCCTCAAGCGTCGCAAATATGTCAACCTCGGCAGTAGTTACATATTTGCGGTGTTTGGGGTTGAAACGCTAGGTCCATGGGGGCCTAGCGCGCGCCGCCATTATAAGGAGTTACCAAAGCGCCTTATAGAGGCTTCGGGTAACCAGAGGGCTGGCCTGTATTTGGCCCAGCGGATAAGCATTGCTATCATATAGAGGGGCAATGCAGCCAGCCTTCTGGGCACCTTACCAAGCGGTCTCAACCTGGGACAAGTTTTTTATTTATAAGTTTTTAATTGTGTTTCCACCCATTTGTGTTGAAACTTTGGCAGTGGTGTTTGGTATTTGTACTTAGGTGTTGGGATTTGTAATGTCTTAGCCTGGCTAAACTTTACTACAAAAGCTTTGAAAGCTGAAATACTATTAATTTCCTCAACTCTATTGAAACCTTTGGAAAGTAATACTGAAATTTAGTAAATAAGGGTCTAGGCTAAAAGGGATGAAGTATAAAATAAACAATGTATTAACTGCTAATAAATTTTATTTATTGCATTAAAATTGATTGAATATGATTCAATAATTTATGAACTCTATATCCAATGAAGTCTGATTAGGACCCATTCGGATATACCGCCTTGATTACTAGGGCCAAATACCTAAGTCAGGAAAACAAGACGGAACAAAAACCTGACTGCCCAATTTAACCTGTACACAAACATAACAAAATATGTCACAGATAAAGACAAATTAAAACCTCATTTAAATTAGGTATGGCGTGATCATTTAGTGGTAAATATAGACCAACATCATGATAAATAACAACCCAAGCTCTCTGAGGTGTGAGACATGTTACATGATAAAATAAAATCTGAAATATGTTCCAACAAGCACAAAACATATCCGTTCTTAAAGAAATACGAATATTAAACCATGTCAATAAAATGAAACACTATTTTAAGTGCATTGAACCAATAGGAAATTATAAAATCCTATCAAAATTATTGAATACTATTTACAAGACTACTATAATAAACTCTACCTTCTTCCTATAAAATGCCATTGTGGGAAACATAAGGAGATCAAAATATTCCTACTTTAAGATAAAGAAAATTATGAAACAAGTAGTTGTAGCAAGTTCTATTAATAATATATAAGGTTTACTAATGTGCTCAGATATAAATAAAGATATGTTAGCACTTATGTTGTGAATGACGTATTGATAACGTATTCATAAATGTGTTATAAAGATCGACCGGGTGAAGTCTGGCTTCCCACAACTGTATTACTTTAATTAGTATACTGTAAAATAGCTGGTTGCAGTCAACTATAAGGCAACCTTTTGGATCTCATAAAATTATCATGCATACGCCGCTCTATGGACAACTCCCTAATATGTCAAGCCGCAAATCCCACGTGAAATGTTTCCATAGGTAAGTCACTTGGACCTTGCACCGTCTGCAGTACCTGAGGCATGTAGCCTAATGGAATATCACACGTAAGGTTCAGACTATCAAGTACTGAAACCGGGATAATAGTAAATAAATGACATGAGTGACCAAGAACGAAAATATACAAGACAATGATATAAGCGTTGCCCCTAATATCAAGAGATCAGCCATTTTACTAAATTATCACATGCAACGTCACGCAAAGAGTAAGACTGTTAATTAAATTAAAAGCCAGTTGGATTAAGATTTGATACCTTTTGATCAAATATAAGTAAAGATATATTAGTACTTATGATAACACATTCATAAATACGCCATAAAATTAGGTAGGATCGACGGGGTGTAGTCTGGCTTCACACAACTTTATCACCTTAATATACTGTAAAATAAAATAGCTGGTTGCAGTCAACTATAAGGCAACCTTTTGAATCTCATAAAATTATCATGCATACACCGCTCTATGGACAACTCCCTAATATGTCGAGCCGCAAATCCCACGTGAAATGTTTCCATAGGTAAGTCACTTGGACCTTGCACCGTCTGCAGTACCTGAGGCATGTAGCCTAATGGAATATTACACGTAAAGGTTCAGACTATCAAGTACTGAAACCGGGATAATAGTAAATAAATGACATGAGTGACCAAGAACGAAAATATACAAGACAATGATATAAGCGTTGCCCCTAATATCATGAGATCAGCCATTTTACTAAATTATCATATGCGACATCTCGCAAAGAGTACAACTGTTAATTAAATTAAAAGCCAGTCGGTTTAGGATTTGATACCTTTAGTCATAACTGGGATCAATCAAATGCAACGACAATCCCAAACATAACCAAAAGCCGCATTGTTAAAACAGCCACTTATAAAACCATTGTGACAGGTTTCAACAACTAAAATTGATTAGTAAATATATATAATATCCTCTCAATTGGACATAATCCAAAATGTAATAACCACATTCTAGTCATATGATTTGATTCAATATGACAAATAAATTAGGGCAGGTATAATACATTGGCAAATACAGATCAAACTATATACCAAATTATCAAAATATATACACCCACAATAACATTTCAACATACGTAATATACTTAGGTATGTACCTATAAAACGGAATCATGATCATAAAATAAGTATCAAATAGGCACCAGTTATCTACCTACAAATAAGTAAGCAGTTAGGAATCGTGAATATTATTTAAACCGCTTGTATACTCCTATCATAACTAGACTATGAAATTAAAAACTTTTGTATAATTTATTGAAAGGTTACGTCACCGCTAGGTATTAAGATCTGCTTGATGGGGCTTCGATGCTCTCACATCATGATGAGAAGACAAGGCAAGGCAAGATCAATTCTCGTTCCACGCAAATGGACGGCACACTGGATACAATGTGCAGGAGTGAGATACAGATGCGGCGTAGTGCAGCCAGCCTCTTCATGTAGAAGGTAGGTCTTGCATCTGGGCGCCCGTGGCAGTGGGGTTGATCAGGTACCGACGAGGATGCTCGGAGACACCGAGCCACTCGAAAGCCGCTGATGGAACTAGACTCGCTCCGCAACCGCCGTGAACCGGAAATTGAGACAAAAATAGTGCTTAATATTCTAATCGAATTAAACATTTACGCCCTGCAGAATATATAAAGTTAAGTATCTATATGAACAATGATAACTAGGCATTCAAAGGAAGAATCATTTCAATTATGATAATCAAACTATAATAGTGGAAGTCAAAGGATCTAAACTTAGTGACGTACAGAATACCTATAACAGTAGCCACAGTAATTAAGCTACTGTAAGAAGTCATTGAATAAAACCTATAATGTATTGCGACATAATATTACGTCATTAGCCATTTGTATAACATTCTAAATAAATAAGTATTTTGTAAAACTCATTCACCAAACAATTATATCAATCTAGTTCATGAACTTGGTTGCTAATTAAACAACCGTGGCCGTATACCTATATACGCGCGCACAAATAATTACACAACCAATTATTTTTGTAGTATTGTAAAAGGTGAATTATGTAACTGCGTATTACATCATAATAATACACTCAACCTATCAACCTACATTTTCAATCAAAGTGCTGTAATTCACTAACACTGAAACATGAAAGTATGCGATATATAGATATGTCAGGTCAAGATTGAGATAACATATAAATCTGAACCAACGCACCGTGTCTACTAGCTTGCACCGGAGTGAATCTTCGACTTCGCCCACATCTGCGAGGTCCGCATCTCGATTTGAAGCGTTGAAGCTCTCGAAGGCAGAACACCCCAGGAATTGATGTCGAGACACGAAGCAGGCGCCCTTAGGATCCGCTGACAGGACTCGATATTCCTCGTACATGAACCGAGAATTCAGAAATAAATAATGTTAAATACATGTTAAAACATTTCATGAATTAAATTACCTACACCGTTCGTTGACTTTACGTGTTATACTATATATGGTAATAATGACTGATATTGACGGCTAAACCTACATAAAACGATAAAGAAATGACCGCCGAGTGTAACCCAACTAAAGTTATTTATCAACCTAATTGAACACATCTACTTATGCCATCTATATCTAAATCGAGTCACATTCCACCCTTGCCATTGAATTAAAACATGGAAAATACATACGTTCCACTTCTTTTCGTAAACGGTTAATCCACAATAATAAACGCGCTCGTTTACTACTAAACACACATTCAATTATTAACTAATGATTTCACAACTCAAATCAAGTACTTATCGTAATTGAATGCATCTACCTACCCTATAATCATATCACACACGAACGCTGATTTACCTATCCTCAAAATTGATTATATTTAATAAGCATATACACGATTTAGGAATTCACTGAACAAATGAAATTAAATATCTCAATCCATTTTGACGTCGTAGTTAAAATAACACTCTCGTACAAGAATCCGACTTACATTCACAGAGCACAAGAATTGTCATCTCGTTCCACAATGAAGGGTACCCAACGCGATGTATTCAACCTACCCGCTATTCATATATAGAAATAATGATTTTATTTATAGGCAACTCATCGGTGTCAACCAAACCTACAATCCTACTGATATTAAGCAAACATTGGAGCCTATGAATGAACGAAATATGTATTTTAGGTTTCCTCAAGATATAAAATGATATGCAAATAATTAAGTAGGTATATGAAATTACCGCACCGTAACACGTAGTTGTTTGGCAGCTGACCCATGATGGTTTTGTGTTTTTCAACACGCCCATGGTCCGGGTGAAGCTCCTACAGCGTCCCGCCCATGTTGGCCGTATCCACACGCTAAGCTTCCAACGAAGGTGGCAGCTTATACACGGTTTTCTTATGATTTGCCACTCACAGTGACAATTTAAGAACCTTTAAGACCCGATGCTCGTGAAATGTAGCCCTTTCGGCAGCTGCCCGTGGTAGGCTCACGCAGTTCTTCACAACCATGGTTCAAGTCAATACGACCCGCGCGTCGTTCATTGCAGTCGCTGTTCTTTTTCATATCTCCTGAAGATGGCCGCTAATAGACGTATCTGCAAACAAGTTTAGACACATTGTTTTCTTACAACCTAACACTCACAGGATTCCTTCTTGTCTCGACGCTCTGCTGAAGGCAAAAGATCACGAATCCACTTTGCAGTTCCTTAAATAACCTCGTTCCCCCATGAGAACCCCTCAACCGCCATGTTAATCCTACTCCTAAGCCCAACCAGAATGCAGAGTTTTGATTGGATAATATTTACTATCCTCGTATATGATTGGTCACTTTTATTCCCGCGTATTTAGATTGATCTGCCTTACAACAGATGGCATCTCTAAAGATAACATAAATAAATTAAAAGCTTACGAAGTAGTTTATTGTGTTTAATCGATTATTCAATAAACATTACTTAAGAATTTATATTGAAAAATATATTATAAACAAATATTGTACTATGCAATATTATCATGACTAAACTACCTGCTAGTTCAGTCATTCACCGCCAGATGTCACCGGATGCCACTGTCACATTACAAGTGCGAATATTATGCGCGAAATTCACTCCAAACAAATTCAATAATTTCTAAGAGAGTAAATAAATAAATGTAGATGTCAGTCTGTTACAGATTGTTGCAAATAAAAAGTTCAGACGCGGTAACAATAATAAATCTATATTAACACAACTCAATACTAAACTAACACTAATTACAATAATAAGTAGGGATCGATATATAATCGAGCTCGACCGTTAAAGATAGGTACCAAGAGAACGCGAGGGAGCGATACGATATCAAGCTCAACCTGTGATAATAGGTACGAGACAACTTGTCGAGTTGACGTCTGACTACCAACTATCTTTTACTCCCGCGATCCCGATGATTATAAACTTGCATCAGGTACGCAATAGGAATAGCGGTACAGAACCTATAACGGTTTCGCACATGGCGAATCCTAACGTTTCCCACGAATTACTCCGCTGGCTACAAATTAGTTTATGATTTAAAGTTAACAATATTCGGAAACTGACAAAGAAATAAAACAAAGAGAGATTAACACAAAGGCAAGTACCGACAAAGGGAAGGAAACAGATAACTTATATTACAATGTTTTTACAAGCTCATCCCTATAACGGTCATAATAATAAACAGTTACGTATGCTATTAACTAAAATGCACATTGCGCATAACGGGAAAAGCTAAATTAATACATTATTTATTTAATATCATCTAAAGCTTGGGCGAATGTAGGACGCAAAATAAAACAAATATTAAGAATATCATAACGAATTTCCAGGTTCAACAGTGAGATCGACGCCCGCACCGGATACAAGACAGAGCTCATTCTTTGTATGCCCATCTGCAACTATGAAGGAGGAGTTGTTGGCGTCGCTCAAATCATTAACAAAACTGATGGTAAGTGTGAGTTTAAAAAGCTCTAAACGCTGCACGCCATATTTTGATATAGCTCGAAAAACACGATATTACCTTAAAGAATATTGACGACGTGACGAAAACCTAAGTTCCACCTCAATTATCCACCTCAATTGTTGTTTACTCTGAGAGTACGTCTGAATGTCTGTCAAGATAGACCAGTTTGACAGCACTGGCTCCCCTCGAATGCGGTTGACCCAGTTCCTGTAACCATTCGTGGTATTTTGAAGAAACTTATCGGGTCAAGTTATATGATGTTCCCCTACATGCCTGAGGCGCATGGTACGTGGATATCAGTACTTATCCCCTTGCACGGTTACCTACTTACGATACGTTTTTTACCATGGGCAAACTTGTTGACTGCCAATTCATAAACCTTATTGCTGAGATGCTGAGGCATAATTCCACCGATTGACAGTGAAGAGTGATGCTATAGCAAACTACTACCACTACCAAAAATTCTCTATAAAAAAGTTAGCGAAATAATTGTGGCTCTCCTACTCATACATAAGTTTGACAGCCTGTGTAATGATTCACACTGCTCGTATTCAACTAACATCTGGCACTCTGAGTTCAGGGGGCCTAGCGAAGATTCTAATTGTTGGTAGAAATCGCCAATCAAACCTTATAATGATTGGAAACGTGACTTTTCGTAGCATGTGTAATCACGATACATTTTTTTTTCGTTTGGCATTTGTCAATCATCAACATTCATTGTCATCTTGGCCAGGCCCCCAGGAATGTAAGGACACGAATGTTCCTGTGAAAAATAATTTTCATAAGACGCCTACAGGTTGCAAATAACGCTCGGGAAACTTGAGTCGGCTTAAAGAAGATTAGGACGCCGCGAGTTGCGTTGTTATAAAAAAGGCACGAATGTTTTCATAAATTCTTGGGTCAAACCTTTTTTTGTTGCTGTTCTTTTAAGGTCAGATTTATGTAAATGTTGTATATGAGGTCATTTGGAGCATGACCTACACGTGGCTATGAGTTAGAGGCCTTCCACTGTGAATGCATTTTTCCCAGAAATCATAAGAAAAAGTGCGGTGTCGGTGAAATTATGCCATATTTGTAGTTTAAAATAGGCTCACTTGCCCCTTGGATTTACAGTCAGTGAAGCTATTACACACATCTACAAGTGTATACACATTTGTATGGGTACTACTAGGTGCTAAGCTAATAGTTTTGTTAACTTTACTAGTCCCGACTGATATTAAATTAAATATTCCAGGCTCCAAAGAATTTTCCCCTCGCGACGTGGAAGTCTTCCGCCGCTACCTCACCTTCTGTGGCATTGGCATCCAGAACGCCCAGCTCTTCGAGTCCTCGGTCCTCGAGTACAAGAGGAACCAGATACTCCTGGCCCTGGCTAGGAGCATATTTGAGGAGCAGAGCAACTTGGAGTGCCTAGTCACAAAGATTATGACTGAAGCGAGGGATTTGCTGAAGTGTGATCGGTGCGCTGTCTTCATTTTGGATACGGATCATTGTGAATCTGTGAGTGTTTTGGTCATTTGATTTTATATTAGAATCTGTTAGGAGGCCCTAGTAAAAGCTAAAAGATCGAATTATTGATCTGATTGAAAATTCCAAACTGATTTTTTTTTGACCTGTAATGTTTGTGTGCGTTTATAAAATAACTGAATATGAATAATCTGGTCAAGATCACAGGGAACCGTTGGATGAGGGCAGAACAAGACCAAGAGAGTAGAAAAAGATTGAAAGTAATAACTTGCAATAACGAATTTTCTGTAATCCGAGATCTAAGATAAAGCCTGCTCAAGAGTTTTTCATTCTATACTTTTCTAACTACCAAGTTGCAGTCATTCCAAAAAAAAACATTAAAAGCAGTTCAGTTCAGTTCAAATATACTTCATTCATGTAGGCCTAAGCCAATAACAAATGTCAAATGTTGTAGCAAATGTCTATTTTATTTTCAGAGTCACTTGGAGCGTATAGTTCAAAGGCCTGGCGGCGAGCGCTCCACGACCCTCGCACTCCCGCCACCAGCGCCCACCAGGTTCCACACACTCTTCGAACTTGGAGCTAAGCAGTCCAGAACCACATTAACACCAAGACACGACTACCAGTCTACATTAGCCTGCATTGCTTTAGCCGTAAGAAGAACTTGATGTACACCTCTTCTAAAGTACTCTTTTATGATACTATTACCCACTTTGCTTTGGAAGTGCGTCATAGGGAGTTGTGTATGTGAGTGTGTGTATGTGTCTGTGTGTTTGCGTGCGTGCGTGCATGCGTGCCTGCGTGTGTGTGTCTTAGAAGTAGATTCATTACTTAGTTTTAAAACGAATACGGGACTTAATCGCGTAAACTTACGTTTATTATATGGCCTGACGAGCGTAACGTCACGTTCGAAACGTCAGGCCATATAATAAACGTAAGTTTACGCGATTAAGTCCCGTATTCGTTTTAAAACTATGAACGAAAATCGTGTTGGTTTAAATCAATAGATTCATTACTTATTTAAATTAATCCTTCTATCTGAATAAGCATGGGTACATTTCTACAAAAACCTTCACAAGAAGTCTTTCTAGGGCCCTGATATTTACCAATTGGTATAATATAGAGATGTAAACCAAATGTTACAGTATTCAAATTCCCGCAGGTGGCTCAATCCAATAAAGCCTTAAATATCTCCGAGGTGTCAGACTGGAGGAAAGAGCACGGTATCGAGTTACAAGACCCAGAGAATGACGACGCGAAGGATGTCAGGACGATGCTCTGCATGCCCATCGTTAACGCTAATAAAGACGTTATTGGTGTGGCACAACTTATCAATAAGGTATATGAAGTTTTAGTTGATATTATAAGTTGATAAAACTAATCTAACTCTAAACATCTCCGAGACTGGAGGAAAGAGCATGGCATAGAGTTACAAGTCCGAGCAAATGCTGACGCCAAAGATGTCAGGGCGATGCTCTGCATGGCAATTGTGAATGCCAATAAAGATAATATTGGCGCGGCACAACTTATCAATAAAGTATGTGAAGTTGTATCAAATGTCACAAGTGGATCTAGCCGATCCAACTCTAAACATCTGCGTGACCGAAGGAAAGCACGAGTTACAAGACACAGCGGATGACGACTTCAAAGACATCAGGGCGATGCTCTGCATGTCCATTGTGAATGTCAATCAAGATGTTATTGGAGTACAGCACAGCTTATCAATAAGGAATGTTTTGTAAGGTTTTCAACAAACACGGATGACAAAAACATGTTGACAAGACAATATATAACATTTAGCGTAAAATGCCATAAAAAGGTCACAACTCAGAATGTAGCTGGCAAAGCCAGCGCTGTTCTTCCGTTAAGGATAAGATATTCCCTTGATTGCGCTATGATCTTAACATGATAACAATGAGATGGAATTGGAAACTATACATTAAAATATAAATTTCCAATTTGATCTAGTCTTCTTCAAGAAATCGGGGAACTTAGAAAAGATACCCTTACAAAATGATAAGGTCCTCCTTAAGTTGGTTACTTTCTTTTTAAATTCACTTTTAATTTGTATGTTTCAGGAAAACGGTTGTCAATTCACCGACGGCGATATATCGATATTCGAGGCATTCGCCATCTTTTGCGGTCTAGGCATCCACAACACGCAGATGTATGAGAACGCTTGCAAGCTGATGGCTAAACAAAAGGTATGCTACTTATTGGGTGTTGAGACCTCAAAAATTCCACTGCACTGAAAAAATAGATAGCCGAACTGGTTTTGTAACTTTACTAAATAACTAAACTACGGTTATAAGAAAATAAACTTTGCATAAATTTACAAACTTATTTTGTAGTGTATACCCAGTACCTGAACACTGATAGCCAAACACGGTTTTGTAACATATAACACATAGTTCGCAAGTCCCAATTTTTGTGTAAACAGTAACCAAAATTTTGTTACAGTTATGCAAACATTTCTTTCAGTGTGTTTTGTCCTATTGTTTGCCGTTGTTTTACCAGTCTAGCGTGAGTCCGCGCGCGGCAACAGCCTTGACTGCATTATGACTAGGTTCACGATAACGCGCCATACACACTAGGCGTAGACAACGTTTGCACGACGGATCTGAAATGTATGGGAAAATCCGGGTATCCGGATCCCCATCCAGATTCCATACATTTCGAATCCGGATTCCATACCTTAGACGTAGCGTTCAAAGGGTTAAGGACCAAGACCATGAAACTTTTAAAAACAGAAGTATATTTCGGTTCATTTAGTCAGTCTTGAAAACCTTCTTATTGTCAGTAAGCGTCACATAGATAGCATTACAACTCCCGGCGTCTGAAAAAACAGCGATTTTTGGCGGTACGCAACAATTTAAAGACCCGGTGAAGTCATACACAGTAGACGCTCGCTAATCTGGCACGCCCAGGAAGACTTACCCTAGACCGGGCCGCAAATAGGACTTTTGGGTGTATTCCCATCTGTGTCCAGCGGGGACACAGATGGGAATACACCCAGCGCTACATACAAATCATATCCATTTGTGCCATCCTCTTGTATGGAGATGGTCACTTAGGGCGGGCACAGATACAGGAATACACTGACTTTTGTATTTACTGATTTTACCGGTTTGCAGATTACTGTACTGCAGGGTACTATACAATTTTGTGACCGGTTATTACATAGATTAACCAGTATTGTGCTACCTGTTTATTAATAACAATAATGATGTTCCAGGTTGCGCTAGAATGTCTATCATACCACGCTACAGCCTCAGCAGAAGACACCAACAAGCTGTGCCAGGATATCATCCCCACTGCCGAAACCTACAATCTTTACAGCTTTCAGTTCCATGGTGAGAATTTCACTTGACTTACAATTTTTTGTTCCCGCGATGTCCGTTCAGGCTCCTACTTAGTCCAACAAATATCGTTTGTCATCCAGCGCGGCCATGCCCAAAGTAGTGTTGAGTTGCTCACTCGTGAGGCACTTCATTTGTACCACTCATTTAGTTAAATTGTCGCAGAACTTCACACCGCATAAATGTCATACATCACTCCTCAATTAATTTTACTCATTTACTCGCGCGCATCACACACAGCTCTTACCACTCAAACCATTCAAACACTTCAAATTTGAAAAAAAACTCTCAGCCTTTCAAACTCACTCGCGTTCCTCACAACTCGCAAGAGAGTCGCGAGGCGCTCGGTGCTCGCCGACATTCAAATGAAGAAATGAGTCATTGACGTCATCGCATTCATCGCTCACACTATCAACTGCCCAACTACAAACCTTATTGCAAGGACAAAAGGTCCACCGAGAAATGCGTTGTGTTTGTACCTCGCCTTCGCCTCACTGTGACATCCCTCAAAAATCCTTTCAAAATGAAACAATGAATTAGATTTACCGAAAGAGGGAGTGAGACAGACACGCGCCGTGCTTCAATAACACCTCATCGAAAATACGTTAAAAATGAAACACGAAAGAAAACAAGCGTAAGCGTCCGCAAGCTTACATACATATTACGCCATTTTGATCCTAGCATTGCTAAGTTACTTGTCAAAAGCGAAAAATCTAAGTCATCAAAGAACCTACCGAAGAAAGTTTTTTCTCTCTGTCGCACTTGTAATTTCATACGTAAGTGCGACAGCAAAGCAAAACTTCGTGGTTCGCGGTAGGCCTCCATATTTGTTAGCTATTATTGTACTAACGCGCATACCAGTATAACCTGACCTCAAGGTTCATATTGCTGGTGTCATGTATAATCTGAATCAATTAGACTGGACAGTGAAATGGTTACTTGATAAGCGATTGAAATTCCAACCAAGTCTCACTGGGCATTTACGAAGCTAGCTTAAAACAGTTATCGTTTAAGAGACCAAAATATTATTTAAATTATTGAAATATATATAGTGGCGTACACAAAATATGATATTTTACATTAGTTTATTAATAAAAAAGTAAATATAATTTGTATAGGTGAAATAAACATGTACATTTTAACGATTTGAATTTGTAATACTTTTTGTTAACGTGCTTCGTATAGTATTTCGATCATTTATGATTTTGACATATTTATAGTACGAGAAACTCGAAAAAGTTGTTCGTAATCTTTAGTTGTGTTTTATAAATAGTGATCAGTGACCATTCTTATAATTATTCCAAAATAACAATATAGTAACATTGTTTTCGCGATAAAATATACCTGTGGGTCTTTCTTTGTGTCTTTTGCATACAAAAATCAAGTGTATATTACACGCCGGTGGCATTACCGCGCGAACGTTATTGAGGCTTTCGTTTGTTATCATATTACAATGCTATTATTACTGATAAATTATGAGGTGGTAAGTTAGTAATTTCTATATAATAATAATGGTACAAAAAATATTGGATTTGTTCTCCTTAGTTTGTTAATTGTTTGTTTGGTAGTTTATGGTTAGTATTTATTTCAATATATGAATGTTAAACTTAAAATTATATCAAGTAGCAAGGATTGATACTGAACAATCTAACAATAAAAATAATAAACTGCTAAATTAGAACAAGTTTCATAAAAGCATCAAATTAAGTTGCAATAGGATGTATGTACTTTAACTCCTTAGTTTGATTCTTAAATGTATGTCTTCTGTTGTTAAAGTTCTGTTTTAAACCTCCAGAATTGCACTCCAAGTAAATATTTAAAAGGAAGTTTAGCAATGCCTAAATATGTATTTACATTAAATATGGTTTGCTGCCGTTGGAGTTGATGGAATAGTCGATGCTGCAAAAGTGCTAGTACCTCTCCTCATTTGAAGTAAGACATTGTAACACCTCATTTTAGAGAATGAGGTACTCATACAAACTCATTTTAAATTGATGTCCTACCCATCACTAGCCCAAAGTATCTTGGGCACGTTTGGGCTGGGTGGGCGATAGTATAAGTAAGGTAGTATATTAGTAATGTGCTTATTTTTTCACCACACTAGTTGGTAAAGGCACTTCTGATCGTTCAAAAACTCATGAGAAAGTTGTATTTTATTCTCATGTGGAGGAAGTAATCTGATGCAAATGTTCAGTGTTTTCCTTATGTTAGCTGGCAGAATTGACTTTTATATGATGACGTTCATTTAGATTTCATTTGGTTTGATTTTATTTGATATCTTACAAGTAATATTGTCTTCGCGTTAGTGTAGTGAAAAATTTTATGTTTCACACGGGCGCAAAATTTCTTTAACCCTCGTGCCTTGAAACCCTCGCAACCCTCAAGATTCTATTTATAGAATCCCTCGCTACGCTCGTGGTTCAATTTTGGAATATTTCGCTCTCTCAGGTATCAATATTAGCACGAGTGGATAAACAACAACATTGCCACCTTGTTATACAAATAACTATAGAGTTAGTTTTATGTGCATACGTTTTTGTTTTAGATTTTAAGTTTTGACATGTATTTTTAGTCTAATGATTATTGTGCCTACTTGTTAAATAAAGGGTTAATTTATAATAATTTTAAATAAAGAAAAAAAACGTCTTGGGCGAGAATGGAACTCGTGTCTCTGAGACATCGGCTCAATGTTCTACCAACTGACTCACTGAAGCTTATGGTGACCTATGGAACCCGATTATAGCGAATACTTACATTTTACTAGGTTATCACAGTGATGCGGATGCCCTCTTCGATCTGGTGTGTTAGAGAGACAGCACTATGTACGTATATGGCGATGTCTCACTCGCACACCGGGGCGGCGGGTAGATCCCCATTCAATGTGAAACATGTGTTTTAACGTCGCCTTTTTCTATTTTCAGACTTCGACCTATCTGACGAAGACACGTGCAGAGCGACGCTCAGAATGTTCCTCCAGTGCAACCTGGTCGAGAAGTTCCACATACCTTATGACGTAAGCAGAATAAATTATTATATGTGGATTCTTCCAAACCATCACGGCCCGGCCCGGCGGCAACCATAGATGGGAACGAAAGGTCCGATCGCTCTGTCTCACTCCAACCTATGGTTGGCGCCGCCGGTCCTGTAATGTCGTTTCCAGGACGTCAGGGTGTTTCTAAGCCTAGCAACACATAGTTGAAGCTGTTAAGATACCTATCAGCAAGTTCAACCTTTACGAATTACTTTTGACTGTCAAAGATAAAGTTGAATACTAATGTTTCTTGCCTGCAGGTCTTATGTCGTTGGATACTAAGTGTCAAGAAGAACTATAGACCAGTAAAGTACCACAACTGGCGACACGCCCTAAACGTAGCACAAACCATGTTCGCGATGCTGAAGACCGGCAAAATGGAGCGATTCATGTCGGACCTAGAAATTCTAGGTTTACTAGTTGCTTGCCTATGCCATGACCTGGATCATAGAGGGACGAATAACGCGTTTCAAACGAAGACCGAAAGTCCTCTTGCGATTTTATATTCGACATCGACTATGGAGCATCACCACTTCGATCAGTGCGTCATGATTTTGAATAGTGAAAGCAATAATATATTTCAGGTAAGTTTTCTTTCTGCTCGCTTGCCGCGGTTAAACTTTCAACCTAAAGAAGATAAACTAGCCTTGATAAATTTTATTTCACTAGCAAAGATGGAAACCGGTTAATTAACAAACCGGTATATAAACCGGTTTTTATAATTTATTGAGTCTTAACAAACAAATGCTTTCAAGAAGCTAAACTAGTCTTGATAAATTTTATGTCACTAGCAAAGGTGGAAACCGATAAATTCACAAACCGGTACAAAAAACGGTTTTTTATAATTTATTGAGTCTTAACAAACAAATGCCGAACAATATCAATTAGTCAATTCTCCTGTTTACGTAAAAGTCAGTGACAATCAAGCATACGGCCCGCCTGATGGAAAGCGGTTACCGCAGCTGGAGGAAGTCTACGACACAGAGTTGTCACGTGTGCTTTTAAGCTTTTAAAAGCCTGTAAATATTCTTTTTAGAAAACCTAATAATGCGCCTTAAGACAACCTCTGGGAGATAGAGTTGAGTTTTAAAAACTACAATCTGTATTTAAAATATTAATATTTAAATTTCAGGCTCTCTCCCCTTGCGATTACAAGGACGTAATGCGGGTGGTAGAAACAGCCATACTTTCAACAGACCTGGCGATGTATTTCAAGAAGAAGTCCAAGTTCCTAGAGCTGGTCGACAACGGGGAGTTCGACTGGCAGAGTCAGGAGAAAAAAGAGTGTAAGTTTTAAAACGAATACGGGACTTAATCGCGTAAACTTACGTTTATTATATGGCCTGACGTTTTACGTTCGTGGTCACAGGCAGATACGCGAGGAATTGTATCAACATCTTGCTTTAAAACTATGAACAAAAATCGTTTTGGTTTAAATCAATATAAAGAGTGTTAGTACCAGTTTCAAACTCATATTTACTTCAAGGATTGTGACGGTATTGAAAAATGGTATTTAAACCCATAACCTAATATAATAACCGGTATTGAGTTGCGTCGGTACGTCGCTTTTGTTTGACATGATGAGGAATGCAACTATAACTAACTAGTATCTCTGTATTTTTTAGATTTTTAGTTGATAGAAGATATAAAAATATGATAAAATAAGACCCTAAACTAAATGATTTCCTAATTCTTTCTGTTTAGTCCAATGGTTTATTGGTAGAGAATAATTTATAGCAAATGCTAAATATCGTACCGTCTAACCGTGAAGAAATTTCACCAAAAATAAGTCCAAGAAATTACGCGATTGAAATAATATCATCTACACTGTAATTGATTTCAATAAAACATTTCACAGTACTATGCGGCATGATGATGACAGCCTGCGACGTGTCAGCCATCGCCAAGCCGTGGGAAGTCCAACATAAGGTCGCCAAGCTGGTCGCTGACGAGTTCTTCGACCAGGGGGATTTGGAGAAGTTACAGCTCAACCAGCAGCCCATTGCTATGATGGACAGGTACTTTAACTTCTTCATAGAAACATAGACGAGGAATGGCTAAAGCTTTACTTCATCAACCATCGCTGAACCTTGCTCTCAAGGCATACACTACAGCATAAGGTCGCCAAGCTAGTCAGTGACGAGTTCTTCGACCAGGGGTGGATTAAACTTCTACACGTACACGAAGAAAACAGGCATACCGCCTCGTTAAGAATGAGCTGCGACTTCATGGCAAGCCGACTTCGCACGCACACATACTCCCTCTACTCTGGACACTTAACAACTTTGAACCAATGATACCGAAATAGGATTGTGTGTGCGCGTAGAAATACAAAAAAATCGGCATGTGTGTCTTTAAGTCCGTGGTATTTTAAGTCCATGCATTATTAGCATTGTATCAAGCAGGGCTCGGAACCGGTTTATTTTTAAATCCCGAAATAGCCCAATATTTTTAATTATTTTATACTCTTTACGTAGGACTGGATCATGTATTTAGGTAACAACTTCGCATTATTAGATAGTCCCATTAAAAATGAAATAATAAACCAAAGAACGAAAAAGAACATAATAATACCGGTATTTTTTGTATGAAAAAAAAAGCGGTTCCGAGCCTTGGTATCAAGTATGAATGTTTGTGATATAGTACTATTTGGAGATCGAAGAATATTGTTTTTTTTTTTATTAGTTACACGCCTTACGGGGTTAACTGGGAGCAGGGTGATAAGTCTCGGTGACTAAGCTTAAAGAGCGGCGGTCTGGTATCCCAGTGTCGAGTGTTCGAGTCTCGCTTGTGGCAATGTGGCCAAAGGATTCATCCATTATTCTCTTTTTACCCTTTTATAATGTCTATTGGAGGGTAAATATTAAATCTCCCAAATTTTCCTTCATTTTCCAGAGAAAAGAAAGACGAGCTGCCCCAAATGCAAGTAGGCTTCATCGACATGATCTGCCTGCCGCTATACAGGGTGCTCTCAGACACGTTCCCCTGGATCCAGCCCCTGTACACAGGCACCCTGGACAACCGGAACCGCTGGCAGGACCTGGCGGAGAAGGTGGAGATGGGGCTCACGTGGATCGACCATGACACTATTGATAAACCTATTGAAGAGTTTACTGGTAGGTTTTAAACGGAAATAGATGTTATACATGTGTCAAAATACGTTGTAAATTTTTTTAACATATCATTTCAGAATACTTAACTACACGTTTTTTACTAAATGTCATTAAAAATAAAACTACAATCATATAACTGACACGAAACATATTTTATTCAAAATATTATCCCTTGGCTTTGGTATATAACCGCAAAGCTTTGTTAAAATTATCAATAATATGCACTTTAAAAATAATGAATTTGGGGGCCATAGATACTAATACTATAAAAAGTAAAATAGGCTAGACTGGAACCAAAGTCTTCCCTGCCATAACTTAAAATGAAATTAGGCATTAAATTCGCAAAGCCCTTTTGTTTGAACTCAAGACTTCCAATTTCGAAGCCTTACGGCCACCTCACTCTAGCGTCTCCCGAGCCTCGGCGTCTAGTCAACTCCATGGCCGCTGCTCGACGCAACGTTGGCGTCACTGCGCAGCGACGCCATTGTCCATAGCGCTGACTAGACGCCGACGCTCAGAAGACGCCAGTGTTCTGGCCCTTATTATTTAGCAATATTCCATGTTTGAAATAGAGCGATCATGGCTTACCAGAAAGTTGCTATATTAAAAATTTTGACTGGAATCTTTTAAACTACGAGTATTTGTCTTGTAAACAATGTATCCTTTATCCTGATTGCACAATGTAATTTTTCCAGCATCCAGCGAACCAATCAAAGACGTGGAATTTACTGTGACCACGTTAAACTGCGCTAAGACCGCTGCCGAAACGTCCATGGCGGTGGCCAAACCTATAAAGACCCCCTTTCACTCTTTAAGGAGGGGGAAAACTGGGAACTTTACGTCTAGGTCGGCGAGAAGCAAACTTACTAGGTTAGTACTATAAGCACAGATCAGATAATGAATAATCTCGCTCGTTTCTTCCTAGAACGTGCGGAATGAGGAATGACTTGCCTCCTGAGGTATTTCCTTTACGCTTCGACATGGGATTCTTCAAGAAGCGGGTTTTTAGGGTTCTCAAGGGTCGGCAACGCTTAAGTGGCTCCTATGGTGTTGCTTATGTCCATGGGCGACGATGACCGCTTCCCATCAGGCGGCTCGTCTGCTCATTTGCTGACTATGCTAACATTAAAAAAAATAGAATCAGGCGTTACTTTGCGGAAATCCATACTAATTAAAACAAAAAATATTACTTTGCTAATCCGCGACAAAATAATGTGCTAGTCAAAGTGCTAACCCGTTATACTTACTTGCGTATTTTTACAAAAAAAAATACGAATGTAAGTACAACTTGCGTATTTTTACAAAAAAAAAAACGCAAGTAAGGATAAGGGGTTAGCACTGATTTTCGATGCCACATCACCGTATATCAAGTTAGAATAGTAATATGGATAAGTACGCCTTTAATCGCGAAACGTTTTTTTAATGTATATAACATATTTATATATAAGTAATATACGACATTAAATAAGCAGTGTCTCAAGGGCCAATTTTAGATATACGCTAGTTATAGTAATATTAGTAATGCTCTGTATATATCCATTATGAATTTATATTGTTATTGTAAATAAAGAATACTTATGAGAAAAAAATAAGCAGTTATTGAGGTCATTCACTCCGAGTGGCAAACAAAGTCCAACACCCCGATAACTGATTATAAGTCAGATTTGTAAGACGGTATACATCGTAACAGGTAGATATGCCTAGTAGTAATAATCAGTTTTATGAGTGTTGCTCCACGTTACACATACTTTCTTTATTAATCACTTCTCAGTTAATTTTGCATAACTACAGGTAGGTACGCCTCTTGTAACCAAGGCTCGGAACCGGTTTTAAAAATAGCGGTAAATGCCGGTTTATTTTAGGTTTTCTCCGAATTTTTATAAGAACGTGAACGTTTTAAGAACTTTATTGTAACATATATAAACCGGTTTATTCGACAACAAAGACGCCCACATAGGAAGAAACCGGTTTTTATTGTTCTTAACCGGTGAAAAGGACAAGAACGTTATGTGTTTATCCTTTTCACCGGTTATATAAATGTTTTCATAAAAACCGGTTTAAAAATAACGGTTTTACGAACAAAACCGAAATTAAAAAGTTTTGCGCCAATACCGGTTTAGAAATTTAACCGGTTTTCTAGCCTGGCATATAACGGCTACAGATGTAGTGTATAATCCTTTACTTACCATCGTATTTTCTCGGAAACGTTCGTATTTGTCATGCTACTTCAGTCAAACTCAGTATTTTTTGTACTGAGACTGACTGAAATATAGGAAAATACGTTCGTGCATTTCTGTGAAATAAGATGGTAAAAGATTATGCACTACATTTGTACTATGTCGAAATTTTAAAATTGGCACATCATTTTAACTATAAGCTCATCCTTGAGCTTGACTTGTGTTGTGAGTGATCACTGAGTACTACCTGCTCAGACACCGATATGTATAATATATAAATACATAAAAAAAAAACAACCAAATAAATGTCCTTATTTAACCCATTAAGACCATCGTCTTCATAGGCAGGGTCCCTACCCACTAAGCTAATAAAGCGGTCTTCAAATCGGAGATCGGTCGGTTATATCTAAGTTCAATTTGTTAAATTTATTTTAAATAAGGCATTTTTATAGTTTTTAAATATTTTCTGTTATTTACTTACCTCAAACAGTTGTAAAATCAAAGTGAAACCAAAGCCTCTTGCAGATCAATGTACGCGGCGCCCAGCTACCGGGAGGAGAGATCAAGCATAAAGAGGCCGGAGAGCCAGCCGCCGGTGCCAGAAGAGCCGGAGCAGACAAGCAAGATTAAGCATGAAGGGCGCTTGTGCCATATGTTGTGACGTTTAAGTTTTAACTGGTAAGTCTCTGCAATATCCCTACAAATATTATATAGAGGAAAGCTACCCGTCAGTGCAAGAAGAGCCGGAGCAGGCAAGCAAGATTAAGCATAAAGGGCGCTTGTGCCATATGTTGTGACGTTTAAGTTTTAACTGGTAAGTCTCTGCAATATCCCTACAAATATTATATAGAGAAAAACTACCCGTCAGTGCAAGAAGAGCCGGAGCAGGCAAGCAAGATTAAGCATAAAGGGCGCTTGTGCCATATGTTGTGACGTTTAAGTTTTAACTGGTAAGTCTCTGCAATATCCCTACAAATATTATATAGAGGAAAGCTACCCGTCGGTGCAAGAAGAGCCGGAGCAGGCAAGCAAGATTAAGCATAAAGGGCGCTTGTGCCAAATGTTGTGATGTTTAAGTTTTAACTGGTAAGTCTCTGCAATATCCCTACAAATATTATATAGAGAAAAACTACCCGTCAGTGCAAGAAGAGCCGGAGCAGGCAAGCAAGATTAAGCATAAAGGGCGCTTGTGCCATATGTTGTCACGTTTAAGTTTTAACTGGTAAGTCTCTGCAATATCCCTACAAATATTATATAGAGGAAAGCTACCCGTCGGTGCAAGAAGAGCCGGAGCAGACAAGCAAGATTAAACATAAAGGGCGTCTGTTTCATATGTTGTGACGTTTAAGTTTTAACTGGTAAGTCTCGGCAATATCCCTACAAATATTATATTGAGGAAAGCCACCCGTCAGTGCAAGAAGAGCCGGAGCAGACAAGCAACATTAAGAATAAAGGGCGCTTGTGCCGTTTAAGTTTTAACTGGTAAATCTCGGCAAAATCCCTACAAATATTATATAGAGGAAAGCCACCTGTCAGTGCAAGAGCCTGAGCAGACAAAAAAGATTAAACATAAAGGGCGTCTGTTTCATATGTTGTGACGTTTAAGTTAGACGACTAACTGGTAAGTCTGTCATATCATTCCCTACAAGTATTATAAATCAGCATCGGGAGGAGAAGTCAAGTATAAAGAGGCCGCAGAGCCAGCCGCTGGTATAAGAAGAGTCCGAGCAGACAAGCAAGATTAAACATAAAGGGCGCCTGTGCCGTATGTTGTGATGTTAAATTTTTAACTGGTAAATCTGTCATTCAATCTCTAAAATTATCAATCAGCTATACAAATGGAAGTAGTAGTTAAGCGTAGACAGGTAGGAGAGCCAGTCACCGTTTCAAGAGCCAGGGCAGACAAGCAAGACTAAGCATAAAGGTCATCTGTGCCGTTTAAATTTTAACTGGTAAGTTTCTGTCATAATCATATCAATCCCTAAGAGACAAAGCGCTGAAGCAGACAAGCAAGACTAAGCATAAAGGGCCGTTTGTGTCACATGTCATATTGTGACGGTTAGGTTTTAGCTCGTAAGGTTTAACCGCCGCTGCAGGAGCTGGAGCAACTTGTGCACCCCGAATGACCGATGTGATGTGATGTGTGATGTGATGTGATGATGTGTGTCCGTGTTGGGAGGACAAAACGTCTTTATTCAAGTTAAAACTAATGTTTAGCCACGAAACTTATAAAACATGACTGTGCTGATATTTTTTTCTCTTGTGATAAATCGCAATTTTTATTTTCAACAGGAGCAGCCAGAGTAGCACCGAGAAGCCGGATCGAGTGAAGCCGTCCAAATCGATCGATTGAACTGAAACCGATAAGGGGTTATTATGTACACCTATCCTTTTCTGCTACCTTGCTCTTAAGAGAGACAGAGAAATCCTTACCCTGTGTTCTCAGTGTCATGGAAAGGATAGATGTAATTACCCCAATAGGTACCTACTCTGCGATCCAGTTACGACAAAATGTCGTTTAGATGCAATTCTGTACAATTCTACTAAGAATAAGTGTATTCTTATAAGAAAATGCTATCTACTGAGTACGAAATTCTTGCGGTTATTCCTGTTTTATTAAAGCTGTGCAATTATTTTATACAATAATAAGTCTTTTTCTCACCAATTACATTAAATCGGAACGAGAAAATGAACGGATGAATTGATTTAGCTGAAATAATACTTGAAAACGTGTTATAAAACATTGGAATAGCTGCAAAGGTATTTCATAAATCTTAGAAATTCAACTACTTGAACAGTACTACTTTTAGTGAATAATATTTGGGATTGTGGATTAAGTATTTAGTTTGTTGATTCTTATAGCTTTAATTTGAACTATTTCAGTTACCAAGTTTCAGCGCTTACCAAAAATATTTATATAAGAAACTATGGCATAATTGCCTTAGTTATTTATAATTTATTATACAACTTATTAGTCTTATTACCATTATATTTATTAAGCTAGTATTTACTTTATTGGACGAAATAATATCACAAGCCGAAAATTATTAATATTATAATCTTTATTTCGGACCAAGGAAAATTATTTTCTTGACCCTTATAACGCCAAAAACTTGGAGGATTTAATAACTGGAGATGCCTTATCTGTAATTTTCTGTACAAAACAGCCGATTTTTGCGGGGGAGGGGCACGTCAAATGCAGATAAGGCTATTTGTACGTAACGAACAAATAGCCATGTCAGATATACGTCAGTCCGTAAAATACATATGACCATTGGCCGAGGTTTTCGACGAAGGGGTAACATCTTAAAGGTGACTCCAGAGGGTCTACCACGAATCCCGTTCGACGTGTTGCCTCCATGTTACACTTGCGTACGAATGTACAGGTGCGACAGAGAGGCAACAAGTCGAACGTGGTTCACGGTAAGCCCGTAGTTGTTAAATCCTCTAAAACCAAAGACATCAACAGACACGCACGGTGACAGATTTATAACCTTTGGACATTACGATAAGGTTTAATACGTTATATAGTGGCATACGTGGCATTCAAGAGGTTAATTCTAGATAGTTTTCAATTAAACTTTTTATTTAATAAGTTATTTGATTATATCTTTATTATAGTAGGAGATACGTTATAAGGAATATCTACCCTCATCTGTGATTTGTGATAAGAAGTGATAGATAATATTCACATTGACACATGGAAAATAGGTTGCCTAGTAAAATAGCGTACGGATATTTTTTTTACGTACTTTTTGTTATTTAATCGTGTATAACGTCAAATCAAACCTTATTTTATATATAATCTAACTGTAATATAAATAATAATAAATGATAATAATTCAGCCTATATAAGTCCCACTGCTGGGCACAGGCCTCCTCATGTGCGAGAGGGCTCGGGCTATAGTCCCCACGCTAGCCCAATGCGGATTAGGGACTTCACATACACCTTTGAATTTCTTCGCAGATGTATGCAGGTTTCCTCACGATGTTTACCTTCACCGAAAAGCTAGTGGTAAATATCAAATGACACTGAACTGAAACTGAAATATGCCTTATTAAAAAGTTAGTCCAGTCCATGGTATGGTAGTTGCCTAGATTAACCGATTTTTATCTAAAATCTAGGCAACCATAGACTACACCAACTTTTTAATACGGCAACCTAGTTAAATTATTAACTAAGCTTTCATGCAATATAATATACGATTAAATAACAACGATAAAAGTAAAAAAAAAAAACTTTCCGTACGCAATTAACTTGGCAACCTATTCACAATGTGTCAATGTGAATATTATCTATGTGAATATTTCCTATCACAAATAAATAACAGATGAGGATAGATATTCCTCATAACGTATCTTAGACTATTACTTTTTAACTACGGCAACTTTCGAATGAATGCCTTAGAAAAATATTAGTGTAGTAATAGTAACACCATTTTGGTGTTCGTTTTCTTGTAAATCGAATAGGTAAATGTTTATCTTATTGATGTATTATTTACATAGACTGTGATCTAGCATTACTTCGCGAAATTCTATTTTAAAACTTCGTACTGTAGGTTGTGTCAAACGTTGTAGCAATCTAACTTAGAGGTCTCGGTATTGTAAATAAACTTTGTCTTCATGAGCGATTTCCATTTTTTTATACAAAAATCATTTTTCTCTATCTTACTCAAAATTCGATGTTGACAGCAAGGCTCGGAACCGGTTTTAAAAATAGCGGTAAATATCGCTTTTACTCCGAACTTTCATAAAAATGCGAACGTTTTAAGAACTTTATTGTACTTAACCTAAATAAACCGGTTTATTCGACGAGCGACGAGACGACCGGCCGGCATGGAGGTGTGCCGCGTAAACCAAAGCACCGACTTAGAAAAAAACATTTTTTTTTTTGTATTAAACCGGTTAATCTGACAAGAACTTTATGAAAATGTTCTCCTAAAAACCGGTTGAAAAATAACGGTTTTACGAACGAATCCTAAATTAAAAGGTTTTGCGCCAAATACATATGAAATTTAACCGGTTTTCGAGCCTTGGTTGAGAGTAGAAAACTCCTAGAATTTTTCAAGGACCTAATCAAAAAAAAATTGTAATCACTGTATAAAAAAAACCATATTTTCTTAATGGATGATACAATTTTCAAGAAAACAAATTTATGTAAAAAAAATGGAGAAATCTCAAAAGCATGCAACTTGAAAACTTTTAAAATAGAATATTCGTATCTTGGCCTGATACCGTGATGTATCGGATGTTTTAGAATAAAATATTTACTAATAGATTATAAGAGATTTTTACGAGAATAATTATTGTGACTTCGATCAATTACTTTTCAAATAAGATATTAGTTTATTGCTGTTGACATTAATTGTTTGAAGCTGAAAGTATTATGATGCTAGTCGATGTTTCGTTTTCCAAGGAACATTACGTCCATTTGCTTATGAAGCTACCATGTGCAATATTTCTATTTTTATGGTGGGTAGGATAGAACAATTTTTAAATCCGTAGCCTAGAACAGTTTAATATTGTACCGTATGTTGACTGCCAGTATACCACAGAATTAGACGATTATTTTCCCTTTAGACTGTTAGTAGTGATTTTATATTACAATATCTAGCGATGTATAATTGAGACTCAGTTTCATATACCTGCCGAAGCAAAAATTTGATTATCTTCATTTCATAAAACACATTCAGAACACTATTTTAATTCATCATTTATTCAGCAAAATTAGAACTACGTACATTTTAATTTTCCTGCATTTGAATAGCATTAAGTTGAGTCAAGACGGGTCAATTTTCCGCCAATCTGATTAAATTTCGCGATCCAATCGGTACCCCTAGTGTAAATAAATTCGATTTCGAAACGTGACGTACGCGTTTGCGTTAAGTCTCATTTTGTATAGGATTTTGAGTTTCCAAAACGTCCCGCTTGGCGCGCTCTTTCTAAATCCAATACAAAATGAGACTAAACGCAAACGCGTACGTCACGTTTCGAAATCGAATTTATTTACACTAGGAGTACAGGTCAAATAAAGTGGAGGTGCGGACGTAAGAATACCAATTGATGACTATAGTATTTGTGTTTGTTGTATCGCGTACATTTTTTAATTTAAAGCCCTCAAATATCACTTTTAAACTCAAATTGGTGATTAAATTGGGGATTGACGCCAAATTTATTTTCTTATCAAATCGATTGATTAGGTTATCCCGTCTGGACTCCACTTTACGTAGGTATATAAATTCATATGAAATAATGTGACAGAAGAATTCAGACAGCACTTAATTCAAATGCGAAATAGACAATTACATACCTATATTCGTAAGAATAATGATTAATATTATATTCTAACTGAACTATGTTTATAATATTAATAATTATTCTCTAAGTACCTGTGTATAATATTATTAACAATTACATTTTTGAATTTTTATTGTAATAGGTAGATCGAATGATACGAGGTGTGATTAAATAAACGTTTTAATATTAGATAAATGTGTCTTAAACTTTTAGATGGAAACAAAATTATTTGTATCATATTATGGACTATTATGACAAGTACTCTGTTTTGACGTTGAAAGTTATATTTTTTATAAGTCTTCAATATTTCTGTGAAATGTACAGCAACGAAGTTGTATTTTAATTTAAAAACGTTATGTTACCAAAAATATTATTTATACTAACGTTATTTATTTGTAAAAACTTTTAATTACTTGGGCTTTTGAAAAAAAACTTGTTTATTTTTTGTCAAAATACTTATCTAACAAGGCAGTAATTTTTCAATTTTAAATTTATTCTAAGCATAATAGTTCGCAGCCGTTTCTGCTTGTTAAAAATTAATTTTAAATACCTAACATTTAAAATTGCAGAAACGATCAATGTGATCGCGGCCCTTTGTCGCTTGTCATAAGATATGACAGGTTATTCGAATACAGATACAAGCAAATCTCGTCCTTACGGCAAGCGACAAAGTGGGACCTTTTGCCGGCCGTGGTCACAAATATAGAACATGACGTAGGTATGTACATACCTATAATTTACAACATCATTATACTTATTTTGAAAAAAAAATGAAACATTCCACTTAGGGTCCCACTGATTATCAGTTCGCCGGACGATATCGGCCTGTCAGTTCGCAAAAGCTGACTAATCGCGAATATCTGACAGGCCGATATCGTCCGGCGAACTGGTAATCAGTGGACCCCTTAAAGTAATAATTATGTTATTGTTAAAATAAGTGATATCTAATTGCGATAACATGCAAATTAATTTCATAGCATGTTTTCTTACGTTATCCATCCGTTTCATACACGGAATGTAAAGATCGTTCCAAAGAAACATTGTATTGAAATCTTCCAAACACTACACGAAATTGTTTCTTTTACTTACTTACTCCGTTGGCTCAGCGACCCAAAATGAGACTTGGCCTCCGACACAAGACAGCGCCACTTTTCTCGGTCCTGTGCGACCTCTCGCCAATTGTCGACTCGAAGCTCGCGCAGATCCGCCTCCACCATGTCGCTCCAGCGATACCTAGGGCGTCCGATAGGACGTCCTCCTGCTAGGCGACCCAGGTACGCTCTTTTTACGTTCCGATCTTCGTCCATTCTCTCAAGGTGGCCCAACCAACGGAGTCTGTGGGCTTTACTTCCTCCCATGATGTTTCTTTTACTACAGTTATAAAAATACTGAATGTGTACACGAATTAAACGTATTGTGAACATACGTGGCATTTTCATTAGACATACCTATCGTAAGACGACCGATATTTGAAAACACTGATTTCGTGCCCCTTTTTCAAAAACCATGCTCATATTTTTACTTTTTTGTTTATTTACGCGAATTCGGGAAACTGTCATACAGTACCCCTAGTGTAAATTTGATCGACATCATAACGTGACGAACGCGTTTGCGTTAAGTCTCATTTAGTATAGGATTTTGAGTTTCCAAAACGTCCCGCTTGGCGCGCTCTTTCTAAATCCAATACAAAATTAGACTAAACGCAAACGCGTATGTCACGTTTCGAAATCGAATTTATTTACACTAGGGGTACTATCATCATCGGCCGCGTCAAGTATAGTGTGCAAATCCGTCAAGCACGGGCTTACCTTCAAATTAAGGGGCTGTCAACACCCAATGTCCTTGAAATTGATGTTACTTAAACAGTTTTTTAAGAAAGACTATTTGTTTTAGGAAAGTAAGAAAAATATATGTTAATATTAATTATATTTCAAAGACCGTGGTCGTTCTCGATACATGATTGAACGAAATCGGCTCGATAGAAAATAATTGCAAATATTGGTCTTAAAATCACAATTAAACGGTTCTATGTCTTTATTGTTTTGACTTATGGGTCTGCAATTAAAATTACAATTTCAAAACATTTATATCTAAACCGCTAACGAGTAAAATATTACACTAATAATCCACTTTTTTTTTTATTTAAATAATTTTCTTATTATTCCCTTGCCCAGGCCCAGTAACATGCGACAGTGCTATCTCATTTACTCCGATACAAATAGACAGTGTGCGCGCTTTAGGTATTAACAGCCTCTTAATAAACAAGACCAAGTGCGGTTAGTTCAAAAAACTCGCGCAGCTAGAAAACGTTGATGTCAATTTTAGCCAGTCTGTCTCCGAGAACACGGCAACCAAGCCGTCCTCGGAACGTTGGAAGTAATTTAAAAGCTTAAACATACGCAATTTAAATGATATAATAATGAGTGAAAATCTTGAAAGTGTAATTCGGAGTTTATTCGCAATTTAATCCGTTTTCGTAGTTTAATTTCATGAGTAAGTACTCATCACTAACCTAACCTAACTTTCGCGGTAAACGAAAACAATATAATTTTAGATCACAGATTAAAAATATTTTTTTTTGTGTTTTTAAAATTTGTCAGTCCGTAAACTAGTTATGTAAAAGTTGTTTAGGTTATGTCTACGCCACTACTACGGCAAATAAAAAAATAAATGTTTTAATCACAATATAATAATATAATTGTGTGTTATGACTTATGTATAATGGTAAAACTTGCCAACCTCTCACAAGTTGACAGTAAGACAATAAAGAAAAAAAACTGAGTGAGAATAAAGAAAAAAACTGCATAAATAATACACAAATAATAAAAACCGGCCAAGTGCGTGTCGGGCCACGTATAAAGGAGGGTTATGTACCTTTATATAATACAAAAACCCCTTCAAGCAAAAGAGCGTATCTTTACGGCACTTACGTTGTTTTCATAGGAAGACTAGTTTTTTTAACTCGTTAATTTCTCAACCAATCGTACCTATTCAAAAAATTTTTTGTTGAAAGTATTTATTCCGTTTTCGCCATTTTCGACGAAACCCTAAAAACTGGCCAAGCATTCAGACTTAAGATTTAAAAATGTTAGTGTACGGAACCCTCGGGCCGCGAGTCCTACTCGCGTTTGGCTAGTTCTATTGTTTTAATTTTTCTATTCCTTATCTACTTCTATTGAATATAAAATATACACTGTCAGTTTAAAGATACATAATTAATTAAAAATTATTATGCTATGAATATATCAACTTTTGGGGCAGAGGCTTGGCGGTCGTGTTAAACCTATTTTAGTACCAATTATACAATTAATCTAGACATCGAGATACTTAATTAAATACTTATATCATTTTAAACTCATTACAGAAACACCTTTTCTTAATTACGTCAATTTGTGTATTGTCTTCAGATAGGTAGGTATTGATAATCATTTATTTTACGATTAAACAGTTGGATGATGGAATACAAATTGTGTGGATATACGTGTGAGAAGTTGTAAATAAGTTAGCGCTCAATTATACTCGTGTAAACATATTTCAAAGATGTTGGTCCCAATTGTTTTAACACTATGGTAAGTACATTTTTTTTACAATGCTGAGCCCGGATAGGGTTGCCATCCGTCCGGGTTTCCCCGGATTTGTCCTAGTTTAGAGGGCGTCCGGGGAGCGTCCGGGGAGGGCTTCCTTTGTAGTCCAGGTTTAAAAATTTAAAGTCTTAGGCCGCCCGCGACACACGCACAGCCTGTTTAAAAAAACCTGTTGACATGTCCGGGTTCTGGACTCTAAAATCCGGGGTTTTCACGCGTCTTGTCCTGGTTTTCAAATTTTCGAGATGGCAACCCTAAGCCCGGAAAATGCAATCTTTGTAGTCTATAGTTTGTTTTTTCAGCATTAGAAAGAAGATAAGGGATTTTTACGTTTTTTTTTTATTGAAAAACTCTTTTGAAAAGTAAGTCACGCCAAATATGTTACAATTATAAATCATATAAGTACGATCATTTACATTGTGTTGCTTTCATAAATACAAATAATCACTGATTTAAAAGTGTTTTTCAATAAAAAGATATCAAGTTTTTTTTTAATGCTAAAAATAAAACTATAGAAAATCTTACCAATTATCGCGCATAAATTCGATATCGTCACAGGTACTAATTTAACTTTTCTATCCCATAAAAATTAAGAAAATTGGTTTAACAAATGCCCAAAATTTCAGTAGGTAGGTACATACAGCCCAACATTACGTCAGGATCGATTTTAAACGATATGGCCCGGTAATAAACCTGGAACAAATAAACAACTTTTGTTTTTCTGCGTGTGTTCAGTTTTTACAAGCTTTCATTTAACTTGCCCTGTTAGTATATAGTCACGTCTGAAAATATCGATACGAAAAATGTGCCAAAAATATGTATACACTACCTTAATATATGGGAAATAAAGTCGTGTATACATATTTTTGGCACTTTTTTCGTAGCGATATTTTCAGACGTGACCGTACCTAGGTCAAATCTTGAAAGCTAAATTTGACCCACTTCCCAATTTCCGATTGAGCTGTAATTTTGCACACATGTAAATCGGATGACAATGCAATATTATTATGACATGGAGCTGATCTGATGATGGAGACAGGTGGCCATGGGAACTCTAATAAAACACTGAAAGAAATGTTTGCATAACTGTAACAAAATTTTGGTTACTGTTTACACAAAAATTGGGACTTGCGAACTATGTGTTATATGTTACAAAACCGTGTTTGGCTATCAGTGTTCAGGTACTGGGTATACACTACAAAATAAGTTTGTAAATTTATGCAAAGTTTATTTTCTTATAACCGTAGTTTAGTTATTTAGTAAAGTTACAAAACCAGTTCGGCTATCTATTTTTTTCAGTGAACAACGCAAACTATTTGTGTTTGGGGTTGAAAGAATTGTCTCGATGGGTATTAGTTGTCTGTGGAAAGAAAAGTATAGTCAGCGATAAAAACTTGTACCAAAAATTATTTTTTTGCAAAAAATATTTCTTCTGTTACTGCAGCGCTATTACGCGAATCAAAGGCAATGCCAGCATTGAAAGGAAGTTTCCGAGCAACTTCTTACTTGGCGCAGCGACATCTGCTTATCAGATCGAAGGAGGTTGGAATGCCGATGGTAAGAACTTTCCTGGTTATTTATTTGTAGAGCTATTTACCAGTGGCGGATCGTTCAAAGAACTCGATTCCCACCGGCTTGTCTAATTTCAACCCGTTGAGTACTGTCACAATCGGTTCATGGAGAAAAGGAAAGCAAAATTAGCTACGGGTTCCCTACGAATATTTGTGACGCGCCGCCACTGCTATTTACCTACCTACTTAGAGAATCCAGAGAAACCCGTTTTTTCTCCAAACTTGTTTTACTTACTATTTTTTAGGGTTCCGTGCCCAAAGGGTAAAACGGGACCCTATTACTAAGAATCCGCTGTCCGTCAGTCACCAGGCTGTATCTCATGAACTGTGATAGCTAGACAGTTAAATTTTTCACAGATGATGTATTCCTGTTGCCGCTATAACAAATACTAATAAGTATGGAACCCTCGGTGGGCGAGTCTGACTCGCATTTTTTTTATTTTATATGTTTTTACTTGGGAGCGGTATCAATATGATACTAAAAATGAATTCGGCATCCCTGATTTATACGAAAACGATACCAAACTTGACCTGGCAGTTTAACTGATGTATGTTATTTTTTTTAATGTTAATAATTTAGATATACATATAATAATAATAAAAAACATGTACTTAATTGTTTTTATTATTTTGACTATATGGTGAGAGTTTCTAGTCCGATTAATCGATCTAACAGGAAAAAAAGGCCAGGTAGACCGATCACTCGAACTAAGGGGAATGCGAATCCATGCAGGCCGATTAGTCGATCTAACTGGGATTAAAAAGACCAAGTAGACCGATTACTCGGGCGGAGTGGAATTGCGATTCCTTATAGTCCGATAGACGAACCAACGTGAAAAATAAATCCACGTCGTCCGACTAGTCGGACAAAGCAGTTGGACTACGTGGCCACAGGGAAAAATCTTGGTGGCACCACTACTTAAATCCATCCTTGGGTCCTAAGGATTGGTCCTGCCAAAGGAAATCTTTGGTTCACGAAACGCCGTGTTTCATAAGGTATAACGCCCACGATTACGTTACATGTTTATTACGTAGGTAATCTCCGACTAATCACCAGTGACAGCGACAAAACACATTTTTCTGTGCTTACAGGAAAAGGCGAGTCAGATTGGGACTACCATCTTCACAAGCAACCAGATATAGTACAAGATTTCACCAACGGAGACTTCGCAGCTGATTCCTACCACCTTTACGAACGGGACGTAGAAATCCTTAAAGAATTAGGTGCAAAAGCATACCGATTTTCAATATCATGGACTAGAATCCTTCCTGACGGCACCACTAACTTTATAAACCCCCATGGCATAGGGTATTATGGTAGACTTATCGATCTATTGCTAGCAAATAATATACTGCCTTTAGTGACCTTGTATCATTGGGATTTGCCAATAGCTTTCAGTAATAATGGAGGTTGGTTAAATGAAACTACTGCAGATAGATTCGGCGAATACGCTAGAATAGTTTTTAATGCTTTTGGGAACAAAGTAAAGCATTGGATCACAGTGAACGAACCATCTATACATTGCTCTTTTATGTACGAATATGGTATTCATCCCCCGTTGAATAAATCCCCAGGGGTAGGGTTTTATGAATGTGGAAGGAATTTGCTTCTAGCTCATGCCAAAGCGTATCACATTTATGATATGGAATTCAGGAAAATTCAACGGGGAAAAGTGGGTTTGTCTTTGGATGCAGAGTGGCCTATAGCGTCCAGCGGTTCAAAGGATGACTTGGAGGCCGTTAAAGACTATTTGGCTTTTAACGTGAGTATCTATCTTGTAAATGTTACAGATCCTTTGCAGGCGCTTAATAGGCATCTAATGCCCTTGGTTACACCAAGCGACCACGTCGCGTTCGTTAGATATTGACTAGGCTATTTGTGTACCAGTGGTGCCCCATGCCTGTACCTGCCTATGCCTTTGTATAACAGAAGCAGCGTAATTCGTTGTTCGGTATGTTGTTTAGGTAGGTAGATTTGGAATGCATGTACTGAGGGTAGGCTTGGTGAAAATAAATCAGTTCTCTTTGAGTTAGCATATGGATTGTTTCATTGTACTTTTCCTACACATTACACGGTATAACTTAAGATGTTGTTCCTTAAGCGATAATTTCGTTTAAAATAATAAGGTATATAGCAATAATAAAATTATTGAAACTTATTTTCAGAGTAATTTGCCTGTTTTAGGTACCTCTTAATGACATGCATACACATGGCGCTAATGTCAGGTCTTTCCATGCGCGTCCTTGACAGTCAAAAAGGTTAATGCATAATGTAGAAATCTTACTAAGTTCCTCCTTGCAGGTCGGACAATATATGGACCCAATCTTCAAAGGCGATTACCCTGAAAGACTGGTCAACCGCATAGCCGCTGCAAGCAGAAGGCAAGGTTTTACCAAATCTCGTCTGCAGGCCTTCACAGACAAACAAAAGGCCTACATCAATGGAACAGCTGACTTCATCGGTATCAATCATTACTTCAGTCTATACGTGTACAGAAATGCGTCAGTGAGAGGGATGTACGAAGTACCCTCTTTCCTTGATGACACGGGTTTAGGTACTTTTCAAGATCCAACGTGGCCGCAAAGTGCCTTTACACGTATGAGGGTGAGCAATACTTTTCACACTTCTTGCAGTCAGCATCCGTTTCAAATTAGAAGCATTTATAGTTACGTATTCGACATTTGCACAATTTTTTTTGGCTTGTCTGTTTATCGTGTATTATTATTAATTAGTACCTATCATCTTAAAGCCGCTTGTGTTCTTAAAAAACCGTACCATTATCTATAAAAATGGTAAAACAAAATACGTTTTATTGTATGGGAGGCCCCTTAAATATTTATTTGATTCTGATTTTGATAGCGGCAACGGAAATACATCATCTGTGAAAATTTCAACCGTCTAACCATCACGGTTCATAAGATACAACCTGGTGACAGACGGACGGACGGACGGGCGGACAGACAGGGGAGTCTTAGTAATAGGGTCCCGTTTTACCCTTTGGGCACGGAACCCTAAAAACTAACTATTTTTACTATAAATACAATAAGTTGACAAATAAATTCGGAATTAAAACAAACCTTACGTTAAGCCCTAGATGAAAATCTTACCGTTTTTATGGAATGCTCCATTACTGAAAGAATCGTCTCAATCTGGTCTAATCTAAATCCCATAAATAAAACATTTTACCTATTACAGGAATACGCACCAGGCCTCTACTCCCTACTGATGTATCTAAAAGACACGTATCACAATCCCGTGGTCTACGTCACTGAAAACGGTTTCCCCACAACGCCTGCTGAGGATCTCAACGACGGGAAGAAAGCTAATTATTTAAGGGCGTATTTGAAAGCAGTGCTGGATGCAAAAGCTAATGGGTCTAACTGTCAAGGATACTTCTTTTGGTCGCTGGTAGACGGCTTGGAATGGGCGAGTGGATTACAGAAGTAAGTTGTTCAAGTTTTGGAGTGTTGCAAATATTATAATTTGAAAGTGTTTCTTGATATGTGGCATTATTTTATTTGAGCTCAATAAAATAATGCCACATAATGGGTGAATGGGTAAATAAAACAACGATTGGGGGGTTTTGCTAGGGTCGGCAACGCGCATGTGACTCCTCTGGAGTTGCAGGCGTACATAGGCTACGCAGATTGCTTACCATCAGGCGGACCGTATGCTTGTTTGCCACCGACGTAGTATAAAAAAAAAATCTATGAAAAGGGACCTTATTGTCGATGACGCTTACGCAGCACTGCGTCGCGCAGCGTTGTATTTGTATCGGAGCATCGTTTATGAGTTTTATGACGGCGGAAGCGCCATAGACATTAAGGTCCTTTTTCGTAGATAACGTCACATATGATCCTAACAGGCAGAAGTTCTTTATAGCACGCGTAAAACAGTAAGTACGCGTGACCTCCGCTTTACCTTTCCATTTTCGAAAAACCTTTCCACAGAAACTAAAAAACGCCACCAACATACCGGAGAAGTGTGAGTCGGACTCGCCCACCGAGGGTTCTGTACAAATTTGCAGATTCACTCACGGAATTTAATTATTAGGCCGTTTAGGGTTCACTTTACAATGGAAATGTCATAGCGTTAGCGTCAATAGACAACCAAATTAAAGTATGTGATCGTACACATAAGTCTACAAAAAGATTTGGTCGCCCAAATGTATAGTTTTTAGGTTTTTCCCTGTACTTGTAGTAGGTATAAGACGATATTACTTGCCAAATTTCATAGTTCTAGGTCAACAGAAAGTACCCATAAATTTAGATTCCCTTAAGTATCGGTGTCGAAATATACGTTTTTTGCGGCATAAAACGGCCAAATCTTTTGTTTACATCAACTTAGAAATTTGATGTTTTCACAGCTTCCGGTTTCTGTTTTTTCCTTTTGAGGTACGGTAGGTAGGTAACCCTAAAAACGCGTCCGCGTAAAACTTATCGGAATGCACTAATAAGAGTAATAAGTATAATGTAACCGTGCGCGCCTGTGGACGTCTTTAGCGGTCAAAGGGTTAAGTGTTGAGCTATGTAAGATCTATCCAACCGATTCCAACTTATTGTTAGTGCAGGCAGTGAGGCGACGGCGACACTCCTTTCGGGCATTCTCGGCTCAGCATTGCTCGGATTATTAGGGCAGCAATTATTAGGGTTGGCACAACTTGACGTCGCTTTGCGTGCACGACCACAGATAAAATAATGATTTGAATGTTGACAACCCTAAATAGCCGAAAGGGATAGTGTCGTAAATTAGACAGGACAGCATGATTCGTCCCTGAATCGCTGTCAAACTTCGGTTTTGTAGGAAGTTTCATTTCTGTAGTACTATTATTTATTCTATGGTGCAGATACTAAATTGCTCAACATTTTCAGGTACAGATTCGGACTATACCAGGTGGATTTCAACGACCCAAGCAGAAAGCGGACCGCGAGGAAATCAGCTCTGGTCTACAAGGAGATCATACGCACTGGAACCATCGACTTTGACTATAATCCGGACCCTTACGGAGACAGAGATAAATGCTTTAAGAATACATAAATTCATTATATAAGAAACTTTTGAACTTACTAGTTGTCTATTATTACAATTCCTTTTAGTTTTATTAATGTTTTAATAAATAATAGTAATGTTTTAACTCCTACAAATCAAAGAGAGACCCCACGCTAGCGTCTCTTAAACGTCAGCATCTAATCAATTGTATGGCTGCTGCTTGACGTAACGTTGGTGCAACTGTGCAGCGACATCATTTTCCATAGTGACGCTCACAAGACTGTAATGGGGTGGCTCTAAGGCGGTTTTCACATTGGATGCGGAGCCACACGTTGCTCCTACGTCGATGTCTCACATTCAAAATATTCGCGTTTTGAACATATTTAAAACTTTTCATCGGGTAGGTAGGTAGGTAGATATCTGGGACATCAGTTATCCGCAACTACGACCAGTGAAACCTGCGTCGAAACGTCAGAAATAAAGATAAAATAAATTCGCGATAGACCCAGTTTTAAATATGTTTTAAAATGCGTCGCTGTCTCGCGACTACCAAACCATACTAAACACCATACTAAATATATGGTGTACCGAACTATTTGGCTACTTTGGTTGCTACGAAGTATTTGACACTGATTGTACACCAGAGGGCCTACCGCGAACCACGTTCGACGTGTTGCCTCCCTATCACACTTACGTACGAATTTACAAGAGCGACAGAGAGGCAACACGTCGAACGTGGTTCGCGGTAGGTACTCAGAGCGGCGTACAGATCCTTATCAGCGTAATAACCGCATGTGTAACTTTTAGCAACTAAATCATAATTATACCTAGTATACCTCCCTAACGTTAATTTATCTTTATCTATTTATTTATTCCCACAAAAAGGGAACCATTAAGAGCTCGTTCCCACTTGTCGGATTTAGGATCTGGATTTTAATGGGATGTCCCAGTGGCAGAACATTCTATAAGAAGGTATACACACTTGCCTGACACCGATTTGCCTACATCTGGGACATCCGATTAAAATCCGGGCCCGACATCCGACAAGTGGGAACCACCTCTACGTAAAGGTCCTTATTAGCGTGATGGTAAATAATATAGTTCCAGGAAAACGATTTTTTTCGATTTAAACATTTATTTTCCATAGTACATTCGATTATACTACGCCTACGATTAATAACAGCACATAAGTAGTTGTATTAAGTAAATTTACAGAAAATATTCATAGGTTTTTACAATTGAGTAGGTATATATAATAGTTTTGTAAATAGTGTGTATTATTATTTAAATCAATGTTGTAGCTAGAACCCTAAATGGCTCAAACAATTACGGAGCGTGACTGTACATGTATTTTTCATCACACTTGCTTGAAAAAAATCTTATTTCATGCAGGTGTACTGAAGGACAAAGGCCTATTTTGTGCCCGGGGGAGTTATGGATTGTGAAAAAAAAAGCTGTAAGCCCCTAGGGAGTTATAGCTTTTTTTTATTATGCCACTTATTTATACAAACCACGTAGCATAAATGAGTTTAACTTTTAACTGACATTTATAATTAAATATTTTTGTTTATGTTTAAAATTAAATAATTTGATTGATTTAACAGCCGTTTAAAATATTTTTACATAATTTTCAATCGTGGCTGAATGCCGAATTGGTCTTTGCCCTCGATGCTAACCTGTCAAGAAATTACAAAATGGCGGACGAATGTTTGATATGTCACCGTATTTAAGAATTATTTCGTTTAAAATTTAGTTTTTTCTTCGCAAGTGTGATGAAAAACATTGTGTGTAACTCCGGGGGTAAGAATATTGCAAACTCGGGTCTTTAATTCACCCTCGTATCCAAAATTTCACTTACCCCCCTCGTTGCACAATTTACTATTAATTATATTTAGATATCAGTATAGGACACTTTTAAACATATATGGGAAGAAAATGAACTAATTTAGCTGATGTTTGACATCAATTCAAGATACAAAAATATAGAAACATATTTTCAAATGTTTGTAGTATAAAAACGTAGTGCACCAATACTTCTAGCATTGACTGGTAGAGAATGCCTCTCTGCAGTGAAAGTGCCTTTTGTATGTAAAGGTTTAGTTTTGTGATTTTTTTTTATCTGTTTTTTATCGATGCTTTGGAGTTTCTAGGAAAAAAAATGTTACAATACTATAATTTTGGTTCAAAAGTAATAGTTTTGTATGAGAGTCATTAGGCAACATCAAAATTTTAGGCCCATATCAGTTTTTGGTAAATATTTTTATTGCTTAAAAAAAAAATATATATTGTCTTACTATAACACTGAAACATTATGCACCTTAACAATTATTTGTGTTTTCAAGGACTATGTAAAATATTCACTATGGCAAATGTCTCTAAACAACTTTCCTACATTCGGTATCCCTTCACTGTATCTTATCTATTCAGTCTTTTGTAGGGCAAGGCCTTAAAGGCCTTGGCCGTATAACTCCTAGGAGTCGAAGTAGAGTCAGGACGGATCATCATCAGAGTCCAGGTCCGATGGATTCTCAGAGGAGTCACTGCTGCTCGAGTCAGATGATGATGATGATGATGAGTCACTGTCATCGTCACTTCCATCATCGTAATTTTCATTATTTTTGTTCAAGCCTAGTAATGACATAGATGCCATGCGTATTGCCATCTCATTCTCCAATACATCTATCTCATCCTGCTGGACCATGTGTGCTGCTGCCTCTAACTCTTTTAGCTCCAGACCTAAGTCACGTTTCATTATTTCAACATTAACTATGTTATTGAATAGCTCCGTAAACTCCTCGCTCCTACATTTTTGTAGAAATACCAAATAATCCTTTATGTATAGTTGGTTTAATATGTAACGGGCATCATTACTATTGTTAAACATTTGGTGAATTTCAATCATACATTTGATTATAAATTTCTTACCCTTACGGAATAGTGACACAAGATCGTTTTTCACTTTATTGCAAAGTTCAAAGTTTCTGAAAATTGGGAAGATGAGTGCCCTTCTGTAGCAAGCTATTAACACTTGCTTCATTTCGTTAAATGAGCAAAACCAGCTTAAGGTTGATGATAGCTTATTTATAGTCCAGCTTGACTCAACATTACTGTCATTCATAGTTGTCCTTTTGTCGTAACAATAACCATACAAAATATCAACTAGTCCAAGCAAAACCTGCCTGTGCTCATTTTTATTGAACAGATAGTGCTTATTTGGCAATTCCTTAAGAATAGCTACTTCTTGTTCATTGAAGTCGGCATCTGTATCAAAATCTGGATTATTCCAATACAATTTCCCTGTTAAATACGGACCAATCAGTTCTTCATCAAAGAAATCTGCTAAATAATGGTCAGATGAAAATTTACCATCTTCATATTCTACTCGTAAACCATTTCGCTCATCTTTAGGCACAGTTTCAGGGTTTTTAAGCTCAAATATTTGAGGAAACTCACTACCAATTTCATGAAATTCAGTAGTTATTTTATCTGCAAAACCATATGCGTAATTGTTGCCATTATCATGATCGACACTATCATCAATTGTGATGCCATCCTCCTCAAGAACTTCCACTAAATCAGGATTAAGGTCAGGAATGTCTCTAGGAGCAAGTAAACTAGTAATCATGTCTAAATTCTCGAAATTTTCACCGGGATTTTCTTTGTCAAACGTGAGAAGAAAATCTCCCGAATCGCAAGTGTACGAGCCTTTGGAGTGGTCATTTTCGATGATCCTGCCAGGGAGACGAAGGCGCAAGAAGTAAGGGCTGGATACGAATAGAAAATTCTCACCATCGACGTCGATTTCCGTGTCTCCAATGTTTGTATATGGTGCATGCACGGTGATATACACGTGGTTGTCATCCTGTGTTAATTTGAACCGTGGAGTCAACATTTTAGTGACGATAAATTAAGTTATGGGTTTAGTTTAGTATCTACTTTTATTTCACAATATTCAGATTCACACGCATATTTGGTATTTCGTTATACGTAAACCGAGACCACCGAGTCGATGGTCGCACTTCAATGCTTTTTTTTGACAGAATTTAGGAATGACATTGACGTTTGAAGTTATTGATCTTCGTAATCAGTAATAAAACAAATAAGATGTAAAGTTCATCTAACCAACATAACGGATTGAAAACCTTGCTTGCTTGGAAACCTTGTTTAACTTTAACCCTCCCTCCTATTTGCTTTTTTGGATCAGGTTAGAGAAACTAGAGATAAAATACAAACATAATTTAATTAGTCATTGCATTATTTTATTGTGATAATGATAATATTTTCAAAATTAAACAAAAAATATAAATAAGGTTGCGTCATGTTGCCGTATCTGCATCAATCTTATACATCGTACTGTAATAATGTGGGAAGGTCTTCCCAGGCGATTAGCGTTTAGTTTCTTTATTGTAAGAAAATGTCAAACTAAAAGTGACGAAATGCCGAAAAACTAAAAACAGAAACAAACAACTTGACAATCCCACACAGGATGCCGAAAGTGGGGATATTTTTGTATTTTAGGGTGTTTCTAATTTTAATTCTTTCTCAGAACCATTTCCTTCACGTCTATTTTGTTATACGTAGTACGTAGGCGTATCGCGTAGGAGTAAAACATCTTTCACCTAATAAGCTCAGTCATTTTAATATACGTGTTTGTTAATTAAGATTAGTACATTTCAAATAATTCATTTTGATCTTAAGTAGCTCAAAAGTTTCAAACAAAATGTTTGAAAGTACAAAATGCATAAATTGAACGTAGGTCGCGAATGTCTGATTTTGACATTCAAAATAAAAATTGGCGTGTTCGTGTGACGGAATCAAAACATCGGAATATTTTGTTGATAATTTAAAAGTGTTTATATTTGTAAAACTCATTTTAATGAATATTTATACTATTTACGGGGCTGAAAAAATAATATTTAGTGTTCAGTAATGCCACCGGGTCGAAAACGTTGGAATATTCATGGTAAGTAGAAAATGTTTCAATTTTGTGAATTTAAGAAACAACTTGTTTTGATTCTTCTGAAACGCAACACAGGCCTTCTTTATTTTAATCTCTAATACAAGCAGCATTTTATCATGACTAATTTTCAAAATTATTGACCAAAACAGTGACCTTGTATGGAGGTCTTAAGTCTAGATTATTCTGCATTGACTTTAATAACCTTCTTAATCTGAAATTAAAACTACAGTTTAGTAAATTCTTTCAACAGTAATTATAATACATTGAAACATTTATTTGTTATAGGTAAATCTAAATTATTGAGCTGAAATTTAGAAAATCTAGATATTGCTTCAGCCTTAATTTTAATTAAGAATTGAATTGTAGTATGGGTACTGTCACCATCAAATATATTATTAGGACATACAGAATCCCTGCAAACTTATGCTACTATCCTCCTGAGACCCAGAACCAATAATTTGTTTTTTGAATTTGGAACCCTTAGTTACATAATAAAAGTTCAAAATAGATTTTGGAACATGTACAAAAATTTGTACTTAGGGTCTTAGGAGGCTATACCACTTACTAAGGCATCTCTTTGGTTCCTAAAAATGCAAAAGATGCAACAATGCAACACAATTTTAAACCACATGATGACATTGCTGGCACCTGAGAGTATTGTCAAAAAATATTTTTGAGCCCTCAATATAGTAGATATTTCTTATGTGTTTTTTTCTGAAATGTTTCTATTAACTCTGCTATTTTTATGACCCTATTACAGAGATGATTTTTGGCTTTAGGGTCAATGTAGATTGAGAAGACGGTCTATAAGGAGAGATAGTCCACGAGCTCTTTTGTTGCTTATAGCTCTCACATTTGTACAAATACTTTACTTACAGAAGGTGGGGAGAGCAAATGGAGCTAAGCCCTTCGTCTCTTACTGTGTCAGTGAAACACAAGACAAAAGTACAAATACGAGAACTACTACCTTGGTTTTTTATTGTGTGGAATTCTGACGTTTCTTACTGATACCAGGCAGATAAATAATCCTTAAATGTGTGGTGACAATTACAAGCCAAAATAAAATATTGGAAATTCATTTTGATGTGATTATTTTTACTTACAATTCATAAAAAAACAAAGATAGGGTAATTTTTTAGTGCACTATTTGGACATGAGAAAATATAAGGGATTTTTCTAGGATGATAAATAATTGTTACTGGTATCATTGTAATGACTCTAAACGGTCTAAAATTATATTTTTTATAATTTGTTCTATCTCGTCTCGTTTTAAACAAAAGGCATGAAAGGTCGGGTAGCTGTGCTCCATCCCACTACACTCTATGACCGCTGATCTTCGCTGCTGCCGACGCAAGATGTCATGGCCGAGCCGTGAGAGTATTTCTCTTACATCTACCCTCCATTTCAAACAATTTTTTTTACATCACACATGTTTGCAATTTGAATATGCGAATCTGTTTGCTCTCCTTTGTCTGTGTTATTTTTGTTATATGTGTTATAGTTTGTTGAGTAATTTCGTTGATGGGAACTGCCTACTTTGAAATTTTTCAGTCAAATAAGAGTTCATGCAATAAAACATCATATGAAAATAATTGTCAATAATATGTGGAGTAAAAAAATGTTTACTATGCCTGAAACGTCAAATTATGACAGCTGTCAGAATTCCATGTAATAAAAGATGAGAGTTTAGTAGCCATAGAGTGTGAAGTAGAAGAACTTTAGATATTAGCTATAAAGAAATGAGTACTTTTTGCTATTTAATTTGTTTCAGATGGTCCACAAGGATCCCTCAGAAGGCTCCGGAACCAGTTGGCCGAGGACGGCTGTGCTGAGTCACAAGTAGTTCTTGCTAAACAACTGTTGGAGGAAAAATGTGGTATGTGTCGAATCAATGAAAGCTGCAATTCTCTTATTCTCTTTATTTATCTTTCATCTTAGGCTAGGGGTTTAAAGTATGGATATAAAAATAAAATACAAAACTAATACAAAAAACATATAAACAATAAATAAAACTAACCTAGGGTGCCGCCGGTGGTCAGGGCCGCGAGAGAGGAACCGACGTACTATACGCGCCGTGTCCAAGATTACCGCCTTCTGCATCTAACCCTCTTCGAGACTCTTCGCTATGAGACCGTTTACTGACACGACTATCGGATCATTGATCGTCGAGTCAACATCCCACATGGCGGTTATCTCCTTGTCCTTCTAGACGTCAACGAGCACGGTCCGACGCTGCGATCGGTCTATTCTATTAGCAGAGTCTTATTATTATTATTTGTAAAGCAGGTAGTTGCCGTAACTGATAAAGTCTGTATCCAGACCCATCTTAACAAACTCCTCAGTGTTGAGTAGAAAATGAATTGTGCTTGTCTAACTTATTCTTATTTTTTAATAAAATTAATAGAAATCAAATCTGTATTAACATAAGATGGGATAAGAGACACACTTGTATCCTAAGACTTTTTCTTCAGAACTTGAAGCTGATAAGGTGTCAAACTTCAAGCAGGCCTTAGAATGGCTGATCTGTGCCACGGAGCAAGCCCACCCTGAGGCCAGGAGGATGTTGCGCAGGTAAACTAAACATAAATGTACGCCATTTTCTAAATTTCCAATAACTAATTGATTGACAAAAAAAACGTATAATATAATTTAAGAACATGCTCACAGAATTTCATGAGAGTCAGGCATACGCCAACATCATTGGTATACATAACACTTAGAGTTCTTACTACGCCTTAATCAAGCGTTACTGTTGTTCAATTGGAGACATCTCTCTGCTAAATTAACCTCTTTATGTCTAGGAATCAAATTATGCCAACCGAAAAATAAACTTGAGGTTTTAAATTTAGAATTAATATTGTCATACTGCATTCTGACCCAAGGGGTTAAATTGTGATTAAAGTATCTTATGCCGGCTACACGCGTAACTATATATCGGAGCGATTAATCTGTGCAAACCGATTTGCGCAAATTTATCGATCGTGTACTGACAAATCGTTGTAGACTATCGTTCATCGGTGGCAGTTCCAATATATATATATATATTTTTTTTTTTTTTTTATCAAGCGTTTAAAATTTTCGGTGCAGTCCCCGCGAAGCTTACGGGCAGCTGGATCCGTAAGGTCTGTGAGATCTTTTGTATCTCTAATGAATTATGTGACACTGGGATCATGTTGTGTTGTTTTGAAAGGTGTCGTATGAAAGTATCGTAGATAGGATATTTTGCTGAAAGAAGACTTTATTTTATTTTTAATAGTAAGTAATTTGCATTCAAAGAATTTCTAAAAAAAAAATTTAAAATTGGATATTATCATCGTCTTGGCTCGTCTCAATCGTTTTTTGTCAAGTTCTTAAATTCGTCCTGTGTTGCTTTCGTCACCCATTCTTCATTCGTCACTTTCGTGAGTCGTCCATATCATCTTTGATAATCTTTGTTGTGTCTATTTCTTATTCCGGGTCATTTTGGTATTCGTCAACATCTTTGGGCATGTTCGATGTTGTTTTTTGTTATTTGTCCTGTCGTTTTTGGTATTATTCTAAGTTGGTATTTTTCTTATTTCGCCTCTTTTGGAATTTATATATTTCTTTGTTGGACACATTCTCTATAAGAGTCAGACCAAGCTAAGTTGGCAAAGATTTTGATAGCCTAGCCTGTGCAATTGGTAAGTAAACGTCATAATTTCATAGAAATGTGACATTTAAAATAATACTTGCACTGTCTGGGCTGTCAAAATTGCTGCCAACTTATCTTGGTCTGACTCTAATCTCGTTCGATATGTATCAGTAAATGAAGACATGACGTTTCTTGTTTAGGCTAGGAAAAGACAAACATAAAATATGACCAAAGATGACAAAGATTACCAGTGAAAGTGACGAATGCAGAATGAGATGAATTAAGAACTTGTCAAAAACGGAAAAGGTCCAACAACGAATTTACGAATAACGATTGAGTCTGAAAACAACATAGACAAACATCGAACATGCCTAAAGAAGATGTTGACGAATACCGAAATGAGCCGGAATAAGAAATAGCCGACCCACGAAAGTGACGAATGAAGAATGGGTGACGAAAGCAGAAAGGGACGAATTTAAGAACTTGACAAAAAACGATTGAGACGAGCCAAGACGATACCGAAAATTGCTTACTTTTTCTGGGAATTAAACCGAATCTTGGAATTTTAATCAAAAATTTTACTCTATTCATTCCTTTTGCGATATCATATTTCTGAGATGACTTATTTTTTATGCATTCTTTCGATTGGCATAAAAAAAATACGGATGTTTTTTTTTTCACATTTGACTCGGTTCATTTCCAGAAAAGTAACTTATTTTTTTTAAATCTTTGAATGCAGTATTACTCAGTTTTGAAAATAAAATAAAGTCTCCTTTTAGCAAAACATCCTATGTCTTATATTTAAGATACTTTCCCTTGATGTCCCATAGTCTTGGGACGCCCTGTATAGTTCAGGGATCTGAACCGGTTTTTTGGAAAAACTTTGAAATAAACATATATTTCGGTTTATTTTATATTCCAAATATAGGACTCGGTTGTGTTTTTAGATAACGACTTCGTATTATGAGATTGCCCAATTAGAAATGAAATAATTAACAAAGAACGAAAAAATACCGTTTTCGTTCCCATACAAAAAATACCGGTTTCCGATCCCTGGTATAGTTACGTGTGGAGCTGGCATTACCTATAGTTATAGATAAAAACCTGTAGATAATCTTTTAAACGTCATGCTAATACTGGTAGCTAATAAAAAATATAAATAATGTCAAAGTCAAAACTTCAAAACTCGTAATCAAAAATGACCGAGCGATGTATAAACACAGATATTAAACAAATTCCATGTGACTGAGCTACAATAGTATGAGGTAAGTTTGTTGTTGTTAGCTGAACACTAATACAAACATACAAACATTCCTGTAGGCAGTAGTTTGTTTATTTTTACTTACTCCTTTTACGCGATAGACGTGTTTTCTTCGTGGTGATAATTTCTAGTAGTGTACACTGTTCAGTCCCGTAAAAGTACCTATATATTTCAAGTTTTTATTAGTAAAATCGCGATTAAAACGATTTTTTTTTAAATCTTCGTCATTCTGTCATCCATCACACTGATCAATACTGAAATTATTTTTAAATCCATTTGGGGATATAAAAGTTGTCTCTCCTGTTCACGGAGGTTAAGATTTGTATCAATTAAAACTGCCTCCTACTTTTTTTTATCAATTTTCTTAACGTTTAGAAAAAGAAATCCTTTTGGTATATTACATAATCTATGCTCTATGAATTATTCATAGATATACTTAAATCGGTCTAACATAGTCTCAAAAAAAGAGACCGGCGGACAGATTTATTTATCTTTTCTAATGTTATTATGTTATATAAATGAATGATTCAATTTACTTTGAGAACTGGAAACGTAATTTCGAAAAAGTCCGCGATGAACTTCAATCTAAAGTGTAAGATATGTTTGGTATCCTTTTATTAACATTTAAGTATAATCCTGGTCTACACCTTTTTGTTGTAATCCATCTTTATAAAGATATCGTGTTGACAAACAAGCGTATGTCCCGCCTGATGGTCGGCGGCCACTTCTGCATATAGACGCTTGCAATTTAAGTGGTCTCACAAGCGCGTTGTCGACCTTAATACAAGGATTCACAAGTTCTCTCACACAGTGCACCTGGGCGTGTCTGCGGGAGTCTAACAAATCTGTCAAGGTGGTAATGGGATCGTAATAAGTGTACATATTTTTGACTATATCGTTTGTCTCTTTCTTAGGTGCATCCGCAGCGGTGTGATAGAGGAAGATAGCGCAGCGATAGTCCGCGCCAAATCTTGCCTCGCAGCAAGCCGGCAGGAGACCGTAGCGAGAAAAGCTGCTAGAGATCTTTTTGCGAGGTGAGACCATTTTTTGTTGTGATACACGCAGGTGCTCTTTCTATTCTCGAGTTTACCCTTGTGATCCTAATTTTCGAGATTTATATCGCCTAGTTTAGTAAGTAAGTTGGTTGTACCAAAACTGGTAAGAAATTGTTTCGCCAATGTTTGTAACTTTTTGATACTGAAATGCAGCTTGAAAGTCATACCTCCGAGAGCTTCCCGCAGCTCGGCCTTCGGCCTCGTTTAAATGCGCTTACTTGTGTGCATAGGGTCGTGAGCGGAGCTCTGCCTTCGGCCTGTGCATTTAGGTACTTATGTTATTGCATGATTTCTATATGATATGATATGATTTATTTATCTCACAATATACAATTTCACTTAAAACTACGCGTGGTAAATTCTTAGGAATTTATATTGTGATTGTCAGTTTGTCTTACTTTATATAAATAGGAAAAACATATGACAATTAATAATTCATATAAAATGACTAAAGTTTTTAAATTTCAATTGTATAAATAAATTCACCAAGAACGGGTCGTCATTAAGGTAGAAAATATTATAAATAGTTACAGTTACAGAAATAATGTCAGCATGTGTATAGTTATCTGAATTGTATTTTCTTTCTTATTTAATGCATGTTAATTATAAAATGTAATGTTTTGAAAAGATGTGTCCCGCCGAGTTTCTTGCCGGTCCTTATTGGGATACCCTCCTCCAATTGAGGGGGGGATTTAAATCATCTCGGGTCAGAGGTGTAGGGTTAGAGCCGGTGTAGCTTTATTTGACGTTCATAAGCGCATTATAATATGCCTACTTGAATAATAAAATATCTTTATCTGTTATCATTATATTATTATTCTATGTTTGAGCACTCTCGGTCTTCGGCCTTCGCACTTGATATACTTGTGGAAGTTTCGAGAAGTGCGCCTGGTTCCTTACAAGCGCTTTACTTTTCATTGTTCCAATATGTGTGTTTAATTTTGATGGCTAACTAAATACTCTAATACAAATAATTTATTGAACAAAGTATTTAGGGTTGTTTAGGGTTCTGGGCTCACCTTTTTAACCCAGTTATTAAAAAGTAAGATTCGTACTTTTAATTTAGTGTCCGGGACAAATCAAGTATAAAGAGAAATAACACTTTAATCACGCTAACTTCTTGCTGCAGTTTGTCAAACGGCGAGGAGTACATAACGACGGCACAGTTGGAAAGACGCATCCGAGAAATCTGCAACACCACGCTTCAGAAGGATGACAGTACCGACGATGACTCGCCAGGTACGATTTCACTTGGAAAAAATCTCGTTATTTTTCTATGAATAATAAAAAAATATTTGTATATAAGTAGTTAATAATTGCTATCAACTATTTACCATCATCCTAGTCATTAGTTAATGTAATGTACTGGTTCTAATTAATTTAACCGTAAGATTACTGCATGTTCACTGGTAGAAGACACTTATATAAGATGTGGTTACCTATAATTAGATAAGCATCAGTCCTGATTGTCATATAGATTTAAGAGCATGTAAGATGTATTATCTGTTGGTAATCCTTAAAAAAAAGGAAATGTACATTATAGCTCTGCGCGCAGCAAAATTCTTTCCACTGGCAATATTAAAGTTTGTTTTTCGTAGTGTAACTTTCGTTTCGTTCAGCGGCTAAGTTCATTTTTGCCTTTCATGCCTTGAAATTCTACTTTCCTGAACTGCATGCTTCTTTGATTTCGAAGACTTTCCCTAGCTCGAGACGCAATACACGGTGTTTTTTAAAGACCTTTAATGTCAAGGGTGCATTCCTGAGCTTAAATTAAGTAACTTTCTCAAAGAAACCGGTATTCTAATTAACTCCAGTTTGGGGATAATCAATGGTTTATTTTTATCTAATAAGGCCCCTAAGGGCCTACGCTAGCTGACGCGGACGCCCGGGTGCTATTTGTAGGTGAAATCCGCCGCACGCGTCCGCTTCAGTTAGCGTCGCTCATACTATTTTTCGTTAACCCGCTCGTCCGCTCCGTGCACCCGCGCCAGCTAGCGTAGGCCCGTAGATTGTGTCTTAGGGGCCTTATTTATAAGAGTGTGTGCCTTAAGGGCCTTATTTACCAGTCGCTTTTCGATAAAGGAAAACATCGTGAGGAAACCGGACTAATCCCAATAAGGCCTAATTTAACCCTCTGGGTTGGAAGGTCAGATGGCAGTCGCTTTCGTAAAAACTAGTGTCTACGCCAATTCTCGGGATTAGTTGCCAAGCGGACCCGAGGCTGGCAAAAATGCCGGGGCAACGCGAGGAAGGAAAAGAAGAAGATTCATTCAAGAATTAACTTACATTGTTTTTTTTTTATACCACGACGGTGGCAAGCAAGCATACGGCCCGACTGATGGTAAGCAGTCACCGTAGCCTAAGGACGCCTGCAACTCCAGAGGTGTTACATGCGCGTTGCCGACCCTAAACACATACATTGTATAACAAATTATTGTTTTTACAGAAGAGGCACCCGCGTTGGACGGCGGACATGCCTTAGAGCCCTCACAGCACGGCGACGGAGACGTCCCCAATGGAACCATCAGGACGCACCCCATCGCTGACGAAGGTAACCAAATGGAATAAATCTGCACAAATTTTGTAATAACAGCGTGGAAATTCCACCATAGACGGAAATTTATTATTGGGTTACCCTCATCTGGCAGAATGTTATTTGTCAGAAATACACTTCGCATGACACGTATCGCAGATAAACTTTAATTCGAATGATACTTTCGCAGAAATATATTTTTGCCATAGTAGTCATTTCGCATTTCGGTTAGGGTTTTCTGCCAAATAATATTATGCGAAAATAAATTCTGCAAATTAATATTATGCCAAAATTATTTCTGGCAAACGATATTTCTACCATCGTACATGGACCCGCCTGTTGCTATCTCTATTGCACGTGTATAATTATATTGCTGTCCCGCTCGCACCCATTAACATCAACAACTGGTACCATGGGCGGGACAGCGATATAATTATGCGCGTGCAATAAAGATAGCAACAGGCAGGTAAATGTACGAGAATCTGTATGGAAAGCGTCCTCTGCTTTATTCATAAATCATCATAGCAAGAAACGATACCACCGACGATCGGTCTGGCCTAGTGGGTAGAGACCCTGCCTATGAATCCGATGGTCCCGGGTTCTGGTAAGGGCATTTATTCGTGTTGTAAGGACGGATATTTGTTCTTAAGTTATGGGTATTTTCTATATATTTAAGTAACCCTCATTAAATAGATAAAAATAATTTATTTCAGGTATAGCAACCCGTATGACACATTACAAAATACAATTAAAATATAAAAGAATAAAATGACTAAAATACATTAAATAATAAACAGCTACAAACATAATTACCGAAACTGAGCCGAAAAGAGATCAGATCAGCAATTTTTTTTTCCTTTTTCGAAAATCACTCTTTTCCTTTCAGATTACGAAGACCCCTGCAACAACGCAGTAATCCGCAACTTGACAGTTGACAACCTCGTGACAGCGGCCGTTGACTACTGTCAAGGCGAACTGCCTCTCGTCAGCTACGAGCTAACTCTGACAGACCCTAGTGTCAAATCTCTAGACCACGTTCCCCTCCTACATCAAGCGTTCCTTCACCCCATAGTCTTCATAAAAGTTTTATACTTGAAATTATTATATTACTTTGGTTCCTTCACGTTTAGACTGTCCAATATTGAATTGTCTTTAATTTTAATTGCATATCTATCTGTTAGTACCGATAGCTTATATCATTTGGTACCACTGGTTGTATATTACATTAGTTTTATAGCGATGGTAATATGTACATTCAAAATGTTTCACGCTAAACGACAGTTTATCGATTTTCGCAAATGGTCCGGATTATTCCTGAGATACAGTGATGGAAATCTCCAACCGGATGAATCTGAGAATTTGTTTGTTAGGAATAATTTGGGACCGTTTCTGCAGTTTTTCTTAGCGTTATTTATAAATTTATTCCTATATCCTTTTATTGCTACACAATGGGTACCTTTTTCTGAATTTTGCGTGCTGTCATTCTCTCTAATGTTTCTATCTTTACTATCTTTTGGTAGAAATGGTGGCCGTTACCCGGATCTCTTAGCGTTACTGTCTTTCGGTATAAATGTTTTAGCGAAATATCCATATGAAAAAGATACAGTAGTCCATCAAGGATGGCGGTTTTTAGATCTCCATATTTCTAATTATCCTTTCTATATCCTTGGGAATAGCATTGAATTTTGCTTGAACGCTCGAATGTTCTTCTCTCTACTTATACCTGTTATATTAATATTTATGGCTAAAAGGAGTAATTGGCAAGGATTTTTCAAATATACCCTACCCCATTGTGTGACGTTAAGTTGGCTGCAGATGTTCATAATATGTTCCCATGGTTGTACCACATATGGTCTTATCCGAGGCACATTAGGACTGGTATGTTCGTTCCTGTGTTTACCTTTAATTGGGGTTATTACGCTAACGTTGCCTATATTTGCGTGTATGCAGTATATAACGATGTCTAGAATGTTCTACGCGGCGTCGATAGTAGTCGGGTTTTTGGTTAGTTTGGTTGCAACTTGTTTGTTGGCTAAGATGGAGGCTACGAAGAAATTCGTGACGCCATTTCAGGTATGTATTTAATTTAGATTTTCTATATTAATCTATAGTTTATCTATTTCTATCTATCTAAAAATAGATAAAATAAAATTAAACAAAATTAAAGGTATCACCAAATTCAAAGATGCGAACAAAGTATGTAAAACACTAAAATGGAAGTGGGCAGGACACATGATAAGAGAAAAAACTGATAAATGGACTAGGAAGATAACAGAATGGTGCCCAATAGGTTGTGAAAGGAACCAGGGTGGCCAATGGAAACGCTGGGAAGATGACCTCAGGAAAGTGGCCGGCCCAGGATGGACGAGACTCGCAAGAGATAGGGAGAAATGGAACTCTTTAGAGGAGGCCTTTGTCGAAAGACAAGCTGTTGTTACAAAACTCAGTCGTCGGAAAAGAAAAACCTAATATTGTTATCACTGTAGAACAGCAATAAAGGCTTATTTTATTTATTTATTTTATAGTTTATTGTTTATAGTTTATTGTTGTTATACATACATACCAGCACTTACAGATACACCTTACGTGCTAATAGTGTTATTATTCATATCATATGTAATTCTATTTTCGTGTGATTATACACTCTAATATTATATTCAGTCAAATATTTAATTACATATTATATTATTATGTCATTATGAATTACATTAAATTGTCATCATTATGTTTGTCACATTAATATCTTAATTTTTATATTAACAAATATTACAGTACAAATAATCCAAACGAAATTTCGACCAATTATTAAGTCATTGACCGCCAACGCTGGCAATAAATAGCTGATAATTTTACAGTTATGAACTGAAATAAATGTGGTATGCTAAGAAAAAAGTGACCAAGGCCTCCGGTGCCCCGGGCTGGAATCAAACCAGCGTCCTGCTGTCGGCCTGAGCCACTCGGCCACCGGGGTCAGGTCGATTTTTTCCATCAATATGCATTTCTTACTGAAAATAATATAATTTGTTCTAATACTTCTAATAGTAATTTTACACTTAAAATAAAATTCACGCAATTGAATAAACTTAAACTATGGCGTGTTATATTAAATAATCGTTGCGTTAAAAAGATTAATTCAATTTTCATTCTCTAAAGCGGGTGTAAACAGTATGTATTTGAACGTAAAGCAATTGCTTAAACCCGTTACTGACCAACTTTTACTACGAGTCCAACCCCAAACCGCGAAAAAAAATTTACTCTTCCATAGGAAATTTCAATATCAGACCAGCAAAATGTATGAAACAGCTATTTTGTTTTTCGTGATTTAAGGGTTGTTCCCATAGTAAAAGTTGCTCAGTATGACCTAAACATGAACGGGTTAAGTAATTGCTTTACGTTCAGATATATACTGTCTAAGTTACGAAAAGTATTCAGAAATAAAGGAATTTTGTAAATGGAGACCTATTTTTTGATGTACTTTAATTTGGTTTTCTTTCCAAGTGGTACTCTTATCAAAGAGAATTTGAAATAGAGGTGTATTGTCAAAGAAAACTTTGTAGCCACGTAAATTTACTGCCATCTTTCGACACATGATAAAACTTTTATAACGCCATTTGACTTTGATCCTCATTCTTTCATGTGTTCAATTTGTTAAATATCAGAAAGAGGCGCCATCTTACCGGGCACAACCTAAAGGTTATGGCGCCATCGCTCGAAACGATGCTGCTATAGCTTTGGCCTTTGATCTATTAGATGGCGCCACTTGGCACTTTATGATATTTAACAAATTTAACTCGTATCAGTTAAAGAATAAGGATCAAAGTTAAATGGCGTTCTAAAAGTTTTATGTATGTGTCGAAAGATGGCAGTAAATTTACGTCGCTACAAAGTTTTCTTTGACAATACACCTCTATTTCTTTTTTTTTTTATACTACGTCGTTGGCCAACAAGCATACGGCCCGCCTGATGGTAAACAGTCTCCGTAGCCTATGTACGCCTGCAACTCCAGAGGAGTTACATGCGCGTTGCCGACCCTAATACCCCTCCCGCCCCTCGTTGAGGTCTGGCAACCTTACTCACCGGCAGCAACACAACACTATGAGTAGGGTCTAGTGATTTTCTGTAATACCTATATAGCTATAAAAATAGTATTTCTTCCCAGCTCCTATTCGGCCTCGTCACCCTCATATACTTCGGCAACCAGTTCTCGACCATCCAAGACGAGGCTCTGCCCTCCGGCCTGGTACAGATGCTGGGCGACAAGGCTGCTATTAAGAACCTCCTCAAGAGTGACTTTGAGTACGAGGATAGTGCATACCATGTGAACTGGGAGGACTATTATACGCAATGTAAGTTACAGTTGAAACATTGTATCTAAATAAATCATAGGTAATAAGTTTTGGTTGAGGAAATGTGAATACTATGAGAGGTGTACAATGAGCTGCGAAATTGCAAAAAATATGAATGAATTCATTCATAAAGTCGCCATGCACTTTTACGGCTGATGGTACGTCACTACGTCACGTTCACACAATACGTCAACTACGTATTCACGTATTGTGTGAAATGCACTTCCATCATACGAGATTGCCTAATTTAAACTCATTAAAAGCGCACGAAATTATTTCGTGGCTACAGCAAACAGAACCTAATCAGATGGTTCAAAGTCAATATATTCTTTATTCAAATAGGCCTAGCAACAAGCACTTTTAAATCGTCAAATTTTACAAATATCATCTTAATCTAAATATCAGAGCAATTTATTGATGCAGTTATTATTTTTCTCAAAAAACATTGAATTATTATAGATATGACAAACTTAATAATAAGAATTTTACAAAAGGATCGTAAAACACCAAAATTATATAAAAATACTAGTCTATTTACTAGTTCATTTTTTATCTATCTATAGCACACTTAACTAGACTAAGTATTATCGTTTTTTCATTACAGGTAATTCGCCATCCTGGCTAGAATCCAACATGGCGGCCACACAGATGAAGTGCTCCGTGTTGGACGGAGCGCACGTCAACTGGGAGGGCTATGTTAAAGAAGTTCGCTTGAAATCTGTCTCCAATCGGTGGGACGACTTCGCTTCGTGGTTGCCGACGTTCTTACAAGAGTTATTTAGGTAAAATTACTTTAACCAACCAATTTGTTAGTAAAAAGGTGGTAAAATTTAAAAATGTAGGCGCTAAGGTTATTTTCAGCTATAGTAATTTTGAATTCGCAACCAAAATCAGAGCTTCATTGGAGTATGTTATATGATTTTTTGCCAAAAATTTATTTCCGGTCAGTTTTACCCGTTTTTACTAAATTTCCCGTAACTTAGGAACTTGAATCGACAAGGTGGGACCTTTCACTAAACATCGTTACAAATGTAGGCTCGAAGGTTCGATCTTGCGTAGTAATTTTGAATTTCGCGCCTTTTCCAACTGGCAAATTGAACAGACTAGTTCAGGACCCAACATGGCGGCCACACAGATGAAGTGCTCCGTGTTGGACGGAGCTCACGTCAACTGGGAGGGCTATGAGAAGGTTAAAATCTGTCACCAATCGGTGGGACTTGGCTTCGTGGTTGCCGACGTTCTTACAAGAGTTATTTGGGTAAATATTATAGTACGAAGCATTCTTTTAGATGAAAAAGGCGGGAAATATGAAAAATGTAGGCGCTAAGGTTAAATCATCCATAGTAATTTTGAATATGCAATCAAATTTCATTGGAGTGTGTTATGTATGATGTTCTGTTTTTTTTTTTTGCAAAATTCGAAATCCGGTAAATTTTTCCCGACTTCACTAAATTTCCCGTAACTCAGAAACTTGAATCGACAAGGTGGGACCTTTCACTAAACATCGTCACAAACGTAGGCTCGAAGGTTGGATCGTGCGTAGGAATTTTGAATTTCGTGCCTTTTCCAACTGGCAAATTGAACAGACTAGTTCAGAATCCAACATGGCGGCCACACAGATGAAGTGCTCCTCGTTAGAGGGAGCTCACGTCAACTGGGAGGGCTATGAGAAGGTTAAAATCTGTCACCAATCGGTCGGACTTCGCTTCGTTGCCGGCATTTTTTCCGGAATTATTAAACAAGTCACAAATGGTCAATCAAGAGTCGCATCTCGATACCTATTCGTACTCACCACTTTGAACCACTTAATCATATACATAATAAGTATTATAAGTTAATCATATAATTTAGATTAAGGTACTGACGCTGAAAATGAGTGCCTCATTTCGCCATTAAACGTAAGTTTGGCGAACCTAAGGCCTGAGGTACACTTGTAAGTTTTACTTAGGTAAGTAGGGACACAGCTATACTACAGAGTGAGAGATGAATATTACTATCTCATTCTAACAAATAGCTTTGTCCTTACTTACGTAAGTAAAACTTACAAGTGTATCTCAAGCCTAACATAAGTTTAAAATGTACCATACCTTTTTGAAAATAAATGAAAAAAAAAAACACTTCTGTAAACGTATAATAAAATTGTTTTAAACTAATTTAAATTAGTTGATTGTCTGATTCTACAATTCCATGGTCACTAGTTGCCTGTGGAAAAAAAAGTACAGTCAGCGATAAAAGCTTGCAATGATTTAAAAAAAAAATAATAATAATAATAAAATGCTTTATTGCACACTACAAAAAAAAATGGTACAAAGTATGTAAAGGTATAAATATATAGGTAACAACAGGCGGACTTATCGCTAAACAGCGATCTCTTCCAGACCACCTTCAGATAGAGAAATGGCGAACGTAATCAAGGTAATTTTTTTTTTAATTTAATGATGGTTTCAGATGTTATTACGGCGAAGAATACACTAGTGTATGCCAAAGCGACGGCTCTGTGAAGGAATGCCAGTTCGTGAGGAATGCCGCGCGACACAGCGGGAAGATGTGCCATCTCAACAGGTTCAACGAGTAAGTCCTTCCTTCTTCCTCGCGTTGTCCCGGCATTTTGCCACGGCTCATGGGAGCCTGGGGTCCGCTTGGCAACTAATCCCGAGAATTGACGTAGGCACTAGTTTTTACGAAAGCGACCGCCATCTGACCTTTCAACTCAGAAGGTAAACTAGGCCTTATTGGGATAAGTCCGGTTTCCTCACGATGTTTTCCTTCACCGAAAAGCGACTGGTGAATATTAAATGATATTTCGTACATATGTTCCGAAATACTCATTGGTATGAGCGGGGTTTTGAACCCGCGACCTCCGGATTGCAAGTCGTAAGCTCTTACCGCTAGGCCACCAGCGCTTCAACGAGTAAGTAAAAGGAAAAGATACTAGATGATTCCAAGGTCTGTAAATTGATGTGATGTGATTGTTAATCTGATATGAAAATACGTATTTTATAGTCTTTTTCAAACTCGATTTTTTAAGATTCTCGATTAAATCTGCAAAGGCCATACAATCGATTCTATTGGTGATGATTTATATTTTTTTATTTTTAAGTAAACATACCTTCACAATTGGGTACTTGACACATGTTGAATATATTATAACAAAATTTAGTTAAATGGATAGAAAATGAACCATCCTTTATAAAAAAGTGGAATTTAAAAAATTATGTTGAGATTATAAAAAAATACACGGCTCCGAAGTCTCAAAAAAAAATTTTTTTTTGTCTTTCAAGAATAGAAAAGAAAATGGTACCATTCGATTCCTTACAATATATTGAAAAATAAATTGTATAACAACTATACACATAAACGCAATATTTCAGGATCAAAATGGCAATTTCCTTGATCTTCCATACATTTAGGACAGACTTATATGATGTGACGTCACATCACCTTATCATTTTGTTAGAAGCGTTTCAATCGTCGAGTGCGAGCGTTAGACTTTAACTCTCATTTCTGATCTTTGTGTTGCTTAAATGCCATGAGTCCTATATAGACATTTGATCCTCAGGAAAATCAAGATCGATTGACATTTACAAAAAACTGTCAAGTAGCCAATTGGGCGCGATTGAAACGATTTGACACGAGCGGAATCAATTCGGTCGATATGTAGAGTTGAACTTCAACAATATTATTCAGTTCAACAATATTAAAATTTATCTCTTTATTTTTATAACATAATACCTTTATTTTTTTCTTATTTGTGTCTTATAAAAAAAAGTAAATCGCAACTCGTATCGTTTTATAACACTCCCTTCGGCCGTGTTTGCCACTCGTTGCGAATTTTCTACTTTCGCACTTGTATCGTAATGTACTATTCTAATAATTCGAGCCAGCGAAACGGGCTGTTACGTTTCAATTCCGAAAATGTCTGTAAGATTACATATTTCAATCTAGCTTTCAACCTTTCATGTCAAGTTTGTAATTCTTTAATTTCGCAAACTAGGCTAATAATTTTCGTTTATCAAAGCATATACGATGTGAAATTTTAACCTCTACTCATTTTTCATACTCTAAGTAATGACTTTGTATATCATACTGAACAACTTTCATCATGGGGCCAATGCTCAGATCGCGAAAAACAATTTGTCTATTTCATACATTCCGGCTGATGTGATGCCGCTGATTTCTATGAGACAGCCAAATAGGAAATATTACGCGAAACTCTGCGTAGGGGGCGCCACTACCACAATCCATCACAATCTGAGGGTCTACCGTGAAACCAGAAAATCGAAATTTCGTTATCTAACTCTTGCATATTCGAGTGATGAATTTCGATTTTCGCGTTTCCCGGTAGGCTCTTTGTAACCAAACCGCCTTGATGCATCAATGTCATATTTTATTATCTATAATAACATGCCAAAGGGTTCAAATCCTGGTAAGGGCATTTATTCGTGTGATGAGCATGGATATTTGTTCCTGAGTCATGGGTGTTTTCTATGTATTTAAGTATTTATAAATATTTATATATTATATATATCGTTGTCTAAGTATCCTCAACACAAGCCTTATTGAGCTTACTGTGGGACTTAGTCAATTTGTGTAATAATGTCCTATAATATTTATTTATTTATTTTATTTTATTTTATTTATTTATATCAGAGACGCATGTCTCCACGTTAGGAACAACCCCTGTCATATTGTCAATCGTTGCGATTTCAGTACTAGACATACACGGGCATAATATCAAAATCTTTTACATCAGCCTTCCTGCCAAACAGCCATTTACAAAAAAAACTGCTACACCATGTGTCCTTTACAATAGTGTGTTCCCACATAAAGTTAGAAAATAATACCTCATTTAAATCTAAATTATCGAAATGGCTGCTAGACAATAGTACATTACGATACAAGTGCGAAAAATAGGAAATTCGAAACGAGTGGCGATAAATTTAAACATGACCGAAGAGAGTGTTTTAAATCGATACGAGTTGCGAATTACCTATTCGCACATGTATCGCACAACGTTTTACAGTACATATGGCCCTTTAAATGTTCGACATAGTAACGTAATATGCTAATTTTCGCACTCGTACGGTAAAGTAGCACCATATGTACTGTAAATGTTTTTATAGTGTTAAGGAGTATTTGACATGAGAAATTTAGACAATAGTGAAAGTGTAATTGTTACTCATTTAGGTTTTTCTTTTCCCCTATTTATTATGTAGTCGTTTGACATTTTAATTTTAATATTATATTTTTAGTTTAGAATTTGCTAATGACATATTAAATAATAATGGAAGTGTAAATACTTTGCATGCCTGCATGCAGGTTGAATATGCATGTACAATTTTACGACCGGTTTGGCCTAGTGGGTAGTGACCCTGCCTACGAAGCTGATGGTCCCGGGTTCAAATCCTGGTAAGGGCATTTATTCGTGTGATGAGCATGCATATTTGTTCCTGAGGCATGGGTGTTTTCTATGTATTTAAGTATTTATAAATATTTATATATTATATATATCGTTGTCTAAGTACCCTCAACACAAGCCTTATTGAGCTTACTGTGGGACTTAGTCAATTTGTGTAATAATGTCCTATAATATTTATTTATTTATTTAGCCATAAGATCGTGCCTTGTTACCATATTCGAACAAACAAATAAAGATATATAATAGAAACTGATGAAATAATCTACACACATTTATTTACAGATACACATACGAAATAACAGTCCTAATGGAAACCACCGGTCTACTAGCGCGCCAAGCGGAAATAGATCTCATCTACGACCACCATTTCACCAACTTCACCCGTCTCCTTCACTCCAACGAGCGCATCCGGTTCCGGGGCGTCCTCTCCAACCTAGACTTCAACATAGGCTCTAAAAACCTAAAAGTTCTAGGCTACGAACTCAAATGTCTAGACTGTAAGGACGCTAGAGGTAGTATTAGCTCTAAAACGCCATCTATGAATAAGTTTTCGGAACTATTTAAAACTGTTACGAATGATTGTATTGTGTCGAGTAAGAATGTGTTGAATTTCTTGTTTAATCCTATCGTTGTCTTTAAATAGTTTATATAAGGCTGTGTGACAAAATTGGGTGCGTAAGTAAAAGTATGATATTTTAATATTGTAAAAGTCAGTATGACGCTAAAATTGTATCGATATTTCAGTTGGTTTGATTTAAAAACGGTTGCTTTGTTTACTTGTCATAAGTTGTTGTTAAAACCGGGTCTTAGATTCTATACGACGCAGGTTTCACTGGTCGTGGTCGCGGATAACTGATGTCCCAGCAAAATGTCAAAACAGAGATTTGTGTAACTACCCGACGAAAAGTCAAAAAGTTTGAGGGTTATGAATTTATTAAAAAAAAAACCAAAACGCGAAAGTTTGAAATGTTATATTGTTGTAATCAAATGATACTCACTTAAGCCAATCTTTTCTCTTAGCCACCTCGTTTCCGGGTTTTCAAATGAAGGTGAAATGGAAAATATGAATGCCTCGTGCATCATATTGCCAGTTATCATTCCGTTACGGCAATGGGGAGTACAAAAATATTTTTTCTGCCCTCCGGGCGGAAAGCGTCAATTTTACTCCCGCTGCGCTAAACGAAGTTGCCGCCTTCCGCCTCCGTCGAGCAGAAAAATAGTATGCGCACCACGGGAGGAACCGTAGGACATTCCATCCCGCGTGTTTGCCACGTTCGTCTTCGGCTCGGGTAATATTTACACGCGGCACGCAATTTTCTACTTTTCCTCCCTTGGCACACAATTAGGGTCGGCAACGCGCATGTAACTCCTCTGGAGTTGCAGGCGTACATAGGCTACGGAGACTGCTTACCATCAGGCGGGCCGTATGCTTGTTAGCCACCGACGTAGTATAAAAAAATATATATAACTATAATAATTCAATAGCGACCGTGCGCGTTGGAGGGTCTGCCACCTTGTGGCCTGAATCGGAACCATAAATATGTACATTGACACTTCACGCCAAAGCGAGTGCTGCCATCTACCGAACGTTTTCTTGAGCATAGTAGGTCCTGCCATCTTGCATAAACTTGACATTTACAACTCGCGCCAAAAATCTGACGTCAACTGTGCTGCCCCTTACGCTCCCTATAGGGACCGTGCGCGTTGGAGGGTCTGCCATCTTGTGGCCTGAATCGGAACCATAAACATGTACATTTACACGTCACGTGTTTTCTTGTGCATAGTAGGTTCTGCCATCTTGTGGGCTACATCGGAACAATAAACATCACATTTACGCCTCGCGCCAAAAATCTGACGGCTCCTGTGCTGCCTCCTACAGTTCATGCATGCTCCCTATACGGCTTGAGACGTCAGTTCAGTTTGGCATTCCTTACGGTAGATGTCGTATACGTCCCGAGGAGTTTAAAAATAAACACTTTTCGTTTGCTCCGCTGAGTTCACTTCCGCTTTCGAGTCCGCTGAGTGATCTCGTTTCTGATTGCTAAAACTATACAGCGGCAGCATCATGGTTCCATTTTTATCACTTGTCACTATGCCCGTCACTTTCGCACTTACATACTTATAGGGAGCGTGCATGAACTGTAGGAGGCAGCACAGGAGCCGTCAGATTTTTGGCGCGAGGCGTAAATGTGATGTTTATTGTTCCGATGTAGCCCACAAGATGGCAGAACCTACTATGCACAAGAAAACACGTGACGTGTAAATGTGCATGTTTATGGTTCCGATTCAGACCACAAGATGGCAGACCCTCCAACGCGCACGGTCCCTATTAGAACGGGACAGGTATGGTGACAAATGATAAAGAGCCGACCATCTTAGCCCTACTGGTATACAAGTTTTGTCGTAAATAAAAATAAGATTGCTTATAATTCTGTTTTTTTATTCCGTAGACTACAATGACATTTCATGTGGTAATAAGAAATGTCATGTCTTACATATTATTATGAAACGTCATTTTAGTCTACGGAATAAAAAAAACAGACCTGAGTTTTAATAGCCAATCGACGAGTATAAAAAGCGAAGCTGATGGTCCCGGGTTCAAATCCTGGTAAGGGCATTTATTCTTGTGATGAGCATGGATATTTGTACCTGAGTCATGGGTGTTTTCTATGTATTTAAGTATTTATAAATATTTATATATTATATATATCGTTGTCTAAGTACCCTCAACACAAGCCTTATTGAGCTTACTGTGGGACTTAGTCAATTTGTGTAATAATGTCCTATAATATTTATTATTATTATTAAAAAGCAAAATCTGTGTTCCACATACAAAAACAAGACACGCAAAATACGTATAGTCGTAATTATTTGAAATGAACGAGTTTTATCAAAACAATCCATTTAAACATCTTTAGTCTTTTCAATTATGATTTCGTATACTAAACTGTAATTGCGTACTTTTCATGTAACAGTCAGCATCAATAGTAGCGGATGGAACAACGCGCCAAAAGTATCTGATATTCCGAATAACTTTTCCAAATATGGATAAATTTCTAAAATTTACGTTCAAAAGTATATATTTTACAGTCTTAACACATTCACTGCCGGGAACCCACCTGGTGGGCGCTCGTGAACTTTGTTCAGATGCCGGACAACCCGCTGGGCGGGTTGTTTTGTACGCAGACATAGACCACCGGTTTCTGGGGTAGTCCGCCGTTTTTTGTCTGGCAGTGAATGTGTTAATTGTTCTAGATATAGAACCATTACTTTTTGTTAAGCTGTTACAGAATGTAGATACTTTTGCAGCGTTGTTTTATCCGCTACTTTTTATAATTTTAAATTGTTAAGACAATATTTAAGTATTTTAATAAATGTTTTAATATAGATTATATAAGATGTAAATCGGGTATATTAAATTGTATGAAGCTCTCATTCATGTGACAATAGAATAAATGTCAGTGTTATAAATAAATGAATATTTTAATTAAATTTTGTTTCATTATCAGAATTTAGCGCTCAGCCTATATCGTCAGGTGACATCAAAACTTGCTAATTACAAAAAATAATTGAATAAAAATCAACCTTGTTTTAATACTACTAGGGTTAACTATGATGTGAACGGGTAAATAGTTGATTTACGCAAACGGACGCAAAGCGCCATTTGCCATTACCAAATATTACATATCACACAAAGTATTGAAAAATGTGTCTACGGGTCAAAATGCACTACTTGAAAACAGTAACTCCGCTCCATACGCGAGTAGACGAGACAGGACACGACCTGCGGACATTCGTGTGACGTCACGAGATTATATAATAAAAGGAACGTCAGGTGACACTCGCCGTGAGCGGGGCGGGGGAGGTCAGTCTGGCTTCGACCCTGAGAGCGAGCGGACGAGTGCAACCTGTGCGTTCGGAATCCGTATAAATATTGTGTTATTGTCCACCCCCAAATACCTACATAGGAGACGGGACGTCACAATTCGCATTCGCAAAACATTCATTCATCATTTGATGCGAATGTCGATGAGAATGTTTAACACATTCACCCACCCACCTGGTGGGCGCTCGTGAACTTTGTTCAGATGCCGGACAACCCGCTGGGCGGGTTGTTTTGTACGCAGCTATAGACCACCGGTTTCTGGGGTAGTGCGCCGTTTTTGTCTGGCAGTGAATGTGTTAAATTATGCGAATAATCGTATATACTCGTGACATCCCTAGAAGTGACCAAAATAAGAGTCAAAATAATTAGAAAATTAATAAAATATAATTCGATTTAAAATTGTTGTGATACGATATCGCAATAGCAGCATACAATATAACATAAAATTAACAAGTTAACATTGTTATTATTACACTTAATTTAAAATTTATTGTATACTTACACATAACTTCTAGTTACAAATTCTACTTATAAGTAGCGCCACTACTACCAACCGCGTGCGATAAATGATGGGGATGGGGACGGACTCTTAACTCTCACGGCTTGCCTTCATTGGCCGTCCAGAGAGGAGTCATTAGAGCTATTATATGCTCCATGAGTGGATTTATGTGCCCATGAAATCCAAGGATATTAAGCATGCAAGTTCTAAAAATAAGAAATATACCTGTATTCATTTACACTAAAGTCAAAACTGAAACAGTACTTAGTGAGTTAGACCAAGATAAGTCCGCAGCGATTTTGAGAGTCCAGACTGTGCAAGTGTTATTTAAACGTCATAATTACATAGAAGTTTGACGTTTAAAATACTTATCTTGGTCTAACTCTAAGTGTTGGGTACGTAGATATCCATCTTTTTCAATTAAATTTGCATTTAATGAATGTAAAACTACTATTATCATTGAGTACAATGTTGTTATGACTAGCTGTGATAATATATGGTTTAAGACATTTATTCTCATAAGAATATACATTATTCACTTAAAATGAGAATTTAAATTTAACTTAATGCTATACAATAACGTTGTGTGTATGTTTTTGCATCCCACGGAAACACGAGTAAATTCGCATAAATACTTATTTGAATACGAATACCAAATTCGTAGCACACCCGCGGCCGTGCGATGCAATAACTGTACAATATTAACTAATTAAGAGTGGGTAGCGTAACAACAACATGCATAACTCTGCGAGTGCAGTATCCAATAATATAAAAACTAGAACCGTTTACACATGAAAGAAATATATTTCTAAAAGTAACACCAAAAATATTACTACTATATATTATTATTATATATTATTTTGACATTATTCGATTCGAAATTCGACTGTTATTAAGGGCCACTTGCACCATCCCACTAACCCAAGTTAACCGGTTAAATGGTTAACCCAGTGTCAAATCGTAATTAACCGGTTAACCTCGGGTTAATGATTGGTGCAAGTGACCTTAAGTGCACTTAACTTTGTATCACGGACTGATTTCTAATATAACGTGTTATTATTAATTATATTTAATGTCAATGTTATAAGCATTCTTTTAAAGTCTGACGAAAGTATCATTATTTTTAGAAACATTGACAGCGCGGTGTTGGAACTGAGCGCCATCTATTGACAAAAACAATACTGTTTGTAAGAGAGCCTTTTCTTGATAAAACTGACGCGCGCTAGGATTAGTATCACAGCTAGGATTAAGGAAGCGCTAGGATTAGTAACACAGCTAAAATTTAATTATATTTTGTATAGGCTAACACGTATCTTAGATCCGAGTGAATATGACCTCCTATTTACAATCCGTAGTCGGACGGAAAGTTGGTCGTATCAATAAGGGCCAGTTGCACCATGCCCATTTGATGTACTGATCATGTGTAAATATGGCGCTAGCGAATGCTAACTGCATATTTGGGTTGCACCACGCTATGTGTCCGTTAAAAAGTTACGCTGCCCTTAACCGGTGGCAGAGCACTGGTTAACAGCAAAGTCGTTCGATAAATATGGCGGCGCTTTTTGGAAATAGTCCGTATTTCACGAATTTATGTTTGATTATTAAATAATTTGAGTAAAAAGTAATGTAAATTATTAAAAATATATTTATAACAATAAAAAGGTGGAAATATCTAAACGCAAAAACGTGTGATAGTTGACATAATGGTTTTAAATGTCATTTTAGTTGCGAGACTACTTGTGTTTCATAAAATACATTAATTTGTTCCGGATATTCAAAGAAAAGGTGTGTTTTAAATTGAAATCGAGTGCAGAATGAGTTTAAGTTGAGGATAAGACCAGATTGATGCTATCACAGGTTAACAAATACGTCCCATAAAGTGAAACTCGACGGCATGTAATGAACACTATTTATCGACAGACTGGTCATTAAAATCAATTTAAAACGCTCTCTGTTTATTGGAATCAAGATAAGAATGTTATATCCCTTGGAAATATTAGTGGACTAACTATAATATTCGAAAACAGCGAGATGACAACTATAAACATATACAAAGTCGGCCTCTGAAAATCGTAACCCAGAAGAGAAGTGAACTATATTTATAACTATAAAATCACATAAAACAAGATGCTACATATGAAATCAAGTATTTTAGTGCGAAGAAAATGTATTGGACAATTCCAGACCAGTCGGCATAATAGGTTATATATAAGTGGGCAAAATGTGTACCTAATGTAAAACTGATTATAATACTTCAATTCATACATACTTGCTTGTGTTTTATTTGCTTTTACAACATATCTTATTCATTAACCCTAGAAACAACAACTTTGCAAGTAATTAACTAAAAGTTTTATTTATGGTGATATTTATATTTAAATTAATATTTATTAGAATACGAAGTTGCAATTAGATTTAACAATTAACAGCTCCAAAAATCTACATTTATTTTGAGTGTGGGCTACCTGGGTATCTCTTATCTTCAATTATTACATTATACCTATTATAGGGTCCCGCACCCGTTAGCGACATGGCATGGCAGGGCGTCCTTCAGCATATTGCCGAGGCATCCCTACACATTGAGCTCTGCTTGTGAATGTCAAGGTATCCCTCTGGAATTTTCAGGTTTACCACAGTGTCTTAGAAATGCCAGATGTTCTTAGCATTTGTTTGTGTGAGGGATGCCTCGGCATGCCCTGACATACTTACCTTGATACTACGCCAAAGGATCTCTTACTGTGTCTAGACAATAGTGGCCTCCGAGCCTAATAAAGTAATTCTTCTGGAAATATCGAATATACATGAGAACAACTGAGTAGTTTAATAGGTATAACCTGCGGTGGCAGCATGGTTCCATTTTTATCCACTTGTCACTATGCCTGTCACTTTTGCACATACATACTTGTTAGAACATGACAGGCATGGTGCAAATGATAAAGAGCTGACCATCTTAATTGTTTCCTTTCATACTGGATAACATTTATAAATATAACAGCCAATACCTGGGTTAGATAAAATATAATATGGCCTCCCTTCTGTCACCTGAATTTTACTTGTATTCAACCAGTCATACAGTGAAGTCGCATATAAATAAATTACAATGTAACAATTGTATGTAACCCTAGCCATGTATTGGAAATAACATAACAGTTAATTAGTAAAAATATAATCCATAGGTCTTAATTTGCAAAAGAGCATTACAACATACTTTAGAGAATGTGTAAACCCATTATTTTTAAACCTGACTACACATTTATTATACACACGACTGACTACTGACAATACCCTACCTACATATTAACCCACCAATCCCTATTCATCATCATTTAAAACCTAACATACCTAAATAGCTCTAAAATCAGTCATAATAAAAGGCCCTCAGATTGATTTTATTTGTTTTCCCCATACCAGTTTTTCAACAGCCCATGCATGTTTCATAAATGATTTATATCATGATCACCCCAATAAAGAAAAAAAATAAATAATAGTTGGAATAAACAAGTGAAGTCACCAGTATGACAGAAAATATAATAAGTAGGCACTTAAATATAATTGTGAAATAATATATTATATGTCAATGAGTTATTGATTTCTCTCCGGATAACCTTTTACCTCCATTAGTCACTACCTAAAAAGGATTTAGTGTAAGATAGAAAATAAAGTAAGATTAGGTAACTAAAAATGTATTTTATTATTAAAAATTAAATTCAGATATCATTTATAATACTTTATTTTTCGCAACAAGTTTTTCCAGTTAATCTAGTGTATGATTCTTTGATTTCTTGAATCGATTCACTTGTGTGTTACTTTCATCTTGTATTGCATATCAAATGGTGTATATCAAACCTGAAAAGAAAGTAACATGAAATTATTGTGCATAAAAATATATTGTGATCCGTTCCAACCATTGGCAAAAAGAAAATGCTTAGATCAAGCAGGTTTAAATTAAAGTACAAAAGTAACTTGAATATCTGCTACTAACAGAACTAACAGTTATGTATTATTGTGTCAACAACAAGGGCGGATCCACCGTTGTGGGCACGATGGGCATGCCCACAACCTTAATAGGGTGCCCTATTGATTCGCCGAGTAAAATTACGCCTTTTTGTTTCACAGACGCTTTGGCAGAGGACTGTTTGGCAGAATTTTACTACGCAGAGTAGTCAGTTGGCAACTTGGCATAACATTGATAAGCAGATTTACTTTAGAATAATCGTTTGGTAACCGTCACAATTACCGGAGAAACCCTTGGTCGAACGAAACACGATAGGTAGAGTGATTTTTTGTATTAATTAGAAATTCGAGTATTTTAATATCATCAGCTGGCCCCTACTTATTAACAAAAATAATAATCATTTACTAACATTACAGGGGCATTTATTTTTAGCTTAAGGAGGCTTAGAAATCTTAAACATTAACAAATACGAGTATTAGTACAATTTCCAAAAAATGCCAAGCCAATGCCAGCTTTTAATTTTTAGGCATAGGAGTTTTTTTGCGTAGTTATCTATCAAAACAAGGCTCCGTGGACTGCAATAAATCGCTTGTGATTTCAATATTTTACCTTATACGCCGATAATATGTATGTAGTATATGGGTGACTGGTGTACCTATGTACCGCAATTGCTAAATTACTAACTAAACCGGTATAATTTAATTGTCACTTTATTCAAAATTAAATATTAAAAAAAAGTTACTCGGGTAAAAGTTGTTTAAACGGACAGATTACTCTGCCAAATGAAATTCTTGGGTAACGAATGGTTTACTAAGTTTTGTGCTAAGAAAGAAAAAATCACCAACCAAAAGACTTACCAAAAGTTTTTGGCTTGATTCTCATTTTCCAAACAATTTATCGCAAAAACATGCCAAAAATTCATTTCCCAACTCAACAAATAGCATAAAAATGTTTTGCATTAGAACTTTTTGCAAAACAATGTCTGGGGGCACGGCAGTGACCCCGACAAGATGCGCAAAACGAAGCGCAAGGGCACTACCTACCTTTTCTCGAAGTGCTTCGTCGATTATTTGAACCCTTATAAATTGGGGTTGGATTTTTTTTGTATACCACGTACGGCCCGCCTGATGGTAAGCAGTCACCGTAGCCGGAGGGACGCCTACAACACCAGACATTACATGCGCGTTGCCGACCCTTTAAAAACCTGTACGCTCCTTTTTTGAAGAACAAGATAGACAAAATTCTAAGCATAAAAAAATTCGATGGCATAGCTCTTATACTTAAGATTTTATTCGTATCTAAAAAAAAACAATTTCGTCACTGACTCACTCGCTCACTGATGATCATTAAAACCCTTAGGGTCCTTCCTGAAGTCCTAGGAAGCTGAAATTTGGTATGTAGGATAGGTATATACACACACAAAAAAAATCAAAATTTTTAATTTTTAGTCCCTAAGGGGGTGAAAAGGGGAGTGGAATTTTGTATGGGGTATCAATAACCGCTGAACCGATTTAGTTGAAATTCGGTATGTAGATTGTTTTTGTTATAGGAAAGAATATAAAATAATTTGCGTTAGGGGGGGGAAAAGGGGTTGAAGTTTGTATGAGGAATCGATAAAAAAAAGCAGATTGTGTACAAGATGCCCCCAGATCGTAATTTTTTTTAATAGTAAATCACTCCCAACCCTTTAAATTAGGGGATGGAAGATTGTCATAAGCAACTTACAAAAAGAAGTGAAATCCCATCAAAAACATTTTCATGTAAAATGTTGTATTTGTTATGTATTTATTTTTATTTATTTTATTTATTGAGAAGTTCTACAGCGTTTACAATAAATAATATACAAAAAACATGAGTACTTATAAGCATAGCCAATAACGGAACTCCCTGGAATTTACACAAAATTAAGTATCATATGTGGGTAGACTTTGTGACTTGTGCTGTACAAAAATTATAAATATAAATGAAATTGTAGATCTTTAAGATACAAAGAAAAAGAGAATAAGAAAAGAAAAATAGTACCTAACTAAAACCTGGGAAAATCCCTAAAATGTGTAGTTAAAGTTATAATTTTGCGAGTATCACTCTAAGAACAAATTCAATTTACTACTCTGGTCGCAGTTCTAACTTAACCCACTTCTCTGACAACGGTTTGTCTTTCTGGGGGTTTCTTTTCTTGCAAGAGTTCGTTATTACCAGGGTCGCAGTTCTAACCTAACCTAGCTCACTTTTTTGGCAACGATTCGTTTTTATGTTGTAGTAAAAAATAAATAAAAATAGACTAAACATTACTATGGATAAAACATCCTTTATAAAGTAACATGTTTGACAAACTAAAAATTGTTAAACATTTTTAAATCAAGTGATACTTTTTGGTTTAATGAATGTTGTTGAATTATTTTTAGGGAAATAGTAATTTATTAAATTCTAATCTGTCAAATAAGTATATAGGAATTTTTTTATTGATGAAATGATTTGTTGGGAAATGAAATTTGGTTAAATTTTGGTAAAATAGCAAATATCCCGTAATTCTTCCAATTTTGTTCTGTTAATTTACACAAAATCGAATTGAACGGTATGTGAACCAAGACTCTACCAAACGTTTGTCGACTAAAAGTTACATCTAGGTACGAATAAATCCCTGTGCGAAACCATTTTCGGCGAAACGTTGTCTGCGAATCGATAATCTTGTGACGTAACACTTTCACGGTCTATTGAAATCTATAGGGTGATGATCTTTCATGAGTCATGATTGTTCATGAGCGAGTTCGTACTCCGACTCGCACTTGGCCGATTTTTGGGTGGCTGTGACCACAACCTTTTTTGAGGGCTGGATCCGCGCCTGGTCAACAATATATGTAATTCGAAATGTTGCCCCAACTGTCGGTATTTGTAGGTAGAGTAGGTAATTCCTCGTGCTTAGGGCTCTGAAAGTAGTTAGGGATACGTATTAAACGAATAAGATAACTTACCGGGCAATGCAGCTCCTTGTTTAATTCGGTATTGCTGCTTGGAAAGCACTTGGACACTGAACAATCGTAGTCAGCAGTTTCACTTTAATTTAATGTGCCATTAATATAATCATAAATATATTCAAGATTGGCATGGCATAAATTGTGTAATATTTAGATATAAAACCTGAAAAGAAACTAGTTCGCGCCCACAAGTTTTCTCGTTGTTGAAAAATTTGACAACTTTGACATTTATGACTAGGTTGCTATATGAAAAAATAATTCTACCATAAATTTTTTGGTAGGAACGCGTTCATAGTATGGCCACACGATTAGCGCCGACATTCTGTTATTTTATAGTTGGTGCAACGCATTTTATTTAGCAATCGTTAAGACCCCCACGTAAGCGTTAAAATTTAGCGAACTGTGCTTACGTTAGCAGGTGGTTTGGTGCAACTGGCCCTAAGTAATGTGGAACTTACGAACCACATATACAGAGGGCGCTAAACAGTTACCTTAAAATGTATGGAGCTTTACAGCGCCATCTCGTTTACTTGTCAAATTCGAAGCACGAAATTGTCTTAGATGTATCTTTGTTTTTAGCATCTGTGTAGTCCACAATCCGCTTTGGTCAGCGTGGGGATTGTAGCTTCAGCCCTCCCGTACGGATTAAATGTCTTAAATTGTTTTTTTAGGGCGTGGTTTTGCTACCTTTTATAATTAAAGCCGATGCGCTTCAAAACGCAAGAGGATCAGTAAAACTATCAAGTCAATATCAGTGTTTAAATAATCTTGTTCGTATTCAGTGTCGCATCTACTCCTTGGGCACGGGCACCCCCGGGCACGCGGGGCTGCGCGCGCACACCGTGCTGGATACACGGCCGCCAAAGCTGGGGGGAGTGGGGGTAAGGGGAGGGGGGAGTGGAGGGAAGGGGAGGGGGAGTGGAAGGAAGGGGGGGGGGGAGTGGAAGGAAGGGGGGGGGTGGAGAGAAGGGGAGGGGGAGTTGATGGAAGGGGAGGGGGAGTGGGGAAAAGGGGAGGGGGAGTGGGGGGAAGGGGGGGGGGGGTATTAATGAGTATTGGGTTTTGATACCTTTTGTAATAAAAGCCGATGCGCTTTAGAAGCGATAGGAGCAGTCATTTTCCAAGGTCTCGAATTGAATGTCAATATGAGTGTGTGTTTATATAAACAAAGTTACGTAAGTGTGTCGGTGTCGACTGTCACATCCAGTCCGCGGGCACGGGCATGGCGCGCAGCGCGGCGTACACGCCGGGCATGGCGGGGCTGCGCGCGCTGTCGGTGTCGACTGTCACAGCCAGTCCGCGGGCACGGGCATGGCGCGCAGCGCGGCGTACACGCCGGGCATGGCGGGGCTGCGCGCGCTGTCGGTGTCGACTGTCACAGCCAGTCCGCGGGCACGGGCATGGCGCGCAGCGCGGCGTACACGCCGGGCATGGCGGGGCTGCGCGCGCTGTCGGTGTCGACTGTCACAGCCAGTCCGCGGGCACGGGCATGGCGCGCAGCGCGGCGTACACGCCGGGCATGGCGGGGCTGCGCGCGCTGTCGGTGTCGACTGTCACAGCCAGTCCGCGGGCACGGGCATGGCGCGCAGCGCGGCGTACACGCCGGGCATGGCGGGGCTGCGCGCGCTGTCGGTGTCGACTGTCACAGCCAGTCCGCGGGCACGGGCATGGCGCGCAGCGCGGCGTACACGCCGGGCATGGCGGGGCTGCGCGCGCTGTCGGTGTCGACTGTCACAGCCAGTCCGCGGGCACGGGCATGGCGCGCAGCGCGGCGTACACGCCGGGCATGGCGGGGCTGCGCGCGCTGTCGGTGTCGACTGTCACAGCCAGTCCGCGGGCACGGGCATGGCGCGCAGCGCGGCGTACACGCCGGGCATGGCGGGGCTGCGCGCGCTGCGCCGCCACGCGCACGCCAGCCCGAGCTGCACGAACGAGCGGCACAGCACAGGGAACGACTCTTTGGTGTTGATGAGCTTTGGATCTTCTAATGTGGCTGTCAATAAAAAAAAATATAAGTTTTTCCTCGAAAATTACATTTTCGATACGAGCTTTTATCGTTTACTGTACTTTCCACAAGCAACTAATACTCATCGAGCCAATTCTAACAACCCCAAACACAATTAAATTGCGTTGTTTCATCACAGAGTTCTAATGGCCTGTCTCTATCATCAGATCAGCTCTATGGTACTATAATATTGCATTGCCACCTGACTTATATTCAATCGAAACCGGCAAGTGGGTCAAATTTGATTACATTCAGACAACGGGACAGGTGAAAATAAATAAAAGCTTGTTCAAAAAATGTGCGTAAGGCGTATCAGGGAAAATGTGATGTGATGACAGCTAATGTGAAAGCCGAAGGCAGAGTTCCACGTAGGGCCGAAGACCCAAAGCTCCCCGGAGCGGCTCCGCTATACGCGAGGCCGATGGCCGAGCTTTGAGTACTTTAATACATAACAATGAATGAATGAAATTTATTCCAGAAAATCATTTCCATATACATTATACATTTACACATTACAAAAAGAATTAAATTAAATTAAAATAAAATTAAATCAAATTAAATAACATCCTAAAATTTAAAATTTAAATAACAATAAAATTCAAATAAGGACCTGCGTCCCGGGTTACCCTGAGCCCGTCACGATAGGCTTGTGGTAGCCCCTCCAGCGCTCGTGCAGCGGGCTGGCGTCCCACTCTCTCACCGCCGACAGTAGCGTGTTGGAGGAGCCGTATATTGCCTTTCTGGCGGTGGCGCTTCTCGCGCGCAGCAGCGCGTCCCAGCCCGGCGCGCGCCCTTCCGCGAACATGGCACTCGCGCTGCACCAGCGCGGCAGGCGGAACAGCGCCCGCCACGCGTTGTTATACTGCACACGCAAGTCTCTGACCGCCGCGCAGGTGTAGTCGGACCATAGCTCCACTGTATAGACGCTTGTGCAAAAACTGAGGAACAGCTGCCTTTTTACGGTGTCGCTACATTTGGCGAATCTTCTAGCCAACATATTCGCGCGTACCGCAGTGGCTCGCCTTTGCCTTTCTACGTCCTCCAGATCTTACAATAGTACAGGTGCCCTAAATAAGACGCCTAAAAGTCGAGCTCTTTGTAGGACCAAAGGTCCAGTGCGTCCGACAGGTGTACGCTTCCTACCACTTCTAAGTATCCTAATTCCGAAGGCCGAAAACCGAGCTTCGCGTAAGACCGAAAGCTCGAAGCGTCCACGAGAGGCAGGCCTTTACCCCCTTATTCATAAACGTCTACTAAAGTTGACAAGCCGCTAATAATCGTTCGTCCCTTTCCGACGTATCGGTATGATGGAAAGGGACAAACGAATATTAGCGGCTTGTTAACTTTAGTACACGTTTATGAATAAGGGGGTTAATATTCAAACGCGTTCTCTAATATGCGAGGCCGAAGGCCGACATGCGGAAAGTTAGTGCTTAATCACGGAACAATCAACAAACGAAGAGGCATAAATAACTATGGTTAATATTCAATAGATGCATGTGCATTTTTTTCCATAATGTCAATATTCAGAGAGGAAGCGATCATGTGCCGTCGTTCTATTTTCCCAAGCGTGGGGGTTGCTTATGACCCGTATGGGACACTTACCCATGTCGAACCCCGGTTGCTGTGCTTTTGAGTGCATATAATCGCTAAGCAACTCCATGCGTCGATCAGGATCTAAAGGTTTCTGTACGGTGGCCATTTCGAAAAGCACCACTCCATAGCTAAATACGTCCACTGCTGGTGATATGCAATGTGAACGAAGATATTCGGTGGGAATGTAGGGACGGGTGCCGTGGATTCTGAAAAAAAGATACTTTTGTGACTCCCAACTCAACTATAATGAGTTCATTATATAACACTTTAGAAGCGCTGGTGGCCTAGCGGCAAGAGCGTGCGACTTGCAATCCGGAGGTCGCGGGTTCAAACCTCTGCTCGTACCAATGAGTTTTTCGGAACTTATGTATGAAATATCATTTGATATTTACCAGTCGCTTTTCGTTGAAGAAAACCTCGTGAGGAAACCGTACTAATCCCAACAAGGCCTAGTTTACCCTCTGGGTTGGAACTGTTGGAAGGTCAGATGACAGTCGCTTTCATAAACTAGTACCTACGCCAAATCTTGGGATTAGTTATCAAGCGGACCCGAGGCTCCCATGAGCCGTGGCAAAATTCCGGTACAACGCGAGCGAGGAAGAAGATTCACTTTAGTGAACTATAATGAACTTATTTAAACTTATCTTTTAACTTAACTTAAAACAAAACAATAGAACAAAAGACATCAACGAGCCCTTAACCCAACCAGCCTACACTTCGCTTTAATATATTATGATTTTTTAATTATTACGGTCGATTGAAAAACTATTTATTATGCCAGGATTTTACTAATTATAATTGGGCGTATAAAGTTATAAATACAGCTATAGTATTCCAAAGTCCTACCTAATATTAGGACATATGAAAGATAGAAATTACATACTTTGACACAAGCAACGGTCGATCGGCGTGTGTTCCTCGCCTCGCCAGTCCAAAGTCCCCGATCTTCGGCATAGTGCACTGGTCTAGAAGTATGTTGGCGGGCTTGATGTCCCCGTGTATTAACGGAGGGCGACACATCGTGTGGAGGTAGGATAGACCCCTGTAATGTAAATTTTTCAAATTTAAACAAAATTATTTTCATCCTGATTCAGGCTTTAACATTCAGTTAATGTTTTATGCCTTTGGTACAAATACATATGTCAAAATGACTTACAACAAACGTTGAATAGCTAATTGAGGCTAGGAGAGCTAGTGTTTATAAATAACGCTAATCGCTAGACTAGAATGATTTTTAGTTTGGTGCGCACGCGTATGTGTATATTTAAGTATGTGTGTGTGTGTGTGTGTGTGTGTGTGTGTGTGTGTGTGCATGTGTGTGTGTGTGTGTGTGTGTGTGCGTGTGTGTGTGCGCGTGTGCGTGTTTTTTTTTAATAGAGGTAGAAAAATACATTTTCGTATCATCAGTCAGACCCACGCCCGGTATGTCGGACTCAGTTGTTGAATACGAACTAAAAAACCTCTTTCTTCGGCCTCTGCAGCTTTCTACCGCCGCTAGGCATTGTTTGAAGAACACGTCGATTTCTACATCGCACTGAAGATATTTATATTATGTTTATATTATTTATATTGTGTTTATTGTTTTATCAGGAAATTCAAAATCTCTGTTTTTGGCAGACAAAAATCGACCTTGAATTTTAGACTGAGATTAAACATTAATGATCTTTGCTGAACCGATTCTGAATATGTGGAAAATGAGGGGCAGAGCGCCCGTTTTTATGAACTAGGACAACATACAACTCATACACTATGTCGACCGGTCTGGCCTAGTGGATAGTGACCCTGCCTATGAAGCCGATGGTCCCGGGTTCAAATCCTGATAAGGCATTTATTCTTGTGATGAGCACGGATATTTTTCCTGAGTCATGGGTATTTTCTATGTATGTAAGTATAAATATTTATATATTATATATATCGTTGTCTAAGGACCTTCAACACAAGCCTTATTGAGCTGTGGGGCTTAGTCAATTTGTGTAATAAAGTAATAATGTCCTATAATATTAATTTATTTATACACACTTACCTAGCAACCCCCTGCGCTATCATATACCGCTGAAACCAAGTCAAGGGAGGATGGTTCGTCGCACACTTTAGCCTGTGGTCTAGCGATCCTCCGGTCATTAGTTGATACACTAAACACACTTTTGGACCTGAAAATAAGACAAATAAAGTCTTAATTAAGTATATTCTTCGTGTAGAACCACTTAGTAAGACTAGTTACTGATTAGAACCGATAAACAGGAAGTTTGTTCATGAATAAAAACTTTTTGGTAAAAAAAAAAAATTGAATCAGTTTTTTCGCATTGTTCCTTCTATATATTCGTAAATGAGTTATATATGATATTTATTTACGTATGTAGTGTAGGTAGTTTATAAATGTTGCTATTTATGTATGTGTATAATTTGGTATTTTATTTTATTTATTTATTTATTTTATAATTTGGTATTATAATTTCTCAACTTCTAACACTCACTGCATCACCTACTCACATTACTTGTTTTTTTACCTTGTCTTCACTACCCTAAGGTTGTCTGGAAGAGATTGCGCTTTAGCGATAAGACCGCACGTTGTCTACCATAGTCTATGTTGTGTGTTTAATTTGTATGTCAATATGTTCTTTTAATATTGGTGAGCAATGAAGAATATTTGTATTGTATTGTATTGTATTTTTGGTACAAGTTTTATCGCTGACTGTAGTTTTCTTTCCACAGGCACTTAAAACTCATCAAAACAATTCTCAATCAACACATTAATTTGCTTTGTTATATCACAGAGTTCCTATGGCCACCTCCTGTCTACATCATCAGATCTGCTATTGAAATGTAGGTTATGAGTTGTTATGACTGCAGGAATTGGCGCCATTTACATTTTGATCTAAAAAAATTAAAACCATAGACAATCCGATCTTGAATTGGGATGTGTCTGAAACGGCCTTAATGTATACGCGCCTTAAAGAAAGTGGAACTGAATGAATGAATAATGATAATATTTTAAACATTCATCATGATTGATTAACAAATATTTATGTTTATTTCATACATATAAATATTAAATACAACTTGTATATTTTTTTAATAATGCAATGCAATTGAAATGTAATTTCGATAATACTTGGTATAAAAATGCGGAAACTAATAATAATATATATCTTGGACACGGCGCGGATAGTGCGGCGGTTCCTCTCTCTGCAGCCCTGACCACCGGCAGCTTGGGCCCTGCCCCGCTGCTGGCGGCACACTAGGTTAAGTTTTTTACAATGTGTTTATATGTGTTTTGTATAGTATTTTTTGATGTATTTTTATATTTTACTTTTATATCCATATTGTAAAAAACATAACCTATGAAGAAAGAGAAATAAAGAGAATAATATATATCTTAATAATAATAATTCTTAATTCTCAATTTGTAATATGATATCTTTTAACTGAATAATATGGCATATATGGCTGTTAGCCGTTGCTCGAAGTATAAATAAATAAATTACTTTTGCACCCTAGTGTGGGAAATGCAATTTTCCGAGATCTCCGAAATATATATACAAGAATTGCTAGTTTAAATATATAAATATAATAATAATATAAAGATATAAGATAATTACCTCCAACACTGTATCCATACAAGGGCAATATGTTGTCATGTCTAAACTGGTCGCTGGTGAGTTCTCTGATCAGTTCTTTATGGTTGTCTTTACTACTGAGGACCTTTACAGCTACAGGCAGTAGTTTCCATTCGCCTGCAGAGGAAAAAGCACTTTATTATGACGGAATAGGGTGCAAGTTAGGTGAATAACAAGAGGTTCATTCACAAACTTCTATAAAACTATGGATATTTAATGAATTTGACAGAAATTACTAAATTGTATTTTATTTTTACGTGTTACTATTTGGGTAGCCTTCCTCAACCCACCGAGAGAGCGGCAGCTGACGTTCACGAGAATTCCTTAGCCCCATTTCGAATTATCGCAAGGACATGAAATTTTACCCGTCGCGGGGTCTACCACGCAAACATCTTCACATGTCGTCAGAATTGGAAAAGATGTCCACCATTTTGAACTATTTTGTTACACGTCTAATAGACCTCCACCTTGACCCTAGTCGACGTTAGTTGTAATTTCATAGTTGTTTTGATTTACCTGACCTTTGTATACCTGGCCAAACCCTTACTTGCCTAGTAGGTTGCTCTGGGCCCAGTTGCCCGTGGCTTGACACTGATCAAATCTTCATCAGCCCGTCTTTAACGTAACCACTGAAATGAATCATTCCTCAACCCACCGACGGAGCGGTAGCTGACTTTCACGAGACATGTCCCTTACCTTTGTACACCTGGCCGAATCCTCCCTTGCCGAGCAGGTTGGTTTGAGCCCAGTTGCCTGTGGCTTGCTCGAGGTCCTTGTACTGCATCACAGGGATCGTGGTCTTCAGCAGCTCGTCTTCCACTGGACCAGCGTCCTGGTGAAAACAATAATGTATAACAATTAACGGCTCCTAGTCGGTAGTAGCCCCGCTTACGTAGCAGGAGGTCGCGGGAAACATTTATTTATTGAGATTATCTGAGAAGGTTAAGTAAACGGCCTTTGTTTTTTCTGCTTGTAAGTAAAGATGGTATTCCACCTGTCCAATATCTTGGTCCAATGTGTATTTTCATCTCACATTTTGCTTGATAAGAGAGTGAGACGAAATGCACATTTGATAAAGAAATGGGACAGGTAGAACACCATCCTAAGCGTTTGAGAATTACCATTGATACGTCGGTACTTGACTCTGTTGTCGTGGTGCGGCCATTTGTGTTCGAAGCTGGCAACGGCACCATGTGGGCGTCCTGTAACCCATACAATATTAAAGGGAGTGTGCATGAACTGTAGAGGGCAGCACAGAAACCCTATGTTTAATGGCAAATATCAAATATCAAATATCAAACATTTATTCAGCAAATAGGCCACAGGGGCACTTTTACATGTCCATTTTTACAAACAATAAATTAAAAAAAAAAACAATTACAAATATCGAATCTATGAAATAATAAATACTTTATTAGAGATGTATACTGTCTCTAAATGTCAAATTACACAAAAAAAAAACTATGATAAAAAAATAAAACCATAAAATACTAAAATTCTTTAGAGATGTATAAGTCTCTACGTGTCAGAGATAAAATATAAAAATATATATTAAATTATCCTTAGAGATGTAGAGGGTCGCCAAGGCTTGAATTCTTATATAAATAATTAAAAGACAAAAAAATTAAAACGGACAAGAACCGAATGAAGTGTCTCACGTTAATGTCACTCAAAAGTAAAGTTACATACTTTAACATAACCTGTACCCCGTGTAAGCTTAAACAGACCGGTCTCCACAAACAGCACCCGTTCACGAGTATGACGTGTATCTCAGCCATCGCCTCCCTCAACCTTCATTCGGGAAAGACCTTCATTCTTCATTTGGCGCACAGTATAGTGTCTTTAGATTCATGATTTAGGCCAGTAGATGGCCAGTATTACAACACGGGCGATCAGCAAAACTTATCTATAAGTATGTCTATGGTGTAAAGTAGTATAACCGCGAGCCAGGAATAGATTTCCATGACCAATCGCCTCCTGGGCGAAAACGAATATGTATGATGACTCATGAACCCTCGTGGACGTCAGCTGCCGCTCCGATGGTGGATTGAGGAATGGCAGCCACCGAAATACGTAAAAAAAATTGGCATCGCCTCCCGTTTGATACTTTGTCAGAAGCTATTTTTAATTTAAAAAATCGTCAACCGGTTGTATCGCGACGTCAGCTGGTCGCATAAACATGTAAAAAATAAGCACTTTACCTTTTTATGATAGTAGTTTAAATAATATGAAACTTTGCATGTAGCATTCTATCAAGCGTTCTAAATAAGCTGTTACGCAATTTACACATTACGCATACTTTGCGGACATAAAGTGGTAAGGCGCGTATTTTTTACATGTTCATGTCATAAACTGACGGTCTTTCCACTTCCACTTAGCATCTAAATTATCTGACAAAGTATCAGCCGGGAGGCAATGACTGATGATATAAGTATATTAACAATTGTATTTAAAATATTGACATGTAATTATTATTACCCCTCTAACATACACGTCCCGCGTATATAACCAGTAGATACTGACATTATTGAATTGAAATTCAAAACAAATTCTGCAATGTACCCCTTAGTGGGGTAAGAAAGGATTTTGTTTTATGTGTTTAAATGCGTGTTTGTATGTGGGTACCCGGTGCGTGCGTGCGTGCGTTTAGGTTCAAAAGATTTTTTAATTGAGCTTCTCAAAACTTATACAATGTTAAAAGTTATGTAGATATTTGGCAGTTGATCTAAGGTTGCTATTGTAACCATGTTTTAGTGTATCAAGTTCATTGAAATTTCTGAGTTCACCGCAAGTTAATAAGAAATATAATTTGTTATATGTTAAATTCAACAATAAAGGTTTATTATGGTTAATTAATTACAACACAATTAGGTTCCAGGGAATGTTATACAAATTCTTAGTAAAAATAAACTAATTATTACACAGAATAATTAGTTAATAAGGTATTAATGACCTAATTTACCTTAACTTGGCCTTTATTTTCTATTAACATCACAGGTAAAGGTATACTTTCACTTTTTGTTGCTGTTTTGTGCCTTTTCAAGTTTTCTGTAACATAGAAGAATGAAATACGTTTTTAAAGGGTCGGCAATGTGCATGTAATATCTCTGGTGTTGCAGGCGTCCATAGGCTACGGTGACTGCTTACCATCAGGCGGGCCATATGCTTGTTTGCCACCGAAATGATATTTAAAAAAAATACAAAATATAAATTATGTAGTTTTTTGACCCACTTTTTTAATCCATAGTAAATGTGAATGACATATCAGATATGGTATTATTCATCTACTTCTTAAGTTTGAAGTTATATATTTATTACCTTCTAATGGCGCAGTATTCCCCGCGCCACATATGTCATGTTTATTCGCTAACTTCTGGAACTTCTTATCCACAACCGGTATGAGGCACGACATAGCCGGGAAGTGTTTCATCCGGTACAGCAGTACTAGTAACTCCTCCGCTCTGTGGTTGAACTGGCCCCATCTTATGAGGAGTAAGCTAGTTGGTGATGTGGTCTGACGTTTTGCAGTTTGCTCGATTTCCTAGTTGTGTATGGTAAATGCAATTTTAGTTGTTTTAGTAGTTTAAAATTTGAAATAATTGAATATTTAACTATTTAGCTAGTAAACATACCCAAAGAACTCTATGCCTACTACTTTGGGAAACTTTACTTTTTTTGGGTCTTAGTATAAAATATTATTTGACATTGACTGTCAAGACGCAATTTTTTGGAGAAAATTTGTGGAAAATTTATATTATTATTTAAATCATGGAGAATATTACTCTTTCGCAACAATTTGTGATGCAGCCTTCATGTCTTGTCCATGTGATATGTAATTCATAAAGAAAGTTCCCCCGTTCGAGCTACGGAGGTTAAAAACATTATTTCACAATTGGAACAAAATTAAAACGAACCCATATAACGCATCAAAGATACAATTACCCATGAAGTGATTACCCATGTCGTTGAACATGTGTACAACGCAGCGTCTGCCGCCGCCAGGCCGATAACTCAGAAAAGAGGTTTGCATGGACTGCGCCCCTTTGCTGTGACAGGACAACGTCTAATATTGTGGCATGTTTTGACTTTTAAAGTGCTTTTTATTATTAATTTGTTATTTTATATTTAAGGAGTGATCTTAGGCTAACGTAATTATTGTTTTATAGTAAGTATTTTAAGTGTATTTTTTTATTACTTGTAACCTTACAATAGCTCGATACCACCTCCGAATCAATGGAATGCTGTGTATGTAAAAGGACTTTCACAACATCAAAAGGCCTACACATACATCAGTCTCGCATCCACCATGTTCGCGTGTGCCCGGTTTCTCCCGGTCCGAGTCCCCAAAACACCCAGTGCTCATCAACATCACCAGCTCAGCTAGAAACTCCACTCCAAACTCTTCTCGGCAAGCTTAAACAATCAACACCTATAATAAAGCGCATACCGCGTGGTGCTAGGTCCGCGGTGGCTGAAGCACTAACTACTACAATAAACAACTGTTTGAAAGATAATAACATATATTCCTGGCGTGAGCTGTTAACATTCTCTTTCAAAATTCTACATGTTTCTGACAATAATGACAATATTAGTCTTACTCAGAAAATTAAAACTAATATCCTTGCGCCTGAGTTGCCTTCAGCCACACGGTCACGGTCACCCCGAGATATGAGCAGTAGATATAATTTGTGCAAAAAAGTCGAGGATAAAGTACATGACGGTGACCTTAAAGGTGCTGCGCGGCTCCTTTTCACAAATGATTCACTCGCACCTGATACCCCAGAAACGGCAGCTGCGTTACAAGCTAAACACCCCCCAGGCCCTTCCACCCCTATCTTTGCCGACACTCCTTCAGATCCTTCAGCTTGTCTGCACGCCTCAACTGAAGACATCACATCAGCTCTCGCGTCCTTCCCAAAAGGGTCGGCGTCAGGCTTGGATGGCATCTCCGCCCAACATCTTGTAGACCTTACTAGTCACGGCACTGGAGTAGCTGGCGAGAAACTAGTCGAAAGCTTGACCAAACTCATTAATCTTATGCTTCTAGGCGATGTCTGCCAAGATGTGACTGCCATAATTTATGGAGCGAATCTCATAGCCCTTTCAAAGAAGGATGCTGGCGTGCGCCCAATTGCTGTCGGATCCACATTCCGGCGGTTAGCTGCCAAGGTGTGCGTGAAACATACACGAGATAAGCTTCAAGAACTCTTCGAGCCCGTGCAGGTTGGTTTCGGCACTCGCGGGGGTTGCGAGGCCGCAGTCCATGCCGTACGCACCTTTGTCCAAACCGACTCATGTGAGGTTCTCTTAAAAATAGATGTCAAAAATGCGTTCAACTCTGTTAACAGAGCTACCCTACTAAATGTAATCAAAATTCATGTGCCAGAAATTTATAACTTTTTACTCCAATGTTATCATAGTCCGTCCAAATTAGTTCATAAGGGTAACGAAATTCTCTCCGCCGTGGGTTGCCAGCAGGGCGATCCTCTGGGTCCCGCCATATTCAGTCTTTCTATTAATTCAGCTATTCACAGTCTTTCGTCCAAGCTGAACGTTTGGTACCTGGACGACGGCACCATCGGCGGAGACTCACAAACGGTCCTGGCAGACTTATCACTCGTTATACAGAAATTTAGTGAGATTGGCCTGAAACTTAACTTCGACAAATGTGAATTGTACATTTCCGAAAATTTAGAACCCTCTTTAGCACCCCAGATACGTCAAAGTTTTTCAAGTTTAGCCCCAAACATTAAAGTTTTATCAAAGGACAATCTCCACCTTCTCGGCTCACCTATTTTCGATGAAGCTATTCCGTCTGTTTTGGCAAAATCTATATCTAAATTCCGCATGAATTCAGATCGTTTAATTAAAATTAGTAGCCATTCGGCTTTATTTATTTTAAAATTTTGTTTGATGGTTCCCAAATTTACCTACTTGCTCCGTTGCTGCCCTATCTGGAAATTCGCTAGTTTAGTTCAACCTATCGATAGCCTCCTCAAGTCACAACTGGAATCGATTTTGAATGTCCGATTTAATGAACAGGCATGGACCCAAGCATCTTTGCCTATTAGGTTTGGCGGTTTAGGAACTCGTAAAATATCGAGTGTTGCTCTGCCGGCATTCTTGTCTTCAATCCATAGCACGTCTGATCTCGCAGGTAAAATCCTTAAAGCCTTACCGGCAACAAACTGCGAGATCGCGTGCTTGGATGAAGCCAAGAGTGCCTGGATAGCTGGACTGCACTTAAATTTACCACCTAGACCTAAGGGGCAAAGAGCTTGGGACAACATAGCCTCCGACGTCGTCCTAAAATCCCTGATCCATACATCCTCGGGTAAGGACCGCGCAAGGCTCCTTGCGGTTTCCCGACCAGAGTCTGGACACTGGCTACACGCATACCCATCACCAAACACAGGCACATTTATTGATCCGGAGACACTTCGAATAGCCATCGGTCTCAGAGTGGGGACTGATGTATGTGTGGACCACAGCTGCGCTTCTTGTGGGGCAACCGTAGATCGTCTGGGGCACCACGGACTTGCTTGCTCTTCGGGCGCCGGCCGCCTATCCCGTCATGCGGCACTCAACGACATCCTGAGAAGGGCGCTCGTCAGCGCCAACGTCCCCGCAGCTCTGGAGCCCCAGATCGTGCGGGACGATGGTAAGCGCCCCGACGGGATGTCGTTGATCCCCTGGAGGATGGGCCGTGCGCTGGTGTGGGACGCTACTTGCGCCGATACGCTGGCAGCTTCCTACTTGCCAGCGACCAGCAGAAATGCCAGGGCGGCGGCTGACGCCCGAGAGCGTTTTAAAACTAATAAATATAGCTGTCTCGGCACCAACTACGAATTCGTAGCTTTTGGTGTCGAGACACTTGGTCCGTGGGGCAAGGGTGCGCGTGGGCTCCACAGGGAGCTTGGAAAGCGATTGAGGGAGGCAACGGGAGACCCTCGCGCAGGCAGTTTTCTCGCGCAAAGGCTTGCCGTCGCGATACAGCGCGGGAATGCTGCCTGCGTGATGGGCACCCTGCCAAGAGGCCAGGGTCTGTTTTAGGTTTCTTTATTTTTTCTAGGTAGGTTTAGTTTTAGTCGTTTTATTTTATAAGTAGTCATAATTTAATTTTAATATTATTATTATAAATTGAACAAATGTATTGTTAGATTTCTACAAAACTTCAACAATAACAACTAAAATATACAGTGGAAACCGGTTTAGCCCGTAGTTTAACAAAAAGTGGGGACGTAATTTCCGAGTATTCAGTAACGTACCGGGGAAAATCCCAAATAGGTATACGAAATTTATGTACTTACATTTACATCGAAGGCGGAATAATTCATACGGCCAGCCAAGTCCTTCCAAATGTCGTCATTGTCTAATAATCTACACAATTTCTTGTTAATATCAAACGGTAGCTCATATATATACATTTTGCATTGACACACTTGAATGGATTACGCTTTCGCAAAATAATCAACAAGTCAAAAAGTAGAAGCACTGACAGTGCGATCCGATCCGATGATAATGACAAATAAAATGACACTGACAGTGAGTCACAGCTGCTGTTTGACAGCTTTTGTTGTACGTTCGAAAACGAATAATTACGAATACGAATAGGGCTAACCGTCAATCGGAAATCGATATCGATCACTCGAATGTGCGAGTGCTGAAGAGAGGCAGAACGATTGTCGATTTTTCGATATTGTTTGAAGGATCTCAGCTGTTCATTCATGCGACTTTCATTTCAAAAAAAACTTTTGCACATGACGCTTATAAATATCGATACAGACGAAGTGCCAAAAATATGTATACACGACCTTATTGCTCATAACTTAAGGTGTGTACATATTTTTGGCATTTTGTCGTCTGTTTCTATATTTTCAGACGTGACCGTACAAAATTTGATACTCAAGCCATATCCACTTGGGTGGTGGGCAAGCTGTTCACGTGTGCGTAAAAATGTGTATGTGTGGGTTTCCGGCATTTTAGGGTTGTAGACTTATCGATTTTAATAATGTTATATATCGATAATCTCTACACAACGGAACGAAATAGAAGCTTCGATATCTTAACTAAAAAATTAAATCGTAGAAAAGCTATTGTAATATCAAACTCACAAACTCGTACTGGATGATAAGAATATTATAAAGTTGTGTTAGTTATAACCGTTATTAGTTCATTTTAGGTAGTTTAAATCATTTTAAGTAAAATTAAAATTGTAAAAAATGCCGATATTTCATTGATATAATTTTATCAACATTAACCACACTTTTGGTTACTCATTGTTAATCGTACATAAAATGTGCCTGTATGTTTGAGGCTACGGGGACAGCTGGCTGAGACTCCATCTTTAGGATTATTATATCTATGATACACATACACGTGACATATATACCTACCATTATAAAAAAGCAAGTGGATTTAGTCAGTGTCAGCCCCCAAATGCGTGGACCCGGGGCATTTGCCACTTTTGCCACATGGCTAATCCGCCACTGGATTTAGTGGCATCAACCGTGTTAGTGGATTTAGTGGCCATGTGATTTAAAAACTAAAGCTAGTAAAGGCGTGGGACAATAACTTATACATTGTACTTGGTCAAGCAGCCCGCACCAGTTAAATGCCTGCTGTAAACAACCGCACCTGCAACATGCGCGGGTTATATACACCATGTGCAAGAGTTTACTTTACAACTTCAGTAAAAATATGTATTATTAATTCATCTAGAATCTAGAAGGGTCACAAAAGCTGAGCTAATACTGTTTTTATTAACTTTTTTCATTACGTATCATAATATGATACGATAGATAGATATATTATATCTATACTCTGGCAACCCCACTTTGTCAGGAGAAAGAGGCGCGAAATTCAAATTTTCTATAGGAGGACAGTCCTTCGTGCCTACACTTTTTTTAAACTACCGTCTTTTCCTAGCCACGAAAATGGCTTTCCAAGTTATATGTGGTACCCACTATAGTGCGACGAGCCATTTTAGTCACTAGCAAAAGGCGGACAATTTAAAAAAATTAGACCGGTTTTTTTTATTTCCTTCCAATAGAAAATTTAAATTTCGCGCCTTTTTCTACTGACATAGCGGGTTAGATTTTTTTTTTTGATTCAGTTTCTGTTTTTTTTTAATGGCGGAGCCAGGTTCGAGAGGTATACTCACAAAGCCACTAGTTATAATGTTAATGTGTCAATACAGTGGTTATAAATAGCAAACTAGCGCAAGCTTCTAGCGTTACGCGGTTACACCAGGACCGCAGCTTTGTTTCTATTTACATTACTTGATGTTATATATACTTACCCCACTTACCAGTAGGTAAATATACTTGCAATAAAGGTATAAAACTTAAAACGGTCCTCAGCTAGCTTGGTTCTCCATGCAAACGTAGTTACGCTCTCATTTTAACACGACTAGCTAGATTGCTCTGAAACTTTGTACATACAATAAGATAAGTTATACCTATCTACGACTGTTAATTAGTTTATAGCTTCATACCATAGTTAAGAAAATACTTAAGATTTTCATACAGAACAAAACTTGTGTTTGCTTTATTACGTTTATTTTAAAAGGTGGAGTAGATATACCTCATGTCATTGTATGTGCAAAGTTTCATTATAATCCAAGACGTAGTTTTAAAATTAAAACGAAACTTCTGAAACTAAAATTCTGCCGAGCTTGCTGGGAACTCTTAAATAGTTTACTGTCCCCAGCTATATACAACAGAGAATACAAAAAATCTTAGAATAGACTAACCACGTTAACGTTGCACAATCTTGGCAGTAAGACTACATACAATAAGATTCATATTTGACATAGCACTTGGCATGAAAACTTAGCGTGGTCCATTAGCAAAGTTTGTTTAACCCTCGTGCCTTTATACTCATGGAATGCTCAATATATTTAAGATATGTTAACGCTACCAATCATGGGACATTTAAGAGAAAAATTGGAGTATTATTAATTTCACCGACATCTGTAAAATTTCTACCGCTTTATGCTTCAAAACTTGAATGTCCAATTCGTCCTTTATGTTTTCAATTTATTTAATGAAAGCCACTGCAATTGGTTTCAATATAATTAATCAATTAAAACTATGGTTTTTGGCTCCAGTCATGGGATGTATGGCGCTATTCATTTTCAAACTAACAAACATCAATTAAAAATTAAACTTAAGCAGCTCTTTGGCTCTTGTCTATGATTAAATGTTGCCAGCGATTAAAAACTGATTGTAAATACTTATTTTACAGGATTTTTCTATACAATCCCATTACTGGTGCCTGCATTATAGAGATGTTTACTATAATCAATCTCTCCTCCACGGGACAGGCATTGCCTTGCCTAGTGTGGCCAGTAAAAATTGTATCCATGTTAATAATTTTGAGAAATAAACTTTTTTATTCGTACTGTTTCTATTTTTGTATACTTCTGTTTTTTGTACAGTCAAGGTATTAAATATCAACACGGACAAAGTGCCAAAAATATGTATACACGACCTTATTGCCCATACATTAAAGTAGTGTGTACATATTTTTGGCACTTTGTCCGTGTTGATATTTAATACCTTGACTGTACGTATAATATAGTGCTTAACTTATTACTACAATAATTTAAATATGAAACGTAAAAATGGTCGATACTGGCTTACCGAAGTTGGTCAACCCTTTCAGAGTGACTTCGGGTTAAAATTACCCAGTACAATTACCAGCAGATATATCGGAGCAGCCAAGGTGTTCTCAAATATCTGAACAAGACTTTAACTCCTTGACAATAGAGGCGTGTTCAGATATTTGTGAGCGCCTTAGCCGCTCTGATGTATCTGATAGCGACTATTCCTAAAATCACTCGCGGTCTCTATGAAAATAACTAGCAGGCACCAGCGATTTTTTCGTTCGCTGGCAGGCACAGATATAATAATATAATGCTAGCAGGTACGGACTAGGTATTTAGAAAGTTTGGATCGGAAAATATTTAAAGTGCAGGTTCGGCTTCGAGTCGTAAGGCTTTTTAGGGTTCCGTAGCCAAATGGAAAAAAAACGGAACCCTTATAGATTCGTCATGTCCGTCTGTCTGTCCGTTTATGTTTTTAATTATAATATGGTTGCCAAAAAATATAGCATTGCGATCCTAGCGAAAAAACGGTTTTTTTCTTTGAAATTCCATGGGGAAACGTTTTCCACTAACTAAATCTTAACAAATCACTTTGATTTGGATGCCGATCGCTTCAGCACAATATATTCTAGGTTTACAGGTTTCGCTTTAATAAAATAAAATATTTTTTGGGTTTTGCAGATTAAAAAAAAAAAAGGAAAACCTATAAACCCAGTTTTTCATTGTGACAATAACATACTGAAAAATCACGGAGAATGGAAAATGTTTAGAAGTGGAAAAACGTTTTCTCTTTTTGTATTGACAATGATGTGGTATACTTCCCTCTTAAGAGGCTGTCAATACCTAAAGCGCGCACACTGTCTATTTGTATCGGAGTAAATGAGATAGCACTGACGCATGTTACTGGGCCTGGGCAAGGGAATAATAAGAAAAATATTTAAATAAAAAAAAGTGGATTATTAGTGTAATATTTTACTCAACCACGGTTTAGATATAAATGTTTTGAAATTGTGATTTTAATTGCAGACCCATAAGTCAAAACAATAAAGACATAAAACCGTTTAATTGTGATATTAAGACCAATCTTTGCAATTATTTTCTATCGAGTGGATTTCGTTCAATCATGTATCGAGTACAACCAAGGTCTTTGAAATATAATTAATATGAACATATATTTTTCTTACTTGACTAAAACAAATAGTCTTTCTTAAAAAACTGTTTAAGTAACATCAATTTCAAGGACATTGGGTGTTGACAGCCTCTTAAAGCCTTATCTTAAACTCTCATGCTTGCGCTCATTGAGAGTGAGGGAAGAACCTGAACCCACGGGGAGTTAGAACAAGTTAGGTTGGCAGCCATTTTGATAGCGCAGACTGTGCAAGTGATATTTAAACTTCATAACTTCACAGAAATTTGACGGTCAACATAACACTCGCCCTCTTTGACGACCGGTTTGGCCTACTGGGTCACTACCCTGCCTACGAAGCTGATGGTCCCGGGTTCAAATCCTGGTAAGGGCATGTATTTGTGTGATGAGCATGGACAATTGGATATTTGTTCCTGACTCATGGGTGTTTTCTATGTATTTAAGTATTTATAAATATTTATATATTAAATATAATATATATATCGTTGTCTAAGTACCCTCAACACAAGCCTTATTGAGCTTACTGTGGGACTTAGTCAGTTTGTGTAATAATGTCCTATAATATTTATTTATTTATTTATCTGGGCTATCAAAATCGCTGCCAACTTAGCTTGGTCTAACTCTAGTTGTTTTGGCTTAAAGATGATATATGCCTAAAATGCACCAAATAATGACTCATCCCTAAGCAAATATTATTTAAGTATTATAAATATTAATATTATTACTGAAAGCTTCACAAAGTGAATAGGTTACGTGGACTTGAAACTAATTTTGAATTATCTTTTACCAATCATTAAGTTGATAATTAATTGAAAGGAATATCATAGTATTTTGTTTAACGCTAGAGCATTTCAGTTATGTCGACACAATATTTTAAATTTCTTAACAATAGTGTCCAAAATGGGGACACAAACATTACTTTTCAAGAGAAAAATGTAAGAAAATATATGACGGGTTGAGAAATTTAAGACTTTCTTCTTTTAGTGTTGTACCGATTGTTTGAACAATTGGTTGTTGTCTTCTTAATCGATTATTTGAGTTTTCCTAAGAAATGACCGACATATAGGTATCGATAGTGTATTTGTGTCTCTTTCCAATTTTTAAGAAAACCTCACGAACCCTCTGCCAAAAAGTCACTGCCATACTTAGATGCTTGGGGCATTCCTGACAAGTATCGGATGACGCAATTTTTTGCCTGCCAGCTATGCGTTCACCAATGACCTCTGTAATACTTTTGGATAGTTTCTTTAACATGTTAAGGGTGCTCAGTCCCCAAGGATCAAGGGTCTCAACACCAAACGTATGTACATACGTACGTACACGTACGAAATGGTATTCGGTGCCTAGACCCCTATTTTTGTTTTCATATTAAAATATAATTCAGCACGCAAGGTACACACCTATCAGTACTTGGTTTTAATTCAAAACGTCGCACTTGCTGACTCGTTGTTACAACTGTCAGAAGTAATGTCTTTCGAAAAAAAAACAAATATTAATTTCACTCTATTACTTTATTTGATTTTCCAAAACGTCCCGCTTGGCGCGCTGTTTCTAAATCCCATACAGCATGAGACTTAACGCAAACGCGTACGTCACGTCACGCTATCGAGTAAATTTACACTAAGGGTTCTGAAATGTGTATGACCCATCACCTTAAGCTATCTCATGCCTACAATTTGAATATAGGGCAAAACTACCCACTTGGGCGGTTTTGAACAGTTTTAAGTCAAAACCAAAATGAAGAAAATGTTTTTTTGGGTGTGGCCAAAATATTTTATTCCGACAATATTACAAAATTGTGGGACAATGGGAGTAAAATTAAACGATTTTGTGCGAGTCGGTCGTACGCAGGAATTAGAACAAATACAGAACACTTGAACACACACGAAACCACACAGGGCAGGGGCGCACTCTGCTTTATTTTATCATAACAATAAAACTTATAATATTCTAATAACAACTTAAATTAGTACTTATTCTAAGAACAAATTAAACACTATGAAAATATTTTAATAGAAAGTAATTTCATTTCTTCTTAGAGTAGGTATTGGCAACAAGAAAAATCGGCCCATACCGTCTTTGACTCGGGTGGCCAAGTGGTTGTGCGTTTATCCTGAAGGTAAGCGGCCTTCGCACCCGCGACTACCTAATATAGCGTCAGTGCTCACTTATTATATCTCCATGGTGCAGAATTATACACAGATTCCCTATTTGGGATATTTCACAAAAACGTTTACTCTGTCGGGGACGTGACGCGTATGGCAACAGAAATCTGTATTATATACCGTTGAATTTAACACTTTTGCTCACAGTAAGAGAGTTAAGTCGTCATCAGTGGGCCGTGGTATAAATAATAGTAAATATATAATATAATCCTTATTATACATAGACCAACAAATCTATGTAGTACACCCTGGTCGCCACACCTTAAAAATTGTCGTATCATTTGCGGATTTAAAGCTTCACTGAAACGGATATGAGAGCCGTACAGATTCGGCTCTCATATCCGTTTCCGTGAAGTTTCCGTTTTTGGTAGTGTCCGACTGATGTCTCAGTTTCGGCTAGTTTCGTTATAAATATCAAGCTTCGGCCAATACTGGAGCTAAACCGAACCTTTGGTTTTGTTAGAAAATCAGGTTTTGGTCGGACACTAATAATATAATTATAAACGATCGTCATCATCTGCCTGCGCCATTTCCCATCATCTGGGGTCGGCTCTCCTTGTCTGTTTTCTCTGTTTTGGGCGATTTTGGGCTATATCTGGGTTCATAGCTGCTTGTTTCAAGTCTTTTTGGACCGACGTTAGCCAAGTGGCGGATGGCTTTCCGCGCCCATGTTCGTCGTTGGTATATCTAGGGCTACTCGCACCATGTGGTCTTCAGGACGCCTGAGGATGGACATCCTCAGCGTAAACATTTTTCTTCGCCTTTATGAACAATAATAATAAATAAGGCGTATGGATGTGACGACCCCATCGCCCGCTGGTTTTACCAGTGCAATCAGTCAACGCAGGGCAGCTTGTGGCGAGCTGTTGGGGAGTAGCGACCTCACGTACCCGAGTGCTCCTGGGGAGTTCTGCTACCCGCAAGGAGGGTGGGTGGGACAGGATTCTCTGCCTCTGGCTTGCCTTAGCCGGCCGGCCAGAGTGGAGTCGTTAGAGCTATAAGCTCCAGGGGTGGAAGTGAAAAATTGCATAAGACGCGAGTTGGCACGGTGGCTGCTCGCCACAAGCTGTCGCTTTTTTCCTTACACCCTGGCGGGTGCTGCCTCTGCGTGCATCCCATGACGCGGGCAAGGGCAATATCCGCTAGGTGTACCCCTTACATTTCATGAAAGTGTCAAAAGGGCTTCTACGTGTTGGCTTCGGCTCCGCGCACGCCTCCCAAAGGTCCGGAAAACTATCTTCTTGTCGTATTAATAAACTTCCGTGATGGGAAAGACATACAAATAATAATAAACGATCATGTGCTAAGGATAAATGTAATTCAGTAAGTCCAGCCCTGTGTTCTGAAGGCTGCGGCGCCTACCAGAGCTACACCACCACGTTCACGCCTCGTTCAGTCTACATCCCACCACCACATACCACTAACGTGCAATCAGTAATTAAAAAAAGTAATAAAATATATTATGCACTTCAATATTTAACTGCAACGGACAACGATAAGGTGAGACACTCTTTTTACCAATCAGTGTACAAATACTACTATACCTATATTAAAACATAAATAAATAAAAATACCCCACACTATGAAACTGATGCACCCATTTAAGAATCACCGCTGAATACCCTGCTTTTAAATAAGTAAAAAACGCATCCCGATCGGTTTACCCGTTTATTAGCTACGCTACAGTGTCTCAGACAGACAAACAGACAAATACATATTAGCGGTCTACTCGTAATTTATAACACTCCTGTTTGCGTCAGGGATTAAAAAGGTAAGACACTTAGGTAACTTTTTAACGCATTTGTTGTGGTGCAGGGTATTTTTAACCCTTAATTTTTTAACCCTAACCTTAATTTGTAAGTGTGTAATTTTCGGATTTTAATGTGTACATAATTTAATTTTATATCTGTTGTTTTTTTTTTGTTTTTGTTTTGTTGTTCTTTCTATCTTATTTCTTTCATCTTCTTGTCCTGTGTATGTGTGCTTTATGGAATAAATGTCATTTCTTCTTCTTCTTCTAATTTGATAACATTGATAACCATTATGCAATCTTGAACAAAATTATGTCTGTTATTTCATTTGTTCGGGCCTTTTTTTTAAATAACCGTCTGATACTCAGAAGATTAACAAATCTAACCTAAACAACCTTAAAACACACACAAACACGCCCACCGAGGGTTCCGTACTTTTTAGTATTTGTTGTTATAGCGGAAATATAAATACAATCATCTGTGAAAATTTCAACTGTCTAGCTATCACGGTTCATGAGATACAGCCTGGTGACAAACAGACAGATAGACAAACATACAGACAGACGGACGGATAGCGGAGTCTTAGTGTCCTGTTTTACCCTTTGGGTACGGAACCCTAAAAACGAGACTGCAAATGAAAATTTGTAAATGAAACAAAATGCAACTGCCACTGTCGCACTAATATGGAAGAGTGATAAAGAGACACAAAGCGTTTCGTTGTCGTCACGCAAGCGATTGTCATCTTGGCTAGGCACCCAGAAGTGCTTAATAGAAATGTTTCCTATAGATAAAATGAAATAAATTTACAGCGCTCAAATTAAATTACGTTTATTTTCTTTTTAATTTAAATCAGATATTAAAAACACTTAAAACTTACTATCAACTTTGATTGCATCGACGAAATTAAATAATTCTTTATTTAGTTATTAGGTTTTTTAAGTTACCTATTCAACACACTCACTACTGGGTCAAAAATACCCAATTCAGAATATTCAGATTAATATGCTACAATTTTAATTGGTTATAATATTTCAGCCTATATACGTCCAACTGCTGGGCACAGGCCTCCTCTCATGAGCGAGAGGGCTTAGGCTATAGTCCCCACGCTAGCCCAATGCAGATTGGGGCCTTCACATACAGCTTTGAATTTCTTCGAAGATGTATGTAGGTTTCCTCACGATGTTTCCTTCACCGAAAAGCTAGTGGTAAATATCAAATGATATTTCGTATATAAGTTCCGAAAAACTCATTGGTACGAGCCAGGATTTGAACCCGCGACCTCCGGATTGAAATTCAGACGTCATATCCACTCGGCCACCACCGCTTCATTTTAATTGGTTACTATATTTATTTCCTTGTTCTATTGTTAATATTCATTCGTTGCTGAAAATTGGATTTGCAGAAGGCAATCAAGTAGCATCCTTATTTGATTTATTTAAATGCGTATTTCTGCTCCTTACAACGAATTAAAGATAAAATAAAAATAAAAAAACTTGAAAATGCTTAAGCAATCAAACTTTAATAGGAGAACGTTACATAAAAAATAGAGAAACACAAGTTTCAATTACCATTTTGAATTTTAATACAAAGTGATAAGGTCTACAAAAGGTCATTTTTATTTATACTTAAGTTACTAAAGCTACTCCATTTTTCTTTCAAAATCCGAATGAGTCAAATCACCCGAGATGTCGCAATGTTTGTACAATTGGCCTTTTGTTCATAGTAACCTCGTCTGACATTACGTAGTAGCTGTTCAGTGTTAATAGGTATCATTTTGATAACGCGATATAATATGTGTAAAATGTGCCACCTAACCAAAAATTACCAATATAGCTCTTTGAGAACATATTTAGAAACATAAGATTCTGATGATGCATTGATTTTGTTTCGCATTAGGGTGAATGTTCATGTACTTTTGAAATCGACAAAGTTATATTAATATCAAATTGGTAGTATATATCATATTTTACTTATTTAAGTACTGAGGAACTACTGTGAAAACCCTGCTTTGAAAGTTTCCCCAATGGATCTTATAAAACAAATATGAACTATGAGAACTAAAATTATCCACACTAAAAAAACAATTCGCTATCATTTCAGGGCCGGAGCGTTGTTGTTACTGCAACTACAAGATATTTAAAATGGAAAATAGATCAAGATTGAAGGAGAGAGGAGTCACAACACCAGGAACTTATTTGAGACATTAGTTCTGAATTATTTTTCGTGTTCCTATTAGTTAAAGACATGGGCATAATAACATACATACACTATCTAATGGAAAATAATATACTTCCAAACTATTTTCCGTATTCTTAGTAGTAAGTATAGTATTATTAGAAGTTGGTAGTAATTTTGATAGCCCAGCCTGTGCAAGTGTTAAGTAACCGTCACAATTTCATCGAAGTTTGACATTTAAAATAACACTTGTACTGTATGTCTAGGCTGCCCAGATCACTGCCAACTTATCTTGGTTTGACTCTAATATTATTTAGTGTTCTTAACTTTTTGGCTCGGAAAGGCATATTTTACTTTTTAGGGTGCATTTGACCCAGAAGTATATTTACAAATTTTAGTGAACCCACCGTGAAAATCAAAAACCTGTATTAGAAAGAATTAAACCAGAAAAACAGGAAGAAGAGCAGAAGAGACTTCCCGTCTGTACTGTTAAGCGAAGTTGGTTTGTGACCGTCACTAACGGGCAGTGATGACATATTTGCTCGTTTTGACGATCGCAAAATGAACTCGCTTGACTATATTCTACGAGAGAGAAGATTTAAGAAGATAAACAGAAGTTGTTAACTGTTAGTTTTAGTTAAAGCTGAAGAAAGTTAAGGATTATTATTTCAATGCTATAAAAGTTAAAAAACTATATATTTTTCCGTGTCATTTAAATTTTGCAATTTTTGCATTAACAAGCTATACAAAATAAGTCATTTTCTGAACGCGTTTTTTTGTGTCCGAGATGAAAACTGGAAGGTAGCATCAAATAATACGTACCATTTATCTTCGTAAAGAAGTCATACTTCCACAGTGAGGTCAATATGAATTCACTGAATAATTTGTTTTTAGGGCACACTTAAAAATACTAAAGACTCAAATTACTACTCCCGTGCCCTGTTCGGAACCTGTTTTTGAGTATAATGGAAATTCCTACTAAAAACTGTATTATGTATATTGTTATTGTCAATAAATAGATTTTTAATTGTTAAAAAAAAAAAAAAAAAAACTGTACATTAATATAACTTATTGAATGTGAAATATTTAAACCAGATAATATTTACTATCACTAAGCATATAAAACATTAATTTCGCTTTGGTAAATAACTCGTGATCTATTTTTAAATTTTGTCCGAGATCGAGAGTATATTTTTGTCGAAAAATTTCAAAACCAATCACCGTCACACGTGAAGCCTTGACTCGTACTGCACTTCTCTTTTCTTGTTCTGTCATATGTCTTCTAACAGATAATATTGGTAGAACTCTGACAAGTTAGTGTAGTTTCTAGAAATAACAACAGAACTATAAAAAAGGGGCGACAATTTTTTTCTAATTTCTATGGCCACACTAATGTATATACACGGTGACCTTAGCCATTGGACATTATTCAAAAGTCAGATGCTTTATTAGTGTCATAAATAAAAAGATAATCAAAAAGGTCGAAGAAAGTTCCATATTATTTTTTTAGAATATTACCTTAGGAGCTATTAACACATACAGGGTGCTCCAAAGTAAAAAATGGTTATTTGTTAATTTCTTCGAAACCGCTACACCGGTTGTTATGATACTTTGTACACTGGTTCTAAATACCCTAATGCATATGTACATTTCGGGTTTCTCCAATGCCTAGGGACACACTGTATTTTAAATATCTTTTCGTTAACGAACACTAGTTTGACATAGCCCATTTCTATGTCAATATTGAGGATAAATTAGATTTTCTGTAATATATGCGAATTGGATTTTAGATGATTTTATTTATCACAAAACCCTAGGCACGGGAATTTGAAATCATAATTTTTTTAATTAAACGCTATTACTATGGATGTTATATGTCTTATATAGCCATATATTATACGAATTTTAATGAACACATAGTAAATATCACTTTTTTATTAGTTCGCTTCAAATTCATGAATGCTAACAAATTCTATCGTTAAATCTTATGATTCTAATACTTAGACTGATTAAAATATAATATAAATTATTCATAAATATCAGTAATAGACCACTTTTAAACAAACCTACATAAAGGCTGTCCAAATATTCATACGATATTCCATTATATAAAATTAAAATCATCTACGTCGATGTTTCTTAAAGTCAGATGATGTCTATTAATCATTAATAATAATCAAGCTAAAAAAATATAATTTGTCTTTATTTAATTCAGAAAGATCCTGAACTCCATTAGTTACGTTTTTGTTATCGTCAGTTTTATTTGTATTGTGCTTTAAAAACATGCAAATAGATCTCAAATGTGAATTGGGTCCTTAATAATCCTATAAGTTTACTATTTTACTATGATGATAAAACATAGTTTAAATAGGAATAATTATTAGAAAACCAATGGTCGTCCCAGCAAAATAAAATTCGCATGGACAAAAAAAATCCCGTGCCTGGATCGAATTTTCAAACTGAAATATATTACAAAATTTCATGAATATGTGTATCCTGAAAGTGATATTAACTTTATTTTTTTTTACAAATTATCACATTACATTTTATTATATTGAATCAATATTTCAGTGGAAATTATATATAAATACTGGTTTGGTAAAATTGACCCATAACTAATATAACTAACTTTTTAAACAAATTTTAGTATTACCTTAAATTTTGTAGTAGGTGCATAAGAGAGTTCGTGAGAATATGTTTACAGTTTAAGCATTTACACATATAGCTTACTAGAACATTTTAAGTCAGTCTTGGAATTTTAGCCCTTCCAGTCTTCCAATCCAATCTCTGTCTAGCAGTCTACCTATCAAATAAGTTACAAATACAGAAACGTCCACAAAAACAATAAATAATACAAATATAAACCATAACTATGTGCAGAGATTGTAGAAATGCAAATTAATCGATTCAAGCAAGTCATGAGGGGCTGACTATTGAAACAGCCGGTCAAAACGTACTTAAAATTGATAACAATGTCTTCTACTTTTCAAATAATCTGAAAAAGTCACGCACGGGCTAAAAAAAAACAAATAAAAAGTAATTGAAAATAGACTTTCACAAAGAGTTAATGGTGACGACGGCGATGCATTGACATAAATATAAATAGGGATTGATCGGTTTCAATCAAATATAAACCGGACAAAACCTACTTAAACTCATATCAAACCTGCCATGAAGAATGAAGAAGTATTGCAGCGATAGAACGGTGGTAAAATTTGTAATAAATTATGGTAGAAATTGAAAGGCTTTTATACTGAAAAAGCCAGACAAGATCTACTTAAATCTACTACAAAACGTATTTCTTCGGATGCTTGACCTGTGGATTTTTGCCTCAAATTAAAGTAGATAAAGTGTGGCTTTTGATATGAAACAAAGCCATACGTATCTACTTAAATTCGCGACAAATCACTGAACTTTCACACTTAACCCGGTAGATACGGCGTTGGGTCAAAACAACCCGTAGGTATAACAGACCTCTTTAAAAGTGAAGTTAGACTGTATCACTACACTGGTTATCATTGAATGATGTTCCAGTCTAAGCATCCAAAGACTTTATACAACCATTCTCTAGATTTGAAATCATTAGTTAATTATTGTTTACAATTTTAGATCCCTGTGGATGTTTGTGGTCCTAATGTTTTTGTTTACGTTAATTTCGCATGGACTTTAATGATGTTGTTGATTTAAGGGATTAAAAGTGATATTTTAATGTGTTTGTTATTGTAAATCATAATAAAATAGTATTAATCATTTTATCTCGTCCGTTAAAGGCAGGGATCTCCAAATTTTTTGGCCCAGCTACTATACTTGTTTTAGCGGGCCGAATTGTATGGAACTTATCCGATCCGATGGTCATAGTTTTTACCCCCTGGTAAATAAGATCTCAGCCAGCTATGTTATTATTACTATTATTAGAATTAACAAGATTTATTTCTCTAATAAAGATTTTTGCTTATTGTAATAAAAAATTTAATAATGCATTTTGATAATTGAACGCAGTTAAAAACATTTAGCAAACTGTTACTCTAAAGAGACTTCAGAACATTTGGAGGTTTATGCAAAAAATACGACTAGTGTTTAGGTATAGAAGTAACGTTAGGTAAATGAAATGGCCGGAATGAGCCAGACTTCCAGAACGCCGCGATGAAATCACAAAGGAACAAGGAAATAATCACTTGACGCGGTGATCGCATAGTGAATCAGCTTGACAAACCCTCGTCCTAGTACGTTCGGCAACGATACAATTTTATAGGTTCGATTATGGTCAGAGGGCCTAGCCAAGCCAACGAAACTGTAATGTATTTATATCACTCCTCCATATTATTGCAACAGAGATACATAAGTGTTTCGTTCGCAAGCGATTGGCATCTTGACTAGGCCCGAGGCCGTATTAGCCATTACCTGCATTTACAAACGCGACGAAAAGTCACGTCATGTATGGAAATAATGACGTGACTTTTCGTCGCGTTTGTAACGTTTACACGAACCTAGGTTCGGTAGATACAATCGAAGTTACTCTCTCATTTTTAAAACGACAGTTTTAAATAACATATAATTTGATGTGAACATTCAAGTCTGTACTGCACATTCTATATCGATGTCTGGTATTAGTTTTCGTTGCTAAAATTTGTTACACAAAAAAACAGAGCGAGTAGAAATTTTGTATGTATAACTTCAACTCCAAGGCCGACTTAAACTATGCTGGGGCCCTTGGGCACATACGAATTCGGGGCCCTTTTGGAATGTATAGAAAGTGAATTTAAGTAACATTTTTCTACTAAGATCTTCTATTTATTATGGGTTTCAAATATACTGTTACTGTCTGTCCTTCGGGGCCCCCTGAGTATGGGCGCCTTGGGCACGGGCCCCGTATGGTTATGGTAACAACGGTATTGCTACTCGCTCTAATTTTGTTGTAGGTATTACAATTTCTTAATATTCTGTAATTTAAGCATGTCGTTTTAAAATAAGAGCGTAACTTTGATCATATGGGAGCGGTTTTTAGATTTGCGTTGTAGTGTGTAGCGGTTTATGATTCTTAAATTTCGATAATATTTCAGGATTAAGAGCAGTGGTAAATAAAAGTTACCGTAAGCAGGTGCTTACAATAAACACTAAGGCAAGTGTACACAGTCTCGGATTATATCCAAAATTAAGTTAATTAGAATACCGGTGTCTTTGAGAATGTTAGTTAATTTAAGCCCAGGAATGCACCCTTACAATTAAAAAAAAATACAAAAAAAAATGTTCTTTAAACAAACACCATGTTTTATATTACGTCGGTGGGAAACAAGCATACGGCTCGCCTGATGGTAAGTAGTCTCTGTAGCCTATGTACGCCTGCAACTCCAGAGGAGTTACATACGCGTTGCCGACCCTAACACTCCGCACCCTCGATCGAGAATGAAGGTCTGGCAACCTTACTCACCGGCAGAACACAACACTATGAGTAGGGTGTAGTGTGGGTGTATATCAAAAACTAAAATAGATGGTAATATACTTAAGAAACAATATAATTCATCGGCAGTAACAATGCATAAATGGTAATAAGTCCCAAACTAAGCAAAGTTTGTAATATGGTACTAGGCGACGATACGGATACATATAAAACACGTAAAACAATATATCCCATAAAATATCCTATAAAAGTGCCATACTTGACACTTAATAGGAGGCTATGACCTAATATTTAATCACTACGTAATAATGTTATCCCATTATTATATTATGTATATCATGTATTTGTACTGATTCTGTATTGAGGTGTGCAATAAAGAATATTTGTATTGTATGTCGGTAGACTAGGTACGTGTAGTTGAACCTGGACTTCTAGAGGAACCTTAAGTAAAACAATAAAAAAGTTTACGTACGAAGTTTAGTTAAATGCAGATTTATTGAAATAACTTAAGTAAAAAAAATCCTATAAAATATCCTATAAAAGTGCCATACTTGACACTTAATAGGAGGCTATGACCTAATATTTAATCACTACGTAATAATGTTATCCCATTATTATATTATGTATATCATGTATTTGTACTGTTTCTGTATTGAGGTGTGCAATAAAGAATATTTGTATTGTATGTCGGTAGACTAGGTACGTGTAGTTGAACCTGGACTTCTAGAGGAACCTTAAGTAAAACAATAAAAAAGTTTACGTACGAAGTTTAGTTAAATGCAGATTTATTGAAATAACTTAAGCAAAGAATTCAATTAATAAAAGATAAAACATAATTACCTCTATTTAAAATATATGATCTTCGAATACCAAAATAAATTGTATGGAAAATTGACTTTTAACACTTTATTATACAACGTGATTAAACATGTTTTTTAACCAGATAAAAATCATACTGGGTTATTTCGACCCTATACCACCAAAACGTTTGATCATAATCACATAAATGATATATGTATTCCTAAACAGTGAATGTATTCTAAAACGGTAGATAAAGTAAGCTCACGGTTTGGCAGGTTTTTTATTTACACCAACATATATTTAAGAAATTAAAAGTGAATTAGATTCAGACCAATATAAATTGGCAGCGATTTTGATAGCCTAGATGGTGCAAGTGTTATTTTAAACGTCAAATACGTCTAAAATTATGACGTTAACTTAACACTTACACAGGCTGGTTTATCAAAATCACTGCCAACTTCGCTTGGTCCGACTCTAAACAAAACTTTATTGGTTTCTAAATAACGCGTTAACCATGTTACACTGGGTAACTTTAACCCTATGTCACCAAAATATGAAATAATACCTACTGAGTCATATTAAAATATTGACTTTTTGGGTTAAAATACTTTAAATACCGTGTTTACTCTAACACCTTTGCTCCAGTAGGTAAAAGGGGACCACAATTCGGAAGACATCTTTTAAAGGACTAAGACTAACTCGCATTTAAATTAGTCACAATCACTTAAAATAAATAAAATTTAAGGATTTATTAAAACGGAACTTCCTCATTAGGTTGGTATACTACTTCCGGCGGAAACGGCCCCCGTTATTCTTAGAAATTGAATTTAATTGAATTAGCCTGTGAATTGACACTGCGGCGATTCAAAAGAATACTGTCACATTTCTATCTACTGAAATTGATGGGTATATTATATAGCAAAAGGCCCATTTCAATCAGGAAAGGGACAAATGTGTTAGTAGTTTTTTTTTTGTTGAAAATCAACACCACTTCCTTGAAATAATGCGTCCAACCCATATGGGTTGTACGTATATATAAATGAGCAAGTATTAATACCCCTCCAGTAATAATCCATGCAATTAAGCCCAAAATCATCATCATTGGCTGCTTACAAATTGCACTTAAAGTAGTTCCTGTATAACACAAACTTAATAAAGAGCTTTAGTATACGCTTAGGGTCTTTTCACATTATGAACCCGCATCTGCTTACAAAAACGCTATTGATGCTGCGCATGCTGTTTGATTTCGAAAAAAACGTTGCAATATTAATGTCAACTTATGTGTTTAATTATTTTCTTTTCAAATAACGTTGATGATGTGTTTTTACCTAAATAAGATATGTTTAAGCCCTCAATCAAAGGGATCTAAATTTGCTGGCCAAAAAATGACTTTGAAGTTTTAAATTTGACCGGAAATCGAGTTTGTGGGAAGCGAGCGGTTAATAGTTCTAGGGTATGTAGGTAATTAGACTAATTGAGAACTAAGTTAACACTGTAATATGTCTATTTGTACACCTTACTGCCTTCACATAAGGTCTACCGCTGGTGAGTTAAATGATGCCGTTAAAATGTATTGTAAAGAAGCTTTATTTAATAACATAAACGACTACTATCTGATATCTTAATGATATTTAGTATTTACGCCTGTAATAGGTGGGCACTAAAAAAACAAACATAATGGCAGGACTATCTAAATATTGTTTAGTTTGTATTTGTAACGCTATATTTAGAGTCTTAGTTTACTAGTCGTATCAAATATCAAATAATGCCATACATACTTTGGGTCGTCACCAAAAAAAGTCAACTACTTATGTCTCTTGTTGCTTAAAAACTGTATACCTACACTGTAGGTTCTAGAGTTGCTAATAATTGTACGCCTGCATTTTTCAAATTTGCTGTTTTTTTTTCTGATAAAGTGGCTGTGTCAGAGCATCCTTACTAATCACCGTGTAATTTATTAATCATCTCTATGTTTTTTTTGTCGTCTGGATAGTATAAAATTAAATTGAAGGAACTCAACTTACTATAGGTATTAATTAATTTAAGTCTAAGACGTTTAGTAGAAGAAAAAGTTTAAAAGTAAGTAAGTAAGTTTAAGTTTGAAAGTTTAATAGAGATTCAGATTTATGATTGTCTTGTTTTTCCTATTTCTTACTATGAATTATAATTTGTAACAAATTTTTAAGGAATGTAAGATTTCTAGTTTTGGCAATAAACTTATTTTGCTTTTACTTTTATTTTTAAATTATAATCCCGGTAATGTGCCATATTCCCTTTAAAAACCCCGCCCCGCCAGCATCCATTCAACGACGCTATTTAAACCTAATCAACATTCGTTAACGCGCAGTCCGGGATCATGCGCGGGAGTCGCCACACGCCGCCATTTTGTTTTTCAGTTCAAATTTGAAATAAGAACGCGACGGACGTTCAAGTGTTGTTTGACGTTGAGCAGTGACAGTTGAACGGATTATATTTTGGCGGTAAGTGGGGAGTTTAGAAGGACAAGTGTTTTGGTTTAATTATAAATAAATACAAATATTTATTAGTTTCAAAATACCTAATATTGTTCCCTAGAATACTCCAATGGGAAAAATCACAATTGAGTTTATTTTCTCTGTTAAAAGGGGGTTTTAATATGAATTCTTGTGACATTCATAATTTTAGAAAATATTCACTGTTATTATGTAGCGATATAATTTAAGGAAAATAATATGTCTTACTTACAAATACTTACTTCAACTTTTCCTTCCGTAAATTAATCTTATGACTTGCACGTTCTTCAAACAATTATACACAAACTAGAAATATAAATATGTAAGTTTCATCTAAATAAAGTTTTTATATTATAAACTCTAAATTAATCTTAAGCGTTAAGCTGAATTATTATAAAAAATCTACTCAAGAGATCTCGCTCACATTGCTACAATGCCAACTGCCGAGAAACATTAAAAACTTACAGACTTCAGTGTAATACACAAAATACTCCTCATTCAACATGACCTTTGACCCCGTCCCCTAAGAGGAGCCGAGATAATCTAAAATTAGACGTCTGAAATAATTATCAACAAATTGGTCGCTGACTCTTAGCGCATTAATGTCGGGTGACGCGTCGTGAATCATAGATTAATTGTCATAAATGAACAAAGAGACTATTCATGTGACTAGTATTTTGTATTTTATCCGGCTCGAAGGACCAACAATGTAGGGCATTTTGTTAATTTTATGGAATTACGAGAATACACACAATGAACCATTGCAAAACATTTATTTGTACACTTATAAAAGGGACAGTAATATGCTAGTGACAGTGATAGCGTTCCAAGCGTCCCTAGGCTTTGGTATCTACTTACCATTAGGAGGGTTGTTTGCTTGTTTGCTACCACCGTAGTATAAAGCAAGCCTTGTCCTAATGGTTGTATATACCTGAATCTTATGTTTGGGAACTTACAACTTGAAGGCAACCAACAGTGACCTTATTTATTTAAACTTTATTACAAAAAAAGAGTACGAATGGCGGACTTAACGCCTCAAGGCATTCTCTACCAGTCAACCATTGGACTAAACAGAAACAGTTAGTTTGGTGCAGGATTGTAAATAGTTGATATGGATATAGACACAAGTCGAGACTACTATGACACTATACTTACACAAATATACATTGCCTTGGTAATGGTTTTGTCATTTCGTTAAATAGACAGAATAAAAGGTGTATTTGCTAGAAGAACAAACGAGTTATTGAAACGTTTGAAAAGTAATGTCCTCGGAGACTGGGTTTAGTTAAATCCACCCCAACACAACACTTTTAGTACAGTAGGTTACCTATTTAAATTGGTTTGCAAACGGATTATCTAACCAATCATAGCGATTAGCGACATGGGGTCAATATTACCCAGTACAAGTATGTGCAGTTAATACTTAGCTGCAGCGAGTGTTAAGTACTTTTATTTTATAGAAATAACGGTGGAATTTCACCGGCAGAACAACAATAGTCGAATTTCATTTTATTGTTAATTTTCAATGTTGGTGTCAGGCTACAGATTTTCTGTTTATTGATACCCGTGCCAAAAATTAGTCATAAGACCATACATATGCATTTTCAGTCAGATAAAAAGGCAGGAAGCAAATTCAATGAAGAAGGATGAACAGTGTTACAAAATATAGGTAAAGATATAGTAGAGTCGGATCAAACTAACTCTACATGGCATTTGCGAAGACAAAGTGTGGCATGTCATAATTAATATACAATTTCTATGAAAATACGTGTATAATGACACTGCTTTACTCTTTTCTGTTCAAGTTGGTGCAAAGTTAGCTTAGACGGTCTCTAGCATCATTGCGATTAATGAACTTGTTATAGTCAGACCAAGCTAAGTTAGCAGCGATTTCGATAGCCCGGACGGTGCAAGTGTTATTTTAAACGACAAATTTCTATGACATTATGTCGTTTACTTAACACTTAGACCGTCTGGGCTATCAAAATCGCTGCCAATTTAGCTTGGTCTGACTGTATAAGCACATAGCAACTTCAGCTAATTGGGGGTCGCAAGTAGCAACAAAACAATCAAGCAGATGAAATTAAACCAGCTGCGGAGAGGTCAGAGTTCAAATGATTGCTTCTTTAAGTCCAGTACCTATCCTTGCTTAAATATGTGCACTCATACCCCAATAGAACTCTGTGGTAGTTGTTTCTGCATGGAACATATAATATGCAATATATAGACTTTTACATATTTCCCTCAAGATAAATAATCGTTTTCAGATTAGTTAATCAGTAAAAAATGATCTAATTTAAATTACACAGTGAACTCTATTTCAAATATAATAAAATTGGCAGTACCATGATAATTGGAGGCACGTTTTGAATAATTGTGAATATTTTTAGGGTTTTTTGAAGAGATACGGGTAGTATTAGCTAGCAATTAGAGCATAGACAAGACAATTAACCGTTAAAAATTGCATAGGAAGAAATTAGTACAAGTGGTGACACCTATAGGCATCTGAGTGCCCTCAGTAGCTTAAATCTTATAGTTATTTCGTTAGTCGTCAATGCTAAAGATGCTGGTCTCTCATAGGTACTTGTGGAACTTGTTACTTTTTCTTCACTAGTCATATCATAGGTACATTTACTTATTTCAATTTATACACAATTCATATTCTGGATTTTATTATTCCGTCCGATCGTCTCCAAGTCTGTTTAATCCACGAGACTTATTAGACACACTACTGATGATAAAGTGTCGATTGACCGACACTTCCTCAAAATAACAAAGACCCATATCTCTTAAAACGCCACATAATACATACGTCTATTTATCTCTACACAAATAACAGATACACCCACTGTTTACTTACAAGTTCACCACACTTAAAGATATCTGCAGTTAATTTTAAATTAATTTAATTTTATACTTTGCTCTAATAAGACAAGGTAGAAAATCGAATGAGTTTGTATCAAATATACTCAGAGCGGTAGCGCGAAACATCAGTAGAGATAACTGACCATTCTTAGACTTTATTGCGACGAGATAAGATCCATTATTGGCCATAAGTGTCTCGTTACCACCCCATTGATCCGCCTATCTCAGGTCAGACGTTATCACATTTAGTTGTTTGTCCGTTAACAATAGCCCGGTTATTTTTGAATGCGGAATGCCAGGATAAGGTGATATTGATAGCCATTAAGGAGTACAGTGCCACCAGTTTATTAATTGCTATCGGTAAAGGTTGTTCCTAGTAGACACAACTATAAAGCAACGAAGTGCTAAGTAAACTGAAATATGTATATGTCATATTAAAAAAAAATGAGCAAGCCCTTCAGTGATGGAAGCCGGATAAGTTGTAATTGTATTGATCAACAGATTAAGCTGCACCAACTTAGACGTAACAAAGTTTTTTTTTTCTTCCTCGCGTTGTCCCGGCATTTTGCCACGGCTCAAGGGAGCCTGGGGTCCGCGTGACAACTAATCCCAAGATTTGGCGTAGGCCCTAGTTTTTACGAAAGCGACTGCCATCTGACCTCCCAACCCAGAGGGTAAATTAGGCCTTATTTCGAAAAGCGACTGGTAAATATCAAATGATATTTCGTACATAAGTTCCGAAAAACTCATTGGTACGGTTTGAACCCGCGACCTCTGGATTGCAAGTCGCAAGCTCTTACCGCTAGGCCACCAGCGCTTAAATTTTGCGCCATTAGACGTGACAAAGTGTGAAATATAAAAAAAATAACGTTATTCCTTACACTTCTTCTTCTTCCTCGCGTTGTCCCGGCATTTTGCCACGGCTTTTGGGAGCCTGGGGTCCGCTTGGCAACTAATCCCGAGAATTGGCGTAGGCACTAGTTTTTACGAAAGCGACTGCAATTTGACCTTCCGATTCAGAGGGTAAACTAGGCCTTATTGAGATTCGTCCGGTTTCATCACGATGATTTCCTACACTGAAAAGCGACTGGTGAATATCAAATGATATTTCGTACATAAGTAAGTCCCGAAAAAAATCATTGACCGGTACGAGCCGGGATTTGAGTTTGAACCCGCGATCTCCGGATTTCAAGTCGCACGCTCTTACCGCTAGGCCACCAGCGCTTCATTTATTCCTGACACTTCATCATTGTAAAATTTGAGTAGATTAAGCTGGGTCCAACTCTTGTCCAAGTGTTTTCTTATTAATATGCTGAGGCATCCCAAATGCCGCTAGTTACCTAACCCTTTTCTTGGCAAATTAAAAAAAAAATGAGTTCAAGCCTAATGGTTTGCGCCTGATAGAGCACTATGAAAAAAATACAAAAAGAGGGTGTAAAATCACTACTAACAATTATGGATCTATTATGGAGTCGAATTAAATAAATAATTGAATTAATTGAATTAAAATTATGTATCTACATTATTACATTATTGTCAGCAGCATGGTGAGGCGTTCATAACTCATAACGCTCTGCACACATTCTGCACAATTATTGTTCCCTTAACGTTTTTTTCAGATAATTTTGGACACCTCATTCTCTTAATAATAAATACTGCCCGCGGGGGCTTCTTGTGCAGGTTCTTAAACCTAGGAATATTTCTACATCTATTAACTACCTACATGTTTTTCCTATCAGCTGAGTACGGCACATGTAGCCGACTGTAGTGTAGCAAATAGGGGGAGTCCAGTCTTAGCTTTGCTGTTGACTGTACCCGCTAAAAAGAAAATTAAATTTATTAATATCTAGTTCATAATGAGTACTTTCCATTGATAGCGCGAGTGATATTTACTGGGTCATTTTGACCCGAAGCCGCTTTGAAAGTGTTAAGATATGCAGGGTTGGCAACCCTTATTTATACCGTTAACATCCTCAACTTTGCCTACCATGCCCAACCTTGATTAGATGGTAGAATCAACTAGATGTGCTATACGCGTGCGCCAAATTAAAAACACGTTTTAACATTCCTGACAACATACCAAAAACAACCTACGTAATTTGGTGGGCTTATTTGTTGCCCACCATAAGCCATACTAAAATGCTAAAATTTACGGTGGGGTCGGTGGGGAATAAAAAAAATGAGAATGTGACAAGGACAAAGAATCATAGCGCTTTTTCTGACACTCTTACTAAAAGTTCCATAAGGGCATCTCGTTCGGTCATCTGCCGGCTCTACCATTTCATCTTTATTCTGCAGTTAGTTTATTTTGCTGAATTTGACCTCTCTATGACCGTCTTATTTTTTTTGTTGCTTTTTATGAGCTTAGGAATGCGTGGTTAAAATCTATCGGATTATATGGGCCACAGTGTGTATGCACCTATTACAAATGCTTTTTCTATAGCATTTTTTTATATCTATTCTAGGTCGTTTAATTTTACCTTCGGTCGATGCCGAAGTCGGTACATCACTAGCTAAACGACAATTGTGTCTTTTAAGGTTGATAATGTTGGGCATGGTTGGCAATAGGGCCAATTTCATTTCATTTCATTTCATTTCATTTCATTTATTTCATTTTCAATACAAACTTACATTAGGTATACACCAAATCGCTTAAATGAGAAAAATTAGCCTGAAGTAAAATAGCCTAAAAAAAACTATTAAAGTCAATTAATAATTAATAATGATAATATATTTATATAAAAAATGTCAAAGTATCTTACTTACAAGTTTAAACATATCTATAATACACAATGAATACAAGAAACAATTAAATTAAATTAAATAAAAAACAAAAACAAAAAAAAGGATACATGCACACTCGCTATGGCCCTCTGACATCGGGCCATAGCGAGTGTGCATGTAATATCAACACATCCTTATACTTGACGCGGCCAATGATGATCCCTACGCCTATGACAGTTCATTATTGTATGAAGTAACTGTCAATGTCAAATGTTTTTTTTTTTTTCGTTAATTATTCCTTACTGTAAGTACTGCAAATACATATGAAAGCTTATACAGACTAAAATATATCTATACATCAAACTAATTAAAAAGTAACTTAAATAACATAAATAAGCTAAAACTACAAATAAATTAAAATTTAAAATGGAGTTTTTTGGTACTTTAACACATTTTTGTAAAGAGGACAACAACAACAAACAACACAACAACAACAACAATTAAGTAATAAAAATACGGTAAAAACCTATTTCTTCAATTATTTCTTAAATTAAGTCTACTTATCCAAAAGCGAATTCGAGGAACTGTCCTACGGATCTTCATTGGCCGCGTCAAGTATAACAATATTTGAAATATAAAAAAATAATTCATATGCAAAAATATCAAACAGAACATTTTTGGCAATTAGAGACACAGTATTTTTACAAGTCAAATATTTTAAAAAATATTTGGTGAAACGGAAAAATATTCTTACTAGGGCCCGACGTCGGGACTGGGGGGCTATCGTAATTCCCAAATTGCGGGGATCTTTCTCTTTTACTCTCAATAAGACGTAATTAGAGTGACAAAGAAAAATGCCCTCAATTTGCGAATTTCGGTTTTCGCGGTTACAGCCCTAATATCAGGCCTGATAAAGTGTCAATGTAATTGGCACTTAAGGCAGACAATGTTGGGTATGGTTGGCAACGTAGTCTTCTACACACCAGCTTCTTAGTTGCCGGTACCCGGTATGCGTAGGTATACATAATAAGCGCGTTCTCTTTCTCTTTATTTGCTATTTGCCATAGTCGCGAAGCTTGTACACGACTTTATGGCCCATATATTAGGGTAGTGTATACATATTTCTGGCACTTTATCCGTATCGATATTTTCAGACGTGACCGTGCTAAATGGTACTGAAATTAAATTCCTTGACCTTACATCAGTAATTAATTTAAAGTTCATTAACAGTAAAAAGCTAGACCAACATAACTCTACAACGATTTGGCCAGCAGAGACTGCAAGTGTTATTTAAACTTCATAATAGTACGACGTTAAAAATAACACTCGCACAGTCTGTGCGCTATCAAAATCACTGCAGACTTATCTTGGTTAACTAGCAGATTTTTGAAATTATGACAGACCTATTAAAATGTAGACGTCTTGTTCCGGTCAACGCCCTGTTGATCAGCATTACGTGTGGCGTAATTTATCTGTGCTATTAATTAGTCTATGACGTGTCTTTTAATTCTCAGACTAGAGTCTTAAGTTATTATTATTACTAACCTGGAGTGTACAGTAAGGTAGTGTGTACATATTTTTGTCTCTTTGTCCGTATCGATATTTACTACCTTGACTGTACCTATCTAACTATAGGTAATTTAAACGCTCTCCTAGCTTATACCCCGTTTTTTTTTTCATGGCTCTTCTCCACGATGGGTCATCATACTGCCCCACTAAGATGAGCCAGAGGCTTGTGGTGTTCGATGGCTTAGGGCTCCTCTACACGATGGCCCAGGGTAGGCCAGTCTCTAACGCATAAATGCGTCCTTTGGACTGGCCTACGCTGGGCCATCGTGTATTAGAGGAGCCATTATGGCGTGGTGGATGGCGATGGGACCACGGTGTCGGTTTTGCGTTCGCACATCAAAGAGGGGGCCAGCGATGGCGCGTTGGCATCTAAACTACTAACAAATATGTACTATAGGCTATCGGTAAACGAGAACATATTGTGTCAGCCATTTTCGACGTTTGACGTCTGTCACTAAGCTAAAGAATAGAGTTGTGCCCGCTCGGTCTTTAAAAAGAGCGCTCCGATCTCGGTCAAAGGAACTAGTTCGCTCTTTTAGTTCCTTTAGTTCACTTGCAATAATGAGGATGACTAGGGATGTATCTTGCTCTCTCTCGCAAATAAACAGAGCGAGAGCGTGAGCGAGCGACTTTCTTGACCTTGACTCATTCCGATCATTCGCTCCCGACCGATTTGTTACTAGGTACCGACGTACCGCTACCGACTACTGAACTAAAGGACCGAGACCGATTAAGAGCGCTTAAGATGAACTAGTTCCTTTCGGTCCGTGGTGGGATTTCATTCCTTTTAGTTCTTCGGTCCTGACCGACTCAAGCCTACTAAAGAATAAGCGTAGCTAGCCAGAGGCAAAACTGTTATGACAACTATTCATTTTCTGCCTACATACACACTGTTAATAATCAAGATAAATAATAAATAAATAATAAATAAATATTATAGGACATTATTACACAAATTGACTAAGTCCCACAGTAAGCTCAATAAGGCTTGTGTTGAGGGTACTTAGACAACGATATATATAATATATAAATATTTATAAATACTTAAATACACAGAAAACACCCATGACTCAGGAACAATTTATCCATGCTCATCACACGAATAAATGCCCTTACCAGGATTTGAACCCGGGACCATCAGCTTCGTAGGCAGGGTCACTACCCACTAGGCCAAACCGGTCGTCAATAGAGAAGATATTTTTTTACGTATGTGACACTGACGATATTAAAATTTATAAAAATACCTAGTCATAAAACTCTTTCTTGTTACCTCGTACTTACTCGTAGAAATTTTGATCAAATCGCGCTTATTACGGCATGTGCAAAAATCACGCGAGGTTCGATAGGGGGGGAGGGGGGTCAGGAAAAAATCACGACAGATCGCGTTGGGGGAGGGGGGGTATAAGGAGACCTCACGTATATTTTTCTATTGTGAACGAAACTAAGAAAAAATATCTATCTCATACGTTTTCTCGGTTTCATTAAACATAAATCTTCACTTGGCACTTCAAAATAGCGAGTCAAAACAAGATTTACTCTATACAATACAATTTATCTTAAAATTAGATCGAATGAAAACAAAAACGTGGGGTTATGTGGGGGAGGTGGGGTTAGCCAAGAACCTCACCAAATATCACCAAGGGGGAGGGGGGTCAAAAAGTAGCCGAAAGAACCTCGCATGATTTGTGCACAAGCCCTTAGTGTAATTATACTCTTTAAATATAGTAATAACCGGCCAAGAGCATGTCGGGCCACGCTCAGTGTAGGGTTCCGTAGTTACTCTTCCGCCACAATAAGCTAAACTGGAGCTTAAATTAAGTAGAGTAAATTGTTAACCAAGGGATGAAACGGCACCTTTCACCCGAGTTAAACAAATAGGCAAATTTGCATAATCAGTACCTAATTAAAGTAAAGTCTTTTTACTATCAAAGGAAAACTTTTTGCGATAACTCAAATACAGCTAAACTGATCATGTCTGCTATAGATTTCATTTAATGTCTTTCTTAAGCTCTACCTCCACGATTTTTTTCATATTTTTTGGACCTATGGTTCAAAAGTTAGAGGGGGGGGGACACATTTTTTTTTTCTTTCGGAGCGATTATCTCCGAATATATTCACTTTATCAAAAAATGTTTCTTGAAAACCCCTATTAGTTTTGAAAGACCTTTCCAATGATACCCCACACTCTAGGGTTGAAGCGAAAAAAAAATTTCACCCCCACTTTACGTGTAGGGGAGGTACCCTAAAAAAAATCAATTTTTAGATTTTATTGTACGACTTTGTCGGCTTTATTGATTTATATATCCATGCCAAATTTCAGCTTTCTAGCACTAACGACCACGGAGCAAAGCCTCGGACAGACAGACAGACAGACAGACAGACAGACAGAAAGACAGACGGACATGGCGAAACTATAAGGGTTCCGTTTTATGCCATTTGGCTACGGAACCCTAAAAAGTAAAAACACAACAAACAATTACGAGATAAAGAGTAAAGTGCCAAATTCATCCACACTTTGTCAGGCCTGATATCAGACCCGTTTACATATTTATTAAAATATACATTTTCTCAAAGGTTAGCTGGAAGAGATCCCTTTTAGAGATAAGTTTGCCTTTGTACATTACATTTTTTTAATTTTGTTTGTCTGTTTTATGTTAACCTGTTTATGTGCAATAAAGTGACATACATACATAATGATATATTACTGTTTATCTCGTTTTTTAGGGTTCCGTAGCCAAATGGCATAAAACGGAACCCTTATAGTTTCGCCATGTCCGTCTGTCTGTCTGTCTGTCTGTCTGTCTGTCCGAGGCTTTGCTCCGTGGTCGTTAGTGCTAGAACGCTGAAATTTGGCATGGATATACAAATCAATAAAGCCGACAAAGTCGTACAATAAAATCTAAAAATTTAATTTTTTTTAGGGTACCTCCCCTACACGTAAAGTGGGGGTGAATTTTTTTTTTCGCTTCAACCCTAGAGTGTGGGTTATCGTTGGAAAGGTCTTTCAAAACTAATAGGGGTTTTGAAGAAACATTTTTTGATAAAGTGAATATATTCGGAGATAATCGCTCCGAAAGAAAAAAAAAATGTGTCCCCCCCCTCTAACTTTTGAACCATAGGTCCAAAAAATATGAAAAAAATCGTGGAAGTAGAGCTTAAGAAAGACATTAAATGAAAACTATAGCGGACATGATCAGTTTAGCTGTTTTTGAGTTATCGCAAAAAGTTTTCCCTTCATAGTAAAAAGACTTACTTCAATTAGGTACTGATTATGCAAATTTGCCTATTTGTTTAACTCGGGTGAAAGGTACCGTTTCATCCCTTGGTTAACAATTTACTATACTTTAAGCTCCAGTTTAGCTTATTGTGACGGAAGAGTAACTACGGAACCCTACACTGAGCGTGGCCCGACATGCTCTTAGCCGGTTATTTTATATATTTAAAGAGAGAATATTGCGCTAATTAGCGCGATTTGATCAAAATTGCTACGAGTACAAGAGTTAAATAGAAAGAGTTTTAAGAACGATGTAAAAATATGTAAAAAAAAAAAAACAATAGGTACACTTGAAGGAAAAAAAAATAGATTCGGTGAAAATGAAAATGGGGTTGAAAAAGCTTACTAATTGGCTTGATTGTAGATTACGAGTATGACTGGGGAACACCGAAATCCAAGTCCTAACCAGCCGAAATCACTTATGTAGCTATGGATGAGTCCAAAACTTCTAAACCACGAGGATCAGAACTTGCATATTAACTACGTATTAATACCTAATAAAGTAGTAATAAACACGAGTTACACTCCGTAAATGAACATTAAACTATATATTTACGAAGTAGCTATCTCATACACGTCCATAAAATGGAAACTTTTGACATAAAAGTTCTATCCGACCTATATTCGCTAACCACATAACTTCAGCAACTTCCCATTTCAAGTAACCACAGCATTCAAAAATAACTCCTTTCGAAATCAAAATAAAGTTTCATTTTGTAACACTTGAGGGTGCGTAAAGCGATGTTTGTTAACAGTTAAAAATGCTGGCCACTTACAGCAATTAAAAACGAATGTTTTTAAATTTCGAACAAGGAACGCGTCCGAACGATCATCCCGCATGCACATGTGTAACCACGTATTTCATTTATGTCATACAAGCGATTCTGAATCTAGTTATGATGTCAGTAGAGTCTAATTTCGATTTGCCTTGGTAGGATGAATCTAAGGCTTGTAATAAAATAGAAGTGACACGTACGTTATTTGAATAATTGTTTTCTGACATGGTAGCCCAGACGTTTCAAAAGAAATTCTTATGAGAAACTGAGACAAGTATAGAGTGTTCAGTAGGTAGGTAATAGGTATAAACTTCTCATGTTAATGAAGTAAGAATAGGGATTTTTTTGCAAACTATTCAACAATAATAATGCATTACAGATTAACCCCCTTATTCATAAACGTCTACTAAAGTTAACAAGCCGCTAATAATCGTTTGTCCCTTTCCATCATACCAATACGTCGGAAAGGGACAAACGGTTATTAGCGGCTTGTTAACTTTAGTAGACGTTTATGAATAAGGGGGTAAGATGTTAGAGTCAGTCACAGTCAATTCATTGTGAGAGTTAGAATTAAAAGGGAACGCGATCGTCCATAGAAAAAGAGGAAACGTTTTTCCACTTTTATTTATATTTAATGAAAGCTACTGCAATTGGTTTAATTGGTTAATAATATTATTAACCAATTAAAACTATGTTTTTTTGCTCCACTCATGGGATATGGCCATTAATTTTCAAACTAACAAATATCAATGAAAAAATGAACTTAACTCTTTGGCCCTTGTTTATAGTAAAATGTTGTCAATGATTAAAACCTGATGGTAAATACTTGTTTTACAGGATTTTTCCAAACCATCCCATTACTGGTGCCTGTTCCATTATAGGGGTGTTTACTATTTAGGTTTTCATTTTTTTCACAATTTGCAATATTTAAGCTATCGACATCAAAATCAAAGTGATTTGTTAAGATTTAGTTAGTGGAAATCGTTTTCTCCCGAATTGAAATTTCATAGAAAAAGTACCGTTATTTCGTTAGGATCGCAAACCTATCCTTCCCTCATAGAATCTATTGTCAAGTGATTCAAAAGTAGATATATTTAGGTGCCTATATAGTAATACATATAGTTGGTCAAACCAATTTGTCAGTAAATAAGAACAAAAAAAACTATACTCATCCTTTTCTTTTGGATGCTAGTACTAGTGTAAGACAAATATAGTATGACTCCCTCTGTCTATGTTTGAAATGAGATAGCCCTTTGACAAACTATACATAATATGTATATTGTAGCCATACTGCGCACTTTGCACGTTTCAACCAATACACTGTTTGGGGATTCCTAGAATCATTTAGTAGCTATGTGTATTTAAAATATTAAATACCTACATTGTACTCAGGATAACCCAAACAACGGTGTAAATAAGTAATTACTTAATGGCAATAATTATTATCGACGACATTTTTTTATTATCGGTTGTTTACACTCATTTCTTCACGTTTGACAAACATGCTATAATAGACCGATTGACTCAGTTATCGAACTAGACCAGAGGGCCTACCGCGAACCACGTTCGACGTGTTACCTCCCTATTACGCTTACGTACGAATTTACAAGTGCGACAGAGAGGTGAAGTGAAAAAAATCATCCCCACTAAACGTGGAGAGGAGGTAAAACCCAATTTTTTATTTTTATTTTTTTTACCACTGTCTGATTGATTGATATATAAAATATTCAAATACAAATTTTAGCTTTTCTAATTAACACGGAGCAAAGCCTTGGACGGACGGGCAAACAGACGAACATGGTGAAACTATGAGGATAGCAAGTATTTAATTTAAAATATTATTGTGTGTTGTAGTGAAATACGTAAGGGTATGTAGGGGTCAGCAGCCATAACTATTGATTTCCGCCACAAGTAAATGTACCCGCATAATAAACGCAGTTTTTGGAATAGGGTCTTTTGTATGCTTTTGTATGTAGGTATGTGTTATTCTAGTTTGACTCGTTCTCGTTGTTAAAGTATTTCAAAATTAAAATGTTAAAAAAAAAAAAAATGGGTGCTGGAGAATACAAAACGCGCTTTTTAAGTTTAAATGAACTTTTATTCACTTTAAATTAAATATAAAATTACAAAGGTGATCGCGGGACGTGTCGTCGGTTCGGATCGAGAAAGAAGAGAGAGAGTTGCCACATGCAAATTATAGGGCAACTACAAAATATGTTGCTATATAGAAAAATAACTTAAGCTAAGCTTACACGCTATATGTTTTGTACTAAACAGGTGCGGAATTGTATATTATTGGAAGCTTTCTTAATAAGTAGTTACTCTGTCGACTCGATTGTGGAATTGGTACATCCAATTCGTGAAACGAATATGCGACTTTCCACGGAAAAAGGCACCTTATGGCCCACGGCGGCGGGCTGAAAATCGCCTTTTTGTGTCATTTTATTATTGAAAGAGGTTTATTTACAGATTTAGCTATAATTACATCCCAGAATGAATATGTGTGAATTTAGTCTGGATTTTTTTTTCGAAAAGTGTGCAAAGGATTTTCTCTGGAACTAAAAGGTAAACCCTAATATTCTCGCAAGTGATTATAATACCAATTGTAATTTTTTAAAATTTTTTGGTACACTTAGAATTTTTGTACCGGGTGCACTTTTTTTAAATATTTTTTATTTTATTTGTTTAAACCTTTAGTTTCAGAGAAAATCCCATGATTTATACGCTCCATACAAATAAATAAAAATTACAATATTTTTTCCCGACCCATTTTTCTTGTATTCTAGGATGTAAATAATTACCTATATCTAAATAAAGCTCTTTCATTAAAAAAAACTAACACTAAAAATTGAGTTTATATTTCTATGAAAGGCGATCTTCAGCCCATCGTGTGGCGGTCGGCGCTTATATCGCATAGCCCCGCATCAATATTGGGCCACTATTTAGAAGAAACAAGATCGAAGAGTTAAAAGCAAATAGCTCAAGACCCATATGATTCAACTGATTACTATACAAAATTCCTATAATTGTAGGCCGACGTAAGTTCAGGAAAACTTACCGATAATAACAGCAACGTCACTTGTTTGTAACGCCACAAGACCATGACTCGTATTAAGTACCTATAGGGAAAACTTAGGAACATCATTTAACAATATGTCTATTTAATCACCTGCAATAACTTAAAATAAAAATAAATAAATAAATAAAATAAAAAAGCCTTTAATTTCTCGAACACAAAAAAATAAAAATAATACACATCTGATAAATTAACAGTAAAAAGGGTGTACGAGAACCCCTCTATAGGGTATAGGCCTCCTCCAAGGTTTTCCAGAGCTCTCTGTCTAAGGCTATTGCTATCCAGTTTGGGCCAGCGACTGCCGCTAGGTCGTCTGACCAGTGCGTGCGCGGCTTGCCTCTGCCGCGCTTTCCCGTGGGTCCGGGCCACACCGTGGCTTCCTTTGTCCAACGACCATCCTGCATAACTTACGGGGTGAATATATAGGTCATACTGAGCAACTTTTACTATGGGACCAATTCCGAAAGCACGAAAAAAAATGGAGTGTTTTTTTTTTTCGTGATTTCTGGGTTGGTCCCATAGTAAAAGTTGCGTAGTAAGTTCAAGCAGTATTTATTAACAATCCAAAGGCAGACAATTACCTAAAGCTCCCAAGTCCTTTTGTTTTAAGCTTAGACTTCATTTGTACCTAGGCTTAGGGCCAGTTGCATCAACAACATTTAGCGGCCTGATCAACGTCAGACAGCAGTGAGGTATGAAACTTGCCATACAATAAAATTTTGCGAACGCTTTAACGGTGACAGACGGTTTGGTGCAACCGACCGTTAGATTTAGTTTGTATGTTAACTCGTGTTAGTTAACAAATGTTTTCACATTTTTTTTACAAATGTTCAACAATTTTTCTTTGTAACTTTTCGTTTCTCTATTACATTCTTACTGTCGTCTATTTTGTCACTGGTGGTTGATTATACCATGAGTCTGCGCGCGCACTGCTAGGTCCCGGCAGAATACCAGCGCTACCAGAAATGCTGCAGCACATGCTGAGTCGGCGCCTTTTCTCGAATACACAGTCGTGACAAAAAAAACCTAGTGCCTAGTTAGTAGTTAGTTTCTTTAGTATAGTAGACCTAAGTTTTAGTTTTATTTTTATTATAAGTTTGTTATTCTTTTTGTCACGAGAATGTTTTTGAAATAAAGTTTTTATCTATCTATCTAGTATGACCTATATATTCAGCCCCTATATTATTGCAGATAACTAATAAAACAACCTGTATTTAATTACCACGATAAGATGTCATTATTTTACTTTAAATCTGACATTTCAGCTGCGTTTCATGGTAAACGTTAGATTATGTCATTATTTTACTTTAAATCTGACATTTCAGCTGGGTTGCACCAGCTATGGTCACGGATTTTGTCTATATTTAACAACATTCTCTTCTTAAGAGTCTCACGAACTTAGCCGCCAAACAATCGAAGAACTTACGCTCTTCATTTTAAAATGAACAATTTAACTTTCAAGTAACACACAAAAAATAATACAGTGGAACCTCGATAAGACAAGATCCTCGTTAATACGAAATAAAATGCTATTCCCTTCGCTTCAAAGCCGAAAAAAAAAAACGTTTATTCACGTTTCATGCCTTATAAATATTTACAATATACTTCTGTCAAACCACAGAGTGGTTTGTTGGCAGAAGAAGTTCCTATAAAACCTCCATAACTTGAAATATTTAACCTCATTAAGACGAAGTAACCAACGATTCCCTTCATCCATCAAATGAACGTTTTTTTAAATGTGTTTAATTTTTTTGCGAAATTATAGTTCGGTATTCCTACATCCATCATAGGATACATAATTACATACAATACAAGAGACCAGTGAGATCGTATTCCACAGTAAAACTTACAGCTTGCTTAAAAATATTAGAGTTATAAGGACAAAGCCTCGGGGAGGTCTCTCGGAGACCCCGAGGTCCTACTCAACATTAAAGGTTTGATAGGATTCCTCGAGGAGCTGGGCTGGCAGGACTAGCCCACCCCCAACATATCACGCAAAATAGGCGCAAGTCGTCGAGTTGCGGAAAATCGCCCGAATACAATACAATACAAGGACAAAGCCTCCCCAAGTTCTATTGGGCGTGTGCAGACTTTGTACACTTCGCTTAGCCAATTATGAAGCTGTACTCTAATTGAGAATGTCTCATCGATCGTCACCATTTAAATCACATCTTGCAATTTATCGAATTATACCCCTAATTGTTCTGATTAAGATTTTCCGCCCACCGCCACTTCTGTCCATTCTTCGCTCTATGGCGGACGTGTCCAATTGATCAATTAAATGGGCCAGTATATTTTGAATCCTGTGAACGTTATAAGTTTACACAAGCGGGGGTCAATGTATATCAGTGTTAATTCAATGAGCTAAGCGTTTTTACGTACGTTACATTGCAATGCAGAAGTAAGAGATAAATTATACCAGTAGGAATAAAAGTCTACTGAAAACTGTTACTTCCAACAGGATAAAACTGCGTTGAATTTCGCCGCTAGGGGCGCTAGTGTAGAGGGAGATCTTTCGAAATGTCAAATGCATAGAATTGTTGGGTATTGCAAGCTTTTTTATCGCGCATTTTCACTCCTTATTCATAATTGTGGTAAATCTTTTTCCATCTTTGGTTAATCATAGTAAACGTTAGACATTAGTTCAATAAAGTTTAGTGGTTTTAAAAAGGTGCCAACTATAATATTATGCAAAATTAATCAGATTAAAAAAACGGAAAATATAGACGTTATACTGTGTGTGTTAGAATCATTGTGTATATAGTATTTAAAAATAAGCAAGGCAGAATTTTGAGATCTGGAGCTCCACCTACACTGGCGCCAACTGGTGAGCTTGAAAATGGTAGCCCCAGGAATAGTTCTTCACCTTAAAGCCCTTAAACCTAAAATAAAACACTTCAAAATCGGATCACAGGGCCTACCGCCAACATCGAAAAATCGATTATCGATAGAGAGGTAGTCACCGATTTTCGATTTTTCGATGTCGGCCGTAGCTACTTAATATAAATAGTATAGTTTTAGATAAAAGCCAATTAAAAAGTAATAATGTATCGGGATGACAGATACAACGAAAAGTGTGATCATATTCATATTTTTAAAGTTCTATTAGCGTTTCCTAAACGATTATCATTTCATTTCATTTATAGCAGAACCACGGTTACATTAAGGTGTTAACATGTACCGAGTGCATGCATGGTTACCCTGTCAGGGCATAGCAACATAATTGATATTCTAGAAACTAATTACCAAAATAAATATATAGTCAAACATAAAATAGCATTCAAGTAAAAACTAGGAAGTTGGCTAGACCCTGAGTGCCACACGCACTGCCAGGCTGCCACCAACTTTAAATCTCTCTTTTCCTCGCGTTGTCCCGGCATTTTGCCACGGCTCAAGCCTGTGGAGCCTGTGGTCCGCTTGACAACTAATCCCAAGATTTGGCGTAGGTTGGTTGGTAGGTTTTGGGGTAGGTAGGTTTTTTGGGTAGGTTTGGGGTAGGTAGGTTTTTACGAAAGCGACTGCCATCTGACCTTCCAACCCAGAGGGTAAACTAGGCCTTGTTGGGATTAGTCCGGTTTCCTGACGATGTTTTCCTTCACCGAAAAGCGTCTGGTAAATATCAAATGATATTTCGTACATTAAGTTTCGAAAAACTCATTGGTACGAGCCGGGGTTTGAACCGGGGACCTCCGGATTGCAAGTTGCACGCTCTTACCGCTAGGCCACCAATTTTAAATAAAAGCAGTGAAATGAACGATGCTTTAGCACCCCTTTGAATCCTACTTTTGATCAGAACAGCAACATTAAAATTCCTGGAATAATAAAAATAATCCCCCTTCTTTGGCGCTGGTCGACAATCCAGTCAACATTGATCTCCTATCTTACGAGTCAGACATATGTTTCAAGTGTCAAGTTATGGTGGTGGTCGGTAATACTTGATTACGATTGCAGACAAGTTTAATTGAGCTTTATGACGGCGTTATGTTCGCGTTTCGAGAGTATACTTGACGTGATGTATATTTTCATCACACTTGCTCGAAAAAAATCTTATTTCATACAGGTATACCGAAGGACAAAGGCATGTGTTGTTCCCGCGGGAGTTATGGATTGTGGAAAAAAGCTGTAGCTCCCGAGGAAGTTATAGCTTTTTTTATTGTGTATACAATTCATGCGAACCGGGTAATAATGAGTTTTACTTTTAGAATACTGAAAATTGTTTGTGTATTTAATTATTTATGTAAAAAAAGATTTAATTTGATTAATTTTATAGCCATTTAAAATATTTTTACAGAATTTTCAATCGTGGCTGAATGCCGGATAGGTTAGCCTTCGATGCCTAACCTGTCAAAGAATGACAATATGGCGGACAAATGTTTGAAATGCCACCGTATGGAGTGTGGAATTAAGAGGAGTGGCATCTCTTATGGTAGAACTGTTGCAAGTGTCCAGCTGTCAGCTATAAATAATAGTTTCAAATCTCTCCAGAGTAGCACTAGAGTAGCTAAGAACCTAGGCGTTATTGACGGAGTGAATTGCGCTGTATATGATTTCATTTTTTTCAAGTACTCCAGGTATTGTAGCGCCACCTATTTAAAGTTTAATGATGACACTTTTTGGTACATGGAGATTTCGTTCCTTATCTCCACCTTCCGTATGCCACCGTATTTATGAATTATTTCGTATAAAATCTTGTTTTTTCTTCACAAGTAGAATGAAAAACATCGTGTGTAACTCCGCAAGTAACAATATTGCCAATTAGCTTCCAAAATTTCACTTACCCCTCTCGTTGCACGATGTACTATAATCAGATCCAGGCCTTTTGACTTTTTTCGTGTCGACTGAGATAACCAGACGCTTTTTTCAAACAATAATACACTATTGAAATTTCCATTCTGATAGTAATAACTCTCGTTTCCATAAATATTGGAAAAGGAATCTTTATTTGCATAAAATGTCAATCAAAACCGACAAGCATCGTTAACTCACAAGCTAAAATAATGATACTTTTATACACACAGGTTTATTCCTCGTATTCGAAATGTATATGTTTACCACGTGTGAAAGCACCCACTTCTTACTCGAACTATAGACGCTCTCACTCCGTTCGAGTACCAAAATATCTAGTAAGAAATTGATGCCTTTCACCCATTGGTTAAAAATTTACTCCTTTTTCAGTGACATTCCACACACACACACACATACATGCACATACCTGATCTGTATTAGTTGGCTTTAATTAGTTACAATCTTTGTCATTTACCTTTTTTCCAGTCTACGGATTTCTATTGCTGATACCATTGTTACCAAATCAAGGAGGAATCGCTCACCTAGGAGGAATCGCTGACTCCCGAGTCACAGGCTTATACCTAGTTCGGGAGGCAGAGGCTCAACCCCACTACCTAAATGTGTTACAAACCTAATAGGTACACCTGTCTTACTCATAAATTTTACAATATGAATTGTAAAATAAGGTTTAAAGCAATAAAGATTAATTTATTTATTTCTGGCACTTTTTATACAGGTTAAGAAAGAAGAAACTTAGAAAAAGAACAGAAGAGAAGAGAATAACTAAATCTTGTTCCTAAGTACTAGTGCCGCAGGAGTTGTTTGGATATCTCCTGCTGCTTAAGTGCTTATCAATGAGTGTTTAGAACTCGACGAGGACGGAAGATCTGAAACACGCAAGAGGAAAGAGGCAGCAATATCAAGAACGAATAGAAGATGGAAGAAGATTGTGAAGACTTAAAGATATCAAGATTTACTTAACAGCTACTCGTACTTAAGAGGATACGGGAGCTTAGATTTAAATATTTTGGGTGAATATATCCGTCTCGCTAACGGAAGCGGCTCCTAAAACTAGTGCGATAAGGACACTAGGTTAGGCAGTGTCTTACCTGAGCGAATAACTTGCGAACGCGAAGCGGCGCGGCGCGGGTGAATTCAATCCTTTGATACCTATGGAAGTGTCCTACGTGGGCGATCTCCGAATGCCGTTGGGCCGCCGCGTCGCATTCGCGAGTCATCGCCCACGTAAGCCGCGCTGTTAGGCGAAAAATTCTGCGTAAAAATCTCAAAAAACTATGTTTCGTACTCAACTATTTCCTCCTCCAAAACTTAACCAAATGTAACGAAATTTTGAGATCTAAATGGTAACGATATTATGTATGTCGGACTGTTTTGCTTTTTAGGCAAATTGATGTCAGTTTTGAATACCATGCTTCTCTTTGCGGCCTAGTGAAGTAGGTAGTCCACTTTTGCGAATATTTGAAGTGCACTAGCGCCTTAAGATACAAAAATATCAAAAAAAGCAAAACAGACCGACACAGATACTAATAATAGTAATCTGTGTTCAAAAAATCAGCTCTAGCTTCATAAAGCGGCCAAGTGCGAGTCGGACTCGCCCATGAAGGGTTCCGTACCATTTATGACGTATTAAAAAAACTACTTACTAGATCTCGTTCAAACCAATTTTCGGTGGAAGTTTGCATGGATATCATATATTTTTTTTAGATTTACCACTCTGTTATTTTAGAAGTTACAGGGGGGGGGGGACACATTTGTTCTCTTTGGAAGTGTCTCTCGCGCATACTATTCAGTTTAGAAAAAAATGATATAAGGAACCTAAATATTATTTTTGAAGACCTATCCATAGATACCCCACACGTATGGGTTTGATGAAAAAAGATTTTTTGAGTTTCAGTTCTAAGTATGGGGAACCCCCAAAATTTATTGTTTTTTTTTTCTATTTTTGTGTAAAAATCTTAATGCGGTTCATAGAATACATCTACTTACCAAGTTTGAACAGTATAGCTCTTATAGTTCCGGAAAAAAGTGGCTGTGACATAAACGGACAGACAGACGGACATGACGAATCTATAAGGGTTCCGTTTTTTGCCATTTGGCTACGGAACCCTAAAAACCACGGACGGGACAGTCGAGTACGTTTGTATGGAGAAATGACCACTCCTGTTGCCTAAGATGTAAAATATGAATGTTGTTTGCTTATTAACCAACTGCGTCAGAAAGAGGGTAATTTTTTCGAACGTATGTATGTCCATTTCTTTGGCACGCCCTACAGTTTAAACGGCTGGTCGGTTTTTGACATATGAGGTGTCTGTATAAATTTTGAAAATAGCGCCTGCAAATGAAAAAAAAAAACCGGCTAAGTGCGAGTCGAACTCGCGCACCGAGGGTTCCGTACAAACATGTAGGTATATAAGTAAAAGTTCACAGTTCATTTGCAAAAATTTTCTTCGCTAAACTTCGGAGATAAGAGGGGGGGAATGATTTTTTTTACACTTGCCTGTTTAATCATTTTTTTCCACTACTAAAGAATAGTAAAAATGTTTTGGAATGATCAATTTGAGCTCTTTTATATATGTACTAAGTAGGTAAATATACAATTAAAGAGATGGGTCACTGTATGACAACTAGAAGTTGTGTAAGGATAAATCTCTCACATCAAATTTTCCTCAAAATGTTCCTCATATTTTGCTAGATCATTTTCAGAACATGCAGATTTTCCTAATAAGTTTGTCTGACCAATAAAAGTAGCACTAAGAAATATATATATTAGATTTTTTTTACAGTTTTAACTCAATTACATAGAATAAAGAATAAATTTTGTCCTAAACTTTTAGTGCTCATTCATTAATTTTACTTCCACATTATTGGTCGTTAACACATAAACCGCTAAGCTATGGTCGTAGCGCTACGTTGTAGCCGATAACATGGGTTTCTTAGTATGTAGAGGAAATGCTTCGTAGAGGCAAAACGACAACGTGGCACGATTAGCGCTGAATGGGTTAAACCAGCGGCCCTACCGCGAAACAAAATTTATTTCGTATCTGCCACTCTATCGCTCGTATACCTATTCAAAAGCCTAGACTCAGTTTTAGGTAAATAAAATATATCTCAGAATATTCACAGTTTTACCTAGTTTACACAGGATAAAGGAGGAGTTTTCTGTCCTAAATTGACCACGATTTACCTATCTATTGAATTTATCAATTTCGTTCGTTTTACTTTACTATTCAAAATTATGATTTCATACAAATTTAGACAAAACAAATTACCCTTTTGTGCACAAATCAAAAATGCATAAACTGCACTCTCACGTGTTGTCAGACTCAATAATCTATAACAACATAATACACCAATATATCTCAATGACAAAATTGCTCTAAATCTATTCACTTCCCGTTTTGCTAGTTTTAGATACCATTTTAGACGGACTCGCCCGCCCCGCGCGTTAAACGGCCTCGGAGGTCACGCACAAGCCCGTATGCCACTTAACTCAATAAGTCCATAAGTCCCCTTGGCATTATATTTAATAGACTATGAAAGGGAGCTCAGCAAATGGTCCTTCCTGTGGTGAACGGAAAACGGCCATTGGTTCAATTGGCTGGGCTGTTCGCCAATCAGCGATGTTTCACGTTCGTAATTCGAAGATGTTGCTGGGTGACATAATTTTTTTGATGGAGTCAGGTGGACGTTTCTTGAAAGTTGTGTGTAGGTACTTAGGATGCCTTGAATATTGGGTGAAGATTTAGAGTAGGTATAGCTATGTGGCTATAGCTTTCGCATGGAAACCGCCGGACGGAAGCCGTGGCTCCGGGCGTCCTGTACACTCTTGGCAACGGGCCGTCCTAAGAGAGTTACGAGCTGAAGATAGGAAGGCGTGGCGCGAGCTTGTGAAGGCCCTTTGCACCTCTGGGGTGTAGCTATGGTAGCCTATGGCATATTGTTATTATTCTTTTCCTACTCCTCTACTGTTATCTGTCATTTATGCATTCATTAACACGAATATAAGAACATACATAAAAGGTTTCAAGAAAAGTCTATATTGTCTATTCCTCATAAAAGCTCTTGTGCTTTTAATCGCTATAACGTTACTGCGATTAATGGCTACCAACCTATAACAAAACCAAAACGAATACAGTTTTAAACTAAGTGCATTGCTGCCAACTTACAAAATATTCATTTGATTGCATAGTAAAAATAATTACTTCATAAGTCAGAAACACGCATGTGACACCCGTAATTAAGCAACACCCATAGACTACGAAGACCGCTTAGCGTTGCTTGTTAGTCTCCGTAGGCTACGGTGGCCAACATCGAGAAAAAACTGTCCAAACATTTAATTTAGCAAGTAGCAAGTACCAGGGCCTCATGAGTTACGAGGTGTCGCTGACCGACCGGGCGCGTAACAAGGTGTGCTCGCGCGTCTTGGCTATATACTTTTGCTTTGTTTACCTAAATTAAGATTTATTTTTGTTGACTCGTAGGAAAAGTATTGTATGCAAAGTTGTATAAGTAGGTCAAAAAATGCTCGTGGCGTATTCACGTACTCACGCCACTCGCCTTTTTTGACCCTTCTTGTACAACTGTTGCATAAAATACTATTTAGTGCTTTCTTTATCTATGGCATGTAGCCTGAAATAAATAATATGAATTGAATTGAATTAGCGGAACAGCGATATAACGCCAGTTTTTCGCGATGTCAGAAAAAGTGACGTAGCATATCATTATAATGTCGCGACAGAGGCTGTCAATACCTAAAGCGCGCACACTGTCTATTTGTATCGGAGTAAATGAGATAGCACTGTCGCATGTTACTGGGCCTGGGCAAGGGAATAATAAGAAAATTATTTAAATAAAAAAAAGTGGATTATTAGTGTACTATTTTAGTCGTTAACGGTTTAGATATAAATGTTTTGAAATTGTGATTTTAATTGCAGACCCATAAGTCAAAACAATAAAGACATAGAACCGTTTAATTGTGATTTTAAGACCAACCTTTGCAATTATTTTCTATCGAGCCGATTTCGTTCAATCATGTATCGAGTACGACCACGGTCTTTGAAATATGTATAATTAATATTAACATATATTTTTCTTACTTTACTAAAACAAATAGTCTTTCTTACAAAAACTGTTTAAGTAACATCAATTTCAAGGACATTGGGTGTTGACAGCCCCTTAAAAAGACAAACACATTTTATCTAATTAATTTTTCATTCGAAAGCGGCACATTTCCAGAACTACTCAAAATGTCTATAGTAAAGCCACTGTTTAAAAAAAATGATAAGAAGGATATGGGAAACTATCAGCCTATTACTCTGATTCCATATCATTTAAATGAAGAGCTACTTGACAAGTTGGACCGTCTTCTTAATAATTGTATCCGCTTTATCTTGTCTCCGGAAATATGATCATGTGTCCTCGTTTCGTTCCCAGTTGGGCTGGCTCCCTATTCGTCAACGGCGTAATATTCGTATGCTCTGCACTCTCTATTCCATTCTCAATGATCCACACTCCCCTGAATACCTTAAGTACTTCTTTCACTTTTATGGTGCTTCTCGTGACCGTCAATTTCGCTCTACTGGCAATCTCTCTCTTTCTATCCCCACTCATAGAACAAGCTTCATGTCTAACTCTTACGCCATTCAGGCAGCACGTCTCTGGAACGGTCTTCCCCCTAACATTAGCTCCCAACAAGTTTGCTTTCAAAAAATCTGTGCGTGATTTATTTGCTGGCAGTTTAAAAATCAATTAAGTATCAGTCTCACGAATCGGTCATGTATATTATATATATATATATATATATATATATATATATATATATATATATAAGAAACCGGCTATAGATCGGAGCTAAAATGTAACGACTTTGGTGTACCGCAAGGTAGTGTACTTGGGCCTTTATTATTTATTGCTTATATAAATGAATTACCCGATATAATTCAATATAAATCTGTTATGTTTGCTGATGACATATCCTTTATTGTTACATTAAGAAAGAATGAAAATATTGAGGAACATGAACGTAAAGTTAATGAGACTTTAAGAAATGTTATAAAATGGTTAGAAAGACATAATTTACGAATTAATATGAGTAAAACTAATTACATACAATTTAACTCCAAACTTGGCGAAAATTTTAAGATTAATGTAAACTACGGAGATGAGTCAATTCAAGAAGTGCAAAATGTAAGTTTTTTAGGGGTAGTTTTAGATAAACACTTGGATTGGCAAGCACAAATAGAAAAGATCCGTTGTAAACTAAATAGATTTGTTTATGTACTACGCAAGTTAAGACGCTCATCAGGTTTACATACGGCGTTAACCGCGTATCATGGGTATATTAGTTCAGTGTTAAGATATGGGCTTATTTTGTGGGGAAACTGTACGAATTTTAACATTGCATTCGTAGCACAGAAAAAATGTATACGTGCTATTTGTAATCTAGCCCCATACAAGACATGCAAACCATCTTTCAAAAGACTTAGGATCTTACCGCTGCCATGTTTATACATCTTAGAAATCTGCATGTTTGTAAAGAGGCATATGTATTTATTTACAACAGCTGAAAGCGCCTCTACCAGAAATCAACGGGATCCTGGAAGGTTGGTTCATAATTGTGTTCCCAGGACAGCATTATATTCGAATCATTGTTTCGTTATGTGCATGAAACTTTTTAACAAGTTACCAAAATCTATAAGAGAACTGCCTGTACATAGATTTAGAAACAAATTAATGAAGCTATTATCTGTTAAAAGCTATTATAGTGTAAATGATTTCCTCTCTGAAGATATACAGCCAGAGTTGTAGTAGTTTTAAGATTTTTGCATGCTAGTACAACCTGTTTAGTACAAATAGCAGAATAAGCAACCAATTGTCACTTACCACCTAAGACACTTTTGTACCTACTTATTCTTTGCAAATAAAAATAAATACAATACAATACAATACAATCTATGAGGGCTCATTTCTAATGCGCGCTATCAGGAAGTGACGTATGGTGTATCATGTCACGTCAAGCTGGATTAGTGTGACAACCTTTTGTCTTCAAGCATTAGTCTTAAAAAACGCTCGTAGACGGTGTTATTATATGCGAGAATACTGAGATGTAATGAGCTATATTATGCCAACGGGCGTAATAGATTTTTTTAAATGTTCATTACGCCCATAGGCATATTGGGTAAAATGGTTTTTTTTTTTTCAAGTAGGTATAAATGAATTTAACTTTTAAAATACCGACTTTTTTGTGTATGCTTATTAATATTGAATATGCCATAATATCATTTACAGTACATATGGTGCTACTTTACCGCACTAGTGCGAAAATTAGCATATTACGTTACTGTGTCGAACATTTAAAGGGCCATATGTACTGTAAAACGTTCTACGATACATGTGCTAATAGGTTATTCGCACCTCGTGTCGGTTCAAAACACTCCATTCGGTCGTGTTTTAATTCATCGCCACTCTTTTCGAATTTTCTATTTTTCCCACTTGTATCGTAATGTACTATTGAGGTTAGACAGTTGATATTGGCGTGGACTTTTGAGGTTCTTGAGGACTGCACGGTGCTTAGTAGCCGCACCACACTTGACGTTTACGTTAGAGACTCCGTTAATTCGATCGCAGTTCATCTCGCTCGCACTGATGTAATGGTGCAATAGAGGGAATGCGATCGAGTAGATTTTAATTTCAATTTACCTGGCATCGTAATTTGGATGACGCTATACAGCGCCCTCTATGTCTGCAGTTGATTTTGTGTTGTAATATGTGGTCTGGTTGTACGCCCTCTATGATAAGATGCTTATAGTAAGATTTTTTTAAAGCTGTATGTACTTTTTTTAATTAGGTAAGTAGAATTGGATTGAATTTTAGTGATAAAACATATATATCATTGAATATTGTATTGTAATATTATAAAACCTTTATACATTATAAACTATTTTATGTACAATATGCTCATACAACGAAAACGGAATACTTGCTGTAACTTCTTCATACACAGTTTGTATTGCAATCTTAGAAGGCCTCCACTCTGGTGACGAGTTCGCCGATATTCTCTATCTCGCTCTTGATGACGTCACCGGGCTTGAGGTATTCAGGGGGGGAGCGGTACATGCCTACTCCACCTGGGGTCCCGGTTAGGATAATATCCCCTGGCAATAGGGTCATCACTCTGCAAAAACAAAGTTAATTCAAATACATGTAGGAGTGCCAAAAAATCATCGATTTGTAACGAAAAACTTGAGGCCAAATAATATAATGGCATAAAAAATCTCGCCTGGCCTAATTTCTTACAACAAAAAGACATTAAAGTAAGGCTAGCGTAACGAGATAAAGTACAGAAGTGACGAAAGATCTCGCTTGCCCACATGTTTTTCACAAGGATTCTTTCTGTAAAGGTATTCTTATTTTTTTACAGCAGAACGACGTTAAAGTAAGGCCAGCTTAACGAGATAAAGTAAAGTAGTGACTAAAGACCTCGCTTGAGTCGCTTGTCCAAATGTTCTTTTAAAGAAGGTGTATTCTTTCTATAAAGGTATTCATATTTTTTTAGCAGAACGACGTTAAAGTAAGGCCAGCTTAACGAGCTAAAGTAAAGTAGTGACTAAAGACCTCGCTTGAGTCGCTTGTCCAAATGTTTTTTTAATGAAGGTGTATTCTTTCCATAAAGGTATTCTTATTTTTTTACAGCAGAACGACGTTAAAGTAAGGCCAGCTTAACGAGATAAAGTAAAGTATTGACTAAAGACCTCGCTTGAGTCGCTTGTCCAAATGTTTTTTTAAAGAAGGTGTATTCTTTCCATAAAGGTATTCTTATTTTTTTACAGAAGTAATATATTAAAATAAGGTAAATGTAACGAGATAAGGTATCGACGAAAGACCTCGATTGACCAAGTGTATTCTCTAGTGTGTATTTAAACTTTTGGGAAACAAACAAACAAAATCAGTCACACATTTATACACATAGTAAATCAGATTACACTGCCGCGCTGCACTGAAGCGCTGGTGGCCTAGCGGTAAGAGCGTGCGACTTGCAATCCGGAGGTCGCGGGTTCAAACCCCGGCTCGTACCAATGAGTTTTTCGGAACTTATGTACGAAATATCATTTGATATTTACCAGTCGCTTTTCGGTGAAGGAAAACATCGTGAGGAAACCGGACTAATCCCAACAAGGCCTAGTTTATCCTCTGGGTTGGAAGGTCTGATGGCAGTCGCTTTCGTAAAAACTAGTGCCTACGCCAAATCTTGGGACAAGTTGTCAAGTGGACCCCAGGCTCCCATGAGCCGTGGCAAATGCCGGGACAACGCGAGGAAGAAGAGTAAATCAGATTACACATTCGCAAACCACAGTTTCCACTAATGAATAATAACAATTATGTTGCTCAGAAACTAACACTGAAATAATTGAAGTAAAATTTGAAAAACTCAATAAGTCGAATTGTTGAAAACAATATTTAAACACTGGAAACTATAAATATAAATATTATAGGACATTTCTTACACCCCACATCGCCTTAGCCCCACAGTAAGCTCAATATGGCTTGTGTTGTGGGCAGACGACGATATACAGGCTGACCTTAGCCATTGGACAAACCCTGAAATCCAACGTAGGGTTACTAATATTTTTTTAATTAGAACAAAAGATAAATAAAAAACGAACAAAAGTTCTTTGCAATAATCGTCAACAAAAAGAAACACACTGTGTTAATCTTTGGCAGTGTTTTTGACAATTTGTTCGAAATATTTGATAATGATGAGTTTTTCAAAAGTCAGAAGCTTATTAGTGTCATAAATAAAAAAGATAATCAAAAAGGTTGAAGAAGGTTCCATACTATTCTTTGAGGATATTACCTTAGGAGCTACTAACACATACAGGCTGCTCCAAAGTAAAAAATGGTAATTTGTTAATTTCTTCGAAACCGCTACACCGGTTGTTATGATACTTTGTACACTGGTTCTAAATACCCTAATGCATATGTACATTTCGGCTTTGTCCAATGGCTAGGGACACACTGTATAATATTATATATTGTTATATACAAATACTTATACGTTTGATGACGATTTTGACGACCGGTTTGGCCTAGTGGGTAGTGACCCTGCCTACGAAGCTGATGGTCCCGGGTTCAAATCCTGGTAAGGGCATTTATTCGTGTGATGAGCATGGATATTTGTTCCTGAGTCATGGGTGTTTTCTATGTATTTAAGTATTTATAAATATTTATATATTATATATATCGTTGTCTAAGTACCCTCAACACAAGCCTTATTGAGCTTACTGTGGGACTTAGTCAATTTGTGTAATAATGTCCTATAATATTTATTTATTTATACGTGTCTCTACCCTCTGGACATAGATGAATAGGACGTGTAGATTAGGGTATTTCTAACCTATGTACAAAGTCTCATTCCAAACGCCACAGAATTAACGGAGAAATGAATGAATATTTCGGAACAGCCTGTATGTAGATACACGGTAATGAAAGAGTATGTCATGTCACTAGTATTACTTTAATTTTATTGTCATTGTACTAATTGTGAACGCCTAATACTGCTCGCTAGTCTTAAAAGTATTATTATATAAGTGTATCTCATGTAAGTGAATTTTGTAAATTCTTTATGAGATAATAAATGTCTTAAACCATAATACAGTATGCTTCTATTTAGTGATGACTTCTTCTTCTTCCTCGCGTTGTCCCGGCATTTTGCCACGGCTCATGGGAGCCTGGGGTCCGCTTGACAACTAATCCCAAGATGTGGCGTAGGCACTAGTTTTTACGAAAGCGACTGCCATCTGACCTTCCAACCCAGAGGATAAACTAGGCCTTGTTGGGATTAGTCCGGTTTCCTCACGATGTTTTCCTTCACCGAAAAGCGACTGGTAAATATCAAATGATATTTCGTACATAAATTCCGAAAAACTCATTGGTACGAGCTGGGGTTTGAACCCGCGACCTCCGGATTGCAAGTCGCACGCTCTTACCGCTAGGCCACCAGCGCTTCAATTTAGTGATGACTTATTTGAATTAATTTAACTTTTAATTATTATTATTTTATGTGTATCAATAATCATCTCTAGTTAGTGTTGTTAAGACTAGTCTTGAAGACTTTGAAACCTTAAAGTCTCGCAAACCATAAAAACGGGACCTCTAATTATAACATACTTTTATACCAAACTTTAGTAGGACTGTTTACGAGATTTCGACCGTTGTCTTATTTCTTTTGTAATATGAAATAGGTATTGTATAGGTAGTTAATTGTTTACGAGGCCGTGCCGTACAGTTGCAATCGTGGCCCACAAATGGTCTCGTCGGAAGATCAGCGCTGACCTGCAGGTCAGCATTATGCTGAGGCGAGCCCATTTCGTGGTAAACTATTTCAATATGTTTAAATCTTTTTTTATATATAATATATATACTTCTGTATGTAAATTAGGCTTTACCACGAATAAATGATTTATGATTATGATACAAATATACAACCAAAACATGTTAATTTCCAAAAAAATAATAAACAAAATCCTACTTTGTAACCCATTTTAGGTTACGTACAGCGTGTGCACTGTGGCTCTGGATATGTGGTAGTAATAAGTGAGTTTTGGTTATCAAACTTTGGTTCAAAAAGAAGTGTAATGTTGAGAAGTTCATAGATTTTGATCATTTCATGAAATTGCGTTTTAGAATTGCCTATGCTGATTATGTGGTTATGTTATGTTTGAGTTTTTCATATGCTGCAACAAAGTGTTGGAACAATTAACCACCACCAATCAGAAACTACAAATCGATTATTTCTTTTGATTATAACCTAAAAAAGTATTTACTTGTAACCCAACAACAAGTAATATTTGTCAATGTATTTTCTCTCTCTCTGTGTGTGTGTGTGTCTCTTTTGAAAAAACTCTTTTTTTCACATTTCTACTCCGTTTCTGTTCCGTGATGTTTTAATTTCAGGAACCCTGAAAACCAGTGCCGTGCAGTAGGCAGGGCTTATGCTGAGCGGTATCCTATTTAGTGTACTTGTGATTAATTACTTTGTTGTTTTTATGTATAATATTTTTTACGCCAAATAAACATTTTTCTATTTCTATTGAAAGATCTGGCCACGGCTTAGACAAATAAGGTAGAGTCAGGCTAAGCTAACTCTGCACCATGTTTGATAACACAGAGTCTGGAAGTGTTATTTAAAACGTTATAATTTCACAGAAGCTGAGCCTGACTTTAACTATAAATAAGACGGGCAACTTACGAGGTCAGTCTTTCAATGACGTCCTGGATTTTATGGACCAGCTGATCAGTATTGCTGGTCTGTTTCACCACATCGTTCACAGAGCACTGGATCTTGAGCTTCTGAGGGTCGCCAATCTCGTCGCTGGTGGTGATACACGGGCCGATGGGGCAAAACGTGTCCATTGCCTGAAAAAAAAATGTTTTCTTAAAAATTACTTATTAATCGTCTTATAACAAAACCAAGTCCCAAACGCAAAGAGGATGATTCCATTCGTGGCATATTCGGCCACACTATCGGATGAAGCGCCGAATATTCGGTATATGTGTACATTTTGAATCACATTCATTATGAAAACTGGTCGCATTAAAAGCACAATGTTCGCTAAAATTTAAGTTTTGTTGCTCATATAGTTAGGAGTCGAGCAAATCTAGCCCATGATACACAATAAAATCATTTGAAAGCAACAGTTCTCAAAAATACTCTTAATTTATGACAACATTTTTAATTTATGACTTTGAAGAACTTCTCTAGAATACATTTTAATTATTATTTAAATATAATGGTGTGCGTGACACTTTATTTGTGCTATTTATCTTCATAAATTGATGTAATAGAGTTATTCGGTATTCGGCCGAATACCGAATAGCTGCCGAATATTCGTGGCATCTCTAATTTTAATCTTCACGATTTCCACACATTATTATTTATTTTGACGGGACTTAATCGCGTATACTTAATGTTTCAAATAACCTCCGAATAACAAGACCTATAGTGTGGGTAAGTTCGGAAAAACTGGCACAGTTCAAAGATGTTGATGTCAATTTAAGCCAATCTTTCTCCGAGACTGTTATGTTCTGAAAAACATCCAGGAATTCAAGCTTAACAGTGATATACATAATTCTTACGAATATTATGTTGTTTCGTTTATGTGATGCTATACCGTCTTTAATGTAACATACAAGCACAAAGGTTGTATAATAGTCTTTGCTTTTACGGTGGCGTTGTTTTAATGGTGAAGACTCTATCGGGTAAGACCGTCTACAACATTGACATATGTCTAAGAACGGGCCTTACGGGAAATACGAATGGGGCCAGTACATCGGTGTCACGCACACGAATTTGAGCCAATCGCGCAGTCTAACGTCACAACGCGATTTGTTGATGAGTTCGCATCACGTGCGCGATTGGTCGCAACTAGTTGAGTTAGACTGCACGATTGGCTCGAATTCGTGAGTGACACAACTGAACTAGCATCATTCTTAGTGCCCGTAAGGCCCTTCCTTAGATATATGTCAATGGTCTACAAGCTCTTTCATCACTTCTAACTCTTAGGTTTGTAAACATACTCCACTTGGTCGGTAGACCAGAAGTAGCAATGTTCCTTTCAGACTGTGTCTGAGCGACGTATGTATATTTCATATTCATTTATTCATAAAATTAAAATTTTACATGTCATTGGTGTAATATTAATAAGTATGTCAGTTAAATCACAATTCATTCAAATAATGATCACCAAAAAAAGTGTAAAATAAAAACGATAAATAACACGTAATAAATAATCAATACAATTTACATAGGTAGTCAAAATTAAAACATTACATTGAAACTAAATTGAATTATTATTATATTCCGACATGTCGTAAAATGCATTTGTGGTCAGCCATTTTTTTACCTTCGCAAAGAATGTCTGATCATTATCAATATTACATATACAAATGTTTACGAGATTTCTCGCCCTAAATCGGTCTTCCCAACCAAACATTTTAGATGCCGGTCTTCTCCACATTGATCTTACCTCATGTTATCTAATAACAAAGAGAATATGAAATAGAGGTGGATTGTCAAAGAAAATTTTATAGCCACAATAAATCTACTGCCATCTTTCGACACATGTCTAATACTTTTAGAACACCATTTGACTTTGATCCTTATTCTTTCACTGATATGTGTTAAATTTGTTAAATATCAAAAAGTGGCGCCATCTTACCGACCATCGATCGGCTAAAGGTTACGGCGCCATCATTCGAAACGATGCCGCGATACCTTTGGCCTTTGATCTATTAGATGGTGCCACCTTTTGATATTTAACAAATTTAAAACATATCAGTGAAAGAATAAGGATCAAAGTCAAATGACGTTCTAAAAATTTAATCATGTGTCGAAAGATGGCAGTAAATTTACTGTGGTTACAAAGTTTTCTTTACCTCTGTTTCAAATTCTCTTTGTCTATAATAAAACAACAAATACTGAAACCTAATTTTAATACCTAAGTCAAGCGAAAGTTAACTGTAGTATGTACCAAATTTGACGACCGGTTTGGCCTAGTGGGTAGTGACCCTGCCTACGAAGCTGATGGTCCCGGGTTCAAATCCTGGTAAGGGCATGTATTTGTGTGATAAGCATGGATATTTGTTCCTGAGTCATGGGTGTTTTCTTTGTATTTAAGTATTTATAAATATTTATATATTATATATATCGTTGTCTAAGTACCCTCAATACAAGCCTTATTGAGCTTACTGTGGGACTTCGTCAATTTGTGTAATAATGTCCTAAATTAAAAGTGACAGGTTAGGTAAAATAATTATTACAAAACCAACATCTACGGGTAAAACGTATGACGACCGTTCTGGCCTAGTGGGTAGAGCGGCTTCATAGCGATCCTGCCAATGAAGCGGATGGTTCTGGGTTCAAATCCTGGCAAGGGCATTTATTTGTGTGATGAGCACGGATATTTGTTTCTGAGTCTTGGGTGTTTTTTATGTATTTAAGTATTATATATATATCGTTGTCTGAGTACCCACAACATAAGGTCTCTTGAGCTTACTGTGGGGCTTAGTCAATTCGTGTGATAATATCCTATAATATTTATTTATTATTAAACATAAAAAAACTTATTGTAGACAAAATAAAAGTGATGCAATATAAAGGCAATATTGAGTCGCTTAACTTCAAACTCTGATAAATCCATCTGTCAGATTTTGCGATTTTGGTATTTAGTTTTCTTTCAATTGAAAGGTAAGATAGATATTTCCTAAGAGGGCCGAATGGATTTATCTGAGTTTGAAGCGACACATTTATAGTAGGTATAGTCGTTCAATTTGAAGCTGGCCCGAAGCGGCCTATCTTTTGTCTATTGTTAACTAAAACCGCGCATGCCACTACCTGCAAAAATAGGGTCGTGTAATACTAATTGGCACCAGAGCGCGGGCTAGTCCAACGCGCAAAAAAACAGTGTAGGTGTGCTCTCCGATAACGCGCCTTTGTTACGCATATCGAGGACACATTTTAGACTGGTTCGGTAGCGTTCGACTCGCCGGCACTCAGTAACCGTATAGGGACCACACAAGAAATCGCAAATTATTTTTCCATTTGTTCATTTTGAATCTTATTTCATACATTACCATAGGAGTTGTAATTAAATAACCGGTTAAAGTGACCGGGCCCTTTTTTTTGCAGGTAGTGGCACGCGCCGTTTTAATTAACAATAGACAAAGGATAAGCCGTTGGGGCCAGCTACAAATCTAACGACTATAGTTGGTCTTTAAGCTGTCTATAAATGCTGTGAAGTCAAGAATATTCAGTTTTCAAACAAGGGACTTTTTCCGTCACTTCATTAATTCCATCGACTAGGTTATATTCATCTTCTTCCTGGCACTTCTTAGATTCGATTGGAGCCGTATAACCTTGATAAAGTAGCGATTGAATGACCTGTGCGTTCAAACTCAGAGTGGGTTGATAATGCTTCGAGCAGGTGTTGATGTGTTGGATTATACCGTCTTTCACCACCATCTCTCCCGCACCGGAGACCGGGTGGCCGGCTAAAAGGCTTGACGTATGCAGCAAGTGATTTACATGAGTTTTTGAAAGGAGCAATCTTCCTTCAGGTGCCATTACAAAAATTGCCGCTGGTCCCGTTCTACCGAGGTCCGCATCCGCGGTGTCCACCAGGAATCCACAAGAGTCGTATAGCTTTCCGTTTTTGACGCGTACTTCGAACATAGACCTGTTGCTTGCTTCGTAATAAGTTACAAAGGGAGGGCACTTTGAGTTTTGCCACGAGCATGATTTTTCCTCGTTCCGGAAGCGAGGTTTGATTTGATGCATAGCATATGTAAAGGCAACGGCTTGTGCTCCTTCTTGTCTTATATAGTCGACGCATTCTGGAACGGGTCCCCACTTGCAGCTTATAATCGGTTGAGTATTAGTTACATTATATATATGATGCGCTATATATAAGTTTCCATTGAAACTAGTCATAGTCCGCGGGTTACGCTGAGGTAAGATCGCTGGTTCACAGAAATTGGACTGTTCATCAAAGTTATCACCACACTTCCAAAGTTTGTTGTTTGATGTAAGAGCAATCAAGGTATTGTTTACAATCGATAGTTCCATTATTTCCGATATATCAACCAAAGCTGTGCTTTTAGTTGTGTTCGAATAGAGAAATATATTTGGACCAGACGCAAAATAAACGTTTTCATTGAATTCAATTACTGAGTATATAGGTCGGTCTTTGTAGAGTGTAAAGAGTTCCAAACAACTGTTGGGTTGTAGTGGGCAACGAAGTACGTTTCCATTCTGTAGTCCTACAAGAATGTGTCCTGTTCCAATAGCCATAGCGCATATAACTGAATCAAACTTGTTAAAATCTATACAAGAATTCGCCTTATGAAGTTCACACCGCATCATCTTCTGCGTAGACTCTAACGATACGTATACAAACTCCCCATATACATGAATAAATTTAACACGATCATCGAATTTGTAGTACGTCTCACAGTCGTCCGGTGCGTCGAATGGACACGCGAGGATCTCTCCGTTTCTTTTTCCGATAAGAACTAGTGCTGGAGTAATTTGCACCAAGTCCGTCCCAGGATCTGCTCCATTGATGCGTGGTTCGTAGGGACTTGCAGTAGATTGGCCAGTGACCGTAGCGGCGAGCGCTACACAAGCGAGGAAAGTTGGCAGCTCCATTAGGCTCAGCGTTATCGAGTCCAACTCACAAACTGATGGTATCTGGTCCCTTTTCGGCTTAAATAGAGGTCAGAGGCCACTGATACGTACCTAAAATTATTGCTCGCGAAGATCACAGGTTTGTTACCCATTGTAGCTACAAATTGACCGAGCGGAAGAGGTCATTGTGGCTATATACATATGTAGTTAGCTAAATAATAATTTTGTACTAACACTGGGACTTGTACCTAAAATGAATAGTAAGTAGTAGTTAAGAGAGGTATGGGCATTGTGAATGTCATCTCGCTTTGTGTGGTAGGGCACAGCCAGTGGATGTCATTCCAGATCTAGAGCAGAGCCCAACTGGAGAAGTACCTCCACCTTACAGAAAACAGCAGCCAAATAACACTAGACCCTACTCATAGTGTTGTGTTCCTGCCGGTGAGTAAGGTTGCCAGAGCTCAATGAGGGGGGGGCGGGTTTAGGGTCGGCAACGCGCATGTAACTCTTCTGGATTTGTAGGCGTACATAGGCTACGGAGGCTGCTTACCATCAGGCGGGCTACGGCTTGTTTGCCACCGACTTAGTATTAAAAAAATAAAAAAAATAAAATAATAATTTCAAATTCAATTACTGTCGTGATGAGGAATGCTCGTATTTGCAGATTTGAGCTTTAAACGGATGACAGTTAAAGTTGGCTGTTAAACTTGCTATCGGCATTAAAATTATTTGTAAAACAACGAAACACGAGGGGGCAAAGTTGTTTAACCCATCATGCTAAAATTAATAGCCGATCAAGCGAAAGATGTTTCGCTCATAGGTTAAAAAGCGAAATATTAAGCGTTGCGAGGGTCCAAGGCACGACGGTTAAACAATCTTTCCTCTCGAGTGCAACAAAAAAATTCACCACACCACCGCAGTTACACTAACTGTAAAACATTACGAAACATATTTAAATGAACGTTATTATTAAATATGTATTATTTAAAATCAAACAACTCAAAATATGCATTCGATTTTAGATGAAAAAAAAAACACGTGCGAGGTACTGTCGCGCCGCGCATATGGTTAAGTCTACAGAATCGATGCACTAGTTTAAAGTTCCTAACGTGAAAAAGTAACACAGACAGACAGAGGATATTTAGAAAATTGACAATTTGTATCAAAGTCGACACTGGAAGCCATTACACAGAACACGAAGCAAAATTGAATTAACCCCTCTAATGGCTGACCCCACAGATTTATTACTTTCTATTGGATGAATTAAGACGAGGATATAGTACGGCCACTGAGAAGGTACTTTCGTACATTGACCTGTCACTACATTTCATAAGAGTTGAACATCGGTTTACCCGATGACTGAAAAATATCAACATAAAATATTTATACAGCAAATAGGCCACAAGCAAAATTTTACAAGCAAAATTTTTACAAGCAATAAAAATAACCAAAAATTACAAAATACAATAACAAATATGGAAACAATGAAATATTAGATACATAATTAGAAATGTATACAGTCTCTAAATGTCGAATTAAAAAAAAAAAAACAATGATAATAGTACATTACGATACACTTGCGAAAAATAGGAAATTCGAAACGAGTGGCGATAAATTAAAGTGCTTTTCTTACCTTGCTAAGCAGGAATTGCCCAGCATTCTTCTCCTTCTGCCAGTCCTTGGCACTTATATCTTGAGCCACAGTGCAGCCGACTATACAGCCAAAAGCACAGAGTAGAAGTTAGCCAGAGGCAGGGTCACAAAGATACATTCTCCCGAGTGTGAAAAGTCAGCTTATCATGAAGTCTACGTCTAAAGCGACTCCATCTCTGTATATATGTCAACTCAGCAGCCTAAAGCTTCTTACCTTGCCAAGCAGGAATTGTGCAGCATTCCTCGCCTTCTGTCAGTCTCTGGCACTGCTATCTTGAGCCACAGTGCAGCCGACTATATAGCCGAAAGCATCTTTCTTACCTTGCCAGGTAAGATTTGTCTAGCATTCCTCTCCTTCTGCCAATCTCTGGCACTGATGTCTTGAGCTACGGTGTAACCAGTCCACCAAAGATGTCGAAAGCATCTTTCTTACCTTGCCAAGTAAGATTTGTCCAGCATTCCTCTCCTTCTGCCAATCTCTGGCACTGATGTCTTGAACCACGGTATAACCACCAAAGTTGTCGAAAGCGTCTTTCTTACCTTGTCAAGTAAGAATTGTCCAGCATTCCTCTCCTTCTACCAATCTCTGGCACTGATGTCTTGAACCACGGTATAAGCACCAAAGTTGTCGAAAGCGTCTTTCTTACCTTGCCAAGTAAGAATTGTCCAGCATTCCTCTCCTTCTGCCAATCTCTGGCACTGATGTCTTGAGCCACGGTGTAGCCGGCAATGTAGTCGAAAGCGTCTTTCGCCTTCACGTCGCTAGCTTTCTTGCCGATGACTACGGTTAGTTCAACTTCCCAGTCCACTTTCTGTGAAAATGCCAAAATAATAGGTTATAGATATTAAAGCAAAAACAAATACATCGACATCGAACATAAAATTGTAAAACGTTAGTACAGATATTTTTGTGCCACTACATTCTTATGAATATTTGAAAAATCTTTTGCGAAGGTATTCGATCGTGTACTTTCAGTTGGTTAAATAATTTTGAAAAATATTAGTACAGACATTTTTAGTTTTCAGTTGCTTACATATTATTGTGATACTTGCTCAGATTAATGACAGGTGATATGTGTACATATTTTTGATTGGTTGATCTGTTCAGATGCATATGTACTTTTCTACATACCCAATACTACGTACCCGGTTCTAGCCAAGGTGTTCGAGTACGGCCTTAGTGCGAGAATAACCGACCACCTCATGGCAACAAACGCGCTATCCGACCGGCAATATGCATATCGCAAAGGCCGTTCGACTACATCCTTGACACGTCACGTAGTACGTCAAATACTAGAGGCTCGAGAGTGCAAAAAACAAGTCGCAGTTTTATGCTGTGACCTGTCTAAAGCGTTTGACGTAGCGGACCATGACGTTTTGGAAGACAAACTGCGCCACTATGGCTTTGCCAATCGAGCTCTCGAGCTCATGATGGACATGCTGCGCGACAGGTCTCAGGTGGTGGTGGCAGACAGCGGCCGCGTGCAGTCGGACGCGGTGCATACCAGCATGGGCGTAGCGCAGGGATCATCAGTTTCTAATATCTTGTTCTCCCTTTTGCTTAACGACCTACCCGACGCTATATATACCGGCGAGATTTTCATGTATGCGGATGACGTTGCGGTGGTTGTGTGCGCACCGACCTGTGATGCCCTAGATGCGCAACTAAATGTGACTGCCGCATGCCTATCAGATTGGTTCCGAAGTAACGGCCTCATTTTGAATATAAAAAAAACTCACTTCATTCACTTCGATCTCTCGGGTAGGCAGATGGAGTCACTGTCAGTAAACGCGAACGGAATTAATATAGATCAAGTCACAAATACGACCTTCTTGGGCTTTGAATTGGATAGAGGACTGACTTGGGCGGCCCATATCGATAAGGTGTGTGGTAAACTCTCAGCGTCCTGTTTCGCCCTAAAAAGGCTGGCTCGGATCCTCCCCCGCGACATGGTGCCAAATTGTTATTTCGCATCAGTGCACGCACATCTGCAATACGGAGTAGATCTGTGGGCTAGTGCTGCAGATTGGGAAAGGGTGTTTCGTCTCCAAAAACGTGCCGTACGAGCCATAGTTCGCATCTCACAAACGGAGTCTACGAAGCCTCACTTTAAGTCTCTGGGCATATTAACACTGCCATCGCTGCTGATACTTCAAGCAGCAGTGCACGCGCGAGAACAGTTAGAAAATACAGATTTGAGCAAAAGTAACGAAACGTCTCGCCGTTATGCGGTACGTTCCACTCGAATTGGGAGAAGACTCCCAGCCGTGTCGCACAAGCTGGCCAAGTCAGCCAAACTCGTGCACGTTATGGGTCCGAAGGTATATAATCATCTACCCAATGAAATAGTTAACACACACAGCAACACAATCTTCAAAACAAAACTGAAGAGTTGGCTAATCGAGCAGGCTTTCTATGACCATAAAGAATTCTACAGCCGTGATCTTACAAAATCAAATATGTAAATAATATAACGTACTCTGCATGTATTAGTGCAGTTATCAGCCATAATCTTATGTGTTAATTTAATGTTTTATATTTTCCTGTAGATATAGGCAATTACTGTGACCTGTAATTTTTATTACTAATAAATTGATTATGATTATGATTATGATTATGCTCATTTATTTTTGAAGCCTTGGATTTGCTCATATATTTATGAACTCGACTGTACCTACTAGCTCCTCTATTCTAGAATATCCATCTGTTTTTTTGCGTCCATAAGCACAAAATTAAGGACTTCACAAGTAGCAACATAAAACCACTATCCACCCCCTGGTTCTATAATCAGATCAGCTCGTAGGTATCTAAATTGTTGTGTTGTCAATTTGTCATATGTAATTTGTTGTAATAAGTAGGTACCTTGTAAAGTTTCATATCGATATGACTTTTTGAAGTGACCTCAACCCAAAGGGGTCTGACTCGAATACTCATGTTGTGAATCGTTTGTCTCCCGAGATTATTTCTATTTCAACTCCACCATTATCTGTCTCGTCAAGTCCCTACCTACTTGCCACCTACGCGGGATGAGTTACATGCTCAATTTGCTTCAATAATTGACCCCAATTTGACGAGAGCGGACCCGTGATTCATACATAGGCATCTGACACAACGAGTAGGTACCTAGGTAATACCTGCTTAAGTAAACCATTTTTTTTTTCTAACAATAAACTTTTCCGAGAGTAAAAATGCATAAGTTACTATATAGTAAGTTGCTTATAAGTAAAAGTGTTTCTTCATTTTTTTCAGGATCCCACTGTTAACCTGAGCAGCAGAGCAGATCTTTTGGGCAACGAAGACGTAGAAAAATCATTAATATGTTTGTGGGTATAGGAGTGAGGCAAATATCTGAGGGCCTACCGCGAAAAGCGAAAATAGGAATATCCTTATATTCTTCTCTATCCCTCGAATATTAAAGAGTGATAGAGAAGCAGATAACGACATTTAGACCCTATGAAAAAGACTATCAAAAGCGATCGAGTTTCTGTATACATATTTCTGAGTGCACCCTTGCATTACTCATGTTGTGGGTATTGATTGACAGCATATGTGTAGGTGTACGTAAGTTACTTCATGTTAGTTGTTGTCTTATTCCTCGTATGACAGGAAAAGGAAATATAAGAAAGTAAGTGTAAGAGCGGAGCGAACGAAAATATGGCATTTTGTATAGAGAAAATTAAGGTAGGTCGCATTATTTATTACTTTTTATTGGTTCGTAACAAATAACAACTAGGAACAAGTATTAAAATAACATACATTTTAATAAAAAACATACATAATCTACAACTACATATACGGTACTCTAAGTTTTGCGACTGAAGTGTACAAATACATCTACAAGCGTTTTCATTGATGAATTGTGCTCACTGTGCTCAGATCATATTAATTATTGATTAGATTGATTAGTTACTTATCTTATTCAGAACTAATATTTTTATATTCATTAATATCCAATTTGATATCTTAATATTTATCATAAAATTCGTTTAGCATATAATTTAGTTTTCCTTTTCGTTAGGTGCATTTCCAATAATTACTTAGTCCCGACAAATCTTGGAATTAGGTTGGTAATATTTGCGGGCATCAGAGTAACGTTGAGAGAAGTAAAATAATGTAAAGTTATGTATGTATGTATGTATATACTTTATTGTACATAGAAATAAAAACACGAAAAACACAGTTACAGAGTAAATTAAATACAACAAAGGCGAACTTATCCCTGTATGGGATCTCTTCCAGTTAACCTTTAAGGAAATGAGTAAAACAGAAGTAACGGTGAATGAATGACAAACACAAACAAAGGTGTACAATCACTGAAATTAATGAAATGCACGTACACAAATAAATACAAACAAAACAAGGGCATCGCCAGAAGGAGGCATCCCAACCTTGGGAATAAAATTAGTAACTAAGTGTATGACTACCTCCCACCCCTTGGCCATCGGCCGTATCAACGGCCCCCGTCCTAGCCCATCCTGCCCCTATAGCCCACCAGCTGGCGACGTCCTTGTTTATAAATTTATAACCAACCGAGGTAGACTTCCGCAGTCGCACCGCATCCTTAGGTCCAACGACGCAGCTGGGAAACTTTCCGAAGACCATGGGTACCGCTGGAGGCGTCAGGTTCTGCTCCTTGCAGTGGTCCATGTAGTTCAGGCCTTCGGAGAGATATATGCCAAATATATTTATATTACCATTATATAGCTATCCAAGCCGAGATCAGCAACGGCGATCCTGGCTAATTGCGAACGCGTGCTCTGGTATGGCTTGCAATCCAAACTTACTTTTAAAGATCGCACGTGGGCCAGTAAAGTTGAAAGAACTATTTTAGGTATAATATTACCATTATAAGCTGCTGACGAAATCAATTATTCTTGGACAGGGATTTAGAGGGCGATCGCGGTGGAGGAATAATTCCGGAGCGACAAAACGTACAAACATCAACATCTAGATACTGAGAAATGTAATTTGAATATTGATACAGTAATATATCTAGACTACATCTTCACGTTATACCCCTGAACTCCCATGTATTCAAATTTGCCAGCCAAACAACGACCTTGACGTTTGAAATTTAGAATTGAAATTTGATTCTCTTTGTCGACCCGATATCGCGTTGGTGGGAAGCAAGGGGTATGTACAACTTAGGCTACACTGCCAAAACTACTCTATCGGCAACTACTAAACACACTTTTACAATTATTACTGATATCTATGTACTAATAACAACACTATTAACAGTCTGAACTGACAATTGGTAAATCTCTTATATAGGGAAATGCTTGGAACACAATTTATTACTTCTTAACTTTGTTTGGACTAGTTAGGAGGTGAACATATCATAAGTAGCTGTACCCCTTGAGCCGTGAGAGTCAGAATTAAAGGTACTAAATCCTGGCTTAATAAAAATAATTGTACCTTAGCATTTTTTCTTAAAAATGACATCGTATGACGTATCGATAACTTGAAAAATTATAACGCCTGCAAAATTGTAATAGCAAGCAAAATATAAATGAGTAAAACTTAGAAACCACAAATAAAATGGCTCATATTATAATTGAATATGAAGGTACAAAAAAGGTACAAAAATTTGGCTTTTATAGAATTTATCAATAACCACGGGAATGCAGCGTAATACAGTATACACCCGCCATTCTGACTGTCAGGATGGCCGGTGTACTGTTTTTTGGTGATAACTTTAAGTACCGTGAGGTACAATTTTTTTTAAAGGAGGTACTAAATAGTACAAATTAGGTACAAAAATATGGTATGGTTTTGACCTTGACTTTGAGCCGGGGAGAGAGGGAGGTTTAAAGGTACTATTTTTAAATTTGATTGTATCTCCGAAACTATGCGTCTTAGCAACATGGCCACTTATACAAAATGAAAGTTGATTAAATTTGTTACAAGTTTTATTTAGTCAAGTTTTTCAATAACTTGTATAGTTATTGAGATATCCGCTCTTGAAAGTTGATTTAGGGCTCTCCATTTTATTTTGATACCTATCTACATCAGAAATTCCACCCTGGTGATAAAGATTTACAAATTGTTTGTTAATGTTACATTATTATTTATTTATTTAACCTTTATTGCACAATACACAAAAGTACAAATGGCGGACTTAATGCTTTAAGGCATTCTCTACCAGTAAACCATATATAATATAATCAACGTAACGTAATATAATGACCTCAGTGATACATCTTTTCTTCAAAGCATCTTTAGGGCCGATGACGCAGCTGGCAAATTTGCAGAACATCATGGGAACGGGAGGGGGGGTCAGCTTGTGTTGTTCGCAATGGTCCTTATAGTTAAGCCCTAGTGCAAACCAATCGTATAAACGAATAAATATAAATTGCGTCTGATTTTCGAAAGGTACAGCCGCCATCAAATATATCGGAGCGGCCGAGGTGCTCAAAAATATCTGAACACGCACTCCAACGCCTTGACAATAGAGGCGTGTTCAGATATTTGTGAGCGCCTTTGTCGCACCGATATATCTGATGGCGACTGTACGAGTACAAGCAGTCTAGTATAGTACATTAAGATACAAGTGCGAAAAATAGGAAATTCGAAACGAGTGGCGATAAATTAAAACACGACCGAAGGGAGTGTTTTAAATCGACACGAGTTGCGAATTACCTATTCGCACATGTATCGTACAACGTTTTACAGTACATATGGCCCTTTAAATGTTCGACACAGTAACGTAATATGCTACTTCTCGCACTAGTGCTATAAAGTAGCCCCATATGTACTGTAAAATATATACCGATAACTTGAACAATCATTTGATTTAGTGTTCTGTTACAAGTCAACGCTAAAAGCACCTTTAATTACAGTACCGCGTGCCTATCTAGAGACCGCTCCGAGAAGGTTAAACAGTTTTACATAATTTTTTTATTTTTATTAAATAAAACCACACCGAAAATTGTTTTGAATACGACAACAATGTAATGTAATATGTGTAATCCCATTAGCTAAAAATTGTTGACATGTAAAATACTTATATTTTCTCAATAAATATTTGGTTGATTGATTGACAACGGTCCTATTTCATGTATCAAAATTATAGCCAAATAAGAAAAATGTAAAGATTTTTTTTGCGCCATCTTCGACAATAAGCAATTTATTGTGTCTATCTGGTTGTCAATCTTCTATTTGCTAAACTAGCCTCTGGTAAGGTCAGGGACTAATTGTTGACCTATCGACGGTTCAAGCTAATTTGGTTTGCAATACAACGTTATGACATCTCCAATGGAAAGTGAACACTAAATGGCTCAATGATTAATGTCCGTGACTGTACAAGTTACAACTTAACGACTCTCAAATGCTTCACACATCAATATCATACTTATTACTTAATCTTAAATAGTACAGAGTCAGTGACAACTCTCAAGTGATATTTTGATATCTTGATTTGTATTCAATGATATCTAATGCAGTTTTATCAGTATTATGAATATCAATCCGATTTGACGATCAGGTGACTGAAGATATCACGAACGTGACTTGCGTGTTTTGTGTAAGTAGGTATATTACTTAGTCAGGTCATAAGTTCTGTCACAAAGGTTTTGACTGAAAAAAAAAGCTCTAGGTACCTTTACTATTCATATATATGGGTTGAAAGCTTATTAATTCTAAATTACTTACAATGTAACTTAACGTAATTTGCTGTCTCAGTTTTGCATAATTCTATGTCATATTCGGAAAACTGTTATGAAAAAAAACCGGACAAGTGCGAGTCGGACTCGCCCACCGAGGGTTCCGTACTTTTTAGTATTTGTTGTTATAGCGGCAACAGAAATATACCATCTGTGAAAATTTCAACTGCCTAGCAATCACGGTTTATGAGATACAGCCTGGTGACAGACGGACGGACGGACGGACAGCGGAGTCTTAGTAATAGGGTCCCGTTTTACCCTTTGGTTACGGAACCCTAAAAACATGCAAAAAATACGCGACGTGTTCAAAGTGATTTATTTTTCTATTTATCTTTATTAAAATATATAACTCATGTGTGTTGGGTTGCCAAAATTGCAACTGTACGTGTGTTACGTAGGGAATGCTAACCGGTTAACCGGTTAACCGGTTACCCGGTAATTTGACCAATATTACAGTCGGTAAAATACCGGTAATTTCCAGCCGTAACCGGGAATTTACCGAACGTTGTATAGGCAAATAAAAATGTAACAACCTGTTGAATTAGCCCATCTATGTCTTCGTACTTACAAAAAAAAACAATTACTACGGTTTACGATTACGAAGAGACACTTAAAATACTTACTTTTCTGCATCTTATGATCTCGTCGGAGTAGGAACTAGGAAGCAATGTTTTGTGACAAATGAGTGGTCGCTAATCCCTCGCCCTTTCCCTTCTCGCCACCCCTACCCGACCCGCCTTACTATGTTCAGTGTCCTTTGTTTTAGTCTGTAGTGTCCGACAAGTGTGGAATGCGAAAGAACATTTTCTACCGCTGGTAACTTGTGTTCAAGATATCGTTCACGAATGTCTAAACAACGTTCTAATTAATCGCCTAGATATTTAACAAACGCAATTATTTTATATATAATTAACAGAATGATCTGATGATGACATGTTCCTGATTCCAACTCCTATCTTAAGAGCCCGGTAACGATTTTAGAGCAAAAATTTTAAATTGATAGATTTTATCGTTGGAATTGTACACCTTTTGTTACGTAATATCTAAATAACAAGTATTGGTTTATATTAGCACGTTTTTTCATCTTGCCTTTTAATAATGAGGTCGCAAGCGTGCGTCCCCGGTAACAGGTGACGAGAAGGGATAGTTTTTAAAAATTCATATAAATTATGGTAGTAAATTATACAAAATGATGTATAAGAACAGTTTCAGCAAATGTTGTAGATTGTTTAAGTATCAAAATTACGTTGAAATTAAGTTAATTTTCAGAGAAATTGTCACTTGTTTTGAAGTAATTTCTGGAGAAAATTGATTTCGTCTAACTTTCATTTACACTACTTCAAATTTATAGTAACAAAAATGTAGTTTATTAAAGTTGAAGTACAGGATATGTGTAATACAAAATTACCATTTTTAGCAGTCCAAACTTAACGAAATTTACAAATAAGATCGACAAAATCACTGCTTTTCGCGCGTTTACCTAAACGTCCATCAGAAAAAAAAACATTATTAATTAAGTGAGTCTGTTTTTAAAAAAATATTTAATATAATGAAAGATAACAAGACGTGCTAAAAGAAACCAGTACTTGTTATTTTTAATAGTTAACAAAAGGTGTACAATTTCATGCGCTTAATCTATCTACTTTAATAACAATATTATATTGATAGATGTGTAAATGCAAACTTGTATGACATTTAAATGACGACTGTCACTCTATAGTTATAATTTTTGTTACCCTTTGATTACTGCGATTTTTAAAGAATTAAAAAAGTTTGATGTTGCTTATTTAATGTACAAGTTCATTTCGCTTTGAAATGATACATGTTTAATTTTTAGGGTTCCGTAGCCAAATGGCAAAAAACGGAACCCTTATAGATTCGTCATGTCCGTCTGTCTGTCCGATTCTGTCACAGCCACTTTTTTCCGAAACTATAAGAGCTGTACTGTTCAAACTTAGTAAGTGGATGTATTCTATGAACCGCATTAGGATTTTCACACAAAAATAGAAAAAAAACAATAAATTTTGGGGGTTCCCCATACTTAGAACTAAAACTCAAAAAATCTTTTTTCATCAAACCCATACGTGTGGGGTATCTATGGATAGGTCTTCAAAAATGATATTGAGGTTTCTAATATCATTTTTTTCTAAAATGAATAGTTTGCGCGAGAGACACTTCCAAAGTGGTAAAATGTGTGTCCCCCCCCCCCCCCCCCCCGTAACTTCTAAAATAACAGAATGAAAAATCTAAAAAAAATATATGATATACATTGCCATGTAAACTTCCACCGAAAATTGGTTTGAACGAGATCTAGTAAGTAGTTTTTTTTTAATACGTCATGAAATTAAAAAAAAAATTTTTTTTTCAACATACCCATACATGTGGGGTATCTATGGATAGGTCTTCAAAAATGATATTAAGGTTTCTAATATCATTTTTTTCTAAACTGAATAGTTTGCGCGAGAGAACCTCCCAAAGTAAAAAAAAGTGTGTCCCCCCCCCCGTAACTTCTAAAATAACAGAATGAAAAATCTAAAAAAAATATATGATATACATTGCCATGTAAACTTCCACCGAAAATTGGTTTGAACGAGATCTAGTAAGTAGTTTTTTTTTAATACGTCATGAAATTAAAAAAAAATTTTTTTTTTCAACATACCCATACATGTGGGGTATCTATGGATAGGTCTTCAAAAATGATATTAAGGTTTCTAATATCATTTTTTTCTAAACTGAATAGTTTGCGCGAGAGAACCTCCCAAAGTAAAAAAAAGTGTGTCCCCCCCCCTGTAACTTCTAAAATAACAGAATGAAAAATCTAAAAAAAATATATGATATACATTACGATGCAAACTTCTAACGAAAATTGTTTTGAACGAGATCTAGTGAGTAGTTTTTTTTAATACGTCATAAAATTTAAAAAAAATTTTTTTTCGTCAAACCCATACGTGTGGGGTATCTATGGATAGGTCTTCAAAAATGATATTTAGGTTCCTAATATAATTTTTTTCTAAAGTGAATAGTTTGCGCGAGAGACACTACCAAAGTGGTAAAATGTGTGTCCAAAGTGGTAAAATGTTGAACGAGATCTATAGTTTAAGTAGTTTTTTTTAATACGTCATAAAGGAACCCTTCATGGGCGAGTCCGACTCGCACTTGGCCGCTTTTTATTTAATATGATTAGTAAATATATCTTGTTTAATGTTTATAGTTTATTTTCATTATTTTGTTTTGTCGATGTTTCTATAACGTGCTGTTGATTACTTTTAAAGGTCACTGACGAAAATAAGGACACAATCAATAATAATGCAAAATCAATGTTTTTTATTTCATAAACGTATATTAACCGGTAATTTACCGGTTAACCGGTTAGTGGAACCTCGCGTCGGTAAATTGCCGGTAATGAAAAACGCCCGGTTATTGCATTCCCTAGTGTTACGTAACCTACTCGTTGGATGGCAGTCAAAAATTAGCATGTCACTGAAAAGTACCCTAAGTTTGAAGGGTAATAGCTGAAGTACAGACTTGTCGGAGAACTAAATGCTGGTGATAAAATAACATTCTAATAAAGTAGGTTCATACAGATGAACAATTGTACCTAATTTATTAATGTGACACTGATTTTTACTCCTTTTTGTAAAGTATAAGTTTTCACAATCCAGCCGCGTACTTGCGTCTAACGACAACCCCTAAGTAAATAAGTAGTAAATAAAAACGCGAACTAAATTTTAAACTAATTATATTACGTTTTGATCAGTATAAAACAAGCTTTCAAATCATGGCAAAGTTTTTTTAATAAAAGCTTTGTATTAAGTACATTTTATTAGTCAAAATCTTTGTAACAGAACTTATGACCTAACTAAGTAAGTATGATGTGTACATCTTCTAGCTTTAACTACAAAGTCGACATTAGGCAAACATTAGTATAATTGAAATTTGGCGCCTAAATAAAATTACGTACCTAATTAATTGATTTGGACATACACAGAGATGTGACTTATTTGAAATACTTGTATTTAAAATGCAAATACAAAATGCAAAATACCTATTTTGTATTTTGTATTTAAATACCTTTTAAAGAAAACTATTTTGTATTTTATTTCAAATAGTTTTTGGGACCCATTTTCTATTTTCAAAATACAAAATACTTTTTATTAGGTGAAGTAAGTAGGAGTTACAATCTCTTCTGACGTTACAATCCTTGCAACTCTCTCATTCTTTTATGGCGACCGGTCTGGCCTAGTGGGTAGTGACCCTGCCTATGAAGCCGATGGTCCCGGGTTCAAATCCTGGTAAGGGCATTTATTTGTGTGATGAACACAGATATTTATTCCTGAGTCATGGGTGATTTCTGTTTTTTTTGTGTATTTATTCACTATGATTTTTTTGAAAAAGGGTTTAACACAATAAGCCACTATTGAAAACCTCTAGGGTTTATGTAATAGTTGGCAAGATCGCGCGGACCGATCCGCGTTTGCTTAATACTATTATTACATACTTAGTTATGTTTTCCTGTCGAAGCTGTTATTGTATCTATCGTTTAAATATCGACCTTATGTATATGTACTTAAGTATTTATAAATATTTATCATTGTCTAGTACCCACAACACAAGCCTTAATGAGCTTATTACTGTGGGACTTAGTCAATTTGTGTAATAATGTCCTATAATATTTATTTATTATTTTAACATGGAACTGGTGAATCTGTTTAGTAACGCCGCAAATGACCACAAGCGTAGCGAGAGATTAAAAATGTTGAATGTTAAGCGATGCAAGGGTTTCAAGGCACGAGAGGTAAACAAACTTTTCTGCCCTGGTGAAACACAAACGAGACGTTTTCACCAACCAACCAGGTATATACTAGCTGTAAAACATTACAAATCTAAATTAATGCTTTTAATAATTGACCGTTAAAAACCACTTAAAATAAAAGTCCATTCAACCGTTAAACATGGGGAGACACAAAATTTGCAGTCTAGAGGACTGATATACACACTATTTTTCAAGAATAAAGAAAGCCTTTCCAACTTGTAAATTCCGAGCAATACTAACTTTTTAATTCAGACTAGGTATTCACTATTTAAGAGTATCTTTTATCGCAAAGTATTTGTATTTTAAAAAAGCATTTTGAAAATACCTATTTTGTACTTAGTATTTTAAATACAAATTTGAAAACTATTTTGTATTTTGCATTTGAAATAGTATATCAAGGAAGTATTTGTATTTTGTATTTAAATACTTTTTATAAAGTATTTTTCACATCTCTGGACATACATAGGTACATATTTGACATCTTTAGGGGCACAATGCAAGGTTATGTGGAAGAGATCGCTATTTAGCGATAAGACCTGTTTTTACCTAATTGTAATTTTTGGTTTTCAATATGTAGTGTACAATAACAATAAAGAATATTTATTTATTAATTCAACATCTTGCCGTATTCTTATCAATTTTGGTAATAAATGAACATACCTATGCATAGAACTTTGTCCATGCCAGTGATGGGTGCCTCAAGGTTAACTGATGACAACGGTATTGAGGCTTCCTTTGTTGACTTTAACCTGAAATTAAAAAAGTTTATGTCAAAAATAGTTATTTGTTCTACAAGAGGGCAAAGTTGTTGTTTAACCGCGCGGGCTCAAATTGATACTCAAGCAAGTGACTGATTCCACAATTGAACCACGAGCGTAGCGAGAAGGCACGAGGGTAAAACAAATTTTTGCCTCTGAGTGAAACACAAAAAATTTCACCACACCAACGCGAGGAAAATACTAACATGAAATACCAAAAAAAATCTAACCGAATCAAATCCAAATGAACGTAATAAAAAATGTAAGTATCATTGAAAATCATAATTTAAAAGTCAATTCTACCAGCTAACAAAAGGAAACAACTCAAAATTTACATCTGATTACTTTGCCCCACATGTGGATAAAATGCAACTTTATTAAAAGTCAACTGTTACTCAGCGAGACAATTCTAACAAACTCGAACACAATGAGGTTGCGTTGTTTAATCACAGAGTTCTATAGTCACATATGGTCTCCATCATCAGATCAGCTTGATGGTACCATAATATTGCATTGTTTTGTAACCCAACTTAGGCTTACACTTGTATGTGAAATTTCATCTTAGTCAAATAATAGAAAGTGGGTTTAATCTAATTTAGCTTGAAAGAATTCATTACATACAGCATTATTATGTACCATGCATTAACTTTTTGAATAAACGTCTTTATTATTAAGTATTATTTGTATCTCCGTTACAAACTCTCGGGTTTTCAAGCCCGGTCATTTATAAGGTATGCATGGGGATATATATCCAACAAGTAGAGGCTGTTTGGAGAGCTTTGCTGTCATGTAGAATGCACGCTGGAACCCATCCATGGGTACATGGGTAGATACCCATCAACATTATTATTATTAATTTGAAATAGATTAAATAAATTTACGTTGCTACAAAGTTTTCTTTGACAATACTCCTCTATTTCAAATTCTCTTTAGCGTTAATTCTCATTTTACAACCATGGTCGTCAATTGTGTTTGCGGCATAAATGGATTGGTGGCATTTACAGCATCAACATTAAACATTGCATGACTATAGAGAATGATGAAGCATAAAAAGTACAATACATGTCTCAATATAAAGAAACAGTGATAAAATCAACATAGATAACAAGAATACATTACATACCTATTACAAAAATATAGATATAATGGTATTGTGCTTAACAGATTTATCTATTTAATTTTTAACCTTATTCTAATAATCATAGAGTTAATATTAGAAATATCATGTAAAAGAGAGGATTTCTTTAAATATTGACTTTATTTTATTTATGTTACGTACAATATCAAACAGGTTAATCATCCATCAAGCACACTACACACTAGTAGTAAGATACTTAAAGCAGGGTTTCAGAAAAATAATAAATCTAGTTTATACTAAAAATTTGTTGCTAAGTTAAAGCTGCCATCATCCAATATGATTGGACAAAATAGCTTTTGTTTACCTGGACGTCTCAGACAAGCTCTCACTTTATACACTTTATATGGCCGGTGGCCAAGGGGAGGGGGATTCATTTAGTTACAAATATTATTTGGCAGCTACCCCCCCCTATAAATTTATTAAAATAGAAAATAAATATAATTCTCTTACAACAGACTCAAAAAGTCTCCAAAAAGACTATTTGAGTCTGTTGTAAGAGAATTATGTTTATTTATAGGTCTTAATTCATGCATTTATGCTTTTAATGTAAGCTATCAACCGAAATAAGTGTCATATACGAAGGGAAACATGATGAAAGCCTCCAGTTTCCAGAGCTAGAATCAAACCAGCATCCTCTGTTAAGCGACAGATGCATTGACCGCTTGGCCACCCAGGTCATGGTGGCATGGGTTGAAATTTCCAAGAATATGACAATTTCCTTTAGGCTTGTGGTGCCCCCTGTTCGGTTTATAGTTTAAATGGTAGTGTATCTACTTACAATAACACAAATTAAATATTTTCATAGAATTTAATTTTATTTGTTCTTAGAGTTTATAAGTAAGGGTAAAGCGCTGAAGAACTTGTATTGAGACAATATGAGGTAAATGAACTGTCCTATTAAAAGAGTATCAAGTTATCTTGAAACTTACACTTTTGTAGCAACTACACAAGGTTTACTTTCGTCTATACACTGTACTTATATTTAAAATAAATATACAATACTTACTTTTTAACTTTTTCAATATCACCGCTCTGCAAAATACAATACTTACTTTTTAACTTTTTCAATATCACCGCTCTGCAAAATACCCAAGAGGGTAGAGGGTAAACTGGAGTTCAGTTTATTTATATCCACAACATTGTTTCCTTCCAAAAACCCCACCCTTACTTCAGGGTTGGAATTCTGCGAGAACTGAACAAGTTTCATGTTTGTGGCGTGAGTTAAGGACAAATGTCTAATGCCGGTTGCTGCCGAAGCACTAGTGACTGTTTCTCTCGGTAAAAAGTGACTTATTATTGATGATAACGCAGTCCGTGACAACAACGTAGTACTACGGCCCAGCAACGCATTTCCAGCCATGGCCAAGGTCAATTTATTCACGGAATTACGTAAATAGTACGGTTATTTTTTAACTAGGACCAAGGATTTAATTGTTACGTAACAACCAGTTTACGCCAGCCGTTTGGTACAGAGTGCAACTGTTCAATTGGATGCTAAATATAGTTAAGTTTATTTTAGATTAAAGTTAATATAAGATAAACAATTAGTAATAAACAGCGAAGGTTGTTATTATTTTGCAGCTCCCGGTTCTTTATTTATGGTTTTCGAACGCGCTTACATTTATATATGTCAGTCACATTCACATATTTAGGGCTTATTGACAAAGAGAAATAAGAAGGGCTTTTGCTGTGCGATTTTACAGACATGATTTTATTTTAGATATTACATAAATAAAAATAATCCAGAATGAATTACGAGAATAAAAATTGATATTCGAATGCTCTTTCCTTGACATATAGCAAAACGTTCCGTTGTACGTAAATATTTTTAAAAGTTAATAGCCGGGTCCACACTGAGCGAGCATACGCGCGAGGCAATTTCCTCACACACAAAACGGACAGTGTAGACATGCCTCATCCGGACCCTTCTATTTTAATTAATAAAAAAATATAGTCTTTTCGGAAAGAGAAGAGTCATGGAATGTATTGAGTCCCATATATTCTACGACTCTTCTCTTTCCGCACAGAATCTGTCTGGCTTACCATCAGTTTTTGTGGCATACCATTTGTGAGTCAAGAACTAAAAAAACTATACTCATTCCTTTCCTTGTGCTACTACTGACGTAAGACAAAGATAGTATAATTCTCTCTCTGATTATGTTTGAAATGAGTCTCTGGCCAAACTATACTTCACTTTGAAACTTTTTTGCAATTTAATTTAACATAGTACATTATTCAGCATTAGTTCTGGAAAATAGATGGTTTTGCCATGTCGTTAGTAGTTAACTTTGTGGTTTAATATGACCTAGGAGTCTATATCCTATGATGGAGACACAGTAGCCATAAAAAATATCCTTTCTTTCAAAACAATTGTTTATTAAACAATTACTTCATTGCTACCTTAGAACAAGCTATTTTAAAGAAAAAAAAAATTAGTACAAATCCTATTCTTTTACTGAATTTGCATAGTCTAGCACTCAGTGTTCAATTTCTTACTGTTGGCTTCCTTCTAGTGGCAAAAAATTCATCCCTTGTATGGTATGGTGTATATGGATCCTCAACATAGTACTTTGGCTTTTTCCAATACTTGGTAACCATCTTATCCAACAATTTACTTTGTGTACCATTTGTAAAGACATGCCGGCGCAGACGTCTCCGCTGTTGTGGTGATTTTTTCCACAATTTCTTATGTCTACCAATCATTGGCCTGATCCAAATGCCCCAGTGCAGTCTGAAGAACCTCCTTACAACTGCCTTTACAGTTTTCCTCTTACCCTTTTTAAGACTGAATTTTGTTACAGTACGTATGGGCATTGGGGATATATTGTTTGCAATTTCGAGAATATGGCTGTTATTGATCAAAGACTTGCAGGCTGGAACATTGTACACTTGTCTGTGAAGAGTTGTGAAACTCCGCACATCTCTCGTAATCCTGGCAGCTTTGCATTGTTGCAACGCAAGAGGCCGTATACATCGAGCAGCTGAAAAGACAAAATTAACCTCAAACAGCCGTCAAACGTAACACAAAATATTAGTTTTTACAGGGTTTATCTCCCAGTTTTTAAGTTCATTACAGTCTTTAACCAAAATTGCAACAAACGTAAGTTAAATTATACCTGATATTAAAGAACGAAGCATGATTTTCTACAAAATGTAACTAGTCCATCCAATATTATTCTTGATTTCGAATCGAGTTGTCATTTAGTAGTATTAGGCAATGCGAACTGTCATTTTAGAATACGAGGCTTTTTGCCAAAGTATTCGTGATTTCGTTATTGTATGGTTATTGTTCAATGGTGGCTTTAGTATTTACTATTTAGATTAAAGTTTCAACTGGCAGTGATATACAATAATGACCTAATTTTTTTACTGTTTACAGAAACGAATCAGTCGATTACAAAGCATTAAAATCAAGGCTAGAAAATTTTAGCCATGCACCTCAAAACAATAGTATTTAGTCTATGGTGTCTTTTCTCTAGTCTCTGATTTTTGACAGCTGCAGCGGAAGAGATTCAAGCCGAAAATGTACAAATTTACGAACCATTTAGCCAACGCAAAGTTGGTATTGGTATGTAATTATGCGTATTTTATTGTTAATCAAGTAGGAAATCCTAAACTCTTCATTATAGTTCATAAAATTAATGTATTTTATTGATTTACGGAACCTTGTTTTGCCTATGTTTTGGCGTTCGCATTAGAAATTTTCATTGATTTCGACATCATTATCCAGAACTTGAGCTTCCTTATTGATGATATCTTTGGAGACCACAATTTGGATATTGTTGTGGCTTACATAACAATCGTAAACGTCATTTTTGTAAATAACCTAAACGCTGCAATTGATGGCACTAACTTCGTGATGTCACTAGCCCAGGTGACCTGACCGGCTTACACACCGCACCGACCGACTGACCGGGTTTCATATTTAGAAACCAACCAATAAATTGGTGGATTTTATTACTGGTGCGGGTTATGTCGACTATACTATTGATTTATATTCCAATGGTTTACAGAAATTATTCAGGTAAACCACACTTCAGGTAAAAATTACACTAGAAATTTGGGACTTGCACAATGGTCCTAAGACTCTTAAGCACCATAGACGCTCAAGTCCTTTATGCCAATTTCTGCATATTTAAAAAATTAAAATAACTGGATGGACTAAAAAAAATCATAGAAGTTGAATACAAAATTTCAAGAGAATCGGTTATAAATTGCGACTTGTAGAGGAGAACATCTGGACACATGAAAGCAAAATGCCCAAGTTAAAATGGAGACCTTCACTAATGCTACGGTCAAAAAAAAATATTTTTTGATAGAATAAACTTTGGAACTGACATAAGTTTTATAAAAAATCCTATTGCCAACTTTTTAATCCTTGATTGGGTTTGAGAGATAGAAACCTTAAATGTAGCAGCTGTATTCATAAATATATCAATACAAACACTGGCTTATGGTGTTTAAACTTGGCACATTTCCCCAGTTATTTGTTCATTATTATATTATGTGGAAAATATAAACTATGCATATCATAGTGTATGACTAAGCAAGCAATTAGGGGGCAGGCAGCATCAAAGTAATGTCATCAGTGTACACTTTGGCCGCTCATATATTAACATATATGAGCATTTGTTATTGGTTAGATTTTTTTTTTCACCCATTGGTAACTGAGAAAAAAAACCGGTAGTAACCACCTGCACTGCACCAACTCACCTAAGTGGTAACTAGTGATAAATAAATATTATAGGACATTATTACACAAATTGACTAAGTCCCACAGTAAGCTCAATAAGGCTTGTGTTGAGGGTACTTAAACAACGATATATATAATATATAAATATTTATAAATACTTAAATACATAGAAAACACCCATGACTCAGGAACAAATATCCATGCTCATCACATGAATAAATACCAGGATTTGAACCCGGGACCATCGGCTTCGTAGGCAGGGTCACTACCCACTAGGTCAAACTGGTTGTCAAGTGAGGATTTCAATTCTCAGTTATTAATGTTATTATCACTAAAATATTTTAATGCTTAATACTGACAAAAATATCTACAGAAACAAAGTGTTATTTTTGAACAAACATGTTTAAATAACTTTATTAGTACAAGTCAAAAATAATTGTACAAATCTGCATCAAATCAGTTCATACATATAGAATTTCGCTTTTTTCTTCAGTCACCAAGGGGCACTATTTAGCAACTTTAACCTTCTGTCAACTCGACAGCTGGTGCCTATATGGGGTGACGCTAGTCTAACCAGCCCAACTCCTAAAGGAATTCTACCAAGCCTTTCATGTTAAGTAGGATCTCGGAGATCTCTCAGAGTTCCAAGAGGTATTGCCCTGTATGGAGCCACTTCGTTGCATTCCAACACCAAATTAGTAGCTCTCTCTTCTACCGTCATGCAGTATAAATTTATGTCATTGTAGGTACGCAAGCAGCTGGACGGCACTTGCGCCGCCCTGGTGCTCATGCGCCAGCGGCGGCCATTCGCCAACCCCCCGGAGAACTGCCTGCAGCCAAAGACTCCGCCCAAGAGTCGGAAGCTGCTGTATGGCACGCTTGGGGCTGTGCTGCTCACTGGAGGCGCTGTTGTCTATGCCAAGTTAGTTTTATTTTAAAGAACAGGTAATACAACAACAAACACATGCTCATTGAAAAAGAAAAACATGTTGTTTCAAATATCTACACAAAAATACTATGAAACGAGCTTGAGTATGCCCGCCATAGACTGCACGCGCCTTTGAATCAATGCTAGGGTTAATTACGCTAAGAAATGATTTTGAAAATAAATTATAAAATTATTAATATCAGTAATATGAATCATGTAGTATTTGGGTAAGTCAACTTTTTTTTAATACTCATTGCCACCTGGATCACTCTAAAAACCCTTGTTTTCTGATATTCAAAATGACCAGTTTTTTATTTTTACGGCAGTTTTTAGATTAAAATGTGGTACTAACAATATTGACTTATTTGTCTTAATTAAATAAATGAAGTTTAATTAACTTTAAGCTTTAAACTCTTTCTATAATAAGTCATCTATATGCTGACATATTAGTAGAACGTAGTGTAACTTTTTCTCTAACAAACTGCTACTATTTTCGCCTAATTGATGGGACAGATCTGATAACTACAAAAAAACTTAATCCAACCATTTAAATATTGTTTTCTTCTCAGGAACAGCCCTGAAGCCCGCAACTGGCTGGAGAGCAACATGCCAATGGCGAACGACTTCATCGCACTAGTGTACCAGGAGAACACAACCTATTGGAAGACTGCTGTCAACACCTTCAATAGTGCCTCCACTTCACTCGGCCATCTGATGTTCGGGAAGGTAACCATCATATCACACATACATAGGTTTCTCAATGATCAATAGTCAATAAAGAATTTTAAGGTTAGAAAGCAACATGCCAATGGGGAATGACTTCATCGCACTAGTGTACCAGGAGAATGTGGCCTATTGGAAGACCGCTTTCAACACCTTCAATAGTGCCTCCACTTCACTCGGCCATCTGATGTTCGGGAAGGTAACCATCATATCACACATACATAGGTCTCTCAAGAATCAACAGTCAATAAAGAACAACTGGTTAGAAAGCAACATGCCAATAGGGAATGAATGACTTCATCGCACTAATGTACCAGGAGAACATGACCTATTGGAAGACCGCTGTCAACACTTTAGTAATAGTGCCTCCATTTCACTCAGTCACCTGATCGGGAAGGTAATAATTATATCGCTCACATAGATATAGTTTCAAGGATATCCACAATGACAGAACAGGACTTATTGGTACTTTGTAAATGTTAATGATTTATTTTTATTGCTTGTATCTTATACCTTTAAACGAGCAATTCTTGTATATATATATATATATTTCCGGGATCTCGGAAACGGCTCTAACGATTTCGCTGAAATTTGGTATATGGAGGTTTTTGGGGGTATACAATCGATCTAGATTAGTCTTATGTTTGGGAAAACACGTGTTTTCGAGTTTTCATACGTTTTTCTTTCGACGCAGAATATGGTCGATAATTTCGTGTTGCCGGCCACTGTCCGTCTGGTCCAGCGGGTTAAGACCGGACTGCTAAACGAGTGTTACGGGTTCTTTTGTTTTTTTGTTTTTTTTTTTTTTATATGTATGTTCAAGTTTATATATAATTTTTTAATTTTTATTGTTTTAGACAAGTTTAATTTAGTAAAAAAATGTAGTTAAGATTATCACCTATACACCACCATATTACAATAAATAGTTATAACCGAGCAAACCTCGGTCGCCCAGGTACTGTAAACTGATATGAGACCTTATCGAGTGTTTTAAAATAGGCTACATGACAATTTTTTATTAATGGTATCAATCGTTCAGGTTCGTTTTTAGAATCAAATGTCTATATGGGACCCATTGCATTAAAGCAATACAAAAGTCAGAAATGATAGTCAAAGTCCGACAGTCGTACTTCACTCGCGGAACGACAAGCAAACGTGACGTCACGGTCACTGAGAGCCCATCTTGAAGTATGAAAAACATTAAAATTGCGATTTTGTCGGTGAAATATTGCGTTTATTTATATTATTATTATTATTTTTCTCTTTATTCATTTAATGTCTTAGATTAGGATTTTTTATAATATGGATATAAAAGTAAAATATAAAAACACTTACAAAACAATACAAAAAATATAAACACATTATAAAAAAACCTAACCTAGGGTGCCGCCAGCAGCGGGGCAAGGCCCAAGCTGCCGGTGGTCAGGGCCGCAGAGAGAGGAACCGCCGCACTATCCGCGCCGTGCTCAAGATCACCGCCTTCTGCATCTGACCCTTGATCCAACCACCTAGCGAGAGTCTCTCAAGGTGTTGTTCGCTTATTATTTTTATTATTATTATTTATAAGTGCACAGGCAGCTTATAGCTGATATGTGCACATCAATGTCCTGCACTTGTGTTTTGTCCATTAATAAAATGTTTGTCGAGTCTATTTTTAAAAGAATTCACTGAGGGTGCACTGATTACGGATTCGGGCAAACTGTTCCACACTTTCACTATATATTTGCTATACATTTTTTTTTTGGATAAAATGTAAGGAATCGAATGGTACCCTTACTTTATTCCTTTTTGGAAATAAAAAAAACTTTAATGTTGAAACTTTCACGTTCTATATTTTTTTATCATTTCCATATATTATTTTAATAACAACATTATTGCAATAAATTGCTCATTTGCTATTTTACTAGATTTTGTTATAAAATTCAACATCATCCCTATTGTTACAACCTCCCCGACATTCACGATATAATCAATACGAGAACTATCAGCCGAGACCCGAGGTCACAGCCTAAGAATTGTTCGCACTCCCACTACTACTAAAGCTGCATATCATTCTTTGTCCATCCGTGTCGTGGCGGCTTGGAACCGTTTACCGGATAGTGTTGTAACTGCTCCCTCGGTCAATGTGTTTAAGAACAGATTGGACAAGTGGCTTTTAAACATTAAGTTAGACTGATGTTACCTAGTGATGTGATACGACTTTACAAACTTTGAACTGTATAATACAGGACACTGTGTGACATAGGCTCATCAGCTAAATAGCGGCTCGCCTATAAGTACATAATAATAAATAATAAATAAATAAATAAATAAATAAATAAATAAATAAATAAATAAATAAATATTATAGGACATTATTACACAAATTGACTAAGTCCCACAGTAAGCTCAACAAGGCTTGTGTTGTGTTACTTAGACAACGATATATATAATATATATATTTATAAATACTTAAATACATAGCAAACACCCATGACTCAGAAACAAATATCCATGCTCATCACACGAATAAATGCCCTTACCAGGATTCGAACCCGGGACCATCAGCTTCGTAGGCAGGGTCACTACCCACTAGGCCAGACCGGTCGTCATAAATAGGTTAGGTTTAGGTCGGTAATAAATTTATGCATTGCAGAGAAAAAAGAACTGTACATTTTCTGTAAGCATTTTCTTTTTACAGGAGGGCGTGGTCCCGGTTGAAATTAGAAAGAAGACCAAGGAGGAATTTGAAGCTGAAGCCAAGATAAACCTAGGACCCAAAAATTACCCATGTATGTATTGTAGTGTATATGTATTATTTCAAATAAATAATTTATTTGTAATTTTGTATCAACTTACATCGAAAAGTTTCATAACACATTCAGCTAAAATCAAGGCACTAAAGATGCATTCCACCGAAAGTGCTATGTGATGCTAATTTTGTAATGCCTATTTCTGATAAACCAAGAAGCAGATTACGGGCAGTATTAGCGTTCTACTGAAGAGAATTTGACATAGAGGTGTATTGTGAAAGAAAACGTTGAAGCCACGTAACTATGCTGCCATCTTTCGACACTTAATTAAAACTTTAGAACGCCATTTGAGTTTGATCCTTATTCTTTTACTGATATGTGTTACATTTGTTAAATATCAAAAAGTGGCGGCCATCTAATAGATCAGAGGCGAAAGGTATAGTAGCATCGTTTCGATCGATGGTGACATAACCTTTAGGATGTGCCCGGTAAGATGGCGCCACTTTTTGATATTTAACAAATTGAACAAATATCAGTGAAAGAATAAGGATCAAAGTCAAATGGTGTTCTAAAAGTTTTAATTGTGTGTCGAAAGATGGCAGTAAATATACGTGGCTACAAAATTTTCCTTCACAATAGACCTCTATTTCAAATTCTCTTTGGTTCTATTAAGAACATATTTTGATAAATTACCTGTAACCTTTCCGACGCCGTGTCAAACACACAAGCTGTCACTCGGACGCCACGTCACGGAAGGTCAAAACTGAAATTGAACTTTATGCATATGCACGTACGTCTGTTGCTCTGTGGTCTATGTCGGATTAATCCGTTACTAGCCGGGTCCACACAGAGCAAGCATACGCGCGAGGCAATTTCCTCACGCACAATACGGCCAGTGTAGACGTGCCTCTCGTGTGCTCGCTCAGTGTGGACCCGGCTATCGACGTTGAATCTGCGGTTCAAATATATCCGTCGTTGGCGTCGAAAAGGTTAAATTCAATGGTATATTGTACAAGTTTATGTAGATAGGTTAAAAAGATAGCTCTCATATGCGTTACGTTATCGACAAAAGATGTGATTCTGGTGGAATGACTAACAATTAACATACCGTTTAACTTCAAAGGCTTTTTAAATAAATAAATAAATCTTTATGGGCCGACACAAAAAGAAGGATACAAATATTGCACGCATGTATCATAGAGTGAAGGCGTGTCTTTTTACCAACTTAACATAAACTTTAATAAAACACGAAATAATAATACTATGTCTTAAATCGACCGGGATATGAGCCCTGATTACCTTCTAATTTGTTTTTGAGCTCCCGATATTTCGACGCAGTTACATGCATCTTGTTCACGGGTAACTGGAGATAGCGGGTATCGGCGTTGTGTACACCGCGCTCGGTCTACCCTCATTCGTGCGTGTCGGCTGCGTTCGCTTCCAACGGTACCACTGGTTGCATCCACACTTGTTGGTCTATCCAAACACAGTACACCCACAGTGTCACTACGCGTGTTTGATTCGGATAGCAATGGTAATGAATGGCTGCCTTGAAATATCGTGAGCTCATAAACAATATAAAAGCTTCCAAGTGCGAGTAGGACTCGCCCATGAAGGGTTCCGTACCATTTATGACGTATTCAAAAAAACTACTTACTAGATCTCGTTCAAACCAATTTTCGGTCGAAGTTTGCATGGTAATGTACATCATATATTTTTTTTAGGTTTCTCATTCTCTTATTTTAGAAGTTACAGGGGGAGGGGACACACACATTTTACCAATTTGGAAGTCTCTCGCGCAAACTATTCAGTTTAGAAAAAAATGATATTAGAAACCTCAATATCATTTTTGAAGACCTATCCGTAGATACCCCACACGTATGGGTTTGATAATTTTTTTTTTTTTTGAGTTTTTCAGTTCTCGATCTCGATTACAAAAGAACTAAGACAACGGTCGAAATCTCGTAAACAGTCCTACTAAAGTTTGGTATAAAAGTATGTTATAATTAGAGGTCCCGTTTTTATGGTTTGCGAGTCTTTAAGGTTTCAAAGTCTTCAAGACTAGTCTTAACAACACTAACTAGAGATGATTATTGATACATATAAAATAATAATAATTAAAAGTTAAATTAATTCAAATAAGTCATCACTAAATTGAAGCGCTGGTGGCCTAGCGGTAAGAGCGTGCGACTTGCAATCCGGAGGTCGCGGGTTCAAACCCCGGCTCGTACCAATGAGTTTTCAGAACTTATGTACGAAATATCATTTGATATTTACCACTCGCTTTTCGGTGAAGGAAAACATCGTGAGGAAACCGGACTAATCCTAACAAGGCCTAGTTTACCCTCTGGGTTGGAAGGTCAGATGGCAGTCGCTTTCGTAAAAACTAGTGCCTACGCCAAATCTTGGGATTAGTTGTCAAGCGGACCCCAGGCTCCCATGAGCCGTGGCAAAATGCCGGGACAACGCGAGGAAGAAGAAGAAGAGTTTTTCAGTTCTCTAAGTATGGGGAGCTCCCAAAATTTAATGATTTTTTTTTTTCTATTTTTGTGTGAAAATCTTAATGCGGTTCACACAATACATCGACTTACCAAGTTTCAACAGTATAGTTCTTATAGTTTCGGAAAAAAGTGGCTGTGACATAAACGGACAGACAGACGGACATGACGAATCCATAAGGGTTCCGTTCTTTGCCATTTGGCTACGGAACCCTTATGGATTCGTACTAAAAAGGTAATCACGGTCTATATCCCGGTCTATTTAAGTCTAGTGAAACTAACCGTGAATCATTCAAAACTGTTAATTCTCTGTTTTCATTAGAGTTGGATATTTTTCCCACATCACTAACGCAACTAAATGCTGCGTCACGTCCCGAGTGGTCGATCATTACTCATAGTAAATAACATTAAATAACACTTCAATCATGACTAACTTAACAGTGCCACCACCGGCCTTCGAACCCCTGTACCATGAAGAACCGAAGATAGTCACCCCGGAGGTACACCAGCCAGGTAAGTGCTTATTAACTATAAAATGCATACAGTATATTCATCCTTACGTGTCTTATCATGTAAACAAACGTGACGTTCCAACTATGGAAGGTGGAGGCAAGGAATGCAATCTTCGTAGGCAGAACTGATGCAAAAGTGACCAGTTGTCAGCTATAAATAATAGTTCCAAAACTCTCCAGAGTAGCGCTAGAGTACCTAGCTAAAAACCTAGGCGTTATTGACGGAGTGAAATGCGCTGTCTATGGTTTAAATAAATAAATATTATTGGACATTATTACACAAATTGACTAAGTTCCACAGTAAGCTCAATAAGGCTTGTGTTGAGGATACTTAGACAACGATATATATAATATATAAATATTTATAAATACTTAAATACATAGAAAACACCCATGACTTAGGAACAAATATCCATGCTCATCACACGAATAAATGCTTACCATCAGGCGGCCCGTATGCTTGTTTGCCACCAACGTAGTATTAAAAAAAAAAAAATGTCCTTACCAGGATTTGAACCCGGGACCCACTATGCCAAACCGGTCGTCAAAAATGGTAACCGGTTTGATTTTTATTTCAAGTATTCTAGGTATTGTAGCGCCACCTATTTAAGGTTTTTTGATGACACTTTGGTATATGGAGATTACATTCCTTACCTCCACCTTCTATAGTTTCAACAATACGATTCATAGACAATCTAGATATCGTAATGTCAGATGATCCGTGCGTTACTACGATTATTGATGTAAATCTTATTAGAAATGATATTTTTCTGTGGTTATTTGGTTGATTTCAATACTTTGTGAGTTTCTTTAAGTATACAAGAACATTTTAAGTGATGATTATTGTATAATTTCAGAGAAAATTGTAATAATGTCTTCGAGAAGTGTTTGTTAACAGGGAGAATCAACTTTTTAGCGTCACTCGTTGCCATGGTTACGATTAGTTGTCCAGGGGACAAAAGTTCATTGAAATACTGATTTTATGGTACTTAAATGTATCAAACTTGCGTTTTTGTGGTCGTTATAACCAATGTCCATAATGGGCCCCCTACTAAGCATGTTAATAGAACGGCATACAACGTCTCTTCAAACAAACTGTGCCACTGTTGTCCCTTGGACAACGGGACAGGATAACAAAACAAAAAAAGTTGATTCACCCAACAATGTTTACATGATAGGACAAGTAAGGATGAAGATATTTTACATACATCTGATCTGAATGTTATTAACTGGTTTTCAATCTACCTATTTGAAAAAATGAAAGGACAAGCAGAGAGCAGACTGAATGAATTGATATTCCTTTATAGCAGGCAATTTGTTTAATAATAAATCTGGCCAAGTGCGAGTTGGACTCGCGCAAGATTTCATGTTTTACAAGCTTACCACCTGACCGTTGTCTGTTTGTAATCAAATCTTGCAAGTTAAATTTGATCCACTTCTCGGTTTCCGATTCAGCTGAAAATTTGCATACATATGTAAGTCGGGTGACAATGCAATATTGTGGTACCATCGAGCTGATCTGATGATGGAGACAAGAGGTGGACATAGGAACTCTGTGATAGAACAACGCAACCTAATTGTGTTTGGGGTTTTTAGAATTTGCTCGATGAGTATTATTTGCCTGTGGAAAGAAAAGTACAGTCAGCGATAAAAACTTGTACCAAAATTTTTGCCAAGAACTTATTTAACGGGTCTATATAGGACCAACAAAATGTAAAGTTGATAAAAAATAAAATCAGTGTTGATGGAAAATACTTTTAGTGATAGCCTAGAAAAAAAAAATGGTCAAAGATAACAAGGTCACCCGGTACATGTACAAAATTTCAACTCGATCGGTCAAGTAGTTTCGGATCAAATCTGCTGTAACATGGACAGACAGTACTGTAAGTCATTTTTACCACGTCTTTGATATCTGATTTGTTTTCCAGCAACCCTCATCCAGACGGACAAAAGCGACCCCCAGCCACCTATGAAGATCGAGATCACAAAAGACCTCGTAGAACTTGAACAAGATATGCATGAAAATACCCGCATAGCTGTAGACAACTACAAAGAAGCCGTTAAAAATGCTGAGAGATATAATAAGGCGTTGTATAGCGTAAGTGAACTTTATTGCAGGGTCATAAGGTCGCAAATCATCAACTTCGTCTAAACCCTTACCCGAACAGACAAACGCAGCCAGCCACCAATGAAGATCAAGATCACCAAGGACCTCGTAGAACTTGAACAAGACATGCACCAAAACACTCGTTTCGCTGTAGACAACTATAAAGAAGCAGTTAAACACGCTGGGAGATATAATAAGGCATTGTATAGGGTAAGTCAATTAACTGTGAAACTTAACGCAAAGATATAAGGTTGTAAATCAATAAGGACCTCGTAAAACTTGAACAAGACATGCATGAAAATACCCGCATAGCTGTAGACAACTATAAAGAAGCAGTTAAACACGCTGGGAGATATAATAAGGCGTTGTATAGGGTAAGTGAACTTTATTGCAAAGGTATAAGGTTGCAAATCATCAACTTCGTCTAAACCTTTATCAGAATGGACATAAGCGACCAGCCACCAATGAAGATCGAGATCACCAACGACCTCGTAGAACTTGAACGTGAGATGCACGAAAACACACATAAATTAATTTCTATGAAAATGTTTAATTCGCGTTATTTCAAGTAGAAACGCTGCTATATAAATTATAAACAGAAATAAATATCATATACGAAGGAAAAATGACTACGGCCATTTATATGCAATTTGTTGATTTTCCAGCCCTGGGCACTGGAGGCCTTGATAAAGATATAACACTAGACCCTACTCATAGTGTTGTGTTCCTGCCGGTGAGTAAGGTGGCTCCTCTGGAGTTGCAGGTGTACATAGGCTACGGATACTGCTTACCATCAGGCAGGCCGTATGCTTGTTTGCCACCGACGTAGTATAAAAAAAAAAAAAGATATTTTATTATTCAAGTAGGCATATTACAATGCGCTTATGATCGTCAAATAAAGCTACACCGGCTCTAACCCTACACCTCTGACCCGAGAAGATTTAAATCCCCCCTCCATTGGAGGAGGGTATCCCAATATGGACCGGCAAGAAACTCGGTGGGACACATCTTTTCAAAACATTACATCTTGGTCATTTTTCCTTCGTATATGTCATTTATTTCGGTTAATAATTCGTCTAAACCCTTATCCAAACACAAAAGCGACCCCCAGCCACCAATGAAGATCGAGATCACCAAAGACATCGTAGAACTTGAACTATTTTTTGGGAAAACCTTGTATATTGGTGCGGCCTGAACTAAGGGAAGGGGGCAAGTTGACTAGATGCCGTGGGGGGGGGGGGATGTAACAATTTGTTTGCCATTATTTTTCCGACCTATTTAGTGCAAAATTAGTATAAGAGAAGAAGATGACAGGTTTGCAATAAGTCAGTTGCTTTCAAGCATGGGTTCGGGTTTAGACCCCGGCTTCTCATATCATTATCTTATCATATCATTGAATTTCTTGAAATTTCTGTATAAATAAATAAATATTATAGAACATTATTACACAAATTGACTAAGTCCCACAGTAAGCTCAATAAGGCTTGTGTTGAGGGTACTTAGGCAACGATATATATAATATATAAATATTTATAAATACCTAAATACATAGAAAGCACCCATGACTCAGGAACAAATATCCATGCTCATCACACGAAAAAATGCCCTTACCAGGATTTGAACCCGGAACCATCGACTTCGTAGGCAGGGTCACTATCCACTAGGCCAAACTGGTCAAAATTTATAATTTGCACTAGGTAATCTACGCGTCTAATCTTTGGTTACTGTCGTTTTTAATATACAGATTGTGGAGAGCCCCATCGAGAACTTGGATAATACGTTGTTTAAGAATGTGCAATCCGCGCAGAACGATCTCAAGACAACCGAAACAACGGCGAAAAATGCTTGTGCTAAGGCCCGTTGCGCGATCGGTAAGTTCTTATACATCTCTAAAGAATTTTAGTATTTTATGGTTTTATTTTTTTATCATAGTTTTTTTTGTGTAATTTGACATTTAGAGACAGTATACATCTCTAATAAAGTATTTATTATTTCATAGATTCGATATTTGTAATTGTTTTTTTTTTTTAATTTATTGTTTGTAAAAATGGACATGTAAAAGTGCCCCTGTGGTCTATTTGCTGAATAAATGTTTGATATTTGATATTCAGTTACACGTTGGAGGATTTAACAACCGGCGTCGCTTTTAACAGTCCCTCTGTTGAAAACCTCGCCCAATGGTTATATTTATTGTATTTACTGACGTTTATCTGACATGGCTATTTGTACGTTTTGAAATCGTACAAATAGCCATATCAGATAAACCCCCACAAAAATAAGCAGACTGTTTTAAAAATTGTCCTTAAACTACGTCCAAAAGAGAGGTATGGGCAATGTGAATGTCATCTCGCCTTGTGTGGTAGGGCACAGCACAGCAGATGTCATTCCAGATCTAGAGCAGAGCCCAACTGGGGAAGTACCTCCACCTTACAGAAAACCGCAGCCAAATAACGCTTGACCCTACTCATTGTGTTGTGTTCCTGCCGGTGAGTAAGGTTGCCAGAGCTCAACGAGGGGGGTGGGGTTAGGGTCGGCAACGCGCATATAACTCCTCTGGAGTTGCAGGTGTACATAGGCTACGGAGACTGCTTACCATCAGGCAGGCCGTATGCTTGTTTGCCACCGACGTAGTATAAAAAAAAAATTGTCTTGTCTGTCAGCAGAATTATAAAATTGTCTTGTCTTGTCTTAAAAACGAAGAAGAGTACATTGAGTTATTATTTAATTATTATTTTTACTCTTAATAAAAACGTATTTTTACAAGCAAACCCTTGAGTGATCACTAATATCGATAGTCGAGTTTATCGATACAGGAACTCCCTACTTGTCAAACAATTTTGTCCCACGGATACCTATGTCTGAAAATTACGAGTACAACACATTTATTTATTTATTTATCTAATCTTTATTGCACAAAAGAAAACCTTATAGTACAAAAGGCGGACTTAATGCCATAAGGCATTCTCTACCAGTCAACCTTTAGGCAAAGCAGAGAGATTGTGGGCGGTGCTACTTTAACAACAACAACCAAATATAATACAATAACATACCATACATACATAATACATACATACATAAATATACATACTTATATTTCTTATAATATATACATAAATAACGACAAAACATATAGAGCTTACCCATACATTATTATTTTTTGATTCTGCTTGCAAAGAAAGCACGTAAGGATTTTTTAAATGCAAACTTATTTTGAGCATTTTTGATGCCGTAGGGAAGTCCGTTCCAAAGACGGGCCGCCTGCACGGAAAACGAATTCGACATTAATTAAAATACATTAGCGACTTGCGAAGGTATAGATTTTCATCAATATTTCGCAGTCAGAAATTCTTCTATATTAACGTAGATAATAAGATAATGAGCTATTATGTTACTAACCATATATTATGAATCGTTGTTATTTGAAATAAATGATAAATAATATATGTGACGTTATCTATGAAAAGCGACCTTATTGTCGGTGGCGCTTCCGCCGTTATTAACGGTGCTCCGATATAAATACAACGCTGCGCGACGCAGTGCGGCGTAAGCGCCATCGACAATAAGGTCCCTTTTCATAGATAATGCCACATATATATCATAGAACGACCGCTCAATAAGCCAAGCTTTAAGTTTATTTTTAAAGATAAACCCCTTTATTCATAAACGTCTACTAAAGTTGACAAGCCGCTAATAATCGTTAGTCCCTTTCCATCATACCAATACGTCGGAAAGGGACAAACGATTATTAGCGGCTTGTCAACTTTAGTAGACGTTTATGAATAAGGGGGTAACAAACTAGGTGCGTCTGTAATTACTGGTTGTAAATTATTATACACAGAGGGGCCCATGACGTTTATAGTTTTTGCCGTCTTTGCGAAGCTACGGGGCACCGCTGCTAGTTTGTGTCCGTATCGTGTAATACGGTCGCTTTTGTCAGAGTATTTATCTAACTCTCTCGCATGTATAAGGCTGTTTGCAGTATTAAGAGACCCGACAACGTGATAATCCCTAGGGTAGTGAAGTGTGGCCTGGCCTGGCCTGGCAAACTCGTGCCATACAACTAGAGCGCCCTTACAGCTAGGATTTGGGGTCAAAAGACACGCTGGCAATTAGCTGCACGTCCCCATAGCTCAAGCCCGTATTCAACGATGGACTGTATGCTGGCGAAGTAACAGCTGCGGACTGTCTGTCAGCCTACTAAGGGCTAAACACGCCCTTCCCAATTTACATAGGCCCTTAATGCGGATCCCTTTGTTTGGCATAATTATTGAAAGTCATAATGTAATGATAGTCATATTATCATTAGTCATAACTTTAAATCCGTTAAACTTTCAGGAATTTCCTTAAGTTATCCTATAGATAGGTTAGGTTAGGTTTGTATTATGGCAAACCTGAAAAGTTACGCGTTTCTGAGAAAAACCAAATTATGGCTAACGAAAATGCGGACAAACAATACATTATGACTTAAATTTTTATGGCAAAGAATAGAGACTCGCCCTAATACTAATCCTATAATGAATATATTAATATTTTATAAATTTCCAGAGACCCTAGACCGCATGCTGAAGGCGGGCGTGAAGGCGCCTCCGGAGAGCGTCGCGTCCACCAAGCGCTACCTCAAGCAGTTCCGCGAGGACCTGGCGCGGGTCGAGGCGGCCTTCAACCAGGAGAAGGAGAAGGCGGTGCTCAGCGACAAATACTGGGAGAAGGTATGCTTTATTTCCACTATTGGACCCGGGTACGTCCTTAAACTACGTCCAAAAGAGAGGTCTGGGCATTGTGAATATCATCTCGCTTTGTGTGGTAGGGCACGGCCAGTGGATGTCATTCCAGATCTAGAGCAGAGCCCAACTGGGGAAGTACCTCCATCTTACAGAAAACAGCAGCCAAATAACACTAGACCCTACTCATAGTGTTGTGTTCCTGCCGTTGAGTAAGGTTACCAGAGCTCAACGAGGGGGGGGGGGGGGGGGTTAGGGTCGGCAACGCGCATGTAACTCCTCTGGAGCCGCAGGCTACGGAGACTGCTTACCATCAGGCGAATTGACGTTTTCGCCTAGATTTGCGGTTGCCTATCAGTCGTGCACATAGTGAAATTAGTAATTTCTTGACAAGTTAGACATGGAAGGCACAGACCTATTCAGCATTCAGCCACGATTGAAAATTATGTAAAAAAAATTAAACGGTTGTTAAATTAACCAAAATAAATAATTTTAAATATAAAGAAAAATATTAAATTATAACCGTCAGTATTTTAATTTCATTTCTGCTAAGTACTTGGTTTGTATGAATAAGTGACATTATTTAAAAAATAAGCTACAACTCCCTAGGGAGCTTTTTTTTCACAAATCATAACTCCCGCGGGATCAAAATAGGCCTTTGTCCTTCAGTGCACCTGCATGAAATAAGATCTTTTTCGAGCAAGTGTCATGAAAAGTAAATAATGTAGCCATAAGCCATACTAACAATTATATGAACAAAATGTATCTGAAATAAAGAATAAATTATATTCATTGGTATTATATATGGAATAATATTTACATCAATAAATTGCTCTGATAATTAGCCTAGGATAATTATATGTAATACTGTCTTACTATTCATAAGTGCTTGTTGCTAGGCCTACATGAATAAAGTATATTTGAACTGAACTGAACTACTAATGAATCGACCATATATAATAAATATATATAAATACCAAAAAAAAAAAAACTAATTTTGTAATATAATGTAAATATATAATAATTCAGAATATATACGTCCCACTGCTGGGCACAGGCCTCCTCTCATGTGCGAGAGGGCTCGGGCTATAGTCCCCACGCTAGCCCAATGCGGATTGGGGACTTCACATACACCTTTGAATTTCTTCGCAGATGTATGTATGTTATAGCTATAAGTATATGGATGTACGTATAGGCTAAGAACCGCTGGCTGCGTCCAACGGCCGAGCGATCAGTTGATTATAGGACTTCTATAAGCGAGCACGTTTGTTTATCTTCCTGCCTCCTAACCTCCAAACCAACACTGGCGACGACGGGTCGCACGCCGCGTGTGCACAAATGTTAAATATGGCTAAAATTACCATCGGGTCGCTCACTACGTTCAACCATGAAGCACAAGAATGGTCGACTTATAAAGATCGGCTCGAGCAGTGGTTTTTAGCAAATAGTTTGGACGATACGGAAGATAAATCGAAAGTCAAGCGTCGCGCGGTTTTATTAAGTAGTTTATGCGAGAACACTTATAAGTTAGTGCGTGATTTAGCCCTTCCAAGTGATGTGACAACTCTAAACTACGACGCCGTTGTTAAACTCCTGAACGATCATCTCGAAACCGTTAAGTGCGGGTTCGCGGAGAGGTTTAAGTTTCATTCCGCGGCTCAGCAAGCGAATGAAGGCTTATCAGAGTGGGCGGCGCGAGTCCGCCGGCTCGCCGCTCATTGTGGGTTCTCGACATCAGTTTTAAACGAGACTCTTCGTGATCGATTTGTCCTCGGCATGCAGCCAGGCCCAGAGCGTGACAAGCTTTTCACCAAGCCGTTAGAGGACCTCACGTTGAACAAAGCATTGGAGCTGGCAGAAGCTATACGGTGTGCTCGGCACGGCTCATCCCAGGCAGTAGCGTGCGCAGGGATGAGTACTACTTCGCAGGAGCAGGCCGTACTAAAGATAGCGGCGTCGTCATCAGCGCGCGCGCCGGGACCAGCTCAGCGCGACAACGTGTGCCCGGCGTGCGGGTACAAAGGTCACGGTTCGAGTACTTGCAAGTTTACGAAGTACAGGTGCAAAACATGTGGTCAGCGAGGACATTTGCGTAGGATGTGTCAAAAAAGTAGTGCGAATCTCAACTTTATCGAGTGTTGCCCAGAGGAGGAAGAAGTAGGCGATGACGGTAAGCGAACCTTACATAATATAAAATCTTTAAAAGGTGAGCCTATGTATGCGACAGTACTTGTGAATGGAGTCAATATACGATTCGAAGCAGACACAGGTGCCGCCGTTACCGTTTTGTCGGAACACACCTATAATAAACACTTCACTGAGCCGATTAAACCATGTAACTCTAATTTAACTACCTACAATGAAGACCCTATTGAAACTGTAGGCTTAGTGTCCTTGCCCTTTACTTATAGGGATATCACACATAACATCAAGGTTCATGTTGTTAGTGGCCATCGCGCTCCTCTCTTAGGTCGTGATTTTTTTTCGCGATTTAACCTCCAAATATCGTCCGTAAACTCACACGGCTCCTCGAGCATCCACGCGGCCTTAAGTGAGTTAGCCGTTAAGTATCCAAGTTTATTTTCTGAGGAATTAGGGTGTTGTAAAGGTGTAGCTGTCACTCTTAACTTAAAACCTAATTCGAGGCCAATTTTTTATAAAGCCCGAACTATACCCTTTGCCCTCCGTGACATGGTGGAAAGTGAAATAGACCGGTTGGTAAACCTTGGAATTTTGGTACTCGTAAGCTACTCCGAATACGCAAGTCCCATAGTACCTGTGCTCAAAAGGGACGGCAAAATCAGGATATGTGCAGATTACTCGGTTTCACTTAATAAACAATTAGAAGTTGAGAAGTATCCCCTCCCTAGAATTGAAGAATTGTTTGCGAAATTGCACGGCGGGCAGCAATTTTCAAAGCTGGATTTATCCCGTGCCTATAATCAGTTAGTGCTGAGCGAGGAGTCGCAGATGTTAACATGCATAAACACTCATAAGGGTTTATATAAGTTCACACGGCTCGTTTTTGGCTTGTCTAGTTCAGCGGCTATTTTTCAACGTACAATTGAAAGCCTCTTGTCCGGTATACCGGGGGTCCTTTTGTTCCAGGACGACATTTTGGTCACTGGGGAAAATCATGACCAGCATTTGCATAGGCTGCAAGAAGTATGCAAACGTTTGCAGGATGCAGGCTTAGTGCTACAGAGTAGCAAATGTTCCCTGTTCCGAGACTCCGTTACATATTTAGGATTTATAATCGATCGTAACGGACTCCATAAATCGCCTGATAAAATTAAATCCATTCTAAAGGCGAATACTCCTTCTAACGTAACAGAATTGAAGTCTTTTCTCGGACTAGTAAATTATTACAGATCGTTTGTTAAAAATGCCGCATCCATCTTGCAACCTTTGCACTCTTTATTGCAAAAAAACACCCCGTGGTCATGGGAAGCCAAACACGAGATGGCAGTAACGAACATAAAAAATATACTGGCGTCTGATGAAGTTTTAGCACACTTCAATCCGGATGCAGATTTGTTTCTGACAGTTGACGCGTCACCAACTGGCTTGGCAGCCATTTTATCCCAAAAAGAAAAAGGCTGCCCTGAAAGACCAATTTCATATGCGTCTCGTTCGCTCACCTCAGCTGAAAAATCATACAGTCAAATACAAAAAGAAGCTACTTCTATTATCTATGGTATTCGCAAGTACCATCAGTACTTGTACGGTCGATCCACTCCTTTTGTATTAAGAACTGACCACAAGCCTCTCCTATCAATTTTTAACCCAAACAAAGGCATACCGGAAGTCACAGCTAACAGGTTGCAACGCTACGCTATATTTCTAGCCTCATATAACTTTAAGTTAGAATACGTAACCAGTGCCCACAACACAGCTGATTTTTTGAGCCGTGCCACGACTTGTGCCACAGACACGTATACTAACCACGACGATGAATTGTTAGATAAAGCAACTTATATTAATTTTGTCTACGACGGTGTTCGCTTTTTGAGCCTAGATGACATAAAATGTTACACTAAATCTGATTCATTACTAACAGATGTTATACATAACGTGCTAAATGGTTGGCCACAAAAGAATAGCGATAAGCGCTTAACGCCGTACTACAGTTGCAGACATGAACTATCATTAGAAAACTCGTGCTTAGTACGTGGACACAAGGTCGTAATTCCAACAAATTGTCGGAAACAAATAATCTCAGAACTGCATAGGGGTCATTTAGGTAGCACTAAGATGAAATTAGAAGCGCGCAACCGGTTTTGGTGGCCAGGCATGGCAGCTGAAATCGAATGTTTTGTTGCCAGCTGCACCGTTTGCGCCGGGCTGCGGCCCTCCCCTCCCCGCGCGCCCCTTGCCTGCTGGGAGTTCCCTCCTCAGCCTTGGTATCGCGTACATGTAGACATGCTAGGACCTATAAATAACAAACTTTACCTAATAATTGTCGATGCCTACTCTAAATGGGTAGAATGTTATGACATATCCTCGGGGTCGAGTACTCAAGTCGTGATTGAGAAACTGTGCGATGTTATGTCGAGATTTGGTTTAATTCGTACAATATGCTCGGATAACGCGAGTTCTTTTGTTTCCGCTCAGTTTAGGGATTTTTGCAGTTTAAATGGCATAGCACATGTAACATCACCGGCGTACAACGCTATAAGTAACGGGCAAGCAGAATCATTTGTAAAAATTGTTAAAAATGCTATTAAGGGTATAATAGCATCCGGCTATAACAAGAGAGATTTGCCGTGTAAATTGAATGAATTTTTATTCAATTATAGAAACTCCATTCACAGTACAACAGGAAAATCACCTGCCGAAATCTTATTCGGCACCAAGCTACGTAGCAGGTTAGACTTATTAAAATGTAAACAGCCACCTCCTCTTAACGCAACACTCGACGAAGTTGTGAAACAAAAACAGTGCTCGCAGGCTATTAGTTATGGTGGAAATCGTATCGTGGAGTTCTTAGATAAAGAAATAGTTTTAGTTAAGATTTTTAAAGCTCATAAAACGAGTTGGGTGAAAGGTGTAATAGTAAAAAGACTCGGTGCTACCGTTTACCTAGTTAGCTTACTCGATTGCAATACTGTGTTAAAAAAACATTCAAATCAACTTTTAAAGTATAAAGGGGAGAACGTTCAGAATTGGCGCGACAGAGAGAGTGGTAATACTGGTCAGTTTGCGCTAAATGAGATGGATATGCCGGCCATCATTTTGTCATCCACGTCTGCGGGTTCCAGTCAGCAACTTCAGTCCGAATCCACATCGACAGTGGATGCGCCGACAGCATCTGACCCTGCCGCCTCTAACAACTGGGCCGACTGCGAAGAGGGTTTGACTCTGGCTGCCACCAGTAGCGCGAGTCAGGTCGCCCCTGCGAATCCTTCACCATTCCAGGACGCCGAGGCACCGCCGCCGCTCCAGGTCGGCGCGACGCCGCCTCCGCCGGCAAATACCGCGGCGCCGGTTTCTAAGCTTTCTGACCGACCATGTGAGGAGCGATCAAAACGGCCCCGTAACGTAGTTAATTATAAGAAATATTTTTAGACTAAGGGTGGAGGGATGTTATAGCTATAAGTATATGGATGTACGTATAGGCTAAGAACCGCTGGCTGCGTCCAACGGCCGAGCGATCAGTTGATTATAGGACTTCTATAAGCGAGCACGTTTGTTTATCTTCCTGCCTCCTAACCTCCAAACCAACAGTTTCCTCACGATGTTTTCCTTCACCGAAAAGCTAGTGGTAAATATCAAATGATATTTCGTACATAAGTTCCGAAAAACTCATTGGTACGAGCCAGGATTTGAACCCGCGACCTCCGGATTGAAAGTCGAACGTCATATCCACTCGGCCACCACCGCTTATATATAATGTAACTACAAGTAATTACGGTTGTGGAGGAGCGGGACGTCTCAACACAGGCCTTGTAAGCCTAAAGAGAGGCCCCAGCAAATGCCTACTATGTCTGTAAATAGATAATAAAGATATTTTTCATTTTTTTTTTTCATTTTTAGGGTTCCGTAGCCAAATGGCATAAAACGGAACCCTTATAGTTTCGCCATGTCCGTCTGTCTGTTTGTCTGTCTGTCTGTCCGTGGCTTTGCTCCGTGGTCGTTAGTGCTAGAAAGCTGAAATTTGGCATGGATATATAAATCAATAAAGCCGACAAAGTCGTACAATAAAATCTAAAAATTGTTTTTTTTAGGGTACCTCCCCTACACGTAAAGTGGGGGTGAATTTTTTTTTTCAACCCTAGAGTGTGGGGTATCATTGGAAAGGTCTTTCAAAACTAATAGGGGTTTTCAGTAAACATTTTTTGTTAAAGTGAATATATTCGGATCAAATCGCTCCGAAAAAAAAATGTGTCCCCCCCTCTAACTTTTGAACAATAGGTCCAAAAAATATGAAAAAAATCGTGAAGAGAAAACCTTAAGAAAGACATTAAATGAATCTATAGCGGACATGATCAGTTTAGCTGTTTTTGAGTTATCGCAAAAAGTTTTCCCTTCATAGTAAAAAGACTTACTTTAATTAGGTACTGATTATGCAAATTTGCCTATTTCTTTTAACTCGGGTGAAAGGTACCGTTTCATCCCTTGGTTAACAATTTACTATACTTTAAGCTCCAGTTTAACTTATTGTGACGGAAGAGTAACTACGGAGCTACACTGAGCGTGGCCCGACATGCTCTTGGTCGGTATTTATTTTATATCGTCGTGGCAGGTGGAGCACGCGCGCCAGACGTACAAGCGCGAGCTGCAGGCCCTGTTCCCCGGCCTGGACCTGGGCGCTCGCAAGCTGGACGTGCGCGGCGACACCGACCTGCTGCTGCTGTACACGCTCCGACAGGTTTCTATATTACTATTCCATTTTTTCTACTCTTCTTCTTCTTCCTCGCGTTGTCCCGGCATTTTGCCACGGCTCATGGGAGCCTGGGGTCCGCTTGACAACTAATCCCAAGATTTGGCGTAGGCCCTAGTTTTTACGAAAGCGACTGCCATCTGACCTTCCGACCCGGAGGGTAAACTAGGCCTTGTTGGGATTAGTCCGGTTTCCTCACGATGTTTTCCTTCACCGAAAAGCGACTGGTAAATATAGAATGATATTTCGTACATAAGTTCCGAAAAACTCATTGGTACGAGCCGGGGTTTGAACCCGCGACCTCCGTATTGCAAGTCGCACGCTCTTACCGCTAGGCCACCAGCGCTGTGTAATTATTCTCTGTGGATTTATCGTCCCCTTTTGAATTTTGAATGATAGGATACTGTTAATTTAAGTTTATAGTGAGTTTCAAGTGAGAGAACGGACGCAAGAATTTGTTTGCTTGAGCAAATTCAAGTTGTCAAGGTGAATAACGAGGAAGGGGGTCGAGGGCGGTGGAACGCGCGAGGTCTTTCAGACCGGGGACGGCCTTAAAGGGCCAGTTATGACATTTTTAGACCTTGACTGTATTGAACCAGAATTCAAAACCAAACTTTGCAGGTGGCGTATCTGCAAAATGAAATCGCCGAGTTGCAAACAGTTAGAGAACTCAAAATGAACCGAGCTATTGAATGTAAGTATACTACAGAATTTTAGGGCGGCCCTACATACTTCTCTCAATTATATGAAAATGATATATAACTTAGCCTAGTTGCTAAGAGCAGGAAGAAATATAGCATAAATTGGACCTGCTTAGCCGACCATTTCCCCCCTCTTTTTTGGGGGTAGGCAAGGTACGATCACGTGGCTACCGGGCCAAATCAGCTTTCTTTGGCGGTACGGTCACATCTGAAAATATCGATACGAAAAAAGTGCCAAAAATATGTATACACAACTTTATTGCCCATATATTAAGGTAGTGTATACATATTTTTGGCACATTTTCCGTATCGATATTTTCAGACGTGTACGAACAATCGAGTCAAGCGGCATCGCCGGAGAGAAAAGTGCATACTTACTGCACTTGCTTACCCTAGTAATTCAAGTTAGCAAAAATTATAAACTTTGAAAGGCTTTATCTCAGAAACTATTAGGTTTACAGAGACAATTCTAGTCTACGATTATAGCAAATTTTGTCTATTTTATAAACTCCCTGAGAAGGCACTATCAAAAACTAGTCCTTTAGAGTTATAATCGCTCAAATCTAAAAAAACACGAAATTTACGCGGGATTTCTTGATTTGATGTGATCGGCGCTCGAGGCCACAAACTTTGATTATTCATTGGGTCAACCTCATAAACAAGTCTGCACAAAATCAGTACTACTGTACTTGACACAAACTCTAATGATAAAGAGAAAGATAGTTTATTATTCAAGTAGGCATATTACAATGCGCTTATGAACGTCAAATAAAGCTACACCGGCTCTAACCCTACACCTCTGACCCGAGAAGATTTAAATCCCCCCCTCAATTGGACGAGGGTATCCCAATATGGACCGGCAAGAAACAATAAAAAATTTTTTTATAAATATTAATGTATTAAGTTACTGTATACTCTTTTCTTTCTACTACTATGTTTTCATCATTTTTTTACAAATATTTGGTTTGGTTACTTTTATTTACTTTTATTTAAATCCCCCCTCAATTGGACGAGGGTATCCCAATATGGACCGGCAAGAAACAATAAAAAAATATTAATAAATATTAATGTATTAAGTTACTGTATACTCTTTTCTTTCTACTACTATATTTTCATCATTTTTTTACAAATATTTGGTTTGATTTGGTTAATTTTATTTACTTTTCTACAGGTCACGACGAGAAAAAGCTGATCGAAGCTAAAGTCGAGGACATGATTAAGAAGGAGCAGTTGGAAAAGGACAAGGAATTCAATAAAAAGGTATTATGATAATTATTTTCACAAACATTAGACTAAAATTTTAAAATAATATAATAATATAACCTTGTTACTAAAGTTTCGTAAAAAGGCACCAATTTCTAAATATAATATTCACAATAGACATTTCAAGCATTTGACAAGAATTTATTTAACCTGCAATTTATGTATGTACGTTCGAATCAAATCTTGCAAGCTAAATTAGACCCACTTTAAATTATTGAATTCAATAAAGTATTTAAGTGAATAAAAAAAAATGTTTGTGTTATTGAAAAAAAAAGTACTGTCGGCGATAAAACTAATTTCAAATTTAATTAAAAACTAAAGTAGTGTGTTGATAAAATGGTTTGTATGTCAGATCCTGGAGGTCCACGCGGAGGCTGCGCGGCAGATGAAGGAGCAGCTCAAGAAACAGTTCGAGGTCCAACAGGAAGTCATGCAGGCCGCCCTCGCGAGGAAGGAACAAGAGGTACAATTTAAATGTTTTTTTTCCTTCTTAGGGTGCCGTACCTCAAAAGGAAAAAACCGGAACGCTTATAGGATCACTTTGTTGTCCGTCCGTCCGTTCGTCTGTCTGTCAAGACCCTATCTCGGGGACGCGTGAAGGTATCGAGTTGAATTTAAAACCATGTACCTACTGACTGTAGAGCTGAGACTGTAGAGTTCCTTTAAGGTAAAAAAAAGATACGGCCGGTTATGTCGCCAACAACGTATATTTTGACACTCAAGGGAATCAACTACTATATCTTCTTTCTTTTTTCTTTTCATCCTGTTACCCCCTGCTGGGGTGTAGGGCTCGAACCATTTTCTTCCACTGACTCCGGTCCCGGGCAGCTTGGGTAACCTCCACCCACCGCATCCCCAGTACACCCAACTCTTGCTCCACGGAGCGGCGCCAAGTAGATTTAGGGCGACCATGTTTCCGTGTTCCGGGCATCTTCCAGGTCAGGGCCGCCTTGGATAGGTATTTATTTATTTATTTATTTATTTATTGAGGAGAAACATACATACATACACAGAAAACATACATGGCATGAACAAAAAATACTTAAATAGCATAAATGTCCTTAAATACAGATGCTTCCATATACGTATCTCACGAAGAACATATACCTAATACCACTTAATACTTAAGACTAACATGCGGTTTACAACATTACAAGTATTTAGAGAGACTTAGTGTATAATATACGTATGCACATAAACTAATTACTTAGACTTTGTATATATGTAACTAAATAGGAAGGAAAAGTTACCTAGGTATATATGATCTTATTTCTATATAAATTTGTGACTGCTGTCTTGAACTGGGCGCGGGATTTTGAGAATAGATCGATCTCGAGAAGAGACTTATTGTAGAATTGTAGTGGGTAGGTGTGGGTGGGTGTGTAGTAGGTAGATGTAAGGCTTCCTCAGGATATGCCCAATCCAATGCCATTTGCGCGTTGATGGCCAAAAGATGTGCCGAATTTGCCTTAAGATTGCCTTATTTGATCAACTACTATATAATCTGGTTAAAGTTATTCAAACGTTCTGTTTGTTTCAGGTGATGTCCAAATTCAGCCGCCAAGTGTCCGAACAGGTGGAGAAGGAGCGGGTCATCTTCAAGCGTGAACTGGCCGCCATGGCCGGCAAGCTGCAGGCCATCGAGCAGACATTGAAACGTGAGTACCATATCACATCAGTCTGTATCACTTTGCTGAGCACAGGCCTCAATTTGAGTACGCTATTTGCTCCGGTCCTGAGCTAATCTCATCCAGAAGTAATATAATCTCATCCAGAAGTAATATAGTAATATAATACTATAATCATTATCATTATGACAATTGGCTACTTGACAGTTTTTTTGTAAATAATGTCAGTCAATCTTGATTTTCCTGAGGATCAAATTATGGAAAGTGGAGGTAAGGAATGAAATCTTCATATACCAAAAAGTGTCATCAACAAACCACCTTAAATAATAGGTGGCGCTACAATACCTAGAATACTTGAAAAATCAAAAACAAATCATAGACAGCACACTTCACTGCGTCAATAACGCCTAGGTTCTTAGCTACTCTAGCGCTACTTTAGAAAGATTTGGAACTATTCTTTATAGCTGAAAGCTGGACACTTTTGAAACAGTTCTACCATAAGAGATTTCACTCCTTTTAATTCCACACTCCATAGATCAAATGTCTATATATATATGGCATTTAAGCAACACAAAGCTCGCACTCGACGATTGAAACGCCTCTAACGAAATGATAATGTGATGTGACGTCACATTACATTATCCTAAATGTATGGAAGATCAAGAAAATTTAGGTACTGAAACATTGCGTTTATGTATATAGTTGTCATACAATTTTTTTTTAAATAAAATGTAAGGAATCGTTTTTATTGTTAGTAAGATTCGCTGTTGAGTGTTTTAAAATTAGAAATTCAATATTTATAACATACATATTATTAGGTTTGTCTGAAGTTCCCAATCCGTATTGTGTTTGCTTGTTCCGTTTAAAGATTTATTTCTCAAAAGAATAACAATTATTCACTTATATGAGAAAAAACAACAATCAATTACAAATTAAATTAGTGAGCGATAAAAGTAAATACATAAATAATGGTGCCGCGCTAGTAAGTAGTAGAAATACAATCTAATATAATAAAAGTGGTGTGTGTCAGGTAGAACAAAAACATGCAAAACAAGTTCAAGAAGTGTGGTTGCTATTGCTAGGAGCGTACCGCGCTGCGCGATGCAAGTCGCAGTCAGCTCGCAGTAGATAAGATAAGACGAACAGAATTGCGCGGATGTAAAGAGCGTGGACGTGGCTAAGTAAGTGCATGCATTCAACCACGCTCGGGGTGTGGGAGCGATATTTTTATAGTGCTTATTTTTTTGTTTTTTTTTTTTTATTTAATTTTTGCAGTTTATGTTAATTATAGTATGTAAATTTTATATTATTATTTTTTACCGAATTATTAGTGTTCTAATTAATTACTACTACTGCTACGTACAATACTCTTTATTGCTCACTTCACATAGCTTCCAATAAATGCACAGAAACAAACAAAGACAATTTGATAGGAGGTAACAGGACTCTTCCAGACAATCTGTGGGTATCGGAGACAATAAAAATAGAATATACGGTAGGTGGCAAAAAGGAAAACAACAACAAAAAAATAAATAATAATAATTAAAAGTCGAATTGAACACGTACAGTGGGACTTAAGGATGTAATTTTATATGGTCGTTATCATGATTCAATCATTGTTTATATAAAGTCTATTGTCTCGAATTTAAAAAAAATAGCAATATGGTAGATTTTTTGGCCGCTATCGTATTTGTGTAAATTTAGCTGGCAACACATTCAGTGCCAACGCCAGCTACGCATTACGAGCGTAGCCGAAAACGGGAAAAGAAGCGAAATGCGCCCACGAATAGAGAACCTGCGTAACGGTTCACTGGTAGTGAATGTGTTAAAAAGGGTTTTTGACTTTTTACACATTTTCCATGAAATCGCATGTGCGATATCGAGCTCGTGGGACTCCAAGGAGTTAATAGTACATTATGATACAAGTGCGAAAATTAGGAAATTCGAAACGAGTGACGATAAATTAAAACACGACCGAAGGGAGTGTTTTAAATCGACACGAGTTGCGAATTACCTATACGCACATGCATCGTACAACGTTTTACAGTACATCTTCTTCTTCTTCCTCGCGTTGTCCCGGCATTTTGCCACGGCTCATGGGAGCCTGGGGTCCGCTTGACAACTAATCCCAAGATGTGGCGTAGGCACTAGTTTTTACGAAAGCGACTGCCATCTGACCTTCCAACCCAGAGGATAAACTAGGCCTTGTTGGGATTAGTCCGGTTTCCTCACGATGTTTTCCAACACCGAAAAGCGACTGGTAAATATCAAATGATATTTCGTACATAAATTCCGAAAAACTCATTGGTACGAGCCGGGGTTTGAACCCGCGACCTCCGGATTGCAAGTCGCACGCTCTTACCGCTAGGCCACCAGCGCTTCAACGTTTTACAGGGCGTTTTAAAAGGCCATATGTACTGTAACGTTTTACAGTACATATGGCCTTTTAAATGTTCGACACAGTAACGTAATATGCTAATTTTCGCACTAGTGCGGTAAACTAGCACCATATGTACTGTAAAACGTTGTACGATATGTATTGCACATGTGTGTGAATAGGTAAGGTAAGGCAACTCGTGTCGATTAAAAACTCACTTCGGTCGTGTTTCAATTTATCGCCACTCGTTTAGAATTTCCTATTTTTCGCACTCGTATCGTAATGTACGGTCGAGGAAATTGATTCTTTAGCAATTTGCGGTTTAAGTAAATTTGGTTGTACTTACTTATGCTACGAGCTTTCCAGTGTAAAGTGAACCGCAACCTGCTAAAGAATCAATTTCCTCGACTGTACTATTTCGTATTTGTCAGAACGCGCGAAAGCCGAAGCGGAAGCGCGGCGCTCGCAGTCGCTGTGGGCGGCCGCCGAGGCGCTGCTGGCCGCCACGCGCCGCGCCGCCGCCCGCGTGCCCGTGGACCGGGAGCTGCAGGCGCTGGAGAAGGCCGGTAGGGGGCACTGCTTTATTATTATACTTTCTCCTACTCCTCTACTGTTATCTGTCATTTATGCATTCATTAACACGAATATAAGAACATACATAAAAGGTTTCAAGAAAAGTCTATATTGTCTATTCCTCATAAAAGCTCTTGTGCTTTTATACGCTATAAAGTCCCGGATAGACGTGCGAGTAAGTTCGCGAACTTACAGCTCAACGACCTTTTTCGCTCGTGTGTCAGCCTAAGTACGCGTACTTCACAAGCGAAAAAAGTCATTGAGCCATAAGTTCGCGAACTTACTCGCCCGTCTATCAGCCACTTAACGTTACTGCGATTAATGGCTACCAACCTAACAAAACCAAAACGAATACAGTTTTAAACTAAGTGCATTGCTGCCAACAAAATATTCATTTGGTTGCATAGTAAAAACAATTGCTTCATAAGTCAGAAACACGCATGTAACTTCCGTAATATAGCAACACCCATAGACTACGAAGACCGCTTAGCGTTGCTTGTTAGTCTCCGTAGGCTCCTGTGGCCAAAATCGAGAAAAAAACTGTCCAAAAATTTAATTTAGCAAAGAGCAAGTACCAGGGCCTCATGAGTTACGAGAAGGTGTCGCGGACCGGCGGGCCGGGCGCGTAACAAGGTGTGCTCGCGCGTCTTGGCTATAGGGAGCGTGCATGAACTGTAGGAGGCAGCACTGGAGCAGTCAGATTTTTGGCCCGAGGCGTAAATGTGACGTTCATTGTTCCGATGTAGCCTACAAGATGGCAGAACCTACTATGCACAAGAAAACACGTGACGTGTAAATGTACATATTTATGGTTCCGATTCAGGCCACAAGATGGCAGACCCTCCAACGCGCACGGTCCCTATATACTTTTGCTTTGTTTACCTAAATTAAGATTTATTTTTGTTGACTCGTAGGAAAAGTATTGTATGCAACATTGTATAAGTAGGTCAAAACATGCTCGTGGCGTATTCCTTTACAATGTTCGCCTACTCCTTCGGCTCCGGCTCACATTGTAACTCACACCACTCGCCTTTTTTGACCCTTATGCAACTGTTGCATAAATTACTATTTTGCTAATATTTTGCTTTCATCTTAGACTAGGTTTTCATAATATGGATATAAAAGTAAAATACAAAAATAATAAAAACATAAACATATTATAAGAAACCTAACGTAATGGTACGGAACCCTTCGTGCGCGAGTCCGACTCGCACTTGCCCGGTTTTTTTATTTATTTGCATTGGGCTGTATAGTTCGTGTCATCCACGATGACGCAAAAATTTTTACAAATCTCACCTTTAAGAACTTGACAATACGAGTCAAGGCACGCGTCGTTGTGAATGACATCATCAATTTTTTTTTTATACTACGTCGGTGGCAAACAAGCATACGGCCCGCCTGGTGGTAAGCAGTCTCCGTAGCCTATGTACGCCTGCAACTCCAGAGGAGTTACATGCGCGTTGCTGACCCCCCCCCCCCCCCCCAACACACAGAAACACAATACTATGAGTAGGGTCGGTAGGGGTGTTATTTGGCTGCGGTTTTCTGTAAGGTGGAGATACTTCCCCAGTTGGGCTCTGCAATAGATCTGGAATGACATCCGCTGAGCTGTGCCCTACCACACAAAGCGAGATGACATTCACAATGCCCATACCTCTCTTTTGGCTGTAGTTTAAGGACGTACCCGGGTCCGAATCTATATATTGTTATCACTGACCGCCGGTACCATGGGCGGTACAGCCATACCATAATAGACCGCGAGACAGGAACAGATTTCCATGACCAATCGCCTCCCGGGCGAAAACTCGTATAGTGGTTAACGGCTATGTATTAGGAACCCTCGTGGACGTCAGCTCTCGCTCAATACAGGTAGAGTAATACAGTAATACTATACCTGTATTCCTAATTTCAGCCCAGCAACGCATTCTACGATACATTTTCCTTGCAGGTAAAAATGATAAGCTGGTGGAGACCGTGCTGAAAGGCATACCGAAGGACGCGCGCAACAAGGGCATTGTCACGGAGAAGACGTTGCGGGATAGGTTTGACATGGTGAGGCAAATTTTGAAAAACCTCGAACAATTCAAGAATTTCTGTTTTACCCTATGGTTGACTGGTAGAGTCCGCCATTTGTACTTATTTTTATTGTGCAATAAAGTTACAAATAAATATATTGTACCTGCTCACAAAATTTCGCTAGAATCGGTAAAGAATTTAGATCCCTAGAGAACAGCCAAGGAGAGATGCTTCGTTCGTGCTTCGCGCTCTGTTTTCCAAAAAAAATCTGGTTTTGCCGTTTATTGAAAAATATATATATAGATTTTCGTACATTGACCCACCTGTTGTTATCTTTATTGCACTCGCATTATATTGCTGTCCCGCTCGCACCCATTAACATCAACAACCGGTATCATGGGCGGGACAGCGATATAATTATGCGCGTGCAATAAAGATAGCAACAGGCAGGCAAATGTACGAGAATCTGTATGGAAAGCGTCTCTGCTTTACCTTAGGTTTGTTTTGTTGGTTTTTGTTCCTAGATTACTTGTTTAACACATTGAATGCCTTTTTAGTGTCATATTTATGACACTAATAAGCTTCTGACTTTTGAAAAATGTCATCGTTATCAAATATTTCTAACAAATTGTCAAAAACACTGCCAATGATTAATGCAGTGTGTTTTTTTTGTTGTCGATTATTGCAAATAACTTTTGTTCGATTTTTTTTTATCTTTTGTTCTAATTAAAGAAATATTAACGTCAGAGCATTCCTGAGAAGTAACCCTACGTGGGATTTCAAGGTTTGTCCAATGGCTAAGGTCACCCTGTATAACTCGTCGTTGCGCTTGGACCAATAAATTGGCTCGGATAAAAAAGGATCGCTTTATGCCCTCGTTGTACAACTAGTATTGTTGATCAGGTGGAGCAGAACGCGGTGAAGGTGGCGCTCGTCGGCAGGAATGGTGCTTCTCTACCCATCTACTTCCTGTCGTGGCTGCAGTCCAAACTACTCTTCCCTAGGGTAATTATTTACATTATGCCAATAAATAAATAAATAAATAAATATTATATTACATTATTACACAAATTGACTAAGTCCCACAGTAAGCTCAATAAGGCTTGTGTTGAGGGTACTTAGACAACGATATATATAATATATAAATATTTATAAATACTTAAATACATAGAAAACACCCATGACCCAAGAACAAATATCCATGCTCATCACACGAATAAATGCCCTTACCAGGATTTGAACCCGGGACCATCGGCTTCATAGGCAGGGTCACTACCCACTAGGCCAGACCGGTCTTCAATGTAAATATGTATAGGTAAAAAACTTAAGTAAGTCACCTGTTGTATGTAGTTGTGACGTGTTCGAATAGACAATACATGTTTAAAAGACACACACAAACAAAACAAATGTCTATTCGAACACGTCACAACTGCATACAACAGGTGACTTACTTAAGTTTTTTACTTATACGGTGTTGCAAAGATACAGGGTCCATAGTAAGGTAGTTACCTTATAGTGTACAGTATACATTAGTAGATGGATACAGCATAATATCATTTAAGCTACATTTAATTTACTATATTAATATTATATAGCATAGATAGTTACTACTACAACTTGTTCCTATAACAGTCGTTGCCGGGTCGTAAGGCAGTCGTCGCAAGAAATCGTCGAGTACAAATGTCTCAATTGCAAGCACCGATAACGCTCCAGTGTAGCAGCACTTATGACGGGGTACTAACCTTTCTTGAGTAGGCAAGAATAAGTCCGTTTTCAATGCACTAACAGTTTATTTAGAAGGCACAGTATTACAACAAGCGGCAATATAAAGCACAAGCAGTAAATAAGAAGAAGCGATGGGATTTGCGAGCGTACGCGAGCGATGCGTCTTATTATCTAGAGAACAAGTAACGTGCGTTCAGTGTATCGTCTCGCGGTCGACTGGCGGGGCAGGCGGCCGTCGCAAGCGCAGCGTTATCGGTGCTTGCAATTGAGACATTTGTACTCGACGATTTCTTGCGACGACTGCCTTACGACCCGGCAACGACTGTTATAGGAATAAGTTGTAGTAGTAACTATCTATGCTATATAATATTAATATAGTAAATTAAATGTAGCTTAAATGATATTATGCTGTATCCATCTACTAATGTATACTGTACACTATACCCTAATAGTTACTTAGTGTTTTGACCCTTTTATTGCAAAACGTGTTAAGCTGAATTACGGCTACAATAATTTGTATTCCTAAATAAACTTTTTCTACTCGTCAACTGTAATTCAATTTCATTTTATTCAAGGACCAACTAAGATAATTTTTTGTTAGTACAAATATGACTTAAATATGGTTAGTAATTACTCTATACACTATATAACGTCATTCTATGCATGTTATAATAAATAATAGAAATTTAAAAGAAATGAAATTAAACTAAAATTAAATATTAATTAATTAATTAAATGAAAATTTCGTATACCAAACTATAATTGCGTACTTTTCATGTATGGGCAAGCTCAACTATAAGATTAATTTCGATACGCTGTAGTCAACTATAAAAAAATTTACCATTCACGTGCCGCCGCGCTCCCATAAAAAAGACTAAACGGTTGAACTTCGCGCGTTTATGTATTTTATACTTCATTTTTGTCTACTTTGTATACTTACCAATTTTCATTAATTATGTAGGTTTTATAGTAAAAAAAATAGTACATTACGATACAAGTGCGAAAAATAGGAAATTCGAAACGAGTGGCGATAAATTAAAACACGACCGAAGGGAGTGTTTTAAATCGACACGAGTTGCGAATTACCTATTCGCACATGTATCGTACAACGTTTTACAGTACATATGGCCCTTTAAATGTTCGACACAGTAACATAATATGCTACTTCTCGCACTAGTGCTATAAAGTAGCCCCATATGTACTGTAAATATTATTTTAGATGACTCGTAAAAAGAGTATTGTATACAGTAGTGATATAATCAATCTTTTCCATCTCGTACCTTAACGCAGTACTCACAGTAAACACCGTACTCGACTGAAAAGCTCTCTATTATATCATCGTTGTATAAAATACTGTTTATACAATCGTAAAATTGTTTTGAAATTTCAGCTAGCTGAAATACCGCAAGACGAATTAGACAACCAACCCACAGACTTCTCGCAGTTAGACACCTTCGACATTATCCAGAGGGCGAGGTAAATTAATAATTAATATTATTTAGAATAAGCCTTAAGAAGTGGCTACAGGTCGCACAGAACCGTGACGAGTGGCATAAAATGAAGGAGGCCTACACCCAAAGGGTAGAGAAGGGCTAAAGAAGAAGAAAGAAGAAGAATAAGCCTTGGTTAAAGATGAAAATGTTTTTCAACCTTATTTTATTTTAAAGACAGCAGTTGTCGCCTACAAACATAAGAGACAATGACTGTATTTTTAAAGGCAAGTTTTTAGGTAAAGTTATAATTTATAATTTGGTACATTGACCCATTTCCTTTCTCTGTCGAACACGCGTAATTATATTGGGGAAGCAATTAAATGACCAGCCTTTTTTTTAAAACTGAGTTGCAAAAAAAATGCCATTATATCATTTGGACAGCATACAAATTTTTTGCTGGCAATAAATCAAAATCGAGCTACAACTATTCCCTTCCTAAGGGATTTATTTAGAACTGCGGGTCAAAAATGTTGCTCTGTCCTCTAGTATGCGTGTGCCAAACGGCTAAACTGCACGTTTTTTTGCGTACACCTTCCACTAGTAAACATTGTAACCAATATCAATCTGCTTCAGTTACAATTTATTTGCTTAATAAATAGTCGAGCTGCAATATAATTATCTTCTTCTCAGTCGTATACTCTTGTCAGAGTAGTCATGGTCATTGCGGTCGTTGTACGGCCTTTTTCGCTGTTTCCCGCCATGCTTGTCTATTTATTGCCTGCCGCGCGCAGATTCAAAGGTGACCCGGTGAGAGCCTTAACTTGGTAACACTTTCACTTGGCAATATAATTACTTGGCCAGCAAGATTTAAGAATTGGTTGGTAGAAAATGTCTTTAAGTACGAGGGTTGATTGAAAAATTCGCGGCGTGGCCAATTCAAAAAAAACTTTTTTCTTTTTTCTGCCGCCATTTTGAACTCATTATTCAACTGTCTTCCCGCGAAATTTCAATTGGCGTCTATATTTAAAAGCAATTTTACGGCATATTTAAAGTTACGTGTCGGTAGATATCGTGAAAATGGAGAAATTAGAGCAGCGTGCTGTGATTAAATACCTGCATAAAAAAGGATTGACACCGAAGCAAATTTATGATGATATGCAAAGTACATTAGAGCAATCCTGTCCATCATATACGATGGTGAAAAAATAGGCAGCTGAATTCGAGCGTGGACGAAATAGTATCGCAGATGACCCTCGTCCCAGGAGGCCAACAACGGTGACTAACACGGACAATGTGGCAATTATATGCGAAATGATAATGAAAGACCGGCGATTAAAGGTGCGGGAAATAGCTGACATCGTAGGCATCTCTTATGAAAGAACTCAAAATATTATAGTCAACGAATTAGGTTTTTCCAAGGTGTCGGCGAGATGGGTCCTGAGGCTTCTTTCAGTGGAACAAAAAATCGCTCGCCGTATTAATTCACGTGAATGTCTAGACCTGTATGAAGCCGATACTCAAGACTTTTTGGACAAATTTGTAACTATGGACGAGACGTGGGTCCACCACTATACACCAGAGACCAAACAGCAATCGAAGCAGTGGGTTCGTCCTGGATCTCCGCCTCCCAAAAAGCCAAAGCAATTTTGTCGGCCAATAAAGTCATGGCATCTGTTTTCTGGGATGCAAAGGGAATAATAATGATTGACTATCTCCAGAGAGTTAAAACTATAAATTCCGACTATTATTGCGAGTTATTACGCAGATTACGCGAGGCTCTGAAGATAAAAAGACCTGGAATGTTGACAAAGAAAGTTATCTTCCACCAGGACAATGCACTTGTTCACACGTCACTAAAATCGATGGCGGAGATTGCCAAATGTGGGTTTGAATTATTGCCCCACCCACCCTATTCACCCGATTTAGCACCATCGGACTTTTATCTGTTCCCAATTTAAAAAAAAAAAACATATGGGTGCTATGAAATTTTCAAGCAACGCCGAGGTCCAAGCTGAGGTGGATGCCTATTTTGAAGGTCTCAAGGAAAGCTTCTTCAAAAGCGGTGTAATGGCTCTGGAATCCAGATGGAACAAGTGCATTCAACTCGACGGGGACTATGTAGAAAAATAAAAATAAATTAAAAAACCTCTGTTTCCTTTTTAATATTCAGGCCGCGAATTTTTCAATCCACCCTCGTAGTTTAATTGAGAGGTATGCCTATTAAAATAATGGATTTGATAATATAAGGTGCGTTACGTTTGATTTGAAAAATCGGCAGAGATGCAGGCGGATCGAAATCAGTCCTCATGACACGAGCAGTAAATATGTGCGTGTATTTCATTCGAGTATTATTTGTTTAAAAGTGTATTAGATTAGTAAAGTGGGTTAGATTAGGTTAGAAATGCGACTTTCACAGAAACCAACTGCTAATAGAAATGTGGGTTAGGTTAGAACTGCGACCTTCACATAAGCCAACTGGTAATAGAAAAGTGGGTTAGGTTAGGTTAGGACTGCGACCTTCACGGAAACGAACTGCTACTAGAAAAGTGGGCCAGGTTAGGTTAGGACTGCGACCTTCACAGAAACCAACTGCTACTAGAAAAGTAGGCTAGGTTAGGTTAGAACTGCGATCTTCACAGAAACCAATTGCTACTAGAAAAGTGGGCTAGATTAGGTTAGAACTGCGACCTTCACAGAAACCAACTGCTACTAGAAAAGTAGGCTAGGTTAGGTTAGAACTGCGACCTTCACAGAAAGCAACTGCTACTAGAAAAGTAGGCTAGGTTAGGTTAGAACTGCGATCTTCACAGAAACCAATTTCTACTAGAAAAGTGGGTTAGGTTAGAACTGCGACCTTCACTGAAACCAACTGCTACTAGAAAAGTGGGCTAGGTTAGGTTAGAACTGCAATCTTCACAGAAACCAATTGCTACTAGAAAAGAGGGCTGTTAGGTTAGAACTGCGACCTTCACATAAACCAATTGCTACTAGCAAAGTGGATTAGTTTAGGTTAGAACTGCGACCTGCACGGAAACGAACTGCTACTAGAAAAGTGGGCCAGGTTAGGTTAGAACTGAGACCTTCACAGAAACCAACTGCTTTTAGAAAAGTGGGCTAGGTTAGGTTAGAACTGCGACCTTCACATAAACCAATTGCTACTAGCAAAGTGGATTAGTTTAGGTTAGAACTGCGACCTGCACTGAAACCAACTGCTACTAGAAAAGTGTGCTGAGTTAGAACTGAGATCTTCACAGAAACCAATTGCTCCTAGAAAAGTGGATTAGGATAGATTAGAATTGCAACCTTCATTGAAACCAACTGCTACTAGAAAAGTGGCCTAGGTTGGGTTAGAACTACGACCTTCACAGAAAGCAACTGCTACTAGAAAAGTAGGCTAGGTTAGGTTAGAACTGTAAATTTAAATTACAATTAAATGAAATTTAAAATTAAATGACGTTGGACTGGAGCCAGGCACATAAACCAGTAATAACTAGATACACTCATGTGAGTCATGTGTACGTAGCTACCACTGAGTGTACCACTGTCAGTTATAACTGCAAGGAGACTGTCGCGGCCGTCCCGCAGGCGCCGCGCGCGTGATGGCCGGGAACCCATCCACGCGCGTATCCGCGAACATCCCGGACGAGCCACACCAGCGAGGCAACCGCAACAGTGCCTTGAAGGCATTGTTGTATTGGATGCGTTGTATAGCGACTTTTGCATAAAATAATTGTGCGTAGAGATAGGAAATGGCGGGTCATTCTTGTGCGAATTTTTTTGTTCTTATTTTAAACATACGGTGATATATAACAAATGAAATATTATGAACTTCGTCAGGTATCACATGGACCACGGCAACCTGCCGGCGGCGCTGCGCTACGTGAACCTGCTGCAGGGCGCGCCGCGCGCCGCCGCCGCGCCCTGGCTGGACGCGGCGCGCGCGCACCTGGAGGTCCGCCAGGCCGCCGAGGCCGTCATGGCGCACGCCTCCGTGTCCGGCCTGCTCTACTTGTAGGGCCAACAGGTACTGCGTGCCCCGCGGCGACCTGCCGTGGCTGGAGGTCCGCCAGGCCGCCGAGGCCGTCATGGCGCACGCCTCCGTGTCCGGCCTGCTCTACTTGTAGGGCCAACAGGTACTGCGTGCCCCGCGGCGACCTGCCGTGGCTGGAGGTCCGCCAGGCCGCCGAGGCCGTCATGGCGCACGCCTCCGTGTCCGGCCTGCTCTACTTGTAGGGCCAACAGGTACTGCGTGCCCCGCGGCGACCTGCCGTGGCTGGAGGTCCGCCAGGCCGCCGAGGCCGTCATGGCGCACGCCTCCGTGTCCGGCCTGCTCTACTTGTAGGGCCAACAGGTACTGCGTGCCCCGCGGCGACCTGCCGTGGCTGGAGGTCCGCCAGGCCGCCGAGGCCGTCATGGCGCACGCCTCCGTGTCCGGCCTGCTCTACTTGTAGGGCCAACAGGTACTGCGTGCCCCGCGGCGACCTGCCGTGGCTGGAGGTCCGCCAGGCCGCCGAGGCCGTCATGGCGCACGCCTCCGTGTCCGGCCTGCTCTACTTGTAGGGCCAACAGGTACTGCGTGCCCCGCGGCGACCTGCCGTGGCTGGAGGTCCGCCAGGCCGCCGAGGCCGTCATGGCGCACGCCTCCGTGTCCGGCCTGCTCTACTTGTAGGGCCAACAGGTACTGCGTGCCCCGCGGCGACCTGCCGTGGCTGGAGGTCCGCCAGGCCGCCGAGGCCGTCATGGCGCACGCCTCCGTGTCCGGCCTGCTCTACTTGTAGGGCCAACAGGTACTGCGTGCCCCGCGGCGACCTGCCGTGGCTGGAGGTCCGCCAGGCCGCCGAGGCCGTCATGGCGCACGCCTCCGTGTCCGGCCTGCTCTACTTGTAGGGCCAACAGGTACTGCGTGCCCCGCGGCGACCTGCCGTGGCTGGAGGTCCGCCAGGCCGCCGAGGCCGTCATGGCGCACGCCTCCGTGTCCGGCCTGCTCTACTTGTAGGGCCAACAGGTACTGCGTGCCCCGCGGCGACCTGCCGTGGCTGGAGGTCCGCCAGGCCGCCGAGGCCGTCATGGCGCACGCCTCCGTGTCCGGCCTGCTCTACTTGTAGGGCCAACAGGTACTGCGTGCCCCGCGGCGACCTGCCGTGGCTGGAGGTCCGCCAGGCCGCCGAGGCCGTCATGGCGCACGCCTCCGTGTCCGGCCTGCTCTACTTGTAGGGCCAACAGGTACTGCGTGCCCCGCGGCGACCTGCCGTGGCTGGAGGTCCGCCAGGCCGCCGAGGCCGTCATGGCGCACGCCTCCGTGTCCGGCCTGCTCTACTTGTAGGGCCAACAGGTACTGCGTGCCCCGCGGCGACCTGCCGTGGCTGGAGGTCCGCCAGGCCGCCGAGGCCGTCATGGCGCACGCCTCCGTGTCCGGCCTGCTCTACTTGTAGGGCCAACAGGTACTGCGTGCCCCGCGGCGACCTGCCGTGGCTGGAGGTCCGCCAGGCCGCCGAGGCCGTCATGGCGCACGCCTCCGTGTCCGGCCTGCTCTACTTGTAGGGCCAACAGGTACTGCGTGCCCCGCGGCGACCTGCCGTGGCTGGAGGTCCGCCAGGCCGCCGAGGCCGTCATGGCGCACGCCTCCGTGTCCGGCCTGCTCTACTTGTAGGGCCAACAGGTACTGCGTGCCCCGCGGCGACCTGCCTCCGTGTCCGGCCTTAAATTAAATTCACTCACTCCGGTATTAAATTCACTAAATTAATAGCAAAATTTTGTTTATTACAGGTTATATAACTTGGAGCCCAATGTAGCAGGATCGACCTACAACATGGACGTTCCCTAAAAAGAGAAAAATGGCCAACTTGGTAACATCTGACACAAATTTTGGGATATATCAATTCAAATCATAGTAAATTTAGTTTTTAAATACACATACCGTTATCGACTCTAATGTAATAGCAATAAATATTGATTTGCATTGTTACCAATTACTAATGAAATGAATGTTATTTGCGTACTGAAGGATATATTGTTTAAGACCGATGTAGGAATTATTTTACTGTTAAAAGTTTATTTCTATACAATAATTCAAAAAATCAGTGTACGCGAAGATGAGACTAGTACAAAAAAACAGTAAAATGTCTTATGTGAATTTGTTTTTATCTTTATACGTGTAATAAATTGTTTTTTGATAATGTTACTGTTTCATAAACGTGTATTATTTTTTGACCAAAAATAATTGATTGTAATAGAGAGGTAAAGTCTAAGGATAAAACGTGCCCCTTAGTTTGACATCAAAAACAGATGGCGCTGTACTGCGCCATATGTTTTGCGGTACTGAATTGTCAAACGTCAACCTTTGACAACCAGAGATACCGCAACATGTATGGAGCTGTACAGCGCCGTCTCGTTTACCTGTCAAATTCGAAGCACGAAATTGTTTTAGATTTTACACATCTTACTCAATCAATATATCTTTGTTTTTGACTCTATTGCTGCTCTCCGCTTAAACTTATAACACGTCTGTCATTTTATGTTACGAATTGACGGTTTTTAGCACAATGTATTGAAAAAAAGGTCTTAAATAGTACATTACGATACAAATGCGAAAAATAGGAAATTCGAAACGAGTGGCGATAAATTAAAACACGACCGAAGGGAGTGTTTTAAATCGACACGAGTTCCGAATTACCTATTCGCACATGTATCGTACAACGTTTTACAGTACATATGGCCCTTTAAATGTTCGACACAGTAACGTAATATGCTACTTCTCGCACTAGTGCTATAAAGTAGCCCCATATGTACTGTAAAATATATTTTTAGCGGTAGGCAACAAAACATCATGAGGTCACTCTGCTGTCGGGTCTGTTATTTACCACGTACAGTCAACGTATTAAATATCGATACGGACAAAGTGCCAAAAATATGTATACACGACTTTATTAAGGTAGTGTGTACATATTTTTGTTACTTTGTCCGTATTTGACTGTACTATCGCCATAAAAAAATTTATACGATATGGGTTGTTCAACTCTTGAGACGTATTTGTGAAATATGGCGATTGACCTATAAGTGCTAGTTGGAAAAAACCTAAGAATTAAGTGAAATCTTGGTTAAATAAAGATCGAAAAGTATGAATTTATTTATTGTTTAGAATTATAACAAATTTCATCTGAACGCAGTTCTGCTAACGGGCAATTCACACTAAATCTCCATTCAAATTCGGAATTATTTTTACTTCATGTTTAGGGTACTATGGTTTGTTATTTTTTTTGTCGGGCGTTAGTTCCCGTTTGCAAAACTACGTCCATCAAAAGTCCAACAAAATGTTCTGTCGCAAATTATAATTATGGCTGTAGATCGTGTCATCCACGATGACGCGAGGATTTGTCAATTCTAACCTTTAATATGATGACAATACGCGTCAAGGCACATGTCTTCGTGAATGTCACGATCTATACTTACTGTGAAATGCATAATTTGTCGGGAGACTAATAAATGGAGGACACACGATTAGAAAATTGTATGTTCAATACAGTTCATGGCAACAGCTTTGAGAACCACAAAGTAAAGGCGATAGTCTGCAGCAGGAATAGCTTGAACAAATTTCTCATAACAATCTGAAACCGACTCTGTTGTTTAGAAAATAAGGTCCATACAGATCGTTTTGAGGATTTTCACTTTGCAATGCTGTTTTTCTAATTACATTTTGAGAATTCATGGTAAACTGCCAATTTATTCAATAGTATAATTTGCATTTATAGCGACTAACCTCTAGCATACCGTTGTCTGTTAGAAAGAGACAGATGCTTATGTCTGGAGCATGGGCTCTTTAGTCGAATTGCACTTAACTATATCGCACCGTACAGTCGTAGAACGGAGTTACATTTAGTAATTTATGTAAATATGAAGATATTATTAAATTTAAATTAAACAATGATTTTTATTTCCTTTCTTTGTTTTATTTATTAGCTAATGTTTCATACAAACACAAAAAAATGTTTACCCCGCTTTCCAAAGAGAATTTATTGTAATAGAGGTAAAGTCTAGGAAAACATGACGAATCTATAAGGGTTCCGTTTTTTGCCATTTGGCCCCGGAACCCTAAAAACGTGTCCCTTAGTTTGACATCCAAAACAAACAGCATCTTACCGGGCACTACCTAAAGGTTATGGCGCCATCGCTCGAAACGATGGTGCTATACCTTTGGCCTTTGATCTAATAGATGGCGCCACTTTTTGATATTTAACAAATTGAACACATAACAGTGAAAAAACAAGGATCAAAGTCAAATGGCGTTCTAAAAGTTTTAATTATGTGTCGAAATATGGCAGTAAATTTACGTCGCTACAAAGTTTTCTTTGACAATATACCTCTATTTCAAATTCTCTTTGTTATTAGGACACTAGATCGAGAAAACGGTACGCCACACGACATTTAACAGTCCATAGGTGAATCTTATGCGTTTTGTAATAAGGTCTACCGATGGACAGTTAATTGTGGGCGATTCCAAAACTGTTCATAACTCGAATTGGAAACGATTGAGGATATTCGTCATACAAGAACAAGTGGAGTTTGCACGCAGTAAAGTAAGGACGCTAAGCATAAATAATTTCGTACATTGATCAGTCTGCATTGACTTATATATTACTTCGTAAAGACGGGCCTTACAGTCAGTGACACCGCTGTGCACGAATATAAGCGAATCGTGCAGTCCAACGCAACCAGTTGCGACCAATCGCGCGCGTGATGCGAACTCATCAATCAATGGTGTTGTAGCATTCCGAGGCACACCAAACGAGAATGTTCGATCAGAATTATATTAACGTGCCTACTTTTACTTTTGAAATCTTTGTCCACCTGTTACTATCTCTGTCGCACGCGCATAATTATATTGCTGTCCCGCTCACAGTGTCATTGACCTCCGGCATCATGGAAGCTACAGGAGTATAATTACTCGCGAGCGAAAGAGACAGGACCAGGCAGGTATAATATTCTGTATGTATAATATTCTTCGTTCTTACTTTATTCAAAAGGGTATCGGTCCTGTATCTGGCATGCTGGCATGTAACTCTGCGAACTCTACGGCTGGCAGTTTGACAGCATGTCACGTATGTCAAAGAATATTTCAAATATGTGTCACGTCTTTTTATCAATGTTTCTGTAATACAAAAATATTTCAGCCCGATATGTTTAAAGCCATACCGTATATAGTTAAATTGGTAAGTGGATATTTATTTAAGTTCAGGGTGAAATAAGTTCTTAGGTATTCAAGATCGAGTTGTCATACTCATGGCACAACACTTCACACACGAGCTTCGAGGAATTATAGGGGAGTTTGTCTTCCATACTCCTATTCTCGGTGCAAACCACACAACCTCCTGCTTTCTCAGTTTGAAAATGTATGGAGCTCGTGTTTATTTTATACTGTACCTCCTTAGGTATGTGCTGGTTATCCTGGCGTATATTTAGAATATCTGGGACTATTTTAATTTGTAGAATGTAGAGAACTATAAAAAAAATATACTGCCGTGAAAGCACTAAGATTTGCACTAAGTAAGTTAACCTTAGAATAAATTTAAAAGTTGAAAAATTACTGTCTTGGGTGAGACTTGAACTCACCCAAGGCAATAGCTTAATAGCATCGTTCGCAGACGTTTCTGCTCGTTAAAAATTAAGTTTTAACCTTTTGAACGCCAAGAACACCTAAAGTCGTCGCTACCTACTTGTCGTACCCACAGCGCCAAGGACAACTATAGGTGTTATGGTGGGCGCTGTCAAAGTAACCTTAACACTTTCAAGTAAGGTTTACATTAGCTCGCTTGCGCCCGGGAGCTTGGCGTTTAGTAATGTTTGTGTTTATGACATAAAGCGTTCAAAAGGTTTAAAACGGTTACAAATGTCGCTTTTAAGTAAGGATTACTAAGGTTTAGATGACCTTAGTAGTCAATATGTCATGCTATCAAGTGTCTTAGGTTTATAATGCTCCGCTCCCATCCATGACCATGACGAGTTAAAGTTAACCATGTGAGGTACTGAATTCATCATAATTAGTGACTAACATCTTTCAGCACATGTGTAAGAATGTAGACCCGCGCGTCAACCGCGTGGCCTACTTTTACCAGAACAACACTCGGCCACAGAAAACTACTTATTCGCAGGTGAGGCCTTTTTCGAAGATCCAGCCCCAAGCTCAGTTTATTAACCCCGATGCTAAAAGAGGGGTGTTATATGTTCCGACGCCAATGTCTATCTGTGGCATCGTAGCTCTTCAACAGATGGGCCGATTTCGATCCGGTTTTTTAACGTGAAAGCGAGTTTTCTTGCGGTGGTTCATAGCTATGTTTCATAGAAATCGATCCAACAGTTTGAAGAGTATCAGTGATATAGCAAACGGGATTTTAATTTTTCTATATGTAATAGTTATATATCCTAGATACTAAAGTGACAGTTCGTGCCTAATTTACTATCAAAACTGGTCAATCTATTGGCCATATTAGTACGTTACCGAGTAATATATTCCTGGAGTGTTAGCTCCCACGGAGCCGCAGGTGACAGTCACGAGCATGGGCGTAGGCAGGTACAGGCAGGGGTGGGGGGTGGGGGGATGCCCCCCTAGGCCTCCAAAAATGTCCATTTGCGCCCCCCCCCCCCCCCCCCCCCCCTATATAGTTCACTGGCTGACTACGCCCTTGTTCACGAGACTTCATGACGCGGGTCTCTGAATTTGAACTGATAATTTAATACGAGTTAGGGGCTCAGAGGACCTTAGTCATGAACTCCTGAAAATCTGTTGCTGAAATAGACCACCAGGACACACTAAGTCGATCTCGGATCTACTGTCAGCTCGTAGATACAGTCAGCATCAATCAATGCAGCGGATGAAACAACGCGCAAAAAGTATGTGCTATCCCGAATAACTTTTCCAAATATAGATAAATCTCTAAAATTCACGTTCACAAATATATCTTTTACAGTACATATGGGGCTACTTTATAGCACTAGTGCGAGAAGTAGCATATTACGTTACTGTGTCGAACATTTAAAGGGCCATATGTACTGTAAAACGTTGTACGATACATGTGCGAATAGGTAATTCGCAACTCGTGTCGATTTAAAACACTCCCTTCGGTCGTGTTTTAATTTATCGCCACTCGTTTCGAATTTCCTATTTTTCGCACTTGTTGTCGTCAAGCTCACCATACTTATTAACCTATCGAATGAGCTAATGGTTTTACGGATACTGGAAAGCGATATGTAAATGTACTACATACCTATACGAGGCCTGGATGTTAGTGAGATGACGATATGAGTTGTGCTGGTGTCCGACTTTATTACCTACATATAACATGAGTATCACATGATTATCCACCTGGTTTCTTGAGCTTAATAGTCGCCTCCAAACCTCCCCTTATAGCGACCCCTTTCCTCACACAAAGTTTACCTTAAGTTCATATTAGCCTCACTGGATCACTGTTCACTCTGAGTACTGATAACGTTGGTCACAATATACTAGAGACACATCATTATTCTAATAACACCATAAGAACGTTCTTGACTTGATCTAAAAGCAAATATCACTGCCGCGTCGATCTGTTCGCACACAACCTCCTTTTTCCTACTGTCGTTCTCATCTACCCTCTCACCTTCCCTCAAAAAATCCCAATAACCTCGAAGCGGTTACTTAAGTTAAACGTGACTACTAGCGCCATCTACTCCATGACGTTGGCAAATATTAGCGGGTTCGCAATACGTTGGCGACACTCCCGCCCAGAAAGAAAATGCTACTCTTAATTGAAATTAGATGTCTATAGGCAAACATATAAATAAATCAACAACTAGATAATAAGAACACTTGTGAATAACAATGTGTTTTCTCAAACCGCATGGTTCACCCTTTGCGTCGTGAATCGGCACGGCCTGAGACTTTGTGCAATTTCTGATGACGTTACAGAAATGTGCTGAGACACTGCGTTTCTGAGATCGATCCAATCGTGCATCTGGTCTGAGTTGAGTTGTGATTGTGAGTGATCTGTCTTGAGCTGATAAAGAACAGGATTCTGAGTCTGGTCTGAGCATTCATCAATGTTTGTGCTGAGCCAAATAATAACAGGATCCTAAGACTGATCTGAATACTGATCAATTTCCGTGCTAAACTGATTGAAAGCAGGATTCTGAAACTGGTGTGAGCGTCCATCGATGTCTGAGCTAAGCTGAGTGGGATCACGGCTGCGACCTGTCATATTTGGTCCATTACTGGTCTCTCCGTCAACCCATGACCAATGTTATTTCTTACACTCCAGCGCGTACGGTTCTCGATTGCTCCGAGCAGTCTCTAGTTGCAATTTAGGTCACGAGAAGAGACCGCGTCATGCGGCCCATGTGTCAGAGAGTGGCAATGCGATCTGATATCAAATATCGGTATTATTAAACAGTGAGAGCTCCGTTCGCGATAGGTTTATCCCATCTGTAACTACCATCTGTGATTCGCTCTGTCACTTTGTCACTTTGCTCTTTTGACATCGTTATTAACATAATAACCTATTTCACCACTTCAAGTGTCACAACTATTACTACAGCAGACGTAAACAACTGTAACTGTTTTGAACACTGCGACGACCGCGAGAACGAAAAGAACATACGTTTTTTATATGCAATGATAGTTACCACACAGACAAATGCGGCCATCTTATCCGAACGGGTGTATGTAACCTAAATTCCCACTACTTCTCTTTACTGAATATTACTCGCAGTAATCTACTATGTTAAGTATTCGCTTTAAATCTATTCGCTTATCCATTAAGGCCACTGTTGACATGTCCATCTCTGGGTGCACCCACTTCATGTCCGGCAGCCCTCCCCAGCCAAGGGAGAATCACGCTATTTTTATATAATCACAAATCAGAATGTAAAATAGAATCTATTTACAACTCGACCACACTCCTTTTTTTATGCTAATTGGACATTCAACAGACTTGTCAAATCAGGCTCCCACTTCGAACCGTCAAATCCAAAACAAGTGATGTGATATTCAAGGCACCTTTTCTTACCGTTCATTTCGATTTATCAAGCAGATATTGAGTCAAAATGAACTCTGTTTTTTTTGTTTGCAAAGTGGTTTTTATTCTTCTTATCATTCTCTGGTGCGTTTATATCGCGCCTGGTGTGAAATAATCTTGTTTAAATATGTTGGGACAGTCAAGTTGTCAGCAACAGTTTTAAAAGTATTATATCGCGTCCGTGATTTTATTCACGTCGATTTACGCATAAACATTTTTGCCACACTTTATTCTGTCTAAATTGAGCTACACTGATACCGCCTTTGGGGGGTGGATGCTGGCGAGTACCTCGGTATTAATTCAACGCATTCAAAATGCTTTTCTTTTCTGTTTCTTGCCGTTCTCACATCACACCATTTTTAAACCGTTATAACCTATTAAATATGTCTGCCAGACCTACCTTACACTTTGCATCATTGCTTTTTGGAGTCATTCGCGATTAACAGCCGTCTTATCTATTTGAAAAACTTAAGATTTCGAAGGGTCATATACGTGGTGTCCTCAGGCTTAACGGCACGCAACACAGTAAGTCCGCTTTTCGTGGCAGCTTTCGATATGTTTACTCTTTGATTACATCCCCGTGCACATGCATCAGTCCTGCTAAGGATGGTAGAAACAGCAATACATATACTGTACATCCGAGGTACCGATCCATCTTCCTCATTCCGATCAGATCTTAAATTAAGCAAAATATCGCCAGCCTTCCGCACCACAGTGTTTTAACTGCTGTGTCCATCAAATTGACCCAATCTGTTTCTTTTATTCACGAATAATCACTTCACAACTTTAACAACCATGCGAGACATATAGATGGGTACTCAGTAGCAAATTATCAACGTGTGCCAATTAATAAAGAATACAGTGGGTGCGGCGTATACTCTTTAAGGCTTTGCGCTTTATTGACTTCGCATTCGCAAAGGCTTTTGATTTCTTTAACTGGAGTTAAATGTTCAGAGTTATGAGAAATGGGGATACCGTAACACGTAATCCTTTTATAGTTGAACGAGGAGTGCAACTGTTCACTGAGATCTGTGAATAGACAATGAGTATAGGAAGGTTGTGAGGGTGATGTCCAAGTTGGTGGCCAACTAATCAATAAACTCAGTTTTGCAGATGACATGACTATATTAGGTTAAGTGTCCGTGGAAAATGAATTTCGGTTCTGCTACAAAAGATTGGGTATGCCAGTAATGAGTCCATTTTCAGGATGCAGATCCATACCTTATGATCAATAGAAATGAGACGAAGATGATGCATGTCGATCTTCCTTGTAAAATTAAGAGAATCAATGAATTGCACGATCTTGAGGCAAGTTGTTGGTTTACTTGGTATTTTAAATAAGTGATGATGGCATCTGCGACTAAAAGGTGATCAGAAGAGCTCATGTGGCCAAAGCTGCGGTGAAACGACTCGCCAGGATATGCATATGGAATAACATAAAACAAGGATCAGACTAATGCGGGCGCCTTGGTTTCTCGATCATATTCTTTACATGTCCGAAACCTAGACCATTGAAACTGAAACCCATCATAGGACAGATGCATTTGAGATATGATGCTGGCGAAGAAAGCTTGAACGTTACTACGGTGCAACTGCTTCAACTCTTGACAAACTCGACATCACCGAGGTTATCCACTGTTTGTACCCATAGCGTTCTTAGTTTCTTCGGCTATCGAGGCCGAACCAAGAAAGGAAGAGCCAAGGAAGCGTAGGGATGGACGTATGGTCACACGTCGTTGGGCGAACAGAATAACATTAAAGATAAATCCACATTACAGGCTAGCATACACCGCCCAAGAAAGAGCGGCTTCGAGTGCACTGGTGAAGAACCACACAGGACAGGTGTCCACAGTGACTTATGACGATACGGCAACGAATAAGACTTTGATAAATCTGTCTTGTGACTATTGCTACTGTAGGAGTCGTACATAAAACAATTAAGGCTCCTCTTCCCGCAAAATACCGTAAAACTAAGTTATTCAGAACCATATTTTATATTAAACATTGATACTTTCTGAGCAGCAAAAAACATATAACAATCTACAAGATATGACCAACGATATATTTTTCTGGAAATCTATTTTAATTTACACAACTATATTTCTTTCAGTTAGATCGGTATTACTTCTGCAAAAATATGGAACTTTACAATCATTCTCACAAGACACTATAAAATGATTTGGTTTTCTTGCTTTTTGCAATTTCATAAAACTATGCCTCAATTTCTAAAAACAATAAGCCTAAATTCCGCCTAGATTCCTACCATTACCCCCCTCTGCGGAGGCAGTGCGAGGCAAGTCGTATTGCTAGACGGACCTGTGCTGCATTGCACGCGCGAGCAAGCGATATTCTATTTCGAACGCATAGCTCTGCGCGCTCGATCTTTTGCAGTGGGTGGTGCGGTGAGGGGTATAAAGCTCCGCCCACACGCGCGAGGTCATTGGCGTCGAGTGCAGCCTTAACACTACGATATTTCACGGCAATATTAAAATGAATCAAGAAAGATATCGAACTTCCTTATATGACATCTGATTCTAATTGTGATTATGATTCTTGGGATCATAGTGTAGCTCCAGTCTGCATTTCAATCCGATTAAATCTGATAAACAAGCTAACAAGCTGAGGTGTCCCGATCAATTATTATCAATAATTATTTGGCTTATGATTAATCTCTTCCTTTTAAAGGTTTAATGGTCTGAGCTTTTGCATACTAAAATAATTAATAATAAAGTCCTTTTTATTGTTTCTAAAGATGATATTATACAAAATAGATGATATTATATCTGAATTACTTCTGTCATTACATTTATTAAAATAACACAATACTTGAGAAATTCTGATCTTATTCAGAAATGTATCCACCATGGTCTTCTACCGCCTTTGTAATTATTACTATGAGTATGAAGGTTGAAGGTACTTAATATGTACATCTACGACGAGTAGACTCGATTGAGTTGGCGACATCAATTAACATCTACTGCTCGATTCCACTTTCATTTAACAAAATTAAAATAGTTTTGCATGGCTAGTGACTATTCTTTAAATTATCTACCACTCCCTTACCTGTTTTTGTTGGAATAAAATACATAATAAAGAAACCACTAGCCCATTCAATTAGTATGCAATTCATTTGAAGTCTTCTCAATAATAATATATTTTAATATTTTTAACCCTAGGTTTGGGTCATCGCATGTACATGACATAGATACATACACAATTCAGAAGTTAAGTTAATATTTATCTAATTAGTTTATATCAAATCGCTAATCTGTGACTGTCCACACTATGAATCAATGGTTGAATAATAATAGGAAGTCCTTATACCTATAGGGTATGGCTTAGGTGCAAACATATATAATAGCCTGGTGGCTTATAGTAAACAGTTTTGCGTTTGCAATTTACTGTTATACAAGTTGATATTTATTGATTCTCTGATGACAATCTCTAGATTGGAATGTTAATTGGGATTGAATCAAGATACTGTGCTGAGTTACATGAACAGAAAAAGTAAGTGAATATTATTGAAACATAATATTTATATTCGGCAGTTCTTTATTCGTTTACAATCCTTTTAACCGTTTATTTTTTAGGACAGCAATATCATGCATGCCAACTGTAAAATCTAGCGAGAGCCCCATATTGGCAGTTTGCTGGTGCCATTGGAGTGGCTGCGCGATTCTGATTGGGTCTCAATGATGGTCCTGGTCCTTTGAGTTTGGGTAGCCATGTACATATTATGACATCAAATTGTAATCTGATTTCAAGTGCCTCCTGCATTTTCATTAAGGCACGTTACAGGTTACTACATCTAAATGATACCTATAACTTCTAAGAAACCAACCCGTACCAATACCTTACAACTGTAACAACAAACAACAATGAGGCAAGACATTCCTTAACATCTCTTATGTTATGAGTGGTTCTAGTCCTTCAAACGAAGTGAAAGGGTTGATTTCGAATTTTGAATTACACGCAATGCGAATGCTTCTGATTTTAGCTTAGTGAAGATATGGATGCGCAAAACATACGATTATAATAGCCTAGTTTGGTTGTTTGGAAGATGTCGCTCTTCAGCGATAAGACCGCTTGTTGTGCACCATAGTTTGAGTTATGTGCTTAATCTGTATGTTATTTTCGTTTTTATATTGGTGAGCAACAAAGAATATTTGTACTGTATTATTTTATTAATCTTGATAAAATAAATTTTGTTTCATTCTAAGAGAATATTTATGGATCATATAAGTATATCGAACGAATGTTAAATCTGGTTCCTACCTAATACGTTAAACATGATACATTCGTTTTCTAAAAAGACACGCAGTATAAATTGTTTCCATCCACCACGCACACTTGCGCACACGACGAGTCAAATCAGGGCTGAGCTGATAATTTGTGATAAAGCGGATATTCTGCAAGCAATGCGTGTTATACAAAAGCATCATTCATAAGAGATTATGGTCCTTTTCACAAAATGTTATAAACACCAATATAACTAGATCCCGAAGTTACAGAAAATATACCAAATCGGGGGTCAGACCTAAACTGGTTTGTAAGCAACAACAGTCGGCAAGGCATTATATCACTATCCGCATGATAAATAAACTTTAAATTTGATACTATTAACTATAACAACTATTCCGCCAAACAGAACAATGAATGAGAGATTTTGATTCTTATTATTTTAATATTAAAATGTTAATTATTTTGTTAATGAATTGTTGATCAACAGCATGATTTGAATCTGTGATAAAGTCGCTGTTTGAAAGGATGTATCCTGGGTCACAACACAAATTGACCAGCAAATTTTAATTCAAAATGTCGTAAATGTTTATTAGTGCATGATTTTATTTAATTTATATCAAAGATTGGTCAGGCAACTAAATCTAAACACGTAGGTAAAGTACCTTGTCCCCTACATAATCAAATATAAATATCAAAATTAACATAACGTATAGGTACCTAAATATAGATTATAGTTAAACCTCTTGTTTAACTTAAACTTAGGTTTGAGCAGTTTGACCTGTTAGGTATGAGCAGGTATGGTAATGGCACCATTCATTAGACATTTAAGAGAACAATTGGATAATTGCTGACACTTCACCGATAATTGAAAAATTTCTACCGCTTTGGGCGTTAAAATTTGAGTTGAATGTCCTTTCACCTTTTATTATTTTCGACATGTTTAATGAAATATGTAGTTAGGTACTTGGTTTCAATATAATGAAATGTGAGACTTAAGAGTTCTAAGGCTCTTGTTGAAGGTAAAATGTTACTAAGTCAGTGTTTAAAAACTGATGATAAATACTTGTTTTATAGGATTTATAGTAAACACGAATTACGAATGTTTACTGAGACTTACCTGATTCATAAATGATTACTGATTACCTTTTATTATTCAGTAGAGATAACTATATTTTCTGATGTGACAATCTTTGCCACTCTCTCATTCTTTTAACATAGAAATGTTGAATCTGTTTAGTAACGTCACATATAATCATGAGCGTAAAAGTAAAATCTTGAGCGTTGCGAGTGTTTCAAGGCACGTGAGTTGAAAACAAACTTTGCTGCTCTGGTAAAACATAAACATTTTTATCACATCAATTATTGTCAAATACTGGTTCTAAAACATAAAAATTTAAATATTTATATCATTCAAAACCATAACATGAAATTCCATTCCATTCCACTGCTTATAGCTGCTATAGGGCTAATAAACACACTGTTTTCAAAGATTAAAGAGAGCTTTTTAATTCAGACTACCCTTTGTCGCAAAATATTAATAATCGTGAAAGTATGTATTTATATATCTGCTTTTTATAAACTATATTATGATACCTACTGACACTTGCAATCTCTTGTATATCAAAGAGCAAGAATGTTCAGTTAAAATGTATGTAGGTACTCACTCAATTGCCTATGTGCTCAGGTGAACCACTAACATTCGCCTGCTGAGTACCTTTTTGGTAGAAATAATATAAATATGGGCTTCATGGTTGAAATAAAACATTAAATTGAATTAAATAAACCAAATATTGTAGCTCTTTAGTTGTACGCGCGTAAATAAATTGACTTTTCATATGTTAGAGATAAATATATGTTACTTTTGATGATGATAACAGTGCATGTGAATAAAAATTCCCAGCATGCTCCACCATGTCGTCAAGCTCACCATACTTATTAACCTATCGAATGAGCTAATGGTTTTACGGATACTGGAAAGCGATATGTAAATGTACTACATACCTATACGAGGCCTGGATGTTAGTGAGATGACGATATGAGTTGTGCTGGTGTCCGACTTTATTACCTACATATAACATGAGTATCACATGATTATCCACCTGGTTTCTTGAGCTTAATAGTCGCCTCCAAACCTCCCCTTATAGCGACCCCTTTCCTCACACAAAGTTTACCTTAAGTTCATATTAGCCTCACTGGATCACTGTTCACTCTGAGTACTGATAACGTTGGTCACAATATACTAGAGACACATCATTATTCTAATAACACCATAAGAACGTTCTTGACTTGATCTAAAAGCAAATATCACTGCCGCGTCGATCTGTTCGCACACAACCTCCTTTTTCCTACTGTCGTTCTCATCTACCCTCTCACCTTCCCTCAAAAAATCCCAATAACCTCGAAGCGGTTACTTAAGTTAAACGTGACTACTAGCGCCATCTACTCCATGACGTTGGCAAATATTAGCGGGTTCGCAATACGTTGGCGACACTTGTATCGTAATGTACTATTACAGGCTTAATTGTTCACCACTCACTCATCACTTTTTTACTGCTGTTATCGAATGGTAGATACTTTTGATGAAGCGTTGTTTGATCCGCTTCTTTTGATGCTGACTGTACATTTGTGACGCATTATTTTAACACGTAGGTGCAAGAAAGAGACCCCTGCAAGCAGCCTGACCCCTGCCCGCCACCGCCAAAAGACGACCGGGCATTTTGGGGCGCTATGGCCATCCTCTTTACCATGGGCTGTTTCGGTGTATATGCCAAGTAAGTTTATGAATGAACAGAACGTGACCCTTACGCCACGAGTTCCAGGCATTTTGTATCGTCGTTGCACCATCCTATGCTCAGTGCAGCGCGTGGCGCATAGCCTTTTACATTTTGCAGCTCAGAAATGTGTTTAACACATAATCTAACCGTAATTTACAGGTAAGTATCATAAATATTATACATTTATCGCCTGCTAACTGGGATTGAAAAAATACGGTAAAATTCCCGTTTTTTTTTTAAAGCCATGTTTTTTCAATTTTATTCGGAAAAACAAACAATGTATACCTATATTTTTACGATAAAAACGAAAAAATTCGGAAATATATGGAAAAAAACGCACTTTGAAAAAAACTTGTAAATATTTCATATTTAATCCATAGTTTAGGTGTCAATGTCACTTAGTGTCTATATTTTTACGATAAAAACGAAATAATCGGAAATATACGAGAAAAAAAACTCTTTTTGAAAAGAACTTGTGAATATTTCATATTTAATCCATAGTTTACGTAGCTACACCTGTTTAGTCGTGTTTTGTTATCCAAATGCTGGCAATCTTTCCCAAATAAACTGAAAAATAAGGAAAAAACTAAAATATCCTATACGTCCATAACTCGTATCGTATGTATTATACGTCCTGAAATAAATTATTTTATTTTTCGAGAATTTTCAACCCTACTGCTAACCCAGGATAAAAATTCTAGCCAAAAGAGCTCGTAATATTTTAATATATAAATTTCGCTGCCGTATTTTATCTGTGTCCCGTAACGATGTAGAAAATATGGTAGCAATACGTGCATCATGCGACAATTTTGTAAATGTAGAACGTAGATACCTCTTATCGGATAAAAAAACAACCTCGAAACCTAAGGTTTATTTGTAAATATTCTCAAAATAAACTTAAGTAAGTTAGGCATTTAGTGCAAGTACCTAACTAACGTGTAAGTAACTCTTTTAAAAAACACAATAGATAAAACATATTATAATCAGCGAGTTAAAGGTACTTCAAAAGTATGGGGTGGATCATTCATCCCAGGAGTTATAGGTAATCGAACGAGTTATAACTACATCTTCATAGTAATCAATTGCCCACTTATTTACAGCAATGTATGTCTTACGGGAACCGTACGTCCGGTTACGACATGGGAGTAAAATAAACTGGCCTTGTCACATCACATTCTTACCCCGAAACAGAGTTGGACGTAATCGATTCCTTTTGGAATTAATTACACGATTACATTCCAGTAATCATGATTCCTCATTAATCGATTATTTGGGTAATCAAAATTAATGTAATACTGTACTTTGATTACGTCTGTCATCCATTCCTTTGGAATCGGTATTGTAATCCACTACTGTAATATTGATTCCTCGGTAATCAAGTACTTAAGTAATCTGAATTACTTTACTTCAATTCCAGGCTTATTACTTAATTGGCAAACCTTATTTTATAATTTTGTTAATGTCACTAAAATTGTTTTTGGTCTACATGTCATTCTAGCATTTCACTTTCACATTAAATTTTGGTGTTGAATCTTAAAAATTGGGTTAATATTTATAACACAATGACATGCATGATTGATGTGGAGGAATTTCGATGTTTTAAAATGGAACTTCAGGCAAAATTAGAAATAACCAAAATTCGTCAAGGAAATGCCAATTACGGTAAGATATAAAACAAATAATAGTTATTATTTTTAAAACCATAAAAAGGTCATGTTTATTTATGTTAGGTACCTGTTTATTTTACAGAGCCCAATTTATGCTGCTGTCTGCTAAATTTTCGTGAGAGGTGCCTGAAGGTGATGTTCAAACGAAAACACTTTTTAGATTTTGAAGATTGTTGGGAAGAAGTAATGGAGGTATTTCGAAAACACCAAGAAAAGGGCCTTCGTTACAATAAAGACCTAAGAGATGATAATTGCACATGTGTTACACAGCCATCACATTTAAGAAAACAACTATTGAAGATACCTCCACAAGTATTTGAAACATTTTGGTTTGAGGCTGTAAATAAAATTGAAAAATATGCAGACGATTTTAGTAAATAATGTTTTCCCGTCGTATTTTATGGAAATTATTCGTGCCTTGTCAACTATTTCAGGGAGAGTCCTAAAGCAAATTAAAATAGATAGGGTAAATTTTATTAATTTTCATCAATATACGATAGTAAAGTAAGTATAATTCATTACACCTGTACCTGTACTCGAACTTGAAGATTTTCCCGCAGTGAACGTGTTAAATAAACACTTCAGATACCAGATTATAATTCCCAAGGAAGTGTACAGAGTACAGATGTAGTGCATAATGTTTTTGAATCGTCTCTGCCGCTATAATTGTGTTATCAGACCTATTTAGATAACGTTGAAGAGGTCCTACTAAAATATTATAATATGCCTCACTGACAATGTCAATTGAACTTGACAAATGTAACTACACTTCAGCGGGTTTACAATCCAATAGTCCAATTTATAAATCCATCCCATAACTCCACTATGGATTTGGATTCACCAGCTGTCGGCGAAGAAACATCAGCCTCAAGTTCCGAATCTGAAATTTTATTTGATGGTACGTTTTTTTCCAAAATTACGTCTAAAACAACAAATTCGTCCACTGTGGCAGCGTGCGTGAAATGTTTACCATTAAACGTTGAAGTAAAAGGCTATAAAAAATGCTCTTCCAACTTCATTAAACACCTGAAGAGAAAACATGGACCTGACTGTGTTGAAGAATACAAATCATATTGCATACAGAAGAAAAGAAAAAAGCCGCAATCAACATCAGTTCAAAATCGTCAAGTGCTTAAAACTAGCAGCTCTTACTCTCAAGAAGAGTTTGATAGCGACGTAGTAAAATTTTTTTTACATTCGATGATACCACTCAGTTGTGTAGAAGATCCACATTTCATTCGAATCTTAAAGAGACTGCATGTCGACAGTTTGGGATTGACTATTATGAGTCGTACAACTTTGACCCGTCGTATAAATCAACATTATGATGATCAAGTTAAAGTAATTAAAGATTTAATGAGCAGGGTAAATTTTATCTGTGCAACTGCAGATATCTGGTCCAGCCGGAAAAGAAGTTTTTTAGGCCTGACGGCACATTGGATCGATCCTGATACTTTTCTAAGATCATCGAGGGCATTGGCATGTCGGAGATTCCCGGGAGTGCATAATTATGAACGCATAACTAATCTACTAAGAGACATTTTACATGAATTTGACTTAGATTTGCCTAAGATTGTTGCTATTACTACAGATAATGGTAGCAATTTTGTTAAGGCTTTTAAAGAATTCGGAGTTCACCCAGGTAGCATAGAAACAAATGACAATTGTGAGACCGTTTCTAATGTCTCTAATGATGATATCGAAGAAGAGCCCTTGATGATTTCAGATTCAAATAAAGGTTGTATTGACTTTTTAAATGATCATGCACTGCTACCGTATCATATGCGATGCTGTTCCCATACTTTGAATCTGATAGCCACAACAGATTTAAAACATTTACTTACCACTGACACTGCTCTGTCCAACATTCATAAGAGTGTAATAGATAAATGTAATCGTCTTTGGAAAATGGCGAATCGTCCCAAAAGCTCTGAAATCATCCAAAATATATTGGGACATAATCTTAGTCGACCAGGCGAAACTCGTTGGAACAGTATGTATGATGCCCTAAAGCAAATTTTATCGATTAAAGAAAAAAACAGTGTTCTACATGAAGGGCTCGGTTTGGAAAATCCGCTGCGTAATACAGATTTCAATTATATAGAAGAATATCTGTCTTGTTTGAAACCCGTAGCAGCAGTACTGGATATTCTTCAAGGAGAAAATAATACCTATTACGGTTTATTGCTACCAACACTACTGATGCTTAAAAAAAAAGTACATGCCCTACAGCAAAACAATTATCAATATTGTAAACCAATTGCGGTTCAATTATTAAAACAAGTGCAGAGTCGTTTCGACGATTTATTGAAACTTACAGGACCTGCAGCAGAAAAAGCAATTATCGCCGCTCACAGCTATCCCAGGTTCAAGAACTCATGGTACCAATGCGTGGATTCCGAACATCACGCTAGGTTAAAAAATATGTTTTTGACGGCTGTATCGGAGGAATCTCAACATCATTCAAATATCGAGCCTGAGATATTTCAACATACACATGACTTTGATGACGCGTTTTACGATTTCAGTAATTCAAATAGTGACAGCAACACTAGCGGCGGCAGCGGCGGACACTCAATCAGAGCAGAATATTGTATATTAGGATATCTATCAGATACATCACGGTCATTAGATATCCTGAACAAATATCCTGAGATAAAAAAAGTTTTTCTGAAGTATAATACACCTCTGACCTCTTCAGCTCCCGTAGAACGACTGTTCTCTTATGCGACTATGACAAATACTCCAAAAAGCAACCGATTAACAGACGAGAACTTTGAGCGACGAGTTATATTAAAAGCCAACTTGAATAATGAAAAACATTCTTAAATCTAAGAAATAATTCACTTAGCTTTGTACCTGACCGATAATTCATATTGTCAATTGTGTCTGGACCCACCTCACTCTTTTGTAATGAAAGATATTGTACAGTCGAGTTCATAAATATATGAGTATTGCCAGGGCTTCACAAATAAATGTACATGGGAAAGTTCATCATTCATAATTATACTTTAGGAAAACCTTTTTTTTATATTTTAATATGTTTTTGACGGCTGTATCGGAGGAATCTCAACATCATTCAAATATCGAGCCTGAGATATTTCAACATACACATGACTTTGATGACGCGTTTTACGATTTCAGTAATTCAAATAGTGACAGCAACACTAGCGGCGGCAGCGGCGGACACTCAATCAGAGCAGAATATTGTATATTAGGATATCTATCAGATACATCACGGTCATTAGATATCCTGAACAAATATCCTGAGATAAAAAAAGTTTTTCTGAAGTATAATACACCTCTGACCTCTTCAGCTCCCGTAGAACGACTGTTCTCTTATGCGACTATGACAAATACTCCAAAAAGCAACCGATTAACAGACGAGAACTTTGAGCGACGAGTTATATTAAAAGCCAACTTGAATAATGAAAAACATTCTTAAATCTAAGAAATAATTCACTTAGCTTTGTACCTGACCGATAATTCATATTGTCAATTGTGTCTGGACCCACCTCACTCTTTTGTAATGAAAGATATTGTACAGTCGAGTTCATAAATATATGAGTATTGCCAGGGCTTCACAAATAAATGTACATGGGAAAGTTCATCATTCATAATTATACTTTAGGAAAACCTTTTTTTTATGGAAAATGCTCATATATTTATGAACTCGACTGCAAGTACAGTCAAGGCGTTACCGTTGCCGTTACCCACTAAAGGGTTAAACGATAAATTTTAAAGCCGTACTTAATTTTAATTACGCATATTTAATTTAAAGCTTAAGTAATAGCGACAAGTTTATTTTAATTTTATTTAGTTGAGTACAATAAATAAAACTAATATTTATGATTGAAGAAACTATTTTTATTTCATACATGTTGTGTGATGGATGTGGAATCAGGAATATCTTGAGTTTCTTTGAGCAATCCTTTTTTTCTCGCCGAGATTTGTATAGTGTTTTCTCAAAAATTCGCATACTTAAGTAGAGTCCGAATTTAGGGTCCATTTTGAAATCTAAGATGGCGGCACGTTTTTAGGGTCACGCAAGTCAACCAGGAACCCTTAGGTCGGCCTTACACATTGTGAATCATAATTCATATTATGAGTTCAGAATGCACGGACGGAATTGCATAAAATATACCTATATTACCTATCCATTTTGTATACGAATTAGTCGAAAACGAGTATAATAAAGAATATTGCAAAAAAATTTGCTGCCATCTTGGATCTTAAAATTGACCCTAAATTCGGATGCCACGTATGCGAATCAGTCAACACGATATTTAATTGTATGTTTGAGAAAACTTCGTTTAAAAGACACTTAACATATAGAAGTAATCTGGAAGTAATCAAGTCAACAATTCCAGTAATTTGCAATCGACAATGATTCCCAATTATTAGTAATGGTAATATTTGTATAGATGATTACTGATTCCATAATATGTAATGGTAATTTACCGTTTCACTTGATTACATTACAAGTAATCTGACACCTAGTAGTAGATTACAAAGTAAAATCAAGTAATCGTGGAATCAGGAATCGATTACGATTTGCCCATCTCTGCCCCGAAAACTCCAACCTATGGTTATTATTATGAGTTTTACTTGAGCTATCATTCTTTATTAGCAATTTACCACTAGCTTTTATCATGAAGGAAACCAAGGGTTTGTCATTTTTCGACTCTATTACAAGGCTCGAAAGGTGTTTATGCCTGGACAACACTAGTTTCATTTTTCTTAGAGTTATATTGTACCTACATAGTGTTTCTCGCCAACAATGCTAGGATATAAAAAGAAATTGCCAATATATTCGTATTGTGCATATCTCCGTCATTGCCTCTTCTGAGTACTCATGAAAAAAGTATAGGCCCCGAGATAAGCTTTTAGACCAAACTTTTTAGGCTTTGTGGGTCACATGAGATGATTTTCTACAAGTGCGTCTGATCTAGGATTACGAGAGTTATAAGTAGGTAATAACGCACGCGCGAGACGCGTAAAGTAGTGCAAAATATTGTCGCCGCATTTGTTATTTTTCTACGAATTCCATTTCCATTCCATCGTAATAGCTCAAACGTATTATTTATGCCGGCTGTACACATTCGTCGAGAACCTCTTGCCAAGAGTCTCGGCACCGCTCCGATCCAATGGGAAAAGCGCGAGACGAGATAACGAGACGAGGAAGAGCGAGATCAGAAGGGTGCAGCATGTACACACTTATTCTCGTTCTCGGCTTATCTCGGGGTGTCTAGACGAGTGTGTACAGCTCGCATAGATAGACTTCGTGCAAGCATCTAAATATTATCCAAATCTGGTACTGTTAAAGTTTTTGCAATCGTTATTTTATTATTATCTTTTTCTTTCTCATAGACACACACCAGAAGCTCGCGACTGGCTCAGCATAAACGCGGCCTGGTTCGACGACCTCATAGCCATCGCCTACCAGGAGAACAAGAAATACGGGGAACACGCCAAAGACTTCGTAAAGGCTGTCCAGGAGTATATAAACAAGCCAGAACCTCCTCGACTATGCGATTCGGAGGGGAAACCTATAAAACAACGTGGGTAACTTAAAATACATGACTTTTGTTCGGGTTAAGGATAGTTATGGCGTACCAGGAGAACAAGACATACGGGGAACATGTCAAAGACTTCTTGAAGGCTGTAAAGGAGTATATGAACGAGGCGGAGCCTTCTTGACTGTACGATTCGGCGAGGTAACCTATCAAACAACCATACCAGCATACATACCAACAACATAGCATATCATAGCTAGCATGACTTGCTTTCTCGTGCGTGACTCCATATTTAAAGTCACGTTAAATGTATTGAGCAGTGCGCGAGAACGCAAGTGGGTACTTATAATGCTAGCCTGTCAGGAGAACATGCCAAAGACTTCGTGAAGGCTATGAAGTACCTAATAAATAAATTACAGCGGCAGACCGCAGATCAGAATATCCCAATAACGCCCTATTCAAAATATTATTAAAGTATAAATTTAAAAGGATCGTTTCAAATTAGCTTTTGCATAGCTGCTGAATCTATAACATATTCATTGCTTTAGACGTGCGTCAGAAATTCACAGTGGGTCAAAAATACTATGTTTTACATACGATATGGAGCAGGATATACCAAGGGTTCGAGCAACACCAGCTCCCGACACGTCGGAAGGGAGCCCAAGAATGTGTGAAAGAATAAGGACCAAAGTCAAATGGCGTTTTAATCACAAGAGAGGTATGGGCATTGTGAATGTCATCTCGCTTTGTGTGGTAGGGCACATCATAGCCGATGCCATTCCAGATCTAGAGCAGAGCCCAACTGGGGAAGTACCTCCACCTTACAGAAAACCCTGCAAATAACACTAGACCCTACTCATAGTGTTGTGTTCCTGCTGGTGAGTAAGGTTGCCAGAGCTCAACGAGGGGGGAGGGGGTTAGGGTCGGCAACGCGCATGTAACTCCTCTGGAGTTGCAGGCGTACATAGGCTACGGAGACTGCTGACCATCAGGCGGGCCGTATGGTTGTTTGCCACCGACGTAGTATAAAAAATAATAATCATGTGTCAAAAGATGGCAGTAAATGTACTGTGGCTACAAAGTTTTCTTTGACAATCCACGCTTATTTTAAATTCTTATTGATTATGATTATACTTACCTACACCACTTTCAGTACTTGCGTTGTGTTAAGTCGTTCGTGACCCTGCTTTGGTTTTTTTTAACTGACTATCTTCTCCCCGCGTTTTTGTCTGCATGGAATGATGATGATCATTGATCCCGGGCTACAAACTATCCCCACACCAAATTTCATCTAAATCTGTGCAGTGGTTTTTAACAGACAGACAAAGAGAGTATTACTTCCGAATAAAATATTAATATCTGGACGACATATAAAAACTCAAAAATGCGTGTTTTCCCAGGGATAAGACTTAGTGAGATCGATTTTTCAGCTCCGAAAACCCCATATAGCAAATTTCATCAAAATCGTTAGAGCCGTTTCCGAGATCCCCAAAATATATAAATATATATATATATATATATATATATATATATACAAGAATTGATCGTTTTATGGTATAAGATTAGTAGGGATGCCTGTTGTTTGTCCACAAAGACTAACCCCCTTATTCATAAAACTTTACGGCCCTGATTTAGTTAAATTATGTTTTATCCCTTTCTTACAAATACGTAAGTCAAAATGACAGATAATGACAAAGGATTCATAGCTAATTCAGAGGGCTTACCGCGAACCACGTTCGGCGTATTGCCTCCCTGACACACTTACGTACGAATTTACAAGTGCGACAGAGAGGTAACACGTCGAACGTGGTTCGCGGTAGGCCCTCAGGCCAGTAACGTGTTTATGAATAACGCTATTAGTTGTGACTCCGACGACCGATTTGGCCTAGGGGGTAGTGACCCTGCCTACGAAGCTGATGGTCCCGGGTTCAAATCCTGGTAAGGGCATTTATTCGTGTGATGAGCATGGATATTTGTTCCTGAGTCATGGGTGTTTTCTATGTATTTAAGTATTTATAAATATTTATATATTATATATATCGTTGTCTAAGTACCCTCATCACAAGCCTTATTGAGCTTACTGTGGGACTAAGTCAATTTGTGTAATAATGCCCTATAATATTTATTTATTTATTTATTCAATTATTAACTTTTGAGCAAACTAACCAGAAAGAAGAGAAACATTAATGTCCACTGGTTATGGTGTCGTATAACGTTGTTTTGGTTTTTGTTACAGCACCAAAAGAAAAGAAGAAAGAAGCCATAGAGATAGTGTGTCCTAAAAAGTCAGAAGATGAAGGTAAAATTTAATATTTTCACCACATCAACTGGTACAGGCCCTCTTGATTGTTCAAAAACGGATGAGTTGAGAAAGTTGCATTTTATCCACATGTATGGCAAAGTAATCTGATGCAAATTTTGAGTTATGTCCTTATGTTAGCTGATAGAATTGACTTTTAACATTTTCGCCGCCAATGACTTGATATAAAGTCACTACATTTCGTGCCCCACATACCACGACTTCATATGAAGTCGTAGTTTTGGTCAGGTCATACATGCAATTTTTGACTTGGCGTTGATGACACTTTATTACCTTAAATGAAAATATTTAATTTAACTTTTTTAATGTGGAACGTAGGACATTACTAAATAATACGCAAAAGGACTGCCTCCCTGACGCGTCGCGTGCGTGACAGTTCCAACAGCCTCTTGCGCCTAGTGTTAGAATCGCCTGCTTGCGCCTTCTGGAAACACTGGGATAGTACATATGGGATCCAGAGGCTTAGTGTATAATTTATTATGAGTTAGTATAGTAGTTAACTAACATAGGATTAAGGGAATGTATACTAACACTATGGACATGGTCCGAAATAAAAATAAATTGAATTGAATTGAATTGAATTACAATCTTTAAACAACAACAACAACGCCATCTCTCGAGCCGACTTAACACAACCATGTGTTGTGTGGTTGGGAGTAGGGATTGCAAATCCGAATCTATTTCACCAAATCCGGATTTTCGGATAATTTTCACGCAGAAATCCGAACTTCGGATAAAATCCGGATTTAGGGAATTTTTTCTTGGTACTACGAATAAATTGAAATAAAACGACTTTTTAATAAGAAATCAGTCTTTTTAATTACTGTGATAGTCCTATGATCATTAACAAGTTATATTCATTACACAGTTATATTATATTAACAACAAAAGCATATTGGAAACACAAAAATTTCTTCTTTAATCATTTTAATTAAGAATCCTACATCCTCGAACACTGAGATCAAAGTTTATTGAGGGTTTTATCACATCTCCGCTGCGGAACCTATATCGCAGTACCCCGTTACATATTTCGCTGCGAAACATGACAGCATCGAGAGCTAATCAAGAAGAAAAAAGAACAACAAGAACCGCACCTCACGGATTTGCCATTGTTTTACTCTCGGTCCGCCCAGGTATCGCGAAACATGTAACACGGTACGCGGTGTCGTTTTAGTGGCAGTGGTAGAGATGTGTTCAAGTTCTAATCCCAAGAAGATAATAATGAAGCTAGGAAGTAGGATCACGCTTCTCTACAAAGTAAAATCTTAAGAACATTAGAGCATCAAGTGTAGAGTCATTCAGGCGCATTCTTAAGCAGTTACACAGCATCCCAGCTGCGGAAAACGCCCTCTCTGGCTCTACACTTGTTGGGAGGGATAGCTAATAAGTTTTTGTAGGCTGATGATAACATGGGTTCCATCTTTCCTCCGTTTTCATACACAGCCATCTCTATATGCACTAAAGTTGCTAAATCAGGCGCTTCTGGTGTGTCTTCTGCTGTACTTGATGTTTCCCTTTGGGTGAGAAGAGAGTTGCCTGTTTACCTTTCTTTATCTGTCATAACATGACCTGGCATGTGTTGTACTTGTTCGCCATCAGATATCATCGAACTCGTTGAAGGGATAGGGATGCTTTGAATAGAGGATGGTGAGGTCAACGAGGAGGCAGTCGCAGCAACGTTGCAAATTGTGTCTTTGATTTGCCCGAACATTGGTGTCTTAAATAGTTCGTCATTGGACTGTAAAACGAACTGTTGATAATTATGCAAGTACTGCAACGTCCCAGTCACATTCTCTAGACGCCTCTCCGAAATGCATCGTTTTAAAGCTGTCGTTAGTTTATTTGAAAACGAATCTTCGTAGCTTTCCAAAGTGTTTATCATTAACTTTAAACTAGCGTCTGCCGTCAATAAAGTCGCATCTTTTCGGCACGGTCGGCGGCCGCGGCGCGGAGCAGAGGGGGTAAGGCCCCAGGCCAGTGAGCGAGCGCTCGGGCAGCAGTGCTGCCACACGGCCAGACAACTCGCTTGACGCGTATTTACAGTAATCAGAACATTTTAATGGTGCAAAATACAATTGTATAATAGTTTGTCAAAAATCCAAAAATTCGGATTGCGGTTTAGAAATCCGGATTTTTAAATGGATTGAAAAATTCGCGGATAATCCGGATTTTCGAAGTTCGAATAATCCGGATTGCAATCCCTAGTTGGGAGGCAAGTCATGCGCTAACGCATGTCCTCAAAGTTGGTTAAGGTTGTAAACCTTAAAGTACCTACAGATGTTGCTAGTGACGTTGTTACAGTGGCAATGGTTAAATTCGCAGTAAATGACGGATGGTCAGCTAGCGCAATTGGTAACGCATTGGACCGGCAATCCAAAGATGTGGGTTCGAGTCCCACGTTGACCAGAGTTGATCATTGTTGATTTTTTCATTGTGATTGACATCTGTATATACAATTTATACTTTATTATTACTTCATTGACGTGGCGGTGAAAAGGTTAAACGATGATTTTGAATAACGTTTATTTGTGTTTGATTTGGTTTGACTTTGTTTGATATTTTACAGTTAGAATTTTCCTCGCGTTGGTATGGTGAAAAATTTTGTGTATCACTCGGTGGCAAAATTTGTTTAACCTTCGTGCCTTGAAGACTACTTTTCGAACCACTCGATACGCTCGTGGTTCAATATTCGCACAAGCGGTTAAACAACAACTTTGCCCCCTTGTAAAACAAATGTTTTGTGTAATAATTTCCTTATAATATTTATATATTTAAAAAGTCCTTTCTTAGTGGAACTCCGACATTATTTTAAGAATAATTGTTTCAATTTTTAAGGTTGTACCTTCAAATGGATTTTATTTTATTTTTTGTCTGTGCATTTTAACTTGCAGTTCTCTATGTAAAATACAAATTTCCAGGACCACTGGATCCCAAAAAATGTCCCGAGGCGACGAAGAGGCCCCCTTCTCTGAAGACCATATGCGACATTGAGAAGTGCCTCCTCAGTACTGGAGAGGAGTGTCTAAATAACTACTGGACAGCGAAAGAGGCCTGTAGAGTGTATAATGAAGTGAGTTATTTGATATGTCTTCTTTTTTTAGGGTTCCATATAGTGTTGGTAGGAACTCGAGTCTTTTGAGTCTGAATTTGAAGAACTCGACTCGTTTTTACGAAACTCGGCGCTTAAAATACTTCCGATTCTTTTAAGTCTCGAGGCGAGTCATTTATTGAGTCTTTTTTAAGAGAGCTCAAAAGGACTCGAGCCTCCAAATAAAGACTCCGTCAACAATTTCATAGGTTTAACCTAAATACAAATAAAAAATGTAGGTACTTCCCGTTGACCTAGAATTATGAAATGTGGCAATTAATATCGTCTTAGACTACAAGTACAGGGAGTTTGAAAACTGTACATTTGTAAAAAAAGAAAAGTTACCTTGGTACGGAACCCTTGGTGATGGAGTCCGACTCGCACTTGTCCGGTTTTTTATGATACATGAGGGAAACGAGCAGACTAACCGTCTGATGGTAAGTAATCGTTGTCGCTACAGAAGTGCAAGCTGCGGAAAGTTTCCAAAAAATAGAAAAAGTTCTCGGAACATCCGACATGTTCCGAGAACTGTGTTCATGTTCCATCTGACATGGTGGACGAGTATGGCCAAACTATTGGAAAAAGCCCAACTACCCAACCCGACAACTCAGGATAGATCGTCTTGGCGCCGAAGGACAAGGAGAGCCGAGCCCACCTATTATGTGGGATAAGGCAAAGCAAAAGAAGAGAGAAGAGAAAAAGTTCTCGGAAATTTCCAGAAAATTTCACAGTAATATAAGAAATTTCCATTATATGTTTCGGAAACTTTCAATCCCCATCCCCATACAAAATAATAAGAAGTTTCCGGAACTTTCCAATGTGGAAAATTTCGCAATTTTGGAAAGTTTCCTTCGGCACATCAGCCCATCTGTCGCCCACTCGCAACACCAGCGGGATTGGAAGTGAGTTGCCTTCCTTTAATATGGGAGTATCCTATTTTCTTGTAGGTAGGTTTGGTTTGAAGTTCGATCGGCCGGATCAGTTAAATTAAGGATTTTCAAAATCTCAACACTTCTTGTTTAGTTGCAGTACTTACCTAACTCATTGCGTAAAAAAACTTAAGAGGCTGACATTTTTTCATAAAATAGTTTTAGATATCATTGTACTAAAAGCCTTTGCATCTCATCAGATTTTCTTACAATGTTAGGTGTTATGGAAGGTAGAGGTAAGGAATGAAATCTCCATAGACAGAAAAGTGTCCAGCTGTCAGCTATAAATAATAGTTCCAAAACTCTCCAGAGCAGCGCTGGAGTAGCGAAGCACCTAGTCGTTATTGACAGAGCGAAGTGCGCTCGCTGTCTATGATTTGATATTTTTTTTCAAATATTCTAGGTATTGTAGGACCTATTTATGGTTTTTTGACGGATACTTTTTGGTACATGGAGATTTCATTCCTTACCTCTACCTTCCATATTAGGTACCTATCATTCATCGAAAGGCAACTGGTAAATTTTGTTCGTCTGAGAACATACGCTTACACCGCCACGGTGGCCGTAACATTGCACGAAACGCGTTGTTGTACTGTATTCGAAGTCTATTGAACGATCGTTTCGTGAAATGGTACCACAGCTGGCTAGTGTAGAACGCCTGACAGTACGCAGTTTTACAGGACTGTCTATCTATACCATCTCATTACTGGTGCCTGTTCCATTATAGGGGTATTTACTATAGTAACATAAACACTGGATCAAGAGAAACATTTGTAAGGAATCCTCAAACTCTTGTCCCGAGCAAATTAACTAGATTTTTAGATTTCTCATGATCTTATACGCCACGCGCTTATGTATAAGATAGTAAATACCCTTATAAAGGAACAGGCACCAGTAATGAGATGGTATAGATAGACAGTCCTGTAAAACTGCGTACTGTCAGGCGTTCTACACTAGCCAGCTGTGGTACCATTTCACGAAACGATCGTTGAATAGACTTCGAGTACAGTACAACAACGCGTTTCGTGCAATGTTACGGCTACCGTGGCGGTGTAGTGCGTCTGGTATGTTCGCCGAGAACAGAGCAGATGACTTTTACGCTATAATGCGTAAAAGGCACTGGTCGTTTGTCGGGAGAGTGAGCGAATCGGCGAACAGTATTGTTAAAGTAGTGTATCCAACCATTCCAACCTGCTACTGTATGAGCAAGGTTTCCCCGCTGCACCTATATAATTAGCTTTAATTTTAGTCTAGAGAAATTTAATTGATATTTGCGTTATTGTAATTTAGTGGGTTGATACCTGAATAAATAACATTTTTTTTTTTAATTTAAAACAAGTATTTACCATCAGTTTTTAATCGCTGGCAACATTTTACCATAACCAAGAGCCAAAGAGCTGCTTAAGTTTAATTTTTCATTGATATTTGTGAATTTTAAAATTAATGGCGCCATACATCCCATGACTGGAGCAAAAAACCAGGTTTAATTGGTTAATAATATTAAAACCAATTGCATTAGCTTTCATGAAATTGCATAGAATACATAAAGGACGAATTAGACATCAACTTTTAAAGCATAAAGCGGTAGAAATTTTACAGATGTCGGTGAAATATCGCAAATACTCCAAATTTTCTCTTAAATGACCCATGATTGGTGCAGTTAACATAATTATTTTTATGAGTTCCCAATATTTTGTTTATCAATAGTTTTATAGGGTAAATGACATGTTAGCTTAAAATTGTATATTTTGCGTGTTTTCTAGTTGGTAGAAGACCACCTTACGAACTTCACGTTGGACAGGTTAAAGGCCCTCCGACCGGCGATGGTGGAACGGTTCAGATTGCTGAATGAACACGCGTGCGCTGCTGCGAGACATCTTAATACTTTAGGTGAGTATTGTACTAAAATATTATTTTAATAATTGATTTCTTTGCATGCATTTTTAGTTTTTACGAAAAAATACGTCTATTTTGTTTTCGATTTTGTTGGCGCCTCGCCGGCAGTTCGTGTCATCCATGATGACGCGCAGATTTGTCAAATCTAACCTTTAATAACATGACAATACGAGTCAAGGCACGAGTCTTCATGAATAGCACGATTTATTGTGCATTAACGCATTCACTGCCAGCAACCCGTCAGACGGGCGCTCAGTCCGTAGTCGCTTTTCGCTACATACGCATTTTCCCATGTTATCGGCTACGCTCGTAGCGCGTAGCACGCGCTGGCACTGAATGTGTGCTAACCATTGCTCCTGCGGTAGTTTGCAGCGGTTTTCGCTACGAGAGTCACTATTGTTCCCTTAGTGAATAAACATCTGCAAGTACCGAAAATGGAGAAAATGTCTAACCTAAACTTCGTGAAGCGTTAAGCAAGGTTTAGACTAGCAAGGACTTGCATGCATTATTCATTACATAGCGATATCTAATCAAACTTTTGAATGCAGTTTATTTTAGTTAGTTGGTAATGTGACGGAAATTGCATGCAAGTTCTTGCTAGTCTACTTCTTGATTTAGGCGCGCTCAAAATGTTTAATTTTGTTATTCCATTAAGTCCATCCATAACTGATGTATGCGCCGCGAATCGCTTAACGACAAATGCGAGAAGCTAGCATATTATACATGCTACAAAATGCTTTCCAGCTTCTTGCAAGCAGTCGGATTTATCATATTTATTATTTTTTGTCAGACGAACTGGGCCGCATAATGGAGTGTGGCGTAAGCGCTCCAAAGGACGCCATAGACAACACAAACGCCATGCTGAGACAGTTCATGGCAAAGGTCCAGGTCATGCAGACGGAGTACGTGTGGGAGGCGGACCGTGCGCTCGCCGCTGACAGCAAGTGGCAATATGTATGTAATAACAGCGACACTTAACTCAATGTTTTTTTACAATTTGATTTAGGTAACAAGTCTCATATTACAAATACCTTATAGTCTATACATATAGGTACATTTTATAAAATTAAAACTAAACACTATTTAGACGACAAAACGGCGTGACTCAGGTGGATCGGCTGCTCTTGTGTCGGATTCGGCATCTTACCCCAGAACTTTTGACTAGAAGTCGGCGCCTTCGATGGTCCCACAGTGGTCGCGGCACGCGCACCACAAAAGAGTTGAAGTACACGTAGTGGCGCGATCGAAGCCGGAGCACCCTTAGCGTGTAACCGGTCTTCTGATGTACATACTCCACCACTTCAGAAACTTTTTGCAACAAGATTTACGAAGATGGCCCTTCCTTTGCCTATCAATTCACTGTAATGCCTCTAACTTCTCGCAGTACTCTCGTTCTAAATTGCATCCCGCTTTGCTAATTCTACTATTACTCCTTTATTATAGAATCCATCTATCTAACTAAGATTGCATTGATTGGGAGTGCATGCATACATTCCCCATAAGCAAGCGCCATATTTAATGTATGTAATGTAGCATTTAACATGAAGACTTTTTATGGGACCACTTTGACATGATCTTCAGTTTACCATAAGTTTTTCCGGAAATTTGATGAATAAGTTATTAGACATAGACATAGAACATTTTTTTTTATTCAACATCACATGAAATGGCAGAGTTAATACAAGTAAGCCTTAAATTCAGACTTAAAAACTAAGAAATTGAGTTGTATATATAAGGGAGAAATATTCATGAGTGTTAAAAAGGAGCTTGCCTCAGCATAGTGTTGCAGTGTATTTACTACAACGCTGGTTTTCAGGCAGACCCTTGATATATTATCCCTTACTCGCTGTTAGTCGGAAACTAAATGGCTTAGAGTTATGTTATTATGTTTGAGTGTACACTATATGTATTATAATTTGGACAAAACAAGTGCTAATGTGGTGTGAGCTAAAATGAAAAATAAAGTATATTAACTTATAAGATTGATACGAGAAAGATAACATAATGTAAGATATACATGCGTGCAAATATACTTAAAAAGGTAAAAATTAATAAATAAAGACATAAGGTGCATAAATATTATCATTATAAATATGACGGCGTGGCTCTAGTACCAGGAGGTAGCGTGATTTGTATTGCTATAAGATGTTGCTTAATTCGCAATTTAAAACTACTTACAGTATTTAAGTTTTTGAGGGGTGGAGGTATATTATTCCAGCATTTCGTTGCTGTATATTTGAAGCTACCTCGAAATGCAGCAGTACGTTGACGTGGTAATACCAATTCGTTACAAACAGATCTGATGCCATACAAGCTCGACCTGCTAGCGCGCCATGTGAACTTATCGTACAGATACTCTGGCTCGGAGGTTTTAAAAACTCCAAACAATAAATATTAAAGACCGACCACATCAAAACTTGACACAGCTCAATGGCACGTCTTATCAATAAGATTTTGTCATACATTTCGCTGTGTAATACGAGTAGACGCCTCAACATCTTTTGAGTAGCATGACATTTGTAACCAAACATCATGGGTGTCGCAAAGGCGCAAAGCCTTCGGTGGCTCGGCCATCTAAAGCGAATGGGAGGCGATCGGGCGGTGTAAAGAGCGTTTCAGGGAAAACCGACAGCACTCCGGTGGGCCGGTCGACCTAGGTATCGATGGACGGATGTGGTGGACTCCGCCGCTGCGCGAGCTCCGAGTTGGACTGGCAAAGAAACTGCACCACAGGACAGGGATCAGTGGCGAGCAGTCGTGTTGGAGGACAATGCACGCTTTGGGTCGCTGCGCCACAACCACACCAACTGAAGTCCGTAACAAATTCATTGGATGAATTCAAAATGGTCCCTTCTTTCTTTCTTGGTCCAGCGGCCCGTGGCACAATGCCTGCTTTACTTTAAGGGATGCCACTGGGTTCTGCGAGAAAAAAAATTTAGTTTTTTTAAACGTTCTATTTGTTCCAGATTGAGAAACTGTTGGACAATTACATCAAAGAGAACGAAGTAATGTTCCCGGGGACGGTCTACGACAGCGAAAAACCCAATATAATTGGCGGCACGGACCTCTTGCTGATTCACACAATCAAATATGTGTGTAATCTTTTTTATTGAAACCTAATATCTGAGGGACAGGGCGGAAAGCAACTGTACTATTCAGGTTATTGTACAGTCGCCATCAGATATATCGGAGCGGCCAAGGTGTTAAAAAATATCTGAACAAGCACTTTAACTCCTTGACAATAGAAGCGTGTTCAGATATTTGTGAGCGTTTTGGTCGCTCCGATATATCTGATGGCGACTGTACATGTCGGCGACCGATCGTAAGATCAGATAGATCTTAATGTTCCTGTGTTCAGGATAGGTTGGTTAGGTTGCTTCAGGTGCCCGTAGGGCAAACTGACCAGAAATAGGACCGAGGCTCCGTCGACTCTGATAATGAGACAAAGATTTTCACGTTCTGCCTGATCTCACGATCAGCCTTCTTTCTTCCTCGCGTTGTCCCGGCATTTTTGCTACGGCTCATGAGACCCTGGGGTCCGCTTGACAACTAATCCTAAGATTTGGCTAGCTTTTACGAAAGCGACTGCCATCTGTCCTTCCAAACCAGAGGGTAAACCTTGGGTAAAGGCCTTGTTGGGATTAGTCCGGTTTCTTCACGATGTTTTCCTTCACCGAAAAGCGACTGATAAATATCAAATGATATTTCGTACATAAGTTCCAATTGGGTACGAGCTGGGGTTTGAACCCGCGACCTCCGGATTGCAAGCCGCACGCTCTTACCGCTACGCTACCAGCGCTTCCACTTACGATCAGCCGCCGACGACTATAAGCAGACTTCGTTGACGTCTACAGTTTGTTAAACTCGCGAACACAGTTCTTAGGTTCTTAATTAATCAACCCACGGTTGGGGTAAATGTTCTCTTTAGGACCGCTATGTCTAGTCTCCTAATCAACTATCTTGCTTGGTAATATGGATAAGTTTTTATTTGTTTTGTGTACATCGTAAGTTTAACCTCATCGGAGTGCATTTCAGAAAAATATGCTGGAAACTGTGTTGAAAGCTGCTTCCCAAGCTGCCAGCGAGAGAGCGGACCGCGGTGTCGCGAGTGAGTTATATATTTGATGTAGAAGAAGTACCCGCGACTTCGTCTGCGTGCAATGATAGTTTCCGTAGCGAAAACTATCCCATTTTTAACCCTGTGAATGCTTTATGTTATAAATAATTAATAGTTTAAAAACACTAGAAAAACACGCTTTCTTAAATCTGAAACCTGACCGTGTTTAAAGTCCATTGTGTGACCTTTCTCACATGTGGAAACACGACTATAATACGATATTCCATCATGGAATGCCAGTGCCTATCTTCCGGCTTCATCATCAGACCGTGTGTGTCCAAATCCAAACAGCTATGATACGATGTTCCATCATGAAGTTCCAGTTCATATCTTCCGGCTCCATCATCAGATCAGTTCGCCAGTACCATATTATTGTATTCTCATCAGAACTACATACAGCTGCTTTGCAATTTTCATGACGCTACGATCCTTGGAAGATGGTTAAATTAATAACCTAAGATTCCATTACATAGTTACATACAGGTCGACCTGATAAAAGCGTGTTAAAAAAAGTCACTGACACGCCAAGGTCCCAGGCGCAAGCGCGCTAATGTACCTAAACCTTACTTGAAAATGTGAAGGTTACTTTGACAGCGTCCGCCATAACACCTACTTATAGTTGTCCATGGCCCGGCGGGCACGACTAGTACCGACGACTTTAGGTGTTCTTTTAAGAAGGCCATAATGAAGGTGTATACCAGCTTCTAGCTTTTTATCTCTCATTCCGAGGTTCACCCCTATTTTCGGGTTAATTTGCCTGGGCCAAACTGATTTGGAGGTTTAAGCGTGAAGAGGAAAGACCGGTAGAATTACTGTCCTACTCTTTTGTTAGATAACTTACCTCCGGCGTAGTTACATTTAAATGAATCAATATAAGGAATGTCAAAATTGTTAATTTTCAGCATTGTCTCAAGACCCTAACGCTGTAAAAGCTCGCGAAACGCTCATACAAAATGAATATAGGAAGAAACAGGTGGTATTGGATCAGTGGTACAAGAAGAAGGTATTTATAATACAACACAGTTTAACCTCGAAATGTGAGTGACGCTATTGTATAATGAATTATGGCGTTCAAACATTAACGATAATTTGTTTAATTGTGTACTCTAATAACAACCTTTATGACATAACCTTTCAATAATACATATAATATAACCTACAATAAGAAGTTGTCAAATGTCGTGTATCTAACAGTAAAGTAGAGGAAATATTTCATCATATCATCATCATATCAGCCCTTTATCGCCCACTGCTGAGCATGGGCCTCTCTTCGAGTACACCACTTATCCCGGTCCTGAGCTAACCTCATCCAGAAGTGACCCGCAATCTTCCGAATGTCGTCCACCCAACGAGCGAACGGACGCCAGGCACTCCTTTCGTCTGAAAGCGGCCAACTTTCCGTTAACATTTTGGCCTAACTGCCAGCACTTTGCTTGACAACATCTTAACACAGAGAAAATAGGTATTTACGATTAAGTCAAGGAGATCTAAACGCAAAAATGGCATTGGATTGGGCATATCAAGCCTGACACCCACCCATCCAGGTCCTGACCTGGAAGATGCCCGGCTAACAGAAACATGGTCGTCCTAAATTTCCTTGGCGCCGTTTCGTGGAGCAAGAGTTGTATTGGGGATGCGGTGGGAATAGGTTACCCAAGCTGCCCAGGATCGGAGTCAGTGGAAGAAAATGGTTCTAGTCTTACACCCCAGCAGGGGGTTACAGGATGAAAAGAAGAAGAAGTGTAAAAAGACAAGTACAGTACCTAACGTTAATCTTGTAAAATTCTAGCTGGACTGGCAGAAAGGTGAAGTCGACAAAGCTTTGAAAAAGGCGGTGAATGAACTGAAAGAACGACACGAGCGCCAAATGGCTTTCAATCTTAAACAAAAGGAAGAGGAGGTACATATATAAGCTACGCAATATAATTAAATAATAATATCTTTATATTTCATTCAGTAGAATTGATTGACATCTTGCAAACAAATTATGCATACAGGCTACTAAAAAGTTGAACAAAATGGTGAAAGAAGCGGTGGACGCTCAGAAGACTAAGTTCGCTCGAGAACTTACTGACGTGTCGCTGAAAGTCCAGGCTGTAGAAGCTAAACTAGAAGGTACGATTGAAGAGAGTGTCATGGACCAAAATCAACGAGACAGATTCGTATGTATATTATAGATACAAGGTCTTATGAAAAATCTTTCCTATCATTTACAAGTACGAGTATATCCCTCAGTTTTGTTGCTCACTTCTATTTAAAGGCAACTGTTGCAAATTTCCTATAAGAATAAACGTCAAAGGCCAGTATCTTTTAGTGCCATTCAACAGGTTTGGCTGTAGGTACAGTCAAGTGTAAAAATATGGGTGCACACAAGTTGCTCTAAAATATGTCCCATAGCACCTAAGTGGACGAATTACGAGCTGAGGGACATTTTTGAGTAAGTTGCGTGTACCCATATTTTTACACTTGACTGTACGTTTTTGAGACAATTTTGTATTTAGAATAAATAACCTAACGATCTTTATTAACTCTACAGCGCGTTTGAAAGCCGAGCGGGAAGCGAAGCGCTCTCAACAGCTGTGGTCTGCTGGTGCTTCCTTACTCGCTGCCACTAAGAAAGGAGACCCGCATGTCTGCGTGGCTAGAGAAATTAGAGCTATTGAGGCCGCTGCTGGTATGTACAGATAGCTGTAGAATTGCATGCCTTAGGATAACTTTTACACAATAACGTCTGTAGCCCTCTCGCTTCCACTCATAGCAAGTCGATCATCGTGCTGTTGCGGACGAAGTTCATATACACTGACGCAACTAACGACAAACGAAGGTTTAGTCAATTGGTCATTTGGTGTAAAGGTTTAATAAGCAGGTTATTATGCAGAAGGTTCCGAAATCGAATCTTATTCGGTGACTATGGAAATTTGTGTTTGTGTATTATTTTAAATAGGTCATTGTCAATGTCGGTTTGGTAAATTGATGCCAAAACGAAAACTATAAATAATGACTCCCCGTCGAAAAAGTAGCAAAAACTGTAATACGTAAAAATATTGTAAAATACTTTTTTACTAAGTTCCATACGGTAGTGGAAATTAAAATTAAAAAACTTTCAGCAAAACTTTATTATAATTTATAAATACAAGGAACGTGAATTTGAAATTACAATATTAGTTAATAATTGTTACAAATAAGCACAAAAATCACTATGTTAAAACTTAAAATCTAAAACGAAAACGCATGCACATAAAAGACAAAAAAGCAAACAAAGACACTAAAACTAATTAAAAAAAAACCAATTAATTCATATACTGCACTACTTATAATATCAACCCTATTCCGACTCCCACCCAGTCCAAAAGTTCCAAAAATACTTGCGGCATTGCCGCGCTCGATGGCAAGCGATATTTGTTGGACTAAGTAGGAGCCTGAACGGGAATCGCACCCTCTGTCACGTAGACGCCACCCCAAGTCCCTAACCAATTTTTTTGCCTCTAAAATCTGAATTAAAATTAAAGGTAAATTTATTTTTGTGGGGATTTTGTTTTCATCGCCATCTAGTGGAACTCAAGAAAACCAACAAGCTATCTTGGAAGCTATGTTGCGTTCGTTTAACGTACAAGCCATATTAGTATCGAGATCTCCATCGACTTTTGCTGCCGATAGTACATATTGACACAGCTGCTGGTGTATATGAGTCATTGTATTCCACTGCGTATCCTATCCGCTGAACGCCCAACCCTAAAAGAGTTCCCATTTATAAAGGCACACAAAGCTCTTGATTTTTCCATTTCCCCAATTTCCTACCCGACTTAGGCTAGTCAATGATTGCTCATTACTTACTACCCGTAGTAGGTATTTCAGCCTTCTGACTTTGACTTTAAAGCTTATTTAGCCGTGTGGTGTAATATCTGCAGGTGATGGTGACAAACTCGTGCTAACTGTTCTAAAATCCATACCAGAGCAAGTGCGCAAGGAAGGACTGGTGCCGGAGAGCGTACTGCGCGAACGATACCATGTGGTAAATATCTGTTTGTTTTCAACATTGAAAACAAGAGTGACAAGAAGAAAATAGCCACCGCCAAACTATACAATCGAAGCTACGCTTAAATTTTAAAACGACATGATCCTGAAATTACATGTTACGTGGCATGAACATTGCTTATTGTAGCATAATTATATCAGATGATTTTACATTCTTGTTGATGTATAAAAAGGAAATAACCAGTGTTAGAGTCGATATCAGATGCAACTAGTTAGATACTCACGTAAATTATATTATGTTATGTCTATGTCTGTTAATAGTAGAAATTGAATTAAGTACAAAGAAATTGAGCTAGTAGACTTTTTATTAGCAAACCTTAGTCCGGAAGCTTGCAAAGTCTGGATATGATTACCTAATTTACGAATTATAAACGATTGTTGTAAAACGCGCTTTGTGGTTAGCTATGTTTTGGCGGAAAACTAACAAATAGCATTCATGCTATTGCAACAAATACAAACACAACTTAATATTTTTGTGGTAACACCAACCGTATGGTCGACAATTTTAAGGTTGGGAATTTTCGCTATCTGTCGTTATTTCTTTATTGTTGAATTGTTACTTATTCTGTCTCTAGTGTTTCGCACGCACATTCTCGATTTAAGTGGGCAAGTTAAAGACTAGCTAACTTCAGCCAAGTTTTACGTGTGTCCAGATGGAGAAAACGGCCAGACATGTGGCCCTGGTGGAGTTAGAAGGCAGCCCGATGCCGGTCTACATCGCCTCCTGGGTTCAATCCATGCTTCTCTTTATGAGGGTAACCACCATAATATCATTATGCCACTAGCTACTTACAGCTAAGAAGAGAATACCCACCGCTCTCTAGCATCGTCCTTACCATTATGATTCCTAAAGGACATATTCAATTTTTAACAAGTTGTAAATGAAAAGCCTGGATAGGTTGAAGTTAAACTGAAACTTCTTTTTTTACTTAAAACGCGAAACAAAGGAAAATCAACTCTATTTTCCAAATTATTAGGTTAAAATTTCATTAACTTAAACTGACGTATGGTGGCCAGGACGAGGCTAGAACGACGCCATACTAGTGGTTGCACAAGGGAGTTTTTTGTTTTTCGATGATACTTTTCATGACCATTTATGAGGGTAACTTCATCATAATATATTTCTAAACGTAAGAAACGTATTAGGAAGAGAAGATGAACATTTGGCCACACTTATGTGGCACAGATGTAACTCGAAGGGAGTTTGAAAAGACTGGCTATTTGAGGCTCGGGCCTTCTCCCTTTGTATCTTTTCAAGCGCAATGAAAATGTTCGTTCTGATATATTATACTTGACATATTAGGTGAAATCTTATGAATTTTACTTACTTGTGATGTATTTTTCCAGCTATCTGGCATTCCACAAAAGGACATTGACAATCCGATCAAATGCAAGAAGGAACTTGAAGATTTGGATACATTCGACCGATTAAATTATGCAAGGTAAGTTGCTGCCTTGAAGGCTTTTACGCATATAAGAGTAAATACCTACATTTTGACAATTTCAACCCGTGCTTTCATTACTCGCCATGTTGCATCGCTTGGAATGTATTTACGAGTAAACCATTACAATCCTCATCTCAATTTGCTTATCTTGCGATTGCTTGGTCTTGATTGCTGTTCGCGATGCAATTAGAGCAGTGTCATTAGACATTTCACTCGCACTTATGGGCGCACTTGAGATGACTGATGATTTAAAAACAAATTGATAAATTAGAATTAACTTCTTAGACGCATAAGATTAAGCGTTTAAGGCACTGAAAGAAATCCGACACCTGGCGATAGATCTAAAAATTTGCAGTGCACCATTAAACATGAAATTAAACTTTCCTTCTTACTCAGGTATTGGATAGAGCAAGGAAACCTAGCCCCAGCGCTCCGCTACGTCGAGTCACTAGAGGGCGCCTCTCGCGTCGCAGCCGATCCTTGGTACAAGGACGCTAAGAGTCACCTCGAAATCAGGCAAGCTGCTGAGGCGGTTATAGCGCACGCTACTGCATTGGCATTGCAGTACATTTGAGGTTAGTTATTGTCATTATTACCTTCTGTACTTGAGTATTCCAGGAGCTTCTTTATTCTACTTTGAGGCGCTAGAGAGCGCCTTTTGCGTTGTTGCCGATCCTTAGTACAAGGATGCTAAGAGCCATCTCGAAATCAAACAAGCTGCTGAGGCCGTCATGGCCGCCTTGGCACTGGAATACATTTAAGGTAAGTCTTATTTTTAACTGAATTTTCATTTCGACATGATTGGAATTCGACGAAGAAGAGATGGGAACTTTATAGAATAAGTAAGAGCATCGGTAGAGAGTACCATTTTGGACTATTTGGCGTTGAAACTCTAGGTCCATGGGGTCCCAGCGCGCACACGTATTTTGCAGTAATCGCGAAGCGTTTGGTTGACGTAACTGGTGACCGAAGAACTGGCGGCTTCCTCACACAACGTCTCAGCATTGCGATACAACGAGGAAATGCTGCCAGCATCCTTGGTACAATGCCTCTAGGGCCTATTTTAGATTTAAGCCAGTTATAGCAATACCTCTGTATATATCCCCTATATTGTTATTATAGAATTAGCGGAACTTAAAATGTTTTGTAGTATATTTTTTCACCATCAGATTTTTGTACAGATTTACAACTTTAAGCGGGTATTGAACTAATCCACCGAACTCGTCTAAGAGCCCGATTCAGATTTGATAATTTGATATAGTTTTCATACGACCTTGAAGATCGCTCACGCTGTTTATTGCATTCGAAATGAAGTGAAAGGTCGTGAGTGAGATTTGCACCAATCACCTAGACGATTGTCAAGGTCATAAATATCAAAACCAAAACAATTTGTTAAAATCCGAATCGGGCTACAAGTTTTGGTTTTAGTTTGTTTTGATCCGTTAACACTTTGTTTAGCAGTTTTTGGGACGCGGACTGACGCACGCGGCGGGCAGCGCGGCCTAAACGCTTTTCCAGGCATAGTACGATTTATCGACCACATACGCGCCAATAGAATTTCAACCTTACCCATCCGATTTAATGTTCTAATTAGATTGCACTTTCGGAAACTGTGACTTGTCGTCAAATGACTCACCAGAGCTGGATTTATTGGAATATATTTGAATTTTTTGGGAAAATTTTGTAGATTGGTGCGGCCTGGAAAAGGGTTAAATTTCAAATATTACATTTACACATACTATACTCAACTTTACTTGTACATATAGGAATAGTAAGTTACATTGCCAACATAACCTACTGTTATGTTGGCAATGTAATTTACAATTCCTTTGTTTGCGATTTATTTAGTAAATTTAAAATACCTATGTCAATTTTTATTATTTCAGTGTCAACGCGTTGTTTGGCAGTATGACTACAGGATATAAGAAAATTGTTCGTTTTTGTGAAGTTTCAGTCCTAATGTGACGAAAATTAAAGATGACGTGATTTTTACATTTACTTTGATAATTAATCGTTTCATATTTAGCTTTTTATTTTTTGTAATAATTTTGAAATATAAAAATATAGAATTGTTACAAAATGTTAGTTTTATTTACTAGTTTAATATAAAAACACGTAAAAGATCAATGGAGATACACTAATATGTAACAAAAATCCTGTTCATTAACACTTTCAGTGCCAAGAACCCGATAGTCGGGTCCATTTTGTATTAGAAATGCACTGAAAGTTTTAAAGGCTACTGATTATTTTTATTTAAACACCAAATTACCCAGCACAGACTGTGCGTGTCGGTCGCTGCTGTTCGGAATGGTACAATTTGAATACCGGGGTACCACAAGGAGGTACCGTCTTGTCCTTACTAACGTCCTTTATGTCTGACCGTTCCCAAACAGTGGTCGGTGGTAAAGGCCAAGTAAAATCAACCGAAATGATAAGCACGATGGGCGTTCCGCAGGGCTCGTGCTTATCAAATACCCTTTTCAGCTTGTTGCTTAATGATCTACCTAGTGCAATAAGCGAAGCAGAGATATATATGTATGCCGACGACGTAGCTGCTGTAGTCACGGCGCCAACGTCTTACGAGCTGGAGCAAAAACTAAACTATACAGTGCAAAGGCTCGAGTGGTGGTTCCGACTAAATGGCTTAGCTCTAAATAGGGAAAAAACTATGTTTATAGTATTTCAGCTAAATGGCGCATCACCACCACCCTACCTTGTCACCGTCGACGATCATACCCCCCTGCAGATTGTCCAAACGACGAAGCTGCTGGGCTTTCATATCGATAGTGCCCTCACGTGGGGCTACCACATAGACGAGCTCTGCTCCAAGCTAGGTCGTGCACACTTCGCGCTCCGTCGACTGGCTAGCACGGCGTCTCGCAGCGCAGTAATATCTTGTTATTTTGCGACTGTTCACAGCCTCCTCACCTACGGCGTCGAGCTGTGGGCGCGGGCTGCAGACGCCGGGCGAGCCTTCAGAATGCAGAAGAAGGCGGTACGTGCCATTGTCGGCGCATCCGACGATGCCCCGTGCAAAGAGCTATTTAAGGAACTAAATATAATGCCCCTTCCCTGCGAACTCATCTACCAAGTAGCTCTCTTCACACACAAGAACTTGGATGCATTTCGGCAGCGAGGTGTGAACCCGTACCGCGCCATGCGCAGCAATAAGCTCGCCCATCTGCTCGTCACACCTAAACACGATCTACGCAAGTCGGAGAGGTCGGTGTATGTCATGGGCCCGTCTGTGTATAACAGACTGCCGGACGCAATTAAAATAGATGCAACTTCCATAGTGGCCTTTAGGTTAAAACTACGTAAGTGGCTCCTTGACCACGCGTTTTATTCATTAGATGAGTTCTACGAACTTCCTACTCAATGAGTTTGTTTGTATTAATTTTGATTGTTATGTGTTATATACTTATGTACCTGTACCTATTGTACATTATGCAATAAACCTAATGTATTTCCTAGACCTAAGCCTGACATGTAACTTGGTGTTATTAATAAATTATTTGTATTTGTATTTGTATTTGGTATTCTCTCTCCTCTTTTATTTGGCCCTGTGGTCGACTGGTAGAGAATGCCATGAAGCATTAAGTTCACCATTTGTACCTTTTTTGATGTGTTGTTAAATTTAACTCCCTTATTCATAAACGTCTAAAGTCTGACCAGTAATACAATGATCACGCGCCATATTGCGGAATTTCATTGGAACTAAATTTTTCATACTAAACTGAACTGTCACCCTATACGTGAGAATAACAGCGCCCTCTTGACAATGATCATATATTTCTGGTCGGGCTTTACTAAAGTTGATAAGCCGCTAATAATCGTTTGCCTCGTTTCCGACGTATTGGTATGATGGAAAGGGACAAAAGATTATAAGCGGCTTGTCAACTTTAGTAAACGTTTATGAATAAGGGGGTAAATAAATAAACATACAGTTGAACCAATCAAGACGCTTCTGAGTTAGTAATGTAGACAACTAGTGAAACACACTTATTGATTAAAACTACCGTCTAATTTAAAAATAAATACATAGCCTTACCAAAGCGAATTTGAAATAGAGGTGGATTGTCAAAGAAAACTTTGTAGCCGCAGTCAATTTACTGCCATCTGTTATTATCATGTGTTAAATTTGTTAAATATCAAAAAAGTGGCGCTATCTTACCGGGCATCGGCTAAAGGTTGTTGCGCCATCGCTCGAAACGGTGTCGCCATTTTTTGATATTTAACACAATCATATCAATGAAATAATAAGGATCAAAGTCAAATGGCGTTCTAAAAGTTTTAATCATGTGTCGAAAAATGGCAGTTAATTTACTGCGGCTACAAAGTTTTCTTTTACAATCCACATTTCAAATTACTAAACTAAACTAAAACTCATTCCAATAGGTAGGGAGCGTGCATGAACTGTAGGAGGCAGCACAGGAGCCGTCAGATTTTTGGCGCGAGGCGTAAATGTGATGTTTATTGTTCCGATGTAGCCCACAAGATGGCAGAACCTACTATGCACAAGAAAACACGTGACGTGTAAATCTACACGTTTATGGTTCCGATTCAGGCCACAAGATGGCAGACCCTCCAACGCGCACGGTCCCTATATGATACTGATCTGATACTGATCCGTCAGTGTCAAAAGGGACGTTTTTGGATTCGAGTTTTAGTTATTAGATCTCATTTTAATATTTGGAGGATTTAACAACTGGAGACGCCTTGTCTGTAATTTTCTGTACAAAACAGTCTGCCGATTTTTGCGGGAGAGGGGCATGTTAAATATATGGCTATTTGTGAATAATTGGTTTTGACTTTAAGTTAGGTTTGAACCTACATCGGATTAGATTAGAATTAGTCGGCCACCCAAACCATTGTTTTAGCGTTTACATATCATATCGCCTACGAACATTGTGAAGTGAGATGGACAAATTGAAATACCTTTAGAATATTTAGTCGCGAGGCGAATAAGATATTTAGATAATACGTTCTTAAGTTTCTATTGTTTGATTTTAAGTACTTTGGCATTAAATCAAAATGACTGTGTATTGGAAATATTTTACATTTCACGCTTTGTTTTGTTTTTATTTCATGACACTTAAGGACCCGCGCCAAAGATACATTGATTGGGTAAGATACGTAAAATGTAAGATAATTTCGTACTTACAATATGACAGGTAAACACAGGTACAGCTCCATACATTTTACGGTAATAGGGAGCGTGCATGAACTGTAGGAGGCAGCACAGGAGCCGTTAGATTTTTGGGGCGAGGCGTAAATGTGATGTTTACTGTTCCGATGTAGCCCACAAGATGGCAGAACTTACTATGCACAAGAAAACACGTGACGTGTGAATGTACATGTTTATTGTTCCGATTCAGGCCACAAGATGGCAGATCCTCTAACGCGCACGGTCCCTATTCTGACTGTCAAAAGTTGACGTTTGACAATTCAGTGACCTCAAAACATATGACGCATTACAGCGCCATCTGATTTGGATGTCAAAATAAGTACGCACGTATTTTTCTTAGACTTCACATGTCTATTGCAATCAATTTTCTTTGTACGCGCGAAATCGCCCTTTCTTACAAACGTGGTCCTCATTTTCCTCCCTGGATTTTAACATTATTCAAATTATTTTGACATATTTTGTTGTATAACCACAGCTATACCGCTACGTTTAATTCTAATTTTGAAATTATTGTAAGAGTTAGGAGCACTTAAATAATTTATGAAATCTGTTTTTCGCTCCAAATTTTTACAATAATCATTAAATCGAAAAAAATCAAGCGTAGAGGCATAGCTACGGTTAATATACTTAAAATTATGTAAGAATATTTTCCATAATGCCAATATCCAGAAAGGAAAACGGAACTTCCTTTGTAACGACCTTCCCCTTTCCTCTTAAAGCTCGTGGATGTAATTTAATTTGGGGCATTGGAACGATTTCATTCGAAATATTGTTAAGTATACCTTTTATCTTGTGTTTTTTAACACTAATAATTAACGTTTTCGCCGCCACGTCAACGAAGTAATAGTGTCATCAACGTCCAGCCACAATCACATATTGCTCGAAAACAACCCATATAAGTCTTAAAACATATCAAATCGTACTGAGCCACAAAATGTACTGAGCCCCTAGCGTAAATTTATTCGATAGCGTGACGTGACGTTTGCGTTAAGTATCATTTTGTATGGGATTTAGAAACAGCGCGCCAAGCGGGACGTTTTAGAAGCTCAAAATCCTATACAAAATGAGAGTTAACGCAAACGCGTACGTCACGTCACGCTATCAAATAAATTTACGCTAGGGGTACGATTATTTCAAGTCAATGGCGGTGAAAACGTTAAGATAACTTTGTAACGCGGGGACAAAACCATTAAAGCTAAAAAAGCAGAATAGCCAAGGAACATAATTATTATTGGGTCATTTTTCCATACATAAACTCGGCACTCGCTCGGAACCTAATTTTGTTTCGCGATTTCGTTGACTAGGTACCAAAGACGTTAAGAGGGAAAAATAGCTTTGCGATCCTAACGAATGATATGACTCACGTACGATAGGCGTAGCGGTCAAAGGGTTAATTACGTGTTTTAACTCGTGTGTACCCATTAAATCTGGCACAGTTGTAAACCGGCCATTACACCAGGACCGTTGTAAACTGTGTCATTATCTATGGTCGGTAGGGACGTGCTTTATCTGGGCTATAACCGCGAAAATCGAAGTACGTCAATTGCGGGCATTTTTCTCTGTCACTCTAATTACGTCTTAGTAAGAGTAAAAGAGAAAGATTCCCGCAATTTGCGAATTTCGGTTTTCGCGGTAGACCCTCTGTATACGGGTGCAGATTTGAGTCGCTCGTGGCACAGATCCTGTGGAGTCATTTTTACAACATTTAAATAAGTGAACAAAAAGTTAGACGCACATCTATTGCAGAGTATACAAGACGTACAACGACATCTACTTTAGCTGTTAAATTAGAAGTTCAATTTTTTTTGAGACCACGTCCCTTCTTCGTATATTTTAATAACTCTTCTTATCTTCATGCCAATGAACCCCACATTTCAGGAGCACGTAAACCATACGCAGTAAAACGTAAAACACGTAAAAAACAACCTAATCCTTATCCCGCTTCCGTAAATGACACTCCATTACTTAAAAATGACTTTAAAAGGCTAAGAGACTTTGAACCTTATCCCTCAAACATAAGATACATGACTGCACAACACGTCGGATAAATTCACAAACCTCTTATGTCCTCCAAAGCAGTCAAGAGGTTTGCAGCTTCAAATATTGCTGGCTACAGTTTAAAATTCTAGTCTTTGAAATGAAGTTACTTTCCCGCATCCTAAAATAGCTGAGGGCCTACCACGAACACCGAATTTCGCAAATTGCGGGCATCTTTCTCTTTTGATCTACTTGCAAATTTCGATATTCGCGGTAGGCCCTCGGTTCTCAACCTTACCTCCGTAACATACTAAAATACATGTAGCTTAAAAGGTACCATTCAAATTCAGCATACATGAGCAGTATTGCAGCACGAAATTACTGCTGACGCAAATGTCATAAATCCGGGCAGGACAACGACTTTGACATTTGCGGCAGTAATGCATCAGCAATGCAGTTGGCAGTAATGTCGAGCTGTAATAGTGCTGCTGCAGGCGATTATGGTGCAAGTAAAAGATATTGCATACTTAATAGGGATTTAATATCCGAAACTGATACAAAGTTGATATTCGCGAGTAATAGGGTATGTAAGACGCGTGCGGCGTTGTGGCGGCCGCTGGAGCTAATGGAGTGTGGTGGGGTCCGTACCCCGCGCGCCCGCGCCCCGCGCGTTAACTTGTTGTAGACAGCTACAATATGCTGGTTTAGTCTGAATTCAAACGGTATCTAAAATGTTATTGGTTCCATCTCTCATGGCACCAATGGCAGTTAAAAGAGTGACAAATACATGAATGAATTTATAATCTCATTTCCTTAGGCTTTTTTTATTACAAAGCTTTGTTCCACTTTGTATTGACTATTGATATTCTACACTAAGAGCTGGCTCCGAAAAATGAGAATGACTAAGTTGCGGAAAATTTACAAATAGAAAAGTTCTCGGAAATTTTTACAGAAAAGAATGGAATGGAAAGTTTAAATTTCTATACAAAAATATGAGATTTTTGAAAGTGGAAATTTTACTATTTTAGAAACTTTCCGACGGCACATCAGACATTGAGAACAACTTAACCTCTCCAGTAAGATTGTTCTAGGTACTATTGTAGTACCTACTTTGGAGACTATATTAAACAAACAGTGCGAATTATTGTGTCGCAACTTTGCATATCGCTATTGGTGGGCGCTGACATACGAGTATGTATATGGAACAATTTATTTTCATCGCTCACTTCTCATACGATCTCTGTACAAGTTATGTACACCTTTTTTTTTTTTTTTTTTTTTTTAAATTATTAAAGTACATCCACACCATACATATTATAACTTACACTAAACACATTTTAAAAGGTAATAAATACTGATATATACAACAATTATGGAGTACCTAACATTGACTACTTATATTATACATAACAGTGAGATTACCTAAACTTAGCCTAAAATTAAACACCTTGTCTTATTAAATTAATTTTGCATGTATATCTGCATTTGATTTGCACCATCATATCCTCTAAAGATCTGACATGGTTGCACTAGGGGAGATAAAAAAAAACCGCGAAATAATCAAGAAATGTACAATAATTAAATAAGACACCGGTCGGCGCGACGAGTAACGGTTCTTCAACATCGCAATTCAAGCCTAGAGGGTTATCTAAAGACCAGGGTTTGACCAGTGAAACTGCTAAAGTTCACATTGAGCAGTTAAATTTGTACGCTGCCACAAAAGATAACTGTCTATCCTTCATTTAAATTCCTATAATCCTAACAACAGGCCTAATTACGTCAAAAAACTTTTTTGTGCAAAACGTGCATTGCATCAGATTTTTTATCTACCCGAAGTGAACAAAGAAATTGGCAATATTGGATTTATTTTACTTTATAAAAGTCTTTCAATATTACGAAGTTGACGATCAAATTTAATAATGATATTTCCTCACTTCATTTTTTAGATATAAGTTTATATTATTCATGTAGTTTGCCTATTGTACAGGTAGCATCGCACACATTTAAGAGTTACTATTTTGTCAAAGCAACCCACCCACTTCCGCTTACCGCTTACCTGCGGCGGCCATTTCGTTCTTTATTCTTTATTTGTGCGTGGTAGCGTCCACACGTCGGTAGGTAAAATATTAATTAATTATATCAAAATACGTTTACAAGTGTTTAGGGTAACGGCGGCTATTAACGCGGGTATCAAAATCGACGTCTAACACCGCGGTGTTTACAAATACGCATTTTGCAAGCAAACAGATCTATTCCCTAAGAAATAAAGCATACACAAAACAAGCTCATTCATTGGTCTATCGTGCCCATTAGTGTGCATTTGTGTGAGTGTAACAAAAAACTCGCGATTCGTCAGTTTGTGCGACGGCGGCGCAAGAACCGGTTGTTCCATACAGACGCGTGACACCACAGGTAAGTGCACTCCAATCTTACTTAGTGTTTTACGTAATAGTTATGGCAAATAAACTAGTGCAATGCATTTTAAGAGGTTGTGTATTGTTTTCTACACGATTTTGAATTACTTTTAACTTAGTTTTTGACCCGGAAATACGTTTAAAATTGAAAATAAAATACAGCGGTGATAGGCGCCAATTACTTCTGTGGTAAGTAATTCCGTGGTATGCCACGGTAATAGAAAAAGTGGTAGTTTTGTTATTTACTCTTTAGTTTTGGTACAAATTATCAATTTTATAATTTCTTTTATTTATTCCAATCTTGATCTATTCACGCTATTAAAGAGCTATTTCCGTGGTATGGAAAGTATTTAACTAACCCTTAATTTTTAACAAAAACTTCAGCACCGATTTCCTTGTTTCTATGGGAACCCTTAATCTGTCAACTTTTTTTTATTTTGAGTTAAAACCTAAAATTTACTTGCCAATTATGTGATTTTGTCTTTACAAGAAGCTTGTAATATACGTGTTTGATTTGATTTGAAAAACCATCTGTGTTTTATTCTTTTTATGGGTCGGAATTAGGTTTAATTAAACTCCAAATTAAGCCTATTACCGATGGTATGATCAGATTACCCTCGGTAATAGAATGTATAGAAATCTATTACCGACCCAGAGAAATATCGAATGGGTCGGTAATAGGCTCTTAAAGAGTTATCTATTACCGAGTGACTATTTGGTATTGTATTGAAATATCGCATTTAGGGTACCGCAAGTACAGATTTCGTTGATAAAATTTAGACTTCAGTTATCATTATCAGATTTAAATTCTTCTGTTTTCTGATTCAGTTATTACTCTGACAAGGAAGGGTACCCAACTGCCGGACATTTCCGATTAGATTTTTTTTTTATATAATTTTATTTATACAGTAGTCCAAAATCTCAGACATGATTTTTTTTAGCTATAAGAATCAGCAATAAGAAAAGTACTGTGATTTGTTAATTATAAACGGGTAAATTATAGCACATAATATGTGAGAGACTTTATTTAACTTAATTACCTTACCAAAAATATTAGAATTAAAAATTTTCATGTTTTTATATATAGTCGAAATTTTATGAGGTGGACGTTTACCATTTCACTGTGGTAAACTTTCACTCAGGTGGTAAACGTCCAGCTTATAAAATTTCGACTATAATTTACGCTGTGCCTTATGAGTAAATGTTACTTACTTGTTTTCTTTGTGCAGCTAATTATGTCAGTAAGACAAATTCTTATCAATCTTTATAGCATTTAAAAATTACTTTATTTAATAACAGGAAGGCCTATTTGTCATATACGTCCATAGTAAAACTTTACTAATAGTAATTTTTGTTGTTTTACATGTAAAACATTCAACTTATAACTTGTTATACAGGTACTCGTGGGTACTTGGTAAGTTAACTATTTAATAGTATTTGATTGTGCCAAAGTGTAATTATAATCTCTTCGAATATATCTCTTATTTTGAAACATACTCCTATAGTTTTATTTTTGTGTCATTATTAAAGTTAATGACACAAAAATAATATACAGAACCCACGTCGTTATTATTGTTTTAACCCTCGGTATTAGGTTTCGAATTTTGAGTTTGATTTCTATTAACGAGTGCAGAAAAATCATGCCAATTGTACCCTCGGTAATGAAAGCTCAATTCGCGATAATAGAATCACAGCCTGTCCCTTGCCACGGTAATAGAAGATTTGGTCATTTTGGCTTCAAAAAATATTTTAATACATATAATAACCCAAAATGAATCCAAAAACGTGTGAAACGGAAAGTTCATTAAATGCTCTGATGAAAAAAAAATATTCCTGGCTGTTAGACAGCATTGATACCCTTAATTTTTGGATCTCTTTTGAAAAGTTCCTTAACTACCACGGTAATAGGTGCCTTTACCCTATACTAAGCGAACAGAATAAGAAACACATTTGTGATCACAACTTATAAATCACCCAGTATATTGGACTTGTAGAACATGCTTGTAGCGCTTGTCCTATAGTGGGGTGGTTTTCAGGTGCCATTTTCTGGAATCAGCTCTTCGTCTATTCTTGATTTTTACATATTTGATATCGCTTTGTAGTTTGATTTGGCTGATTGTTTTTCGGATCAAGCTTTGATGTGTTTTTTGCTATTTAAATAAAAATATCAAAGTATTGTCTGTTCAAACAAATGATATTGGAATCGTCGCTGGTAGGTATCTTAATATTTGTTTCTTTGACTGTTTCCATGAAAGATCATCTTCCTGCAATCTGACCTTCCAACGCGAAGGAGAAACTAGGCGTTATTGGGATTAGACCTTCTTCCTGACGAAGTTTCTTCTTCTTTGTCGCCACAGTCTCTTATCAGAGTGGTCGTGATCGTCATATCAGGGCCGGGCAAGCTTCACACTCCGCCGCCGTTCTTCCCATACTATAGCCCTTCTTGTACATTCGTGGAGTGTTTCATAAATTGCATTTTTGACTAAGTCTGACCAACGCATTGTTGACCTACCGCGCCTTGTGCCTTCGACTTTTCCTTGCACTACAAGTTGTTCCACAGATGTGGCGTCTCGACGTGTAATATGTCCAAAGAAAGTGGGAATACGACACTGCACTATCGAACAAAGACGCTGTTCAATACCAAGTTCCTGGAGAATTGAGACTTTGGTTCGGAACTGTGTCTAGGTTAAATGTGGAATGTTTCGTCGCTTCGAGAGCTTCCACGCCCCGGTTTATCAGTCCCGCACGTTATAGAGCGTGTAACAATGAACTGGGATTTAGGGACAGCAACTGTATTCAAACTTATAATAATATTGCGAGCGGTGGTGGACAGTGAGTAGTAATAAGCGACGTTTCTGATATATGGACGAGTGTTTTTTTTATTATTTATTTAAATATGAAACAAACGGTCATAAAAAATATTGTTACAGTGTTGTTGTTTTTAAGTTTTATTATGTATATAAGCCTTATTGAGCTTACTGTGGGACGTAGTCAATTTGCGTAATAATGTCCCAGACTCAGACCAAGATAAGTTGGCAGCGATTTTGACAGCACAGATAGTGCAAGTGTTATTTTAAACGTTAAACTTCTATGAAATTATGATGTTTACTTAACACTTGCACAGGCTGTGGGCTATCAAAGTCTGACACAATTATGGTTGCTCACATATATCTGACGTAGCGTGCATCACGTAAATGTGAACGCAACCATATTAAATGTATGGAACCGATACCTTTCTGATGCGTCACGACACAATACAACACGACACGTCAGACAAATGTGTAGCCGGCTCAAAGATATTCCGATTTTAGTACATTTTATGCAGTACGGTGTGTGCATCATAGTGCATTAAATTGCGCAGGTTAACGAATTCACTGCCAGCGCGAGCCATGCGCTACGCTTGTAGCCGATAACGAATTTTTACCCTAAGAACTGTACGTCTACGAACGTAGAACCCGTCTAGCGCGTCGCTGGCAAAGAATGTGTAAGTGAATGTGTGTTAAACAAATGCAAACGTATAGGAGCGGGTATAGTGCACGCTGCTCAAATAATTTGTGAGCCTGACGCCACGCTGCACGCCCCGCCGAACGCTCCGCTTCGAGCGTCCACTCAGGCCTTACACTCAAGGTTTTCTCTTGATAGATATTTTCTCACACAATTGTCTTCGTTTTTGCTTTTTATAGTAAAAGAAATAAACAGCGAACAGTGTATCAACGTGGCACAACAATTTACACTTTAATATGTTAGCACACAACCACATATAAATGCAAACAAAGCGTAGAATTCTGAAAATTCCAATTTTGAATTGTGGTTGCAACCTCATTTGTCCATATGTTTAGCAATATTATTGGTGCATGAAGCAAAAGCAGTAGGAATTTGTTACCCTAAAATCTAAAATACGGTAAACAATTGATTAAATTCCAATAGCTGTTACGATTCCTATGCATGACTAAACCAACTGTGGTTCGTTAAGCAAACCCCGCAAATCCGTCAAGCCATTTCATCACTTCGTAAACTTGAAACTACTTTTTTCGAGAAATAATCGCGTAAGCGACAAGCTTATGTACGATAATCAGGTCCATTTGAGTTTCAAGGGAAAAATATTGCCGCAACACAATTTGTGGACTGGATTAAATTCACAAATAAAAAGTTATGAAGGTGTAATTCTAATAAACTCGTGTCATATGGAGATGTTAATGGAATTTATATCTAAAAAACAAGGAATAAGGTCGATTTTAAAGAACGTGTGAAGGGACTTACGAGTTTGGTAAAGTAATCTGTTGATATGGAAATTGTCGCAGAACGTTTTAGTAACAGTAAAAGTTTTATCAGTATGTTGACTTTAAAAGTACGGCCAAAGAAGTATGATATGACGGCTTATAATAATGATATTTTTTTTGCACCATATCCAATCTGTAGGTATTAAATATTGTTATAATAAATTACGGTTTTTAAAACAGACATGCCAGGTATCGATATCGGGGTTGGTCCTATAGTAAAAGTAGTTCAATAGCAGGTAGAATCGAGCCCTGTATTTAAAGTTCGCATTTGTGTGCGCATTTCGTGATGCGCACTTAATGCTCTGTTCTTCTGTTTTTGTTGCCTGTACATGTTCGTACATGTTTGTGACTCTCACGAATAAATGTCTTTTATCTTTATCTAAAGTCCCATGGTGGAAGACATACTGTATAGGGACCGTGCACGTTGGAGGGTCTGCCATCTTGTGGCCTGAATCGGAACCATAAACATGCACATTTACACATCACGTGTTTTCTTGTGCATAGTAGGTTCTGCCATCTTGTGGGCTACATCGGAACAATAAACATCAAATTTACGCCTCGCGCCAAAAATCTGACGGCTCCTGTGCTGCCTCCTACAGTTCATGCACGCTCCCTATACATTGTACCTTGTTTTACGAGCGTTTTCAAATCAATTTTTATATATTTACAAAAGTCAAAGTAGGTACTGGTCATTGTACCTACTGTGTTTAGGTTAGCCATAAAGTTGAAATGTCTGTTATTTGGTTTGCAAAGACAATGCGCAGAGATTTCAGACGGATTAACCCACGCCATTTTACTTTAATGTGTTCTCCATAAAAGAGAATTTACATAGGTCAATGTCGCTGATTTGCCCGATCTTAGTGTTAAACGAAGGTGAAAATTTAATATTGAGCACTTAGCTATTTCGCCATTAATTTATTTATTTATTTATGTTAGCATAGTAAGCAAACGAGCAGACGAGCCGCCTGATGGGAAGCGGTGATCGTCGCCCATGGACATAAGCAACACCATAGGAGCCACTTAAGCGTTGCCGACCCTTGAGAACCCTAAATATTTAGCCATCTTTAACCTTTTATGGCTTTGGTTACTCTGCCCGAGCGTGATTTTTCTGTGGCTTGGTTAGCTCTTTTTTGAATAACCCAATTTTGCGTAATATTCATCTTTTGTAAGTATTTACCTACTTACTGTTATTCTAATTGTATTGACAATCCTTATTGGAGCTATAATTTTATTTCATTAGTACTGTTATTATTTTCGTTTTTATTTTATTTTGACGATCATGATAGAAATTCTTATATTTTTGACATCAATGCAAATTTATTATGTAATTGTCTTTCATGAAATAAATCATCATCTAATCTAATCTGAATAAATTTCTTTCTTTCTTCTTTTGGGTTTGACACTCTCTTTGGGATCAATCGGCAATCCTATTTTAGTGATTAATTGAAAAAAAAAAAGTCAGCTGGGTGTACATCTCGCATCGTTCTTACTTTTATTTGTCTTTTATGTGTCTTGAGATGCTCCTCGACACCACTCGAGACCGCCATTGCGATTCAGCGGGGGAATTTAGCCAACATTATGGGCACCCTTCCGCAGGGAACAGATTTGGGGGACTTTTTTTGTTAGTTTTAAGTTAGTTTTATTTATTTGTAATTTATTATATAAGTCAAACTTTAGATGTTAAGTCATTATTATTCTTTTAAAAAAATATATATGATAATTTTAAACATAAACAAAAATATTAAATTATAAACGTCCGGATTTAATTTTTATTGTAATGTCTATTTTAATCCTATGTTAATATAATTTGTTTTGTCTATTAATATTCCTTTTTTGTAAACAAAAGAACCTATATTCAGTTAAGTATGTTGTTTGAACGAAATGATCCAAAATGTTGTTCCGCCAAATACGGATATCTAACTCTCATTCAAAACCGCATATCAAACCTAAAAAGCTGTTTAAAATATCGACTCTATTCAGTTAAGATACGATTCACTTCTGAAATACACTTATCATCTACATACGAGCGAATGAAAGTAAGCTAGTAGCTTAATATCGAAGTTAGTCAACTGAGTGAATAGTCAAAGAGCGGTTCGTTGATTTGTAAATTCGTTTATTTACATGGATATTTGGTTAATGAGAATAATGAGCTAATGAAATGAAAACTGATCACATTTGGACCTTATATACTTGCAATAAGAACTGTTAGTAAACAATGTCAACGATATAACTTTCTCTTGTTTTGTCACTTGTCATTATTCTGTTTTGTCACAATAGTATTTTATACAATCGTGGTATAATAGAGAACTTTTTAGTCGAGTACCGTGTTTAGGGTACGAAGCTTGCTGAGTTGCCTAATTAAGGTATGAGATTGAAAAGCTTGATTATATCACTATTGTATACAATACTTTTTCTATGAGTCATCTAAAATAGTATATTTTTACTATAAAACTTAAATAATTAATTTTAAGCAGTGACTTGAGGGAAAAGCTGTTCTAAGTCTACCTCACTCGGTGAAGCAGTACGACTGACTCGAAGCAATGTCAGCTATTGTGGAACACATACAGGCTGAACCAATGCCACTAACGGAGCACACGGCTCACACGCAAAACTAGCTTACAAAGGGTTAAGCATTCCCTAAGCTACAACGAGAATCGAAATTCACTCCGGAGCATCCCCGACTCACTGGGGACTCTGAATCGCAACAAGCAACCACAGTGTTTCACTGAACTGAACGCGCGTGTCCTAGACAAAGAACCTATAGTAACTTGTAATACACGCGCTAACATTTGGCACGTATCTCAGTAGTCAAAAATGTAGTAAAAAATACATAAAAGCGCGACTTCACGTGACCCGCGATGGCAGCGCAGCGCAGCGGCAAGGCACAATCTTATATTTGGGCTGGGATCCCATACATGAAAAATACGCAATTATCTGGCAATTATAGTTAGGTATACGAAATCTTAATTCAACCATTACAGTCGACGAGTCGAAAAAAACAACGGGTTGCACTCCGGGAGTGCCGGCAGAAGTGAAAACTTGAATATTAACGTTGTGCATTTTTTATATTTTGGAATGGTTAGGGAATAATTTTGCACGAATTGCTTAAATTATCAGTATAAAAGTACTATCATTTATGTGGTAAAATACAATATTCATCTCTTGCGCTATTGTACACAAAAATTCAACACTTCAGAACTATTACAGTTATTTAACATTAAAAAGTTTATCTCTCAGAAAAATGAACTTCCATCCATAATTTCAACGACTCTTATGGCTCCCCTACACGATGGCCCAGCGCAGGCCAGTCCAAGGGACGCATTTATGCGTTAGAGGGAGTAAGTGATATTGCTATCTCATTCTACCGCATAGCTGCGTCCCTTAGATTGGGCTACGCTGGGCCCGTGTAGAGGAGCCCTCACACTCTCGCCTCCAGCCAAAAACTCTCCCGACAACTGCTCTCGAAGCCAGTAGGCTTCAATGACATTTGATTGTAACAGTTTTTCGATCAGGTCACGTGTCCGTCTGACGAATTTCAATCTGTGGAATCTGTCGGTCACGTGACCTGTCGCGAGTTTAACATTTTTTCCCCATCACAAAAAGTGCACAGCGCCGCTAAAGAAGTTTTCACTTCAAAAAAAAAAACAACGGGTTGCACTCCGGGAGTGCCCGCAGAAGTGAAAACTTGAATATTAACGTTGTGCATTTTTGATATTTTGGAATGGTTAATAAATTGGAAAAAAAATCCACGGTTACACTCACACAACAACATATCAACAACATGCCGCCAATAGCGACGAATAATTGAAGTGAGTATAAGCGTCGTATATATAAATATTGATATAAATCAATAAACTATATCCATAACGGCAACAGAATTTCCGGTTCCGAAATCCGCTCTAGTTTATACACAATGAAACTTTCCAAATATTAGAACAAACTGCTACGTCGATGAAATTCTGTTTGTTTACAAACTATGCACACGATAGCAGTTTGCAATTGTTGGTCTGTGTTTTCATGATTCGGATGACTAACTCCATTCCTAACTTTTCGATTGAAATTTCTGTGTTGTAATCAGAGGGCCTACCGCGAACCACGTTCGACGTGTTGCCTCTCTGTCGCACTTGTATATTCATACGTAAGTGTGACAGGGAGCCAACACATCGAACGTGTTTCGCGGTAAGCCCTCAGACATCGGACTTAATACCCGCGTAGCTAACATGTCGTTAACGCTTCTTTAACGCTGACTGTACTTTTCTTTCCACAGGCAACTAATATACATCGAGACAATTGTAACAACCAAGCAATTAGTTGTCTTCATACCGAATTTCATCTAAATTGGTGTAGCGGTTTAAGAGGAAATATCAGCAGAGCCCCTTTTCAGATTTGAGAATTTTAGGTTAATAACTCCGTCGCGTTAACGGCGGTGGCTTCTATAGTTAGTACGATAAGGACAACTGTAGCTTAGGCGAAATATCCTGCGTAAAAAATCTTAGAAATCGAGCTATCGTTCTCGACATTTTCTTCCTCCAAAACTTAACCAATCGTAACGAAATTTTGGGAACAGGATTATAAAGAAATCATCTGTTTCTGACCGTTTTGCTTTTGGCGTTTGTTTACGGCTCATTTATTTAGCCGTTTTTCTTTTGTCGTTTGTTTACGGCGTATTTACTTAGCCGTTTTTAGCGCTGTTTAAAGTAACCTAGTTCTTATAAAAACCAGAATATCAAAAAGCAAAACGCACGTACGTAAACAAAATAATTGATCTAGGGCTAATATATATTTATTTAAACTTTATTGCACGATATAAAATTGTACAACTACCGAGGGTCCCTACTATTTAGTATTTGTTGTTATAGCGGCAACAGAAATACATCATCTGTGAAAATTTCAACTGTTTAGCTATCACGGTTCATGAGATACAGCCTGATGACAGACGGACGGATAGCGGAGTATTAGTAACGGGTCCCGTTTTACCCTTTGGGTACGGAACCCGACCTCTAATCTTTCCTCTTAAGAGGAATTCCTAGTTGCGATTTTTCCATACAAACGCTCTCGACTGATTCCTCCCTGGATTTTTAACCTAGAGCAGTGATTTTTTCAAATAAGATCAATATCATCAATATCTGTGCCGCTATGTTTTGCTTTTTTGGATTATTTTATTTTGAAGAAAGATACAGCGCCTCGAAAATCGCAAAAACGGCTAAATTGAATTGGCTGTAAAAAAAGGCACAGTATACAAATATGACAAAAAATATCCAAAAAATCAAAACATAGCGGCATAGATTATTTCTTCCTCTTGCAATTTCCAAAATTTCATAATGATTAGTTGCGTTTTGGGGGAGGAAACAGTCGAGAGCGAAACCTCGATTTTTGAGTTTTTTGCGAGTGAATTTCGGTCCGAGCTGCAGTTGTCCTTATCGCACGAATTGGAGGCGGAGACAGTTTCTAAATATACGTACACAGAAGGAATAGTGATGGGCATAACATCCTTATTAGGGATTGCAGAACCGGTACTGTTTTAAAGAACCGGGATTTCCCGGTACTTTCGGAACTGGTCTAATTATTTCATTATTTTAAATAAAACGACAGCATTTTGCGATTTGACCACCTTTCGTATTATAATTTAATTATCACATTTTCTTTTATTACGTAGTAGGCAATTTTTTTTTTAGAAATATAGTATTTTACATTGCTCACACTTGTGCGTCACAAGTAAAAGATAACTACTTTGATGTTTGCCACTACATAGCAAATTTAATGAAATTACATTGACGAGGGGATTTATATATAAGTATCGCAGTCGTATTGTATAATCCGCCGTATTATATTACGGCTAGCCGATATCAAAATAAGGGCCATTTTGAAATGCGGCGGTTCAACGATTAAGGTATGTTGGGTAAATACCGGATGCGGGTGAAGAACGTAGGACATTCATTTCCCCTCCTAATTTGGCTTTATTTTTTAATGTAGGCAACATTGTGTAAGACGCCATTTCATTGCGCCTCGACTGTCAGTGTCCCCGCGTCGCTCAGGGAGTCGGGCTTGTGCTATGTGCAATCACAGAGAGCAAGGTAAATTTCGCGAATTCTTCCTTCTATCCGATCTTCGCTCTGTAATTTATTTTGCGTATTGTGATGAAACTGTGTTTGTTTTTGTAATTGTGTTAACAGACCTAGCACTGCTGTAGACCGATATCCGATCTTGACCCTTCCAGGAAAGATCGGACCAGAAACAATCAGATCTTTACCTATTTAAAAAACAGCAGTGATTATCAAAGTTTAAATTTTCTTCAATTTACCTACTGACCTTAATTATCACATTTATTGTTTTCTTGATCACACTTTCGTACCATTATTTTTATCCAGTGCCACTACCAGCGCGACGGTTACTGACAATGTATTTCTTTTAATTTCTGCAACCCAAAGGTTGCCTTTTAGCGATAAGACCGCATGTTGTTTACCTGTGCTTATGTGTTTTAAATTTTCTTTTGTATTGTTTTCTTTTATTGAAGTGTGCAATAAAGAGTATTTATACATATTGTATAGGGATGATGATACATGTTGAAATTTATAACAAAATCGAGTAAAATAAATGAGCAATTTTTCGCAATAAGGTACCTACACATACGGATGCATATGTAGATGTGCACGCATACATACATTGCTAGTTTCGGATACAAAATAGAGATAGGGCTTCGAAATTAGTTTCCTTAAAATGCTAAAAAGAGTAAAGTAAATATATAGGAAAAGAGAGCCCTTTTCCTATATATTTACTTTACTCTTTACATACGATCCTTACATTTTATCAAAAAAAAAGATTGTATATCAACTATATATATATACATAATTGCAAAATTAAACCAACAAAATCGCAATTTTAATTATTTTCCATACTTCAAGATGGGCTCTCAGTGACCTTGACCTTTTTAAAGAACTACTTAGTCTTTTTGATTTCTAAGCTTGATTCTTATTTTTTTTGCGACCTTCATTAAAAATGACTGGGCACGATTATTTTTTATTTTGATTTTTGTCCCTCCTACTTAAGTACTTAATATCTTCCAGTACATTCCATTCAATAAACAATACGAGTACATTTACACTTTCCCTAAACCTGTACAGTTCACGAAATCTTAAATTGTCAAAACTTCGCAACGTATCTATTATTTTAGTGGTTTTTTTTTATTACTTCGGGTAAACCTTACAATAAGAGGTTTCTTAGCACATTGTTTACGTATCAAATTGCCTTATGACATAGGTATCAAAGTTTGAGAGCCACAATTTTATCAATTTTTGTATCAGGGTTAAGATCGGATACAAAAGGGTAGACACCGGTGATACCTTATTCTCTTTCCATTAGAAGCAACTTTTTTTCACCATCCAATGTTCTCCCTTGATGGCAAAACACTCGTTACCCTAAAAAAAAGTATGCCTCATCTTTACACAGGTACAAAACTAAAACCGTTCTATATTGAAGATTACCAAAATTCAGGCCGAATCTACGGTTATTATTTAACCATTCGCTACGTACTTCAAGAATCTGTCGTGTTGAGATCTCGAAAAAACATTTTTTCACGAGTTCTCTCAATTAGTCCCAAAATTGTCCGGCATTATCCCAACATACTTTACCCAGATTGTCATTGCGATACGTTCTTCAATAAGGCGGCCCAAGTTTAGCCCCATAGTACTACAAGTTAAATAGATTGTAGTTTAACCATAGGTATATTTATACCTACTTACAAAATTTCACAACACACCATGATCACTCCCAACTTACTGATACGGATAGGTACAGTCAAGTGTAAAAATATGGGTGTACACATCTTACTCAAAAATATGTCCCATAGCATCTTATTCCAGTGTAATAAGAGCGTAGTACCATATTTATGAGACGATTCTTTCGATACATATTTTTGCACTTGACTGTACGACGACAACCGAAGCTGAGACATCATTCTTTTTTGCAGTTTTTACCTATATGGTAATTAATATCAATCAATCATTTATTATTTTGTCATCATAGGTGTAAAATACATTTAGTACAGGTGATAGGGTGTTTGGTGTTAGGGTGTAATAGATACAGTATAATATAAAAATGAAAAACAATATTACGTGGTAAAAACAAAAACAACTTGCGTCGGGCAGCGCAGAATAAATTCCGTCTGGCTCGCGGGCGATGTCGACGGAACGGCGCGCAATGAGCGAGCGCACGAGTCTCGCGTCTGTGTGCGCGCACTCACACTTAGATAGCTCCGGCTCCCGCCCACCGCAGCGCGACAGAAACATAGCTTCAAAAATTCGAGATTTGAAAAGTTGCTCAGCTAGGAATTGCTCTTAAGCGTGTCGAGGTAACAGAAATATAGACTAAGTTACTTTTGCATTATAACTTAAGTAGGAATACACAATTTGTAATCGAATCGAAACTCATAAAAAAAAAAAACAAAAAAGACGTAATCCAATGGAACCCTAAAAACTGGTTTGTTATTTTCACGCAAACGAACAGTAAACATAGATTACAGCGCGTTTTGCTCTCTTTGCCGCCATGCTTCAGCAGCGCTGGGCTTTGCTCTTATTTCTCGCTGGAATCGGCCAGGTGAGTACAAGTACAGTCATAAGTAGTAGATGAGACTACGCATCAAAATTATGTAGTCAAAGCTAAATCTGTATTGACAAAACTTGCAATGATAAAATGTGATAGTGCCACTATACCTAAATATCATGTTGAAATATAAATTTAGAGTTTGTGGCCGTTTATAAGTTTGAACTTGCAAACGGTGGCCCATAGCTAAAAATATTCTTATACACAAATAATCTTAAAAAAATATATTTTAATATCTTTTTAAATATAATTTCATTCGTGGCAGCCTTGGAATTCGTGACGTAGCGGATAAGCTGCAGGAAAGTCGCCTCCGATGGTATGGCCATATAAGCCGCAGACCAGTAGACTACGTCGGAAATAGATGCCTCAACCTCACTGTCCAAGGCCCTAGATCACGAGGCCGCGGTAGGCCTAAGAAGCGCTGGCTGGAGGTCGTGAGAGCGGACATGGTGGAGAGCAATCTCACATCTGAGGATGCCGAAGATCGGGCAAAGTGGAGAAGATTAAGTAGGAGAGCGGACCCTGGCGCTAGGCCGGGAAAACGCTAGGTTGAAGAAGAAGATCTTTTTAAATATAATACCTATATATCCTAGCGAAAAAGTGTACGGAATCTTTCTTGTAGGCAATTTTATATTAATTATTTGTGTTTTAGATTTTTTTGCTATGTGGCCACCGTTACGAGTTGTTTACGAAAAACTAAAAAAGGGACCTTTAACATTTATCGTCAGTACCCCTAGTGTAAATAAATTCGATTTCGAAACGTGACGTACGCGTTTGCGTTTAGTCTCATTTTGTATGTGATTTAGAAAGAGCGCGCCAAGCGGGACGTTTTGGAAACTCAAAATCCTATACAAAATGAGACTTAACGCAAACGCGTTCGTCACGTTATGATGTCGATTAAATTTACACTAGGGGTACAGATAACAACCCAAACTGACTAAATTACTATCACAAGTTAAGAGCTACAGTGAACCGTGCTAGGACCAAAATAAGGTTATTTTATTTTATGTAAATTTGATTGCAATTTGTGAGTTTTGGTTGCCACCTGACGATGTATCGTCAATAAAATGAAAAGATAAATAAAAATACATGAGTTAAACGTAAAATTAGTTCAATTTTACATTTGAGCACAATATTCTAACCGCTTCTTGATGCAGCCGACTGTACTAAACATGCGGAGAGTAATGCGGTGTTAACTGCAAAGCCATTCATTTTATTATCTAGAGCTGGAACCGCAAGTCTGCATATTTTACTAAATAACATGCATTATTGATGTTTTAGATTGTTAATTTAAAAAAGTATACAAATATTTTATTTCTTAATATTTCTTTTATTTTTAAAGTGTTATATAGGTTTGTATTTTAATATTTTTTCTAAGGTTTTATGAGTCATGTTGCTTGTAATAAATACAATATAATACAATACAATTAACTGACTTTTATAAAGTACAATCTCACTAATCCGGCACTAATTCTGACACAAAAGAGAGATAATTCGGATTACTGGAAGTTAAATATGTATATCGTCGCCTAGCTAGTACAGTCAGCACCAAAAGTAACGTATCAAACAACGTTTCATAAGTATCTACCATTCTGTAACAGCTTAACAAAAAGTAATGTCTTTAATACAGAACAACTAAGACTGTAATAGACTTTTGAACGCGAATTTTAGAAATTTATCTTTAAGAATAAGAATAAGAGGGAGAATCAACTTTTTAGCGTCACTCGTTGCCATGGTTACGATTAGTTGTCCAGGGGACAAAAGTTCATTGAAATACTGATTTTATGGTACTTAAATGTATCAAACTTGCGTTTTTGTGGTCTTTATAACCAATGTCCATAATGGGCCCCCTACTAAGCATGTTAATAGAACGGCATACAACGTCTCTTCAAACAAACTGTGCCACTGTTGTCCCTTGGACAACGGGACAGGATAACAAAACAAAAAAAGTTGATTCACCCAAGAAACCATTTATTGCCACACAAAATACAATGTTCCACTTAAAAATAATAATAATAGGCATGCGCGGCAAAAGGAACGGACTCAGCGTACGCTGCGTCAGCCATTTTATTACAAATTGATTGCACAGCGCTGATTTTCAGTCCGTCCCCTTCACTGAACCACATTGATATGATATGCGGGTTAATGGATTTTTTTATTTGGAAAAGTTATCCAGAATATCGTTGTTTCATCCGCTAATTTTGATGCTGACTGTATCCATATTACAAGCTTTGCTTAGTTTGGGGCTACGTCGATCTGTGTAATATTGTCCCCAATTTATATTTACTATTTGTTTATTTCCCTGAGAGTTTGGTACTCCTACACTCTGTTGCTAGTTTCTTAAAACAACTGTTACGTACGTTTCGCGGAAAACTTGAAACGATCCGAGTTCTAAGAACCAGCTGGTGCAAAGTTTGCAAGTTTCGGAACGAAAATGTCCAAGACATTGGGACTATGGAGTGTGGAATCAAAAGGAGTGAAATCACTTATGGTAGAACTGTTGCAAAAGTGTCCAGCTGTCAGCTAGAGGTTGTCGTTGAGATTCAAGATGGCGAAGACGTCTCGAGAATATTTTTTTTGTGTTTTGCTCATTTATGTTGTTCAAAGTGTAGTATTGATAGCTTATTATGCAGTGAACTATCGTGGAAGTGTGCAGTTAATGAAAAACTAATCTTGAAACGCGTTTAATCATATTTTAATCAACATCCGGCAATCCATCGTGGCTTTTAGTAAAGTCCAGCTATCTCTTTACTAAAAGCAACTACCGAACAACGTCATGCTCTACGAGCACACTTAAAACTTACAACGAAACTTGACATTGGCAAAATCATCATAGATTTGATGGAAGCCATATTTTAAAAGAAGAAGAAGCTGTCAGCTATAAATAATAGTTCCAAATCTCTCCAGAGTAGCGCTAGAGTAGCTAAGAACAGAAGCAAAATTATCCTTTCGGCCATTCTCGGCTGCGTTCGGCTTAGCATTGCTACAAGCAATTATTAGGGTTAGCACAACTTGACGTCCCTTTGCATGAACAACCACAGATAAGATAACGACTTGAACTTTGCCCTCTTGTAAAACAAATAACTTTGGACCCTGGTACGTCTTTAAACTACGTCCAGGAACCGGGTACGTCCTTAAACTACGTCCACAAGAGAGGTATGGGCATTGTGAATGTCATCTCACTTTGTATGGTAGGGTACAACACAGCGGATGTCATTCCAGATCTAGAGCAGAGCACAACTGGGGAAGTACCTCTACCTTACAGAAAACCGCAGCCAAATAACACTAGACCCTACTCATAGTATTGTGTTCCTGCCAGTGAGTAAGGTTGCCACAGCTCAACGAGGGGTGGTAGGGGTTTTAGGGTCGGTAACGCGCATGTAACTCCTCTGAAGTTGCAAGCGTACATAGGCTACGGAGACTGCTTACTGCAGTAGTCACTTTCTTTATTTATTTAAGCTTTTTTGCACGATATAAAATTGTACAAATGGCGGACTTTATTGTAGACGATATAAGTTAAAGTCATGTAATTTAGGAACCGAGGTACAAAATGACTTATCCCTGTAAGGGATCTCTTCCGGCTAACCTTTGAGTAGAGGAGAGAAAATACGAAAAAGATAGACATACATTTTTGTTGGGAACACTTAACTAGTAAGGTCACAGGCTTTAATGTTAATTTAGGGTTCAAGCTAATTTGGTTTTTATAATAAAGGTATGATATGTCCAATGTATAATAAACCCTAAATGGCTCAAGAATTAAAGTCCGTGACACCTTTTGTATTGTTAATCAAACTATAATCAAAAAATGTCTGTCTACTAATTCTCACATGATGTTTCAGGTAGAAAACTATGAAATAAGAAGTAAACGAGCAATCCAGGACAAATTCAATGTACTGATCAATTTGTACAAGATGAAACCATTACAGCAATCGAATATATTCAAAACTTATTCAAACAACATCCTTTATGAAAGCAACCTGGTCAAGTCAATTATATCACCGAAACACGATATTGACTATTATCAAAAATATCAACAAGCAACTTCAACAACCATCATTCCTAAAATAAAAGAAAATATAAGAAAAGAAGCAAGCGTCATCAAACCGGGAAAAGAAAGTCATTTAAATAAAGATGATAAGATTATTAAAGAAGACAGAAAAGCGTGTACACAATATGAATCGAAAAATGACAAATTGTATTATTATGAAAGAAATATGCCTAGTGATGATTCCTATAATAATAAAGTGTTAGTATTGAGGTAAACAAATAGTATACATACTTCCAATCACGCCTATTTCCCGGAGGGGTAGGCAGAGACCACGGATTTCCACTTGCTACGATCCTGACATACCTCTTTCGCTTCCTTCATTTTCATAACATTCCTCATACGGTGCTTTTGAATATTATTATGTAGTTAAAACATAAGTTGTTTTTTAATACAGCATTCAAATATGACAACCTAATTGTAAGTATTGTGGTAATATCGAATAAATTTTCTAAGAAAAATAATTTGTTTGGCATATGTACGTAAAACGTTCTACCCTCGTTGTCGTTTTTCTGATACTCTTATTAAACTTAAGAGTTTGACTAGCAGACGGAACGCCCAAAACGCTATTGCCTTATTCAATATATGTAGGGGTCATAACCAATGAGCGGAATTCTTCATAGCAAAAATCAAACTGTCAGAGGGATTGACCTAACTGTTTTATCGACTTATCGATAAATAATTGTCACTTAACGAAACAAAGTTAAACTAATGAAATCAGGCTTTTGGATATACATACAAACAAATTAACGGTGTCCCTAATTAGCTGACCGCCACTGTATTTTGGTATAATAGTAAAGAATAAAACAGAAAATACTTTTATGATGTAAATGAACGTAACATTTTGAGCAATATATTGTGGAAGAATCTTCTTTGAAACTGAAATAAGAATCTTTCTATATCCATTTTTTTTTTGTTTTCTTTTAGGATTAACCATTTTAGTAACATGGCACGGAAATCACTCATGAAAACTCAAGTGACATAAATGACATATGTGACGCTGACATGATTTACTTTAATACGGACATGCAAGTTGCTTATCAAAGAGGTCAAATGTTACAGAATAATCTTTTAAGTTGATTATGGATACCTAATGCGATATTATTCCGTAACATCGATAAGTCGATAAAACAGTTAGGTCAATCCCTCTGACAGTTTGATTTTTGCTATGAAGAATTCCGCTCATTGGTCATAACTGTCCCGAACTGCTAGAACATATTGGTTTCCGTGCTCCAACCTATAAAACACGAACTCGTTCCTGTTCGCGGTGCCTGCTGCGTCGAGTAACGCCGGAGTCCGTGCCCCGCTTTGCAGAATGTGTCAAATGTACAATAACGACCTAGTCTCGGTTGACATTTTTAACAATAGTCGTGCAAATTTCAAACTTAAAGTAAATTTACTGTTATGAAGCATTACGTACTTCCGAAGTTCATCTTAATTTAAGTAGGAACTTTTGGCCCAATATAAACTTAGTCTTATATTTAACATTGTGTATGTGTAGTCCCTCGTTTCGCTTTTTGAATGTAATATGTTTGAATCTTGGCAGCACTGTAACTACTAATATTATCGTCAGTGTAATAATATTAGTTTAGTACCTATTTTACTAACATTTTATACCTCAATCCGAAGGCAATGCCACTTATAAATTATTAGTTTATAAATCCTAGTGGGAATTGTCTCAGGATGTAGGTTGCACTTATAATGTAAAAACCAATATCCTCTTTTCTGTATCATCTGCCTATGTCTGTTTTTTCCCCAATAAAGAAAATAAAATAAATATATTTTTCGCTGTAATTCTGTTTTATCGGATTTAATTTTGTTGTTTGTAATCTTGTTATGTTATAAATAATTCAATATGAGTTCGAACGAAACTACCGACGAAGAAATGATTATTGATTGAACCCCACCTTGTATTAAGAGCGGAACCATACATAGGAGTACCTTCATCAGGAGAACGCGTTGGTGGTCCGATGCAGACTGACGTCGTGATTACGAGATACGTGATTGACCGGATTTATAGTTTACTATTGACGACCGGTTTGGCCTAGTGGGTAGTGACCCTGCCTACGAAGCTGATGGTCCCGGGTTCAAATCCTGGTAGCTCGGGTACAATGAAAGATGAATGAACGTGTGAAGTATATTTGAGGGCAGATAATGATGCGCAGGACAGCCGAGAATGTAGGAATGGAACGTAAGAGGATAGCGTGAAACGGAACGTAAGGGAGAGAGAAGGATGACTGGAGGTGCGAAAGGGACGGGGAGAACGGTTTGAATGGTGAGCGAGCGTATGTGTGTTAAAGCTGTAAAATATTCTTTAAAATTAGTTTCTGCGGTTTAAATAAAAAACATCAAGTGCTATTTTGGTTTTTATTCACAGGCCTATCAAAATCCCACATATATATATATATATATATATATAATCTTCACTCATCGCACCGGATAGGTGTAGTTTCTATTTTCCTCCGTGAGCTTCTACGGATTATCGTCTTATCTATTGTTTAAAAACCGCAAAGGCGCGTGCCACTATGAAAAAATGGTCAAGCCGCATAGGTAGCGTTTATTGAATTAGTACTCTATTGAGCACGGAATGAGATTCATTATGAACTAATACAGAATTCTAACTGAATAGCTGTCTGATCTCTATTGGTGCGTCTAAGGTAGGCGACTAAACGCTCTCAAACCAGCTTAACTTGTGACACTGCGATCCGAAACAAAGATACGTATTCGAAGACCTCGCTTGCACTGGTAATGCGAGCGCACGGCTAGCTAGCGCCAAGGAAGCAATGTTATGTTTCTCGAGGAGCAGGTAAAAAACAGGGCCGGATTTTCACACAAATATATTTGGGTGGTTTTACGAAATAACGCTAACTCTTCAGACTTCTAACAAACTGACACTGTTTGTATGGTTTGCTTGAAAGAGTTAGCGTGATTTGACTCTAAACGATATGCATATTTTGTTTTATATTTATTTATTTTATGCATACACTATTATGTATATGTTACTTATTTTTTTGTTGACTCATAATATAAATTTGTATAAATGTTTTACTAAATGTGTACTCTATTGTAAATAATATCTTTATTTTAGTGTACATAATTATAACATATAGGTCTATTTTAACATTAGTAGTACGGGATTGTTAAATGGATATACATATTTATTACTATTTTACCATTGTTTTATAGTTTATTTAAAATTAGCCTGTTTAAAGTTTAAAATTAGCAAACAACTGTTTAAACAGTTGATTATAAAAATGAGTATATCTCGTTATTATTGTAATTACACAAACCCATTCTGTTAGATGTGTACCTACTATTTAAATAGTGTTATGTTTTATCTCTTTAAATTAAAGAACGTAAAACCACCCAAATATATTTGTGTGAAAATCCGGCCCTGTTTTTTACCTGCTCCTCGAGAAACATAACATTGCTTCCTTGGCGCTAGCTAGCCGTGCGCTCGCATTACCAGTGCAAGCGAGGTCTTCGAATACGTATCTTTGTTTCGGATCGCAGTGTCACAAGTTAAGCTGGTTTGAGAGCGTTTAGTCGCCTACCTTAGACGCACCAATAGAGATCAGACAGCTATTCTGTTAGAATTCTGTATTAGTTCATAATGAATCTTATTCCGTGCTCAATAGAGTAGTAATTCAATAAACGCTACCTATGCGGCTTGACCATTTTTTCATAGTGGCACGCGCCTTAGCCGTTTTTAAACAATGGATAAGACGATAATCCGTAGAAGCTCACGGCGAAAAATAGAAACTATACGTAGTATTTCCGGACTTAATTTGAAGTAAGTCATGTCAAAATTTTATTGCAAGTTTGAGAAAATGCACTAGTACGATAATTAGCACATTCCGTACCAGGGGTAAACTGAAAGTGTTTAGAAAAGAAAAAGCTGAACTAATTAGGCCGACCCTCTTTATTTTAATGCGTGCTTTAACTCTTTCTGATAACGCGTACAAATTTTCATTAGAATAAGATTACCCTGAAGCGCAACGCGCGCGACTATTAATTTCAATTAGTAAATATTCAAATCTGGAGCTGACCTTCGATTTCGTACCCGTAGCCATAGAGACCAGTGGCCCTTGGTGAGCTGATGCTAAAAAAATTATAAGAAAGTTAGGTCAACGCCTCTCCGAGAAAAAAGCGACGACGACCCCAGGTCCGGCGCATATTTAGTTCAGCATATTTCGTTGGCCGTCCAAAGACGGAATGCCAGCAGCGTGCTAGGCACATTTACCCGGGTATCTGTCTACCCTAGTATATAGCACAACGCTATATTTTTCGATTTAGTTTTTAAGTTTGTTACTATACAATTAAATAAATTTAAAATATTTCAATCAGTTAAATCTGAGATAAAATTTAATTAGATTTAGACCAAGCAAACCCCGCATGGCATTTTCAAGCACAAAGGGTGGTATTATAATTATTAATGTCAAATTTCGATGAAACAATAACGTTTACAATGTACTCTCTCAAGTTCATAAGTAGACCGCTTAAAAATATATTAACATCACTAATTTCAATAATGCTCTAATGCAACTAGATTGGAACTTAATATATGAAGTGGGAACGGTTGACGAAAAGGTAACCATAATTAACAATTTTATCCTGTTAATAAAAGTTTATTAACGTTTGAAATACCACACCCTTCGGCCATAAGCCCCATATATATATAGCATAAGGCCATAATAAATTGAAACCCAAAACAATTCCAATCAAATCAGCAAAATGAAAACCAGAAATTCTGGAATTTACCACAAAACGTTCAATTCAAATTCAACAATAATATAACCAAAGTTGTTAAATTGCTTCATTTCACAATAGCTAGCTACAAATAACCTTTGTGTTTCTAAAACTGCCGTGCTAATCTGTTTTGGGACAAAGAGTTATGATTATTAGAAGAGGCTATAAAAGGAAATGGACGATGCTTCCCCATTCAAACGTAGTCCCATTTCCCTCTGGATATTGACATTATGTAAAATAATTTTGATGTACAGTCACGTCTGAAAATATCGGTACAAAAAATGTGCCAAAAATATGTATACACTACCTTAATATATGGGCAATGAAGGCGCGTATACATATTTTTGGCACATTTTTCGTATCGATATTTTCAGACGTGATCGTACTTATATCACAGCTTCCGTTTTCATGTTATTTTTCGATTTTTTGGAACGAAGTTCCTTATTGGACGGCGGGGGTTAGGCGGAAGAAAGTGTAAGATTTTTCTGTCACGGCCCACTTTTCTTTAAATTCTTTGTCGAGAATAATATGCCCAATTTCACCGACTAACGTATATCCTGTAGTGGCGCAGTAGGCAAATAGCCGCTTAGAAATAGGTGGTAACAGCGACGATCCGGGTTCAATCTCGGTCGAACACAGCTTTTGACCTGATTTACCACTTTCACAGGGCATGATAGCGATATCTTCAGCTTCGAAAATCGAGGATTTTTTTCTTTGATGCGTCTCTTAATAATAACTCATTGGTTTTGGTTCCACTATCCGGAAGCGATTAAGATATCTAATATTGATGGGCAACTGATAGCCCTGGTCGCTACATTTTACATTAAGTATTTATTAGCCTAATATTGCGGACTGTCGGGAATTAGGGCGATTTCTTGTAAGGATAATTCCTATCTCGACCCGTGGCTACAGGATTAAGGACCTACATAAATAATACACTAATCAAATGAACAGTAGCCCAGTAAAGATACGGCTGTGCAAAACATGATCTTTTTTTAGGGCTCCGTACCAAAAAAGTACAAAAGAAACCCTTATGGTGCGACTCTGTCCGTTCGTCCGTCCGTTCTGTCTGTCACATCGCTAAATATCTCGAGAACCACTTAAGGTATCGATTAGAAATTTGGAGTAGTTATGAACAACACTAACCCAGAAAATCCGAAAGTATTTTTTTTTATTTACTATGGAAAATGCCCAAAATGAAGAGGGGGCAAAATTTCAAAGTCCAGTGACAAGGTCAAGTGGGGTATCATTTGAAAGTACAATTGTACATTTCGAAACATTTTTTTCTTTTGTTTCGTAGTGAAAAAAAAAAGATTTATGGAGGAAAATATGAAAAGAATACCATTCCCCCTCCTTATCTCCGAAGTTTACCGTAGAAAAATTATATTTTTTTTACATAATATTAACATTTCTATAAATTTTACAGAAAAAGTATTATCGGACCTCTATCTTGGTAACTTTTTTTTATTTAATATAAAAACATTTCCGAATTCAGTTTGCAATTTAACCAACTTTACGTGTGTTTATTACACTTGAAATTTATGTAAGATTACATTAAAGACACCTTTACAAATAAAAACAAAATTTTTGAAATCGGTTCACATGATAGAGTATTATCCTCGAAAAACCAACATATGTACATTACATCGCGCAAATTTGTTAGAAAATTTGACAATAGATGGCGCTGTACACAATTATGCTTATCATAGTTACATCTGATCAAAAGGCTTTCGCCTTTATAGTTATACGAGATAATTCAAAGTTTGTACGGAAACCTCAGTGCGCGAGTAAAACGAACTTGACCGGTTTTTTTTATATCACTTTAATAAGATGTTTACAAGAATTATATGTGCGAATCTTACAAATATTCTACCAGGAAATAGGTAAAATAGGAAAAAAAATATTCCAAACAACTATTAATATAAAAAAAGAACGAAATTGTTACCTAAAATCAGTAAGTAGTAGTGAACGAAATCAAAGAAAATGTATACGAATAAATATACAAATTATAAGGTACATTGTGATACATGTCTTAATTTTCTTGGAACAAATAGTAGTACCTACTTTTTTTAGATTCTTATTAAATGCACCAAAAATATATATTTTCTTAAAAATCGTTCAGAAAAACATTTGTGATGTTATAAGTGCCTACATACTCGTACCGAAAAACATATGTTTTATTAAGTCTGATATAAATCCGTTCAAGTAAAACATCAGTTATTATAAATTATTTTCAATTCATGGTGAATTCGGTCCATAAAATGACTGGAGTACAGACCGACCATTACGTAAGTACGAGTATCATATTCCCAGCTTAATCTTTTGTAATGTGTATTTGTTTCAATTTTGTTATGTTTTCCGTTTTCCGCTTACGGGTATAAATAAATAAATATAGGAGATTATTACACAAATTGATTAAGGCCTCGCTTGTGTTGTGGGTACTTAGACAACGATATATAGGTATAATATACAAATTCTTAAATACGTAGAAAACACCCATGACTCAGGAACAAATACCCGTGTTCATCACATGAATAAATGCCCTTACCAAGAACCCGGGGCCATCGGCTTCATAGGCAGGGTGACTCTATGCCCATAACGAGGGTCTTAATGAATAGAATAAACAAATTAATTTAGTGCTAGTGTCAACTTTGAGTGTATCTTAATTGATTACTTATTAATAATCGTGTAATTATTAAACTCTAACAAATGTTAATATTGAAAGTTAACTTATTGACGGTACTGAATTAGTGATTTCATTCATTATCATTTATAATACAAAAGGTCTTTGAAATGCAAAAAGATTACTTCCGTGTTAGATACGTATTTTCGGTTCAGATAGATAGATAAAGACTACGGCCGAATCTATTAGAAGGATTAGATGCAAATTGGAGAAGGCAGTCTGGGAGCATCAGGCGGTGGTGCGTATCATAGAAGAATTATTGGGTACTTGACACATGTTGAATATTATAACAAAACTTAGCTAGATGGATAGAAAATGTGTCATCCATTATAAAAATGTGGAATTTAAACGGACATATTGAGATTATGAAAAAATACAAGGCTTTAAAGTTTAAAAAAAATTAACAGTAAAAAAGAAAAGAGAAAATGGTACAATTCGATTCCTTACATTTTATTGAAAAATTAAGTGTACGACAACTATACATATATATAAACGCAATATTTCAGGCTCAAAATAGCAATTTTCTTGATCTTCCATACATTTATTTTATTTCCATATTTTTATTTTATTTCTCATATTGCTACTGTAAATATTGATTTGTCTTTCACCTGTTAGTGTTTGGTCCTTTCGAATTTTCTCAAAGGTTAGCTGGAAGAGATCCCTTTTAGGGATAAGTTCGCCTTTTTTTGTTTCGTTTTGTCTGTTTTATGTTAACCTGTTTATGTGCAATAAAGTGACATTCATACATACATACATAATGTAATGTGACGTTATATTCAATTATCATTGTGTTAGATGAGTTCCAATCGGCGGGTGCAAGCGTCAGACTTTAACACTAATTTCTGAACTTTGTGTTACTTAAATGCCACGAATCCTATACGTATAGCCATTTGATCCTCAGGAAAATCAAGATAATTTGACATTATTTACCAAAGCGGACAGACAGCCATGACGAATCTATAAGGGTTCCGTTTTTTGCCATTTGGCTACGGAACCCTAAAAACTGTCAAATAGCCAATTGCAGTTCCATAGTATGTACGATTCCCACCGACCGGCTGGAGTCGGGGCGCGCCGGAGCGCATTTTCAACGTGCCTATACATTGTGCATGGCAGAAGCGATGGAGTCCGTCCGGATCCGTCTGCGTCCGCGAGGAGCTGACCGGCTTGCGCTCCGACTCGGCCCGGTCGGTTGGAATCTTACTTCTGAACATACATACATACATATATATGTACAAACATACTGCTTTAGCTTTGCTGTAGACGGGTAAAATGTAAAAAAATACTTCGTTAAGTCATCATCGCAAACTCATCGCAAATAGTCTTAAGCGCCATAGATACCTATTAAAGGCGCTTAAGTCCTTTGAGCCAACCATTGCTATTTTAAACAATTTCCAAAAAAAACGAAACAACAGAGAAGTTCTATGTAACTATCAAACCTACTCACACAATCTCACGAGAGTTGGTAACACCTTCGCAGCGGCAATTAGTACGTACGTATACGTAACTTAAGTTTTTTTCTTAAGTCCGACTTACGCTTGACTGTAGACTTCTAATAGGTTTTCCTGTAATCTTTAGGTAAAGAACTAAGTATCATGTGTCTTTTTTCAAAGATTTAGACCCAGTAGTTTCGGAAATAAGGGGGGGGGGGGGGGGGGGGGGGGGAGTAATTTTTTGCTTATTTTCTTGAACAACTTCGAAACTAATTGTTTAAAAATTATAAAAAATATATATTAGTGATTCCCTCAATGAGCCCCTTCAAATTGATATATAACACAATATTTTTTCAAAACTTTTACTTTTAATTTTCTCTTTTACCCCCCAAAAGTGGCCCCTAGGCTTAGTATTCATTTGTTTAAGTTACATATCCGGCTTTGGGTCACAGATTTACATATATGTGTACCAAATTTGAACTTTATTAGTTCAGTAGTTTCGGAGAAAATAGGCTGTGACAGACGGACAGACAGACAGATGCACGAGTGACCCTATAAGGGTTCCGTTTTTTCAAAGATGCAAAGCGTGATGTAAAGCTGTATTTTTTGTATGTTATTTAGTCCTTGGAGGTATTAGTTTCACACACACATTTGCAAGCAAAAAGAAGTTTTGCAAGCGAAAAAATTCAAAAATTCCGCCCGTTTTTTCAGTTTTATTAAAAAAAACTATGTAGTTTAGCTATAACTTGATATATATACCTCCAAGGACTCCTAATAACATAACAAACAGCTTTATGTATATCAGTTTAGGAGATTTTTAGTAGTTATCATTCTGTCTTTTTGTATACTATATTTTTACACACTTCTAAAAGAGTTGGTGCAATTGCCAATAGGTAATTTTCTTATATCTTGCACCACATCAAGACTACACTTATATTACGAGCCAGCCCGGGCCGAGCATCAATTGGCACATCATTAATCATCGCCAATTGCTTCGAGAAACTCGAAAAAGGGGCTTATTCACTGTTTGTTTACTGCTGTCGTGTTCAGGTTTTAGGTCATGTGGACCAAAATTGCGTTCCACGGAGCAAAATTTGGCTTCTCATATTTTTATGGGAATTTGGGTTCTATTTCTAAAATGAAAGCTTCGTTTGTTTTCTGTTAAATTTTCGAGAACTTTTTGGAAACTTTCCGCAACTAGCGCAACTGTAGTTGCGTGTATTGTAAAATGTAATTATTATTCACTGACTAAAAATGCTTTATTTACGTAATATATACAGAGTTATTACTATTAATAACTAGCTTAAAAAAGTTGTCTCATATATTACTATTCCATAATATAATAAAGGTAGAAGTTGGACCATCCTATTCGATAATTATGTTTTTTTGTCAAGCTATGTTCGCGAGGTCTACAATTCACAGAGCTACTAGTATAATTTGATATTTATCACTAGCTTTTCGGTGAAAGATAATATCGTGAGGAAGCCGGCATACACGTGGACAAATTCAAAGGTGTATGTGAAGTCCCTAACTCGCATGGACCAGCGTGGAGACTATCCCAAGCCCTCTCTCGTATTGAAGAGGCCTCCTTTGCCCAGAAGAATTAGAGTTAGCCCAGAATGTGCAAGTGTTATTTATCGTCATATTTGAATTATGAAAGAGCCAGTTGCGTTTCGGTCACCCCAGGTTCACTCAACTTTAGCTACCCCCTTCATAAAAAGTGCCGTAAATAAAGCAATTTCTAAATAAACTACGTTTTTTGGCGCGACCTTCAGCGAGAGAGAGATAGCTGCCGGATATTTTTGCATAGCCATCAGAGAGAAAGGGATAGCTGTCGGATATTGGCCACATAAATTATTTGCAGCAGTCACCTGTGTTGTGTAACGTTTAGGTTGAGTAAGAGAGAGGAGGTAGCGGAAATGACTGCCTTTATATGTAATAGAGGTAGATAATATAGAATATTACAATTTCACTGTAACGTATAGCTTCTGCTTTCGTAATACTGGTAGCAGGACCACACGTATTAGCGTTTTATTCTAGCATTTTGATTAAGTGTCGCAAGGCTGGGAACCGGTTTATAAAAATAACGGTTAAAATCGGTTTATTTCGGTTTTACCTCCGAACTTTCATAAGAAAGCGAACGTTTTAAGAACTCTCCGGTTTATTCGACGAGACGGCCGGCCGGGTTGGCGGTGTGCCGCGTAAACAATATTTTTATTGTTCTAAACCGGTTAATAAAAAAAGGGCTTTTTATTAATTAATTAAACCGGTTAATCTGTCAAGACCTTTATAATAGAAACTCCTAAAACTGGTTTAAAAATAACGGTTTTACGAATGAAACCGTAATTAAAAGGTTTTGCGCTAAGTACATAATAACGGTTTGGAAAGACCGATTTCCGAGCATTGAGAGTCCCCATCACAGAGCCGCCATACAAACGTACTTTACTGAAAGTTCAACTGTGCGTTTTTCCAGAAACTTTCTGCCTCGCACTGCTAAACTGTGAAGAACTGTCGCCAGTATTTGTGTCGGTATTTCTGGACCTTCAAAAAAATAGTTCGTTTAGCGCAGCGGGCCGAAAGTTATCGCTTTCCAGGATCCTATTTCTGCCCAGAAATAGTTAATTGTTTTACAAGGGGCCAAAATTGTTGTTTAACCGCTCGTGCGCGTGCTAATATTGATACCCGAGTAAGCGAAAGATTACAAATTTGAACCACGAGCATATATATAGCGAATGGTTCGAGAAGTGGAATCTTGAGCGTTGCGATGGTTTCAAGGCACAAGGGTTAAACAAACTTTGCCTCCGAGTGAAACACAAAAAATTTCACCACACCAACGCGAGAAAATATTATACCAAATGAATCAAACCAAATGAAATCTTAACAAACGTAATAAAAATATATCCTTCAAAATCTTCATTTAAAAGTCAATTTTACCAGCTTACATACGGATACAACTCAAAATTTGCATTTGATTACTTAATTAGCCCCACATGTGGGTAAAATGCAACTTTCTCATTAGTTTTTGAACAATTATAGCATAATAAAACGCAATTCTCTACTGATTCAGACCACTCAAACTATATATTCCGCAACCCAGGTGGCGTTATCTTGAAATTGTTTCACGCACTCAGCGGGATGCATTCTACACGTTTTCTGGGGGATAGGAAATTTCGGGGATAATGGAGGGTGAAAGTTTTTCTGTGAAGGTTTAGGAGAGATTTAGATAAAAAATGTTACGCTCTTATGTGATAACAATATACATAATGGATATATACAGATGATTACTATAACTAGCTTATATCTAAAATAGGCCCTTGAGGCATTGTACCAAGGATGCTGGCGGCATTTCCTCGTTGTATCGCAATACTGATACGTTGTGCGAGGAAGCCGCCAGCTCTTCGGTGATGTTTAGTTAGAATAAAAAGAGGTGAAGATAAAGTCGTAATAAATAAAAATGGACAGAAAAATCTTCTCCTTTTTGAAGTATTTTTAAGAAGATTAGTTTCTTTGACGAGAAATAGAAGAGGGAGCTGGAAGGGCTCTTCGGACTTTCTGTGATTAAATCGGGGAAATCCTGATGAAAGGCCAGGTCAAGAACACCCGAAACTGGCGAGCGTGTATGAGGAATGTTATGAAAGTGAAGGAAGCGAAAGAGGTATGTCAGGATCGTAGCAAGTGGAAATCCGTGGTCTCTGCCTACCCCTCCGGGAAATAGACCCACTTTCCGATAAAGCTGATGTATGCATGTGTACATATGTCGGGTGACAATTACTGCACCATCGATCGAGCTGATCTGATGATGGAGACTGGAGGTGGCCATAGGAACACTGTACTAAAACAACACAACCGTCAGTGATAAAAGCTTAAGTACCAAAATTATTTTTTTGTCAAAATTTTTTTTTATTGTTTGACGCGTATGTATTTGCTTGAAAAACAAAGCCTTGCTTGTTTTATAATAACCCATTATTGATATTAACCATTATAAAATATTCTTTACAACGTTTGATATTCATTAATAAGCAATCAGTGGGTTATTTTCCTCACCCAATGCCAGGTCCCTGACTGACCAATTCGTATAAATGGCCCTCGTAATCAATAGAGTCCTCAGGGTCAAGGTATATTCTAATACTATCAACTATTAAGAGGCACAATGCTAAACGCCGTCAAATAGCATGTATGTATAATATCACCGCATATTTTAAGAGTAGTTAGTATACGAGTAAGCTAATACTTATAGGGTAATGTGCAAACTTCAATTCTATTGACAAAGAAATAGACAGAAGAGTAACAAACGGATGGAAAAGGTACTGGAACCTGAAAGAAGTGATGAAAGACAAAAGTCTCCACATCGCAACAAAATCGAAACTGTTTAACACCTGCATTTTGCCAGTTCTAGTATATGGAAGCGAAACTTGGAGCTTAACAACAGAAAACACTGAAAAACTGGCCACTTGCCAAAGAGCGATGGAAAGGAGTATGATAGGACTAAGGCGAGCAGACAAAGTTAAAAACACCATCATCAGAAAGAAAACAAAAGTGCAGGACATAACCAGAAAGATCAAAAGGCAGAAGTGGAAATGGGCAGGTCACATAGTCCGAGGAAAAGACAAGTGGAGCAAAATAGTCAGCCTATGGTATCCACGAATAGGAAACAGAAAGCAATGCAGGCCCCAAAAAAGATGGGTTGACGACATAAGAGAGGTGGCAGGTTTAACTTGGTGCAGAGTAGCCACAGACAGACGAGAATGGAGAAGACTGGAGGAGGCCTTTGCCAATTGGCAACCAGATGAGCAACAGTGGAATAAGAACGAAATTTACGAGTATTGAACGGCATCTGTCAAAAAAGGCTTATAATATAATAAATAATATTTCGGGAATCTCGGAAGCGGCTCTAACGATATCGATGAAATTTGCTATATTTGAGTTTTTATGTTTTCCGAGTAAAGCTCGGTCTCCTAGATAATATATTTTATTAAAGATATGAGAGTTTTATATTTCCTTATAAAAATCAGCACGCATGTGTCACCAATTGGTATTTACGGTTCGAAACGCCGCATTTACTCGCGTCAGTACGCAACGTAATAAGCTAATAAGTATCACAAGTGATGCATATAATATTATCATCACTATGTCATCAGTATGGTATGCTAAACTCGCAAACTCTTCCGGAGTGGATACGCTGTTTGCGACTTTAGGTATTACGAGTATTGACCAAAGTACCAAATCCCTAATGTCCTGTAATGGAATTACGAGGTTTGCGACCAAGGCTCAGAACCGGTTTTAAAAATAGGGGTAAATACCGGTTTATTTCGGTTTTACTCCGAACTTTCATGAGAACGCGAACATTTTAAGAACTTTAATGTAACCTAAATAAACTGGTTCATTCGACAAGCGACGACGAGACGGCCGGCCGGCTAGTTAGTGCGCCGCGTAAAAAAAGACGCCAACATAGGCAGAAATCGGTTTTTATTGTTCTAAACCGGTTAATCTGACGAGAACCTTATGAAAATGATTTCCTAAAAACCGGTTTAATATTTACGGTTTTACGAACGAAACCGAAAATAACAGCTTTTGCGCCAAGCACATGATACAAATTTGGAAATTAAACTGGTTTCCGAGCCTTGTTTGCGACTTTAGCCGAATTGTACAGTCACCATCAGCCCGCGTAAACAACGTGCCAATCGTTAACGCTCAGTAGCGAACGAAACGTAACTGTCACTGTCGCACTAATGTTGAAGAGTGATAAGTCTATCACTCTTTAATATTAGTGCCACAGTCTCTTCTCACTTGCTCCTCTCATCTACTCAAAGGTTAACTGGAAGAGATCCTTTTAAGGCATAAGTTCGCCTTTGTACTTAGCAATTCCTAATTGTAAGTTACTTTTATTATGTGTTTTGTACAATAAAGAGTTTAATTCTACTACTACTGCATTTATAAATAATAATAAATAAATAAATATTATAGGACATTATTACATAAATTGACAAAGTCCCACAGTAAGCTCAATAAGGCTTGTGTTGAGGGTACTTAGACAACGATATATATAATATATAAATATTTATAAATACTTAATACATAGAAAACATCCATGACTCAGGAACAAATATCCATGCTCATCACACGAATAAATGCCCTTACCAGGATTTCAACCCGGGACCATCAGCTTCGTAGGCAGGGTCACTACCCACTAGGCCAAACCGGTCGTCAAACTTATAAGTGTATAAAATAGTAGTATTATCTTCTACAGCCTCTCCCATATTTTTCCATTACTTCCTACTTTACACCACTTATTTCCACTACGAAAGTCTAGGGCCAGATGCACCTAAATAAACTAAAAGCAAGACTAAGCACATACAATCCACTTGTATAAGTTTTGCCATATATTCACAGAAACCGCTGTATAAAAGCAGTAAAACGTATAAGTGCCGTTACCTATGAAGAGCACCGTATTATAAATGTCGCTTACACCATTACTCTTTCACTCTTGTATCGAATTTGTACTATATAATCGTTGTGTCCAGTATAAATGTGACGTAGGCGCCATCGGCAAGAAGATTCATTTTCATAGGAAATGTAACATATTGTCTCAGTTTATATGACCTTTTGCTTCGAAGGTCTTTTAAACGCAACGAATGTGTCTAGACTGGATTTTCATGTCTGATATTCGCATTTTACTAAGCTCGTCGTCTAAAACTAGCCAGTATAGCCTAGGTTTTATATACACGTAGAAAAATAAAAACTTTCACGTGTTCCCGAAATTTTAAGTCATAGAACCTAATATAATATGTATATAAAAACCATGTACCTAATTCAATGAAAAAACAGTGCATACAATACAGTCAGCAACAAAATTTTCTAATAGCTTAATATAAAGATATATGTCTCTGTTTGTAAAGATAAACATTTTATTATTCAAGTAGGCATATTACAATGCGCTTATGAACGTGAAATAAAGCTACACCGGCTCTAACCCTACACCTCTGACCCGAGAAGATTTAAATCCCCCCTCAATTAGAGGAGAGTATCCCAATATGGACCGGCAAGAAACTGGGCGGGACACATCTTTTCAAAACATTACATCTTATAATTAATATGCATTAAATAAGAAAAAATACAATTTAGATTACTATACAAATCATGCAATTACAGTAGCTACTTTTCTTTATAGAAATTTGATTAAAAAATATATATTATGTCTGTTAAGGTTGTCTGGAAGAGATCGCTGTTTAGCGATAAGTCCGCCTGTTGTTACCTTTACATACTTTGTAACATTTTTTTTGTGTGCAATAAAGCATTTTATTATTATTATTATCCCCTTTATTTCATTATTATTATGTCATATCAAATCATACAAATTACGTAGCTCTTTCAGAAAACATATCGAAGGCTTACAAAAGGAAAAGAAAAATAAAATTGATAAAGAGCGTACTCCCATCTCAAAGGCCGGCAACGCACTTACAACCCCTCTGGTGTTGCAGGTGTCCATGGGCGGCGGTAATCGCTTACCATCAGGTGATCCGTCTGCTCGTTTGCCTCCTCTACCATTAAAATATATATATATATATATATATATATATATACATTATATAAATCTGACGGATTGCTATACCTACATAAAATATTTGATGTGCTTTCTACCTGAGCTGTGTCACCTATAACTCTACAATACCTGGGCGACCGAGCGTTATAACTATTTATTGTAATATGGTGGTGTATAGGTGATAATGTTAACTACATTTTTTTACTAAATTAAACTTGTCTAACACAAAAGTTAGTCACCGGCGAGATTCGATTCGAACCCGTAACACTCGTTCCTAGCCGTCCGCGTCTTAACCCGCCGCTGGACCAGACGGACAGTGGCCGGCAATACGAAATTAGCGACCATATTCTGCGTCGAAAGAAACACGCATGAAAAGTCGAAAACACGCGTTTTCCCAAACATAAGACTAATCTAGATCGATTGTATACCCCCAAAAACCCCCATATACCAAATTTCAGCGAAATCGTTAGAGCCGTTTCCAAGATCACAGAAATATATATGCATATATACAAGAATTGCTCGTTTAAAGGTATAAGATATAATACAATGATTTTAATTGCTACTTGTTTTTACAGTTTCTGGTTTGGACCATGCATGTTTGTCTGTCAAGTAGTCCTCGACTCTGTAATAAGCCTTCAACATCAATGACTTTTTTAAGTAATTCTTAAGAATTGTAGAAAAAATTGAATGCGGTAAACACTTTCGAGCACGAATCGTAAGATACTTACAGTTCCTGCTCAAAACGGTAGATACTTTTGGTACCTTGTTACATTCGTTTCTTTTGATGATGAGTAGACTTATAAGGGATTTTAAGTTAGTAAAGTTAAAGCACACTTTATAACTATACGGTATAGGGACGTTTGTGAATCTTGTGGCTCTGTATCTTAAGAGACCATCAATGTGCTGCTAAATACTTAATTATGATGGGGTGTCCTTGGTTCCTTGGAGCTTGGGACGGATGTTAGTGTGGGATGCTACCTGCGTAGACACACTGGCACCGTCCCACCTCCAACGGACTAATGTAAAAGCGGGCGCAGCGGCGGAAAGCGCCGAAATTTTGAAACGTAATAAATATAAGAGCCTCGGTAGAGAGTACCATTTTGTACCTTTTGGCGTTGAAACTCTAGGTCCATGGGGTCCCAGCGCGCACAAGTTTTTTGGAGAAATCGCGAAACGTCTGGTTGACGTAACTGGTGACCGAAGAGCTGGCGGCTTCCTCGCACAACGTATCAGTATTGCGATACAACGAGGAAATGCCGCCAGCATCCTTGGTACAATGCCTCAAGGGCCTCTTTTAGATATAAGCTAGTTATAGTATTCATCTGTATATATCCATTATGTATATTGTTATTGTCAATTATGATTATTTAAATTTAAGGATACATCTTTAAAAAAGGGGCCCACTACGTTCTGTATTTTTTTTATGTAATAGGCTGCAAACGAGCAGACGAGCCGCCTGATGGGAAGCCGTCATCGCCGCCCATGGACATGAGCAACATCGGAGGAGCCACTTATGCGTTGCCAACCTTTGAAAACCCTAAATACCTGCTTCTTGAAGAACCCCATGTCATAGCGCAAGGGGAACACTTCAGAAGGTAGCTCTCATTCCACAACTTGCACGTATTTTGTATTTAAGTACCTTTTGAATATTGTACATCATAATAATTTTTTTTTAGTTTTTTTTTTTTGTATTTAAAACAAGCATATCGGTGGCAAACAAGCATACGGCCCGCCTGATGGTAAGCAGTCTCCGTAGCCTATATACGCCTGCAACTCCAGAGGAGTTACATGCGCGTTGCCGACCCTAAACCCGCCCCCCCCCCCCCCCCTCGTCGAGCTCTGGCAACCTTACTCACCGACAGGAACACAACACTATGAGTAGGGTCTAGTGTTATTTGGCTGCTGTTTTCTGTAAGGTGGAGGTACTTCCCCAGTTGGGCTCTAATAGTTTTTACGTTGCTGGATTCGTCAATCTAGGCGTCCAAAGTTAAAACGGCCGTTTTTGTTTTGAGTTCATAGATCGACGAATCCAGCAACGTAAAAACTAGTTCGATGAATTCAAAAGGTACTTAAATACAAAATACAGTAAATAATCAAAAGATAAACAATCACAATTATTTTCCAGTGGCGCTAGTGAGCACATTGATGGGCGCTTAACAATTGCTCTACATAAAATGGTCGTTATTGATTAAATTATAATGGCGCTTAATTGTATTTTTATTATTATTATTTATTGTTGACTTTTATTTTTATGTACATGACAATCGCAAGTTTCCTCTATTTATATGACATTTGTATTAGAATAAGCTTGAACTGAGGATATTGGTTTCTTTACTTTTAAAATTTTACATATGTTTAATGTTTAAAATGTAATTAATGTGTATATTTCTTGGTTCAGAACTGTAAAATTATATAGCTAACAGAACCACTTAATTTACTGGTACTTAGTAGTTAATACTGTACTATAAAATAGAAAAAAAAATGAAGTAAATTACACTTACACTGGTTTTCCTTGCGTCTGTTGGGAATAATAGCAGACAGACTGCACTTCGTTTGATCGTTGCAAGGATGCGTTTTGTGCTGGCGTTTCTTAAGAGCCCGGAAGGAACGGCTCTCCATACAATGTTGTTTTATATTTTAACATGTTTTACGAGTACATGAGTTCGAAACTTTTGTTAAAGTTGGAAAGTAGCAGCGGAGAGAAATGAATTTATAACGTGGCTTGACCATGGAAGTGTCCTACGTGGGCGATCTCGTTGCCAACCGGAATGCCGTTGGGCCGCCGCGCCGCGCCGCATCGCATCGCGAGTTATTCGCTCACGTAAGCCGCTGCGTTAGTAAATTCTAGACTCTTGAACATTATATTGTAAGAGCATATTTGACTTTCATTCACAATGTAACCAATTTACAAAAATACTTTTTCTTTTAGCACGTGTCAGGATAAACATAGAATCGGCAATTATCCGTAGGCATTATTTTTTGCTGATGTTCAGGCACATTGGGGTTAAATATCGGTAGCTCTTAAACAGGCCAATTCGAACGTGCACCTGACATAAGATCGATAGTTAGACCATATTGTAATCATATCAGTTAGATGTCATTCGCATTTTCAATAAAAAAATAAATATTTCCATACATTATTTAAGTTGCGATGGGCTTTTTCTATTAACGACTTTCATCTTGGCTTTCTTGATATGCTGATTTCAGGCCTATAAGTTGTACTCTTTATTCAGTCATAACGTTTCTATATATTTGTGTGAAAAGTTGTTAGAACATATAAACCAAACAGGTTTTAAACCCAATGTTCCTTAGCTGGAAGCTATTTTGTTTTGTCTGTGGTTCTTTATTTTGTCAGTTTACAAACAAATGAATACACGTATCGTTTTGCTGTCTGCGACAAAATAATGTTTTACTCTGTTCAATCCTGGTAGAATTCCACTCCAAACCCAATAAAAGTCTAGTTCCTCAGCAACTCTTAAGTCGACTTTGACGGCCCAGTAGGGAACCGTAACATTGGATCGTGTCTCCGCACTCTCTGACTGAGCGTTTTACAACGTGCTTAAATAAAAGTTTCACTTTTTACAAATGTTTTATTGAAAACATTTTATGTACTTACGATTTAAGAAGGGAGGAATTTTTATAAAATATATTTACCTACACAACACTAGTTTGTTGCCACAAAGTAACGCAAATTAGACTAAAACAAACAAAAAAACTTATCCTTAGATTTTTTCTGAGTATTCGATATATGTGACATTATCTATGAAAAGGGACCTTATTGTCGGTGGCGCTTACGTCGTTATTAACGATGCTCCCATATTATAAACAACGCCGCGCTACGCAGTGCGGCGTAAGCACCTTCGACAATAAGGTCCCTTTTCATAGATAATGTCACATATGTATTGTCAATTGCCAGAAATAAAATCGGTGTTAAAATACCTGGTAGGAAAATGTGGGCTAATTAAGCATATACAAGAATTTGTAAAAATGTGAAAAGTAAGTGTAAGCTTAATTTATTTTTAGATACAAGTTTGCGGAAATCTTTATTAAATACTACAAAAATGTAAGTAAATCTTTTGATTCCGTCAAATATAGCGTGCTAAACTAGTTAGTAAGATCAAGTGATAATCATAAGTATTTGCTTAGTTGTGAATTATTTTTTGTAAAATTCTCTCTGTTTATGTTTGAAATGTGATAGTGGCCAAACTATACATTACTTATATACCTATATGTATATCACCTATGTATACTTAAATCAAATTTTTATTTACAATAATAACAGTATACAATAATAAATAAACAAATATTATAGGACATTATTACACAAATGGACTAAGTCCCACAGTAAGCTCAATAAGGCTTGTGTTGAGGGTACTTAGACAACGATATATTTAATATATAAATATTTATAAATACCTAAATACATAGAAAACACCCATGACTCAGGAACAAATATCCATGCTCATCACACGAATAAATGCCCTTACCAGGATTTGAACCCGGGACCATCAGCTTCGTAGGCAGGGTCACTACCCACTAGACCAAACTGGTCGTCATAATCGATATCTGCTGTAGATATCGATTATGTATACCTATACAGTGGTGTGACTATAACTTGCTTATATCTAAAATAGGCCCTTCAGGCATTGTACCAAGGATGCTGGCGGCATTTCCTCGTTGTATCGCAATGATACATTGTGCGAGGAAGCCACCAGCTCATCGGTCACCAGTTACTACAACCAGACGCGTCGCAATTTTTGCAAAAAAAACAAACATATCTGTAAAATTTTGGACCCGGGTATGTCCTTAAACTACGTCCAAAAGAGAGATATGGGCAATGTGAATGTCATCTCGCCTTGTGTGGTAGGGCACAGCACAGCAGATGTCATTCCAGATCTAGAGCAGAGCCCAACTGGGGAAGTACCTCCACCTTACAGAAAACCGCAGCCAAATAACACTTGACCCTACTCATAGTGTTGTGTTCCTGCCGGTGAGTAAGGTTGCCAAGGCTCAACGAGGGGGGTGGGGTTAGGGTCGGTAACGCGCATGTAACGCCTCTGGAGTTGCAGGTGTACATAGGCTACGGAGACTGCTTACCATCCGGCAGGCCGTATGCTTGTTTGCCACCGACGTAGTATTAAAAAAATAAATATTCCTAAGTTCTTTTGCAAGAAGAAAAAGATACGCAATTATTGTAACCACCCACCACAAAACGTGAAATAGACACTTCTAGGATAATTCTTGTTCTGGAGTTTTTAAGCACTTAACAAAGGAAGCGCCTGTCTTTTACATCTGAGCAATTTTGATGAAACGTACAATTTGTCGGTTAATCACAATATTACTCGTTAATTAGGAACAAAGGAAAATTAAAGCCGTGCCTACGTTACCTACCAAATACAGAATAAATCTACAGGATTTGTAGATTACACGAGGTATAGAAATACAGGATATGTCGTTGCCATCTGGTTTAATTAGCCTGATAATTAGTCGCCTAGGCTATTCATTAAACGCCGGTATCAAATGTTACACCTAGGCTGATGGTTAACTGAACTAGAGTCGGTCAACGTTTAACAACTTGTCGTTCTTATTGAAACTCAGCCATTTAAAAACGACTGGTTCACCCAGCAAAGTGATTTAAATGTAAGTAACCTAAAATATTTAAATAAATTAAATAACACAAAATAAAATTAATAAACAATAAATTAAATACAATAAAATAAATAAGTAAAGGTGTATGTGAAGTCCCCAATCCGCATTGGGCTAGCGTGGGGACTATAGCCCAAGCCCTCTCGCACATGAGAGAAGGCCTGTGCCCAGCAGTGGGACGTATATAGGCTAAATTTTTTTTTTTTTTTTTAAATAAATAATTACCTATCCTAACCTAACCGAACATCATAAATTTATCAATGTCCAATTTAAATACACGACGTTCAACCACAGCCACGTTGCTATCAATGAATTGCCTGGTTGTTCTCAGCCATTTAATTAGATAGCTAATTTAACCAATTGGCTGCGACAGATGTGCCTCTTTGATGTGGAATAGTGAAAAGACGAGGTTACCGACCCTTTGCTATCATGCGGTGTCTATTAATATCTAAATAACGGGTCTGTTTTATATACATATGTAGATATATTATGTAGGTAATATACATAACTTACAGGCCAATTTGAACATATACTGATATCAGAATGTATTTAAATCATATTATTTAGTTATCGTCCGTCTCGCCCGCAACAATACATATAATGTAACATGAAAATGGCGCATCATATCAAAAAAATGAATACTACCTTTTTTTGTTAAACATTTAATAAGGATTGTCTTTCATTGACACTTCATTTCTATAATATCTACTTTTCCGAAAAGATAAAAAAAACTGTCAAACGGGACATATCCCATGCAATAAGGGGGGTGCGTGAGGGGGAGGGAACGGGACGCTAGTGTGCGTAAAGCAGAATACAGACGGTCACCAGGCTGTATCTCATGAACCGTGATAGCTAGACAGTTGAAATTTTCACAGATGATGTATTTCTGGTGGTGCTATAACAACAAATACTAAAAAGTACGGAACCCTCGATGGGCGAGTCCGACTCGCACTTGTCCGGTTTTTACATAAGTTCGTCTTTTATTCTTAAATTGTTTAGAAAAGATGGATTTATAGTGATAAAACTCCCTCTTTTGAACTTTATGTATAAATTTTCATAATCATTGCGTTGCAATAAAAAGTTGCTTTAAGCAAGCACGTTTCAAGGTTAAAGGCAAGATATTTTCCCATAAATAATAAGATAAGATTACCCAACCCACGCGGACCCCCATAGGGTCTAAACAAGAAAGCGGTAAAACGAGGAAAACAAGAACATATTGGACCTCTCTGTTTTCATTAAGGGAATCCCCTAAAGCTTGATCAATATCGCGTAGACGCCAAGCAAGATAACAAACAAGTGTGACAAGAAAACACAAAAAGATAATAGTAGTAGTAGTAAAACTCTTTATAGAACAAAAATCAGAACAAAACAGAAATAAAATAGACTGTTGACAATGATAGGGTAGCCTCTTTTGCTGAGACGAGTGAGAGGCAGCAATAACAGCGGTCTTCGTCGTGCTCTACCACCTCCTGCGAACTCACGATTCGTATGCGATCGATGTGGAAAGAAATGTCGCGCTGCTATAGGACTTTATAGCCACCAACGGCGATGCCCAGCCACTTAAACCCACAAGCGCCGCAACAAGCATCTACAACAGATGGTGTGGCCAATGATGAGGATGGTAGCCGGACGCCTCGACTGCCCTATATTAAGGCATTGGGTCAACATTGTAACGGGTAGTGCAAAATAAGTGGGAAATAGATTGTGTTACAATTTAATTTTGTTATTTTACTAACATTTAGTTTATAGGATTCCGAGTTTAAATGAGACTAACAAGATATGGATTCTATGAGTCTGAAATAAATATATTTTTTATTATTATAATAATAGTATCAACAGTCTAGTTACATCTATCAAAAATATATACCGTAAACCGGGGTTACTTTGATTTGCGGGTCGACTTTGATAACAATTTCCATTCGCTGCTAATGTGCCTGTTTTAACGAGTTGAATAACACCTTAAAAGTTATTTGCTCTTTTTTGGCAATACTGATAGATGCTTCAATGCATAGTGACCGGGTGCACATGTAATAGTATTATTTCGTCTAGAAAAAAAAAATTAATGGAAAGTACGCTTTTCATCCTGATTTTATTATCTAAAAAACCTTGACTATTGTCAATAATTAATACATGTAATTTTGTAGTGTCTTACGTTCATCAGTGTTAATTCGTGAGTTTAAGAAAAAATGCCTGAATTCGACAACCCATACACGGGCACGTAGCCGGGGAATCCATGAGTCGGGGTATCTTTGATCACTTATACGGGGTGAAATTGATCAAATGATTACAGTAACACCAGGAGTTATTTTGGGAGCTTCCGATGTTTTCATGTATACTTTCAATACTTATATAATAAATAGGTATCGTTTGTGAGTCTGTAGTAGAGGTAGAGGTTGTAGTATTGTAAGTTTGTATGTAGGGTTTGACCTCCGGAACTGCTCATCCGATTTCAAAAATTCTTTCACCTGTTTCTATTCTATAGACTTTCTGGGTGGAAATTTGCTTTATTTTATCATGCTACTTTCCTTTAGTTTTTATCATTATACGCGCGTGAGACCACCAGGGTATTAATTTTGTAACTAATCAACTAATAAATAAAGAAACATAACCCTAACCTAATAAAGGCAGAGCTTAGAGCGAGAGAGAAAATCGGAAATCATAATTTTCCTCCCTACAAAAGAGAGAGGTAAATAATTATTTGGGCGTTGGAGGTAGGCTCTCAGATAACATAATTTCTGATTTTCGCGGTATGCCTTCTGATTTGAAGATTTATATCTACCTACTCGATCACATCAGTTACGTCACGTAGCTCCAGAATCTAGCTCCAACCAAGACAAACGTGACCGAATAATGTGCTGTCGGGACAGCCCGTATGATTACACACTTTTATACGGAACGATAACGACACGATTATAGGGACCGTGCGCGTTGGAGGGTCTGCCATCTTGTGGCCTGAATCGGAACCATATACATGTATATTTACACGTCACGTGTTTTCTCGTGCATATTAAGTTCTGCCATCTTGTGGGCTACATCGGAACAAGAAACATCACATTTACGCCTCGCGCCAAAAATCTGACGGCTCCTGTGCTGCCTCCTACAGTTCATGCACGCTCCCTATACTTCATTCCAGATATACAGTTGTGTGCAATATAATAGCAGTCAATAAGAAAATGAAAATTAGGGTTAAATTATAACTTTAGATCAATTATATTAGATTTTTTTATATAATTCTTCTGCATTACTTGACACTGATTCAAAGTTAACTGTAACCTTTACTTGAATAATATTGGAAGTAAAAAAATAACATCATGAAATTCGGCTTTTTTACTAACTTGCGGAAATTCTTTTAAAAACGTAAAACCTTACGAAAATATACAATTGTGTATTGTTATTTATTATCTTGCCTATTATTTCAAATCAAAGCTTTACATCTAACTAAACCCACCATCCAGAAAAAAACTTTTCTATAAGACGACCTTCGTCGCAGAGTGTACAAGTGGTCCATCATTCGGACTTTGTTGTTGATTTTTGACCGACTCAGTAGTGCAGAAGAATTATATAAAAAGGTAACAGTTAATTTTGAAACAATGTCAAGTAAAGGTGCGACCAGACCAGTGTTAAAAAACGGTCACGATACGGAATCGCAGTGACGCGTCGTATGCGTACCGTTTTTGACGCATGCTCCCCACACCGCTGCTTAAAAAACGGTGACGGTACGGAATCGCAGTGACGTGCTTCACGCGAATCTTTTTTGTTCGCAAATCTTTGCATCTTTTACGTCACCGGTGTGATGTCTGCCATAAGATCTCCGTGTAATATTTTTTGGCGATTTTTACGCAGATCAATTTACGGTGCGTCAGCGTATTTTAAGCAGCGGTGTGGGGAGCATGCGTCAAAAACGGTACGCATACGACGCGTCACTGCGATTCCGTATCGTGACCGTTTTTTAAGCTGCGGTGTGGTCGCACCTTAATGCAGAAGAATTATATAAAAAGATCTAAAGTTATAGTTTTACCCTAATGTTCCTTTTCTTATTGACTGCTATTATGTTGCACACAACTGTAATTAGACAGTAGGAAAAATGGTTATTGATAGTGCAATTTTTAGGATATCATTCAATAATTCACATTCAATATAATTTCACAATTATACGCTTCAAACCTACTTCTAAATAAAATACCAAAGAAAATATTTCCACCCAATTTATCCACCAATCATTTAAACAACTTTGCTTACCTAATATGTAAATACTACAATATAAATGTAATACAATGTTCAAAATAGAATAAAACTGGTCGTACAAACACCTAAAGAGGCAGAGTAAATAATTCTGTGATCTTCCAGAGTCTGTTATGTTATCTGGAATGAAGTACGAGGGGGGTGGGGTTAGGGTTGGCAACGCGCATGTAACTCCTCTGGAGTTGCAGGTGTACATAGGCTACGGAGACTGCTTAACATCAGGCAGGCCGTATGCTTGTTTGCCACCGACGTAGTATAAAAAGTAAACTAGCTAGACTAACATATTCAAAAAATCAACAACAATCAATCAATTCAACTAACACATTCTGAAAGTCAGCGGTCTCGCAGAGTCTCATCCATTTTACACAACCATTTGTAAATTCTACCTGATTTTTTATTGTACTTGAAATGAATTGTTTTTATGTTGGAAATAAATATCTTTGTTTATTATTGTATTATTTAGAACGTTATATTTAATATCGAAAACGTCACCCATACGGCCGATCGCCAAAAAATATAATAATACATCTATCGCCGGCCGTCACAACACTGCTCTTGATGTAAGTTGAACATATACGTAGATACAATTGTTCTGTCATCAGCGTCAATATGACGTTTATTTGACACTTGCACCGTCTAAGTTGACAGCTATCAGAATCGCTGCTAACTTATCTTGGTCTGACTCTACTCTAGTAATCTAGTTGCTTTTGGGCATATCGTATATTTTGTAATAAATTTAAAATTTTCTACCGTATCCTTGTACAGTCCTCGTTTCTTGTAAACGCCCTTCTAAAATCAATTCAGACTACAGCGCTCCGCTAACAAGAACCCGCAGCTAGCTGTACCTTAATGATGTGAGCTGATTGTTCCTGCGTAGGTGTTATGCGTATGGGTGGTTTCAGACTAGCATTTTATACGTGCATACGCGCGTATAAGCTTGTATAGACCAAATGTAGGGAAATGTAAAGCGCGCGTAAGCTCGTAAAAACCAAAAATCGTTTAAGGAAAAGAAAAGGCATAGGTAATTAAATAAATGCTTGTTTTTTTTTGTTTTTATCAACATTAAATAAATGTTGCATATAGCGTTGTTGTAACACGGGCATTACATTTAACTCAACCAAGCAGTTCAAAATTAAGACATATATCTATGTCATGATAGTACGTACGTTTAGTAGCAAATGTATGAACTCCATGAACTCATACTAAACACTAATCAATGTATAAACAGGCGCTAAGGCAAGTGTACGTGCTCGTAGGGGCCTTAGAAGATATAAATAAATTACTTATTATCTCCGAAATTGAGTTAATTAGAATACCGGTGTCTTTAAGAAAGTTACTTAAGATAAGCTCAGGAATGCACCCTTCATATTAACGAAAAAAACAGGGTGTATATCTAAAGGTACCGTTAGCGTACAGACTACACCAACATTACTGCAGCAGTGTTGCAGTCTTGCATTACTGCCGACTGCATTGCTGCTGCAAATGACAAAAATCCGGACAACAGCTTCGATTTTGACTTAATTATTTCTTTCTTTCTTAATTAATAATGTTACCTACTGCAAGGACGAGTTACATATCTTATCTTATACCTTTAAACGAGCAATTCTTGTATATTTATATATATATTTCTGTGATCTCGGAAACGGCTCTAACGATTTCGCTGAAACAACGAAGGTAGCCCAAACACCCAGACCTGAGACAAATGTAGAAAAGCGACATCTTGAAAACCTATCAGAAATATCTATGGTATGTTTAGCTGTGAGTCTTAGGGCACTTTTCTGACCCGAGCGTATTGTGTGACTTTGGTGGCCCATTTTTTTTGTATATTTTAATATTTGACCTTTCAGTCTGAAAAAGGGCCTAAATAAAAAAAAGTTAGGAAAGCCTTCATGTGATCATATCAGTTTTTAGGATCATTGAAATCAAACACCTGATCTACACAGAAATCTATTGTAAATAATAATAATTGTCAGTTCACATTTTACTTTTTAAGTTTATGTAGATTATCACCTAAACACCACCATATTACAATAAATAGTTATAACCGAGCAAAGCTCGGTCGCCCATCAGGTACTTTATTTACTTAATAATTACTACGTTGGCTCAGCGACCCAAAATGACAGCTCCACTTTTTTTTCGGTTCTGTGCGACTTCTTGCCAATCGTTGACTCGAAGTTCGCGCAGATCCACGTCCTCCTGCTAGGCGACCCAGGTATGCTCTTTACACGCTCCGATCTTCATCCATTCTCTTAAGTTGGCCCAACTAATGGAGTCGGTGAGTACTTTCTTCCATGATGTTAAGTTCAGCCACTAGGTCTTCAATCCCACGGTTCCTAAGGACTTTCCATTATGTCCGATTTTCGTTTGGGGCACAGTATTTGACCCGGGTATGTCCTTAAACTACGTCCAAAAGAGAGGTATGGGCAATGTGAATGTCATCTCGCCTTGTGTGGTAGGGCACAGCACAGCAGATGTCATTCCAGATCTAGAGCAGAGCCCAACTGGGGAAGTACCTCCACCTTACAGAAAACCGCAGCCAAATAACACTTGACCCTACTCATAGTGTTGTGTTCCTGCCGGTGAGTAAGGTTGCCAGAGCTCAACGAGGGGGGTGGGGTTAGGGTCGGCAACGCGCATGTAACTCCTCTGGAGTTGCAGGTGTACATAGGCTACGGAGACTGCTTACCATCAGGCAGGCCGTATGCTTGTTTGCCACCGACGTAGTATAAAAAAAAAAAAAAAAAAGTATATTACGGATGATCTTCCTCTTTTACGTTAAGTGTCATATGCGTAGAATACACATATGCGTAGAATACACATATGCGTAGAATACACATATGCGTAGAATGGTTGGTATTATAAGGGTGTTAATACAAGATTCGATTTTCTAACAGTTCTATTCCATGCAACATTTACCTAAGATTCCTTTGGCATTTCATATAAACGATGATCACTCCGCTAGGCCCTCCGAAACACTTATTTACTTTCTCCTACGTCAATAGTCCTGACCTCCATTAAAGGGTTCATAGTGGCCATTACCCTAAGCCCTCCTGAAATTCGGACAACAAACGCCCATAAACAAATCTAAACGGTGCCGTTTCGCCCCAGGTGTCCGCAATCACCCCTAAGCCTTAAGTGCCGGTCTGGGGCGTTTACCTGACAAATTTAATCTTTTCGGGTCACGAGGAGCAATCTATCTTAGAAGTATATTAGATGGTACAAAGTTAGCCAAGACGGACTATGCCTTAGCTAAAGGTAACATTCGAATACAGACTAAACCAGCTGCTGCAGTATTGCAGCGCGTTACTACCGCAAATGTCAAAAATCCGGCAATGTAGTCGGCAGCAGTTTCGCGTCGCATTATTGCAGCAGTAATGCTGAATACAATAATAATTTCTTAAAAACACTAATTTTAGAATACTATAAATCTATTCTTAAATGCATGCTAGTTTAGTTTGAAGAGTTAAGCGTAAGGTAAGCTAGTTTGAGGAGGTTGGTTGTTCTAATACTGTCCAAATAAAAAAGCGGCCAAGTGCGAGTCGGACTCGCCCATGAAGGGTTCCGTACCATTTATGACGTATTAAAAAAAACTACTTACTAGATCTCGTTCAAACCAATTTTCGGTGGAAGTTTGCATGGTAATGTACATCAAATATATTTTTTAGTGTTATCATTCTCTTATTTTAGAAGTTACAGGGGGGGGGGACACATTTTACCACTTTGAAAGTGTTTCTCGCGTAAACTATTCTGTTTAGAAAAAAATTATATTACCTAGAAACCTCAATATCATTTTTGAAGACCTATCCATAGATACCATACACATATGGGTTTGATTAAAAAAAATTTTTTGAGTTTCAGTTCTAAGTATGGGGAACCCCCAAAATGTTTCTTTTCTATATTTGTGTTAAAATCTTAATGCAGTTCACAGAATACATCTACTTACCAAGTTTCAACAGTATAGTTCTTATAGTTTCGGAAAAAGTGGCTGTGACATACGGACGGACGGTCAGACAGACATGACGAATCCAAAAGGGTTCCGTTTTTTGCCATTTGGCTACGAAACCCTAAAAATGGGCTTGTTTCATTTGCATGGGCCAAGGGTACTGTCATTTCTAATGGTCCATAAAATGGCAAAAACGAGCAATGTTAGAGTAAATAATGTACGAAGACCGACGAGAAATGCTATTGGCAGCGCACAGTAATGCTTTATGAAACAGTATCCTAATAAACCACATTAATGCATTTTTTTAAAGTTTATAGTTATCAAAAAAACTGTACACGAATATCGCAGTTTTAGACGATATTGGCGATATCGAGTGAAACATCCCAATATTATATCAGTTACTGCATAACCCCTAGCTTCAAATAGATGCGTCCTCTTGTCTCGAGTCCGAACACATTCCATTAGGAAGTGCTCTAAATCCTCTTCATTACATTAATGAAATAAATCATTTTCATTTTCAATGCATGAACAAGAGTGAACAATACTAAGACCAAAACTACGAATAACTAAGGACTAAGGTCTTAGTTGTAGCCGCCATGCAGGTCAGAATCACGACGACTCGAATAAAAAAAAAATCTTAGTGAACTTTTGAAGTGTGAAATTAAATGTAGAAAGTAGTTGTTGATTGTATGGAAAATGAAAGAGTGATTTGCAAGATTTTGATCACTATAAAAGGTGGTTTAAAAGGTGCCTCTAATTGGTCTCGATACAAAATCTGTGGAGCGCTCCTATTGGTGCTTTTGAAAAAGCCTCCGAATACTAGCCGAGCCCGATGGCTGTGTTTAGTTATACATTAGAAATATTTTTATACAGTAATAAGTTGCATTTGCAATAGTAGTGTAGTGAGGTAAAGTTTTTGTAGTATTATTGCTTTAAAAACAGTATAGGAACATAATAGGGTCTCTGTGACCTCGAAAACCTCCACGATTTCGTCATTTTTAATTAAGAAAAAATGAAGAATTTTATTGAAACTACTTGCAAAATTTCACGAGGTTTGGTTTGAAAATACGACCCATAGAGGAAAATAGCCCGACATAAGAAAGCATTTTTGCATACGCTGAAACAGGGCGCTTCGTTCTTTTCGAGCACGCCTTTAACTAATAATCGTCCCGCCGTTATTTTATCATTTAAATTATGTGCGTTTATTAGTTTGTAAGACTTTTTATAACAAAATATCATATAGGTTTTGGGTTATCATCCACAACCACATGAAGTCTAATCATTAGTAAATGTAATTGTAACGCCTCGGCCACAGAACATGCACACGCTCCGAGTATGCACGAATAGAAAAATATTATAAAGATAATTTATTTTTCAAGTAGGCATACTTATTATAATATACATACGCTTATGAACGTCAAATAAAGAAAGAAGATAAGATAAGATAGCTAGCCGCAAGAAACTCGGCGGGACATATCTTTTCAAAACATTACTTATAATTAACATGCATTAAATAAAAAAATACAATTGAAATTAATATAGAGTACAAGGTTTCTCCTACTGTTTTCAAAGCTATACTACGTCTAATATCATCTGTCTGAACTAATAAACGCCATTAAGGTACAAAGCCCATGTAAATTGACCCGAGACGACGCTAAAAGGCGTCGTTCAAAACATAATGTATCGCGACATGCGCTGAATTATTGCATAGCGTTTTCGATGTTGCTAGCGCGCTATATTGTATTTGTACATGTTGACATAATGTAAGGTAAAATTATTCACTTTTCTATGAGTTTTACCTCAAATGCCTAACTATTTACACATATCAATTATATGTATAATCTGTGCGCTGGTGGCCTATTTATAAGTGGTAAGAGCATGCGACTTCCAATCCGGGGGTCGCGGCTCGTATCAATGAGTTTTTCGGAACTTATGTAGCTACGAAATATCATTTGATATTTGGGTCACTTCATGGTGAAAGTAAACATCCTGAGGAAATCGGGCTAATCCCAATAAGGCCTAGTTTACCCTCTGGGTTGGAAGATCAGATGGCAGCCGCTTTCGTAGAACTAGTTGCCAAGCGAACCTGAGGCTCCCATGAGCTGTGTATAAAAGCTAGGATATCGCGAGGAAGATGATGATGATAAATTTTATAATCTGTAACATTTACTAGCAGAATGTACAATACAATACAAATATACTTTATTGCACACCTCAATACAGAAACAGTACAAATAATACAACACATAAAGAAGAGGTAAACAACAGGCGGTCTTATCGCTAAAAAGCGATCTCTTCCAGACAACCTTTAGGTAGCGGAATAAAAAAAAAAATGTTATGTTAGTAGGTGTTCCAGATGCAATAAAAGAAGTCTAGCACAGAATAAACACAAAACTAAACAATATATCATATACGAATATAAATAAAAAAGGTATATAAATACATATACATACATATATTAAAATACATAATGTATTATGTATAGCTCGTGTCATTCACGATGACGCGCAGATTTGTCAAATATAACCTTTAATAATATGACAATGTGAGTGAAGGCACGCGTCTTCGTGAATGACACGATATATACATGGCAACGCGATATAATTCAACGTCTCGTTCATCTTCATCTCTGTTAGATAAAATAAACGATGGTATTGTAAAATATAGTAGTTTGTAAAAATCTGATGACATAACAAATATAAAACTTCAAAGCTTAGTATTTTATGGATCGTTCGTGTCATTCACGAAGGCGTGTAACTTGACTCCTATTGTCATGTTATTAAAGGTTAGATTTGACAAATCTGCGCGTCATCGTGGATCACACGAACTATAAAGCTGACGACTTTGACACTTCTAACGAAATAGTATTTTACGTTACACTTCCAATAACCATTACTATGTCATAGGTGCACTTCTAAAATCACTCTTACAGCAATAATCATAGAGCCGACAATTCTTTGTTCGCCCATGTTGGTATGATGCTTTTGTGTAGGTATCCCAGGAAAAAAATCTAGGAAAAGCTCCGGGATATCATAACTTTGGGAAGGCTTAGCGGCAACCGAAGAAACCGTTTTAAAATGTTCGCAAAAGTAAGTCTCGAAACCAACGAAATAAATCGAGTTGGAGCAAGTTGACCCTGTACAGACTTTGCAATGATAAAGTGTGACAGTATCCCCATAAATGTATTTGAAGATATGACGTTCAGTATGGCTACCACAAGTTTGACACTGAGATTTTCGCTAGCGTGTAGCGTGTAGCGTAACTTACTTTCTATGCATCTCGTTCGTACTTCGCATATTAGTGCAAGCAGTATTGTATAGAAAGTAAGTTACGCAGACGTAAAACTCTGTTTTTTGGGATAGCGGTGCCGTCGTGTAAAGGCCGTTTTTTTGTCGAATTATTTTTGTTAGTTTCGGATAAAATGTAGCTGCTTTGAGGAGCTCGTAATTCAATGGAAAACTTTTAGGACGTACGTGAAATTATGTTTATAACGTACATACTACTACTCTATCTACCCACCAATATTATTATGTTAGTATTCGTCTTCGTCTGATTTGATAATAAACAAATCTCGTAAAATTGATTTAATGGACGCTCGATATTGGTCTTGTTGCGTATGCAGCTGTAATGTTTACTCGTAGCTAAGGTATGATAGGACCGGACCGATGCAGTGTTATGTGGACGATGCTTAATTTATATAAATATTCCTTATTTTATTTAGTCGTTATGTTGTATCTTCTTGCTGTGTCACTTTTTCCTATTAAGCGATTTGTTCACTGTTATTTTATGTCTTTCTTCTTCTTGTTTAACACACAAGAATTCCGTGATTCTTCTCACTTGATGGTCTCATCGGGTGATCAGCGCTGAGAGCCACCAGCAACATGCTGAGATGAGGCAATTTCGTGGCACTTTATACTTTCTAGGTTTTGATTATATTATGTTATTTGTCTTATTTGTGTTACGAATAAAAAAATTCTATTCTATTCTAATATTTATGGAAAAACAATTATTTTAAACATGTCATGTAAGATTTTATAATCATATTATATATATTTATATATAACCGCGTGTATCACTCAACTCCGCATAAATTAAAGAGAAATGTACCGGTTTTCGGTCACACCTTTTTCCTCATACGAGCCCACGCCTAAAATTTACGTTACTATGACGTCTACACGAGGAAGGAAAAGCTTAATAATAAAATAATGAATAAAAAAATAATTTTACGACACTGTGTTTTGTTGTTGTTAAGGTTGCATCTGGATGGCTCCAGCCAGCGTTGCTGTTGCAGCGTTGAAGCGCGAGATATAATTGTAATTTCCTTGAAATTTCTTTTTTAAATATTATAACATCCTTGCACAAATTGACTAAGTCCCACGGTAATCTAAAGAAGGCTTGTGTTGTGGGTACTCAGACAACGATATATATAATATACAAATACTTAAATAGATAGAAAACATCCATGACTCAGGAACAAATATGTATCTGCGCTCATCACACAAATATATGCCCTTACCAGGATTCGAGTTCAGGACCACCGGCTTCATAAGCAGGTTTACTACACACTAGGCCAGGTCGTGAAATTTGTGTATAGTTTGTGCATTTACCGCAGAAATTTTCAACCAAATGCTACTGTGAAATATAATAAAATACTACTCGAGTTAAAACAAACTGCGAGCGACGAAAATTTCAATAAAAAACTTAAATCTAAACTGGTGTCTGATGCATACTATTCTGTCGATGCCTTTTTCGAGACCTAGCACTGTATCTGGTGAGTAAAACTATGTACATATGTGTACATATATACATACAAAACAACTGGTTCGTTAACTCAGCCTTGCCTCTCAACTATGAGCAATATTAAATAATAAGACTTAGCTATAAGCACAATGGTACCTGACATGTAAAATTTTATTTTATCAATAAAGTATTGAATTGAATTGAATTGAATTGAAATGGACGCTCGCCCGCAGTATTTCCACCGCACCGATACGACCTTCGAGCGTCTTTAAGGCTGGCTACCCACTCGCGACCCCTCTGGGTTCCAGGTGTAACTGCTTACCATCACACGAGTCGTTTGCTCATTTGCCTACTAAAAACCTACAAAATGTACGCTACCGAACGAGTTATTTATGAGAGAACAGTAAATATTTTGCTTACGTATTGCAAACTTGTTGTTACTAAAAGCACTGACGAGGAAAATCCAATCTTTGGTATCCCACAAAGTTACTGTACCGTTAACTGTAATATATTATTAAGATTACCTTGAAATTAGATGTCGGATCTGTCCGGTTTTCGGATATTATATGAACCTTTTTTAATATATCGATGAAAACATTTAATGTACAAAAAGTAAGTGCGAACTTTAAACCTCAACTATTTATCTAGCAGCAGTTTTAAGATGAAAAAAAATTGGCGTTTTGGAATGTCTGTGGAATCACGTGAGTTTTCCCCAATATGTATTGTAATTATATTACAGTCCGTATATTTAAATGGAAAATAAACTATATGCCCACTTTCCACTTAAACGCAATATTTTACGAACAAAATAATAATTTACCTGTTTATGCACCATCTGGCTGCTTTATGAACCATCTGGCGATATAACTTGTAAACATAAACATCGTATCTTTTGGTTAAGTATATAAGCTTATTATTTCGGTAAATTTTGACTATTTATGTAGTCCATAGAAAACATTGATCATCTGAAAAAAAAAAATCATTCATTAATTAATTCATTCATTCATTTTGATTAACAAAGATAGGTTCCTCCTGCATCAGCATCAGTATCAGTAATGACCCTCCTGCCTCTGCATCAGTAATGACCCTCGTTCCAGGTCATTACTGATGCAGATGCTGTCTATCGTGATTCAGCGTTGCAACGCGTGATGGACACCTTTGCGTCCGGAGGAGCCCGGTACGAGTTATTTGACTAGATTTTTATTTGAGACTTGTTTAGTTTATTATTCATTTAATTTAGTTTATAGTCCATTTTAATGTACTTTTTATGAACCGATATAATATAAAGGTTTATAATTTGTGATCTTCAATGCTCACACATCATTGTTGACAGTGAGATCTCTCATTATATTTTTTTACTAATCCAGTGGTACAGTCAGCTGCAGAGGTAATTGACTCCCCCTGCTAATAAATTCGTATACAGGGTGGTCAGTTATCTCTGCAGCAGCTAACTTTACATACGCTATTCTTGATGCGGCCAATTATGATCCGTATCACAGTTCTTCTAATTCGCTTTTGGATATACTTGAGTAGGTTTTTCCAGTATTTTTATTACTTAATAGTTCAATTCTGAATTTAAAAAATGTGTTAAAAAGTACAAAAAAAGCCCTAAAACATTTGACAGTTATTCCGATTTATGACGTGTAGTCCAACTTCGAACAAAAAAATGTGCAGATCTCGGGTAAAAATAAAAACAAGTGACGACGCCGACGCGACAGATTTAAGCATGTTTAAGCATGCTTGCTGAGGTCTACGCCCGGGCGGACCGTCGCTGACGAGCAAAAAATATTAGTTAGTTATATTTTTGGAGCATAAAAAAAACTGTACGGAGAGTTCGTTTTAGAGACGACCTTTATCATACAAAAAATAACGCTAAAATATTTCTATTCACTTGTTCGTTGTTGAAATATAATGATAGGATTAAACGAACTTACCTGAAGTGAAGTTCAATCCTGATTATATGAAGTATTTAGTCCTGGATAATTTAACAGTGTAGTACTGCCCGCATCGCTGCCCATTTTACGCGAATTCAGAGCCGCCATAGAGTATTCTCTTAAATATATCGTCAGTAATATTTTTGGAACACCTTGTATAGCGATCATGGTGCCCAGTATAAGTCTACATTATAATACTTATCATTTTATGTTTGTACCGGAATTAAAATAATCAAATAATTGACAAAAAGAAGAAAAAGAAATGCCATGGCACACCCCTGCGTCCGAGATTTTGAATTTCGAACGAGAATGATAAAATGTTCGAAGTTGGACTACTGGGTCTAAAAAGATACCTTCCTTATACTGTGATGCGGGTGGCGACTTATACATGTTTTGCAAGTGTATGTTTTCTTTCACTCTACATACTATTACACAAAAACGTTGCTAAATATCAAATGACATTTTCGTAGGTTCTGACGTACCTTCCGAATTAATTGGTTTATTTAGATTCTGCACCGATGCCATACGAAATTCTTTTTAAATTAGGCTTAGTAATAGCCTCGATAAATAAAGATAACATCAATTATTTGCCAAAAATACCTTACTTTATATTACACAAGTAGGTGATGTTTCAGCTCAGTCGGATATATGGGAAGTGGGACTAAATTTAGGTTGCAAGATTTGATTACAGACATACTGGGTGGGGCCTGTAACAGGACTAAAAAATTAAACTGTAGTCTGTACTTAACTCCTCAAACTGTTTGTTCAACGACTTTAAAAATAACTTGTGTTTTGATTTTTAGCACACTTTAAAGTTTATTCTAAGACGCGTATTGCAAATTTAGTTATGTTTAAGACGTGACAAGCAACGTCAATTCAAGTCAATTACAATGATGATGGCGTACATTAAAGATAATATTAATTAGTATAAAAGCGGCCAAGTGCAAGTCGGACTCGCCCATGAAGGGTTCCGTACCATTTATGACGTATTTAAAAAACTACTTACTAGATCTGGTTCAAACCAATTTTCGTTGGAAGTTTGCATGGTAATGTATATCATATATTTTTTTTAGATTTTTCATTCCGTTATTTTAGAAGTTACAGGGGGGGGGGGGGGGGGACACACTTTTTTTCACTTTGGAAGTGTCTCTCGCGCAAACTATTCAGTTTAGAAAAAAATGATATTAGAAACCTAAATATCATTTTTGAAGACCTATCCTTAGATACCCCACACCTATGGGTTTGATGAAAAAAAATTTTTTTTTAAATTTTTATGGCGTATTAAAAAAAAAACTACTTACTAGATCTCGTTCGAACCAATTTTCGGTGGAAGTTTGCATGGCAATGTATATCATATATTTTTTTAGATTTTTCATTCTGTTATTTTAGAAGTTACGGGGGGGGGGACACACTTTTTTACCACTTTGGAAGTGTCTCTCGCGCAAACTATTCACTTTAGAAAAAAATTATATTAGAAACCTCAATATCATTTTTAAAGACCTATCCATAGATACCCCACACGTTTGGGTTTGATGAAAAAAGATTTTTTGAGTTTCAGTTCTAAGTATGGGGAACCCCCAAAATTTATTGTTTTTTTTTTCTATTTTTGTGTAAACATCATAATGCGGTTCATAGAATACATCTACTTACCAAGTTTGAACAGTATAGCTTTTATAGTTTCGGAAAAAAGTGGCTGTGACAGAATCGGACAGACAGACGGACATGACGAATCTATAAGGGTTCCGTTTTTTGCCATTTGGCTACGGAACCCTAAAAAAGAGGAAGTCTAAAGACTTTATAATTTTTAAGAGTTACTGAACATAATTATTACCGTTTGGGAAGTAAAATCTATGTTCTAATTATCTGTTGGTAAAGCGGTAACTAAAAAAAAGCTTGTAAAAATTATATTAACATTTTTTTAAATGAGGACACTTTTTAATTCGCTCAGAACCTGCTACGCAAATCCATATCGGCTCAATTTCACATCCATAATCAATATATAAGGAAAACTCGCCAAAACCGTCCAGTAAACATTTAAACTTGCCTTAATCATGTTACCTATAGTCGTGCTCGGAGCCCTGTTGGCATGTTGCGTGTTAATTTTGTATCTGGTGCAGAAGAGGAGAAGGAGGTATTTGGAGCTGGCTGCGTTGGTGCCGACGTTTGAGGGGAGGTTTCCGATTGTGGGGCATGTGTATAAGCTGATTGGGGGAAGTGAAAGTGAGTGTTACATTATCTTTATTAAAAAATAAATTTCGATGCTAAGGCATGATGCACCCTGTCAGATAGATTAGTTTAGATTAGATTTTTTTTATAAGCCTGGAAGTTTTTGCTTTGTTCTTGAAATAAAATTATTAAAAAAAAAAACAGGACAGAATTGTGACAGGTAAGTACTTTTTGGGGTATCTTTTTTTTACAAGAAATATCACATAAAAATTACATTAAAATGAACTAAAAACTAAACTAATTAAAGCTTAACTAATTAAACAGAACCCTAGTCGAACTTCACGCTCGCTGTGTGGCCGCATACATATGTATGTGACAATGCAATATTATGGTACCATCAAGCTGATCTGATGATGGAGACAGGAGGTGGCCGTACTTAGGATCTCCGTGATAAAACAATGCAAACTTATGTGTTTTGGGTTTTGTTAGAATTGTTTCGATAAGTATTAAAGTTGCTTGTTAGGGAAAAGTACAGTCGGCGAAAAAAGCTTGTATTCAAAATGTCATTTATGACAAAAAAGTGGTTTACATTCGTCCATATCGCTTCATAAATAAAAATATTGAAATAAATGTAAAACTAACCTAAATTTAATTCATTAAAAATTATAATAAATACCATTTTGTACCATTTGGCGTCTGGGACCCCATGGACCTAGATTTTCTAGGTCCATGGGGTCCCAGCGCGCACAAGTTTTTTGGAGAAATCGCGAAACGTCTTGTTGACGTAACTGGTGACTGAAGAGCTGACAGCTTCCTCGCACAACGTATAAGTATTGCGATACAACGAGGAAATGCTGCCAGCATCCTTCGCACAATGCCTCAAGGGCCTATTTTAGATATAAGCTAGTTATAGTAATCATCTGTATATATCCATTATGTATATTGTTCTTGTAATTAAAGTAAATAAATCTTAAAGAGTGGAGCGTATTACTGAGCCAGAACCCTTTTGTTTTGCTGCAACGCACACAGCACACATTACCTTTTATTGATGCTTTTTGTTATTTATTTAATTTTTATTTTGGTGTTGCTATTGTTTGTATTTTTTTTGTTTAGTTGTGTGTATTGTGGCAAGCGAATAAATGGTTTATCTATCTTAAAAAAAATGTCTTAAGTATGCTGGGATGCTATATTATTCTATAAAGATTTATTTATTAACTTTAATATTTATACACAGCATAACACGAGCAGACGGATCACCTGATGGTAAGCGATTACCGCCGCCCATGGACACCTGCAACACCAGAGGGGTTGTAAGTGCGTTGCCGGCCTTTAAGATGGGAGTAGGGAATGCTAACCGGTTAACCGGTTAACCGGTTACCCGGTAATTTGACCAATATTACAGCCGGTAAAATACCGGTAATTTCCAGCCGTAACCGGGAATTTACCGAACGTTGTATAGGCAAATAAAAATGTAACAACCTGTTGAATTAGCCCATCTATGTCTTCGTACTTACAAAAAAAAAACAATTACTACGGTTTACGATTACAAAGAGACACTTAAAATACTTACTTTTCTGCATCTTATGATCTCGTCGGAGTAGGAACTAGGAAGCAATGTTTTGTGACAAATGAGTGGTCGCTAATCCCTCGTCCTTTCCCTTCTCGCCACCCCTACCCGATCCGCCTTACTATGTTCAGTGTCCTTTGTTTTAGTCTGTAGTGTCAGACAAGTGTGGAATGCGAAAGAACATTTTCTACCGCTGGTTACTTGTGTTCAAGATATCGTTCACGAATGTCTAAGCAACGTTCTATATTTTATATATAATTAACCGAATGATCTGATGATGACATGTTCCTGATTCCAACTCCTATCTTAAGAGCCCGGTAACGATTTTAGAGCAAAAATTTTAAATTGAAAGATTTAGTCATTGGAATTGTACACCTTTTGTTACGTAATATCTAAATAACAGGTATTGGTTTCTATCAGCACGTTTTTTCATCTTGCCTTTTAATAATGAGGTCGCAAGCGCGCGTCCCCGGTAATAGGTGACGAGAAGGGATAGTTTTTAAAAATTCATATAAATTATGGTAGTAAATTATACAAAATGATGTATAAGAACAGTTTCAGCAAATGTTGTAGATTGTTTAAGTATCAAAATTACGTTGAAATTAAGCAAATTTTCAGAGAAATTGTCACTTGTTTTGAAGTAATTTCTGGAAAAAATTGATTTCGTCTAACTTTCATTTACACTACTTCAAATTTATAGTAACAAAAATGTAGTTTATTAAAGTTGAAGTACAGGATGTGTAATCCAAAATTACCATTTTTAGCAGTCCAAACTTAACGAAATTTACAAATAAGATCGACAAAATCACTGCTTTTCGCGCGTTTACCTAAACGTCCATCAGAAAAAAATTTCATTACTAATTGAGTGAGTCTGTTTAAAAAAAAAAAATTATAATGAAAGATAACAAGACGTGCTAATAGAAACCAGTACTTGTTATTTTTAATAGTTAACAAAAGGTGTACAATTTCATGCGCTTAATCTATCAATTTGACATTTATGCGACTAAAATCGATAACGGCCTCTTAAAGTGCAATTTTAAAGTAACTAGTGTTAAAATGATATGAAACTAATCTTGCTGATAATTTTTTTTTCTTATATTTACTAGATTTTAATGAATGTTGATTACGGTTTTAGTCACTTTAATAACAATATTATATTGATAGATGTGTAAATGCAAACGTGTATGACATTTAAATGACGACTGTCACTCTTTAGTTATAATTTTTGTTACCCTTTGATTACTGCGATTTTCAAAGAATTTTAAAAAGTTTAATGTTGCTTATTTAATGTACAAGTTCATTTCGCTTTGAAATGATACATGTTTGATTTTTAATTTAATATGATTAGTAAATATATCTTGTTTAATGTTTATAGTTTATTTTCATTATTTTGTTTTGTCGATGTTTCTATAACGTGCTGTTGATTACTTTTAAAGGTTACTGACGAAAATAAGGACACAATCAATAATAATGCAAAATCAATGTTTTTTATTTCATAAACGTATAACCGGTAATTTACCGGTTAACCGGTTAGTGGGACCGCGCGTCGGTAAATTACCGGTAATGAAAAACGCCCGGTTATTGCATTCCCTAGATGGGAGTACGCTCTTTTCTTGAAGGTTTGAAGGTCGTATCGGTCCGGAGATACCGCAGGCGACAGTTCATTCCAGTTTTTTTTTTTAATTTATTTGAATCAAAAAAGAAGATTACAAAAAGCCTTACACTACTAATCTGCCAAACTGCAGTACAGTTTGTTGGCAGAAAAAAACTAAATCTACCCTCCATCAACTAGTAGGTATTGTAAATATTAATAACTATAGCCGCTTTTGCATACGTATGTATATTGAAACCTTGGTATGTTAAAACTTAAACTTCAGAGTGGTTATCACATACTGTTATTGATCACAGGTCATTGTATTATGTAATTCAAGCTAACATTAACAATGTAAATTAAAATAACTGCTAAGTTTAAGCTAGTTATTGGTTTAGTTTAGTCGCTGTAGAACCCTTGTCAATAAATGATTTTACACATATAACCGAAACAAGCCTGTCCATAGACCCACCACAGAACAGCTATTTCAGCCACAGTTTAGCTGTGCGAGGCAGAAAGTTCCTGGAAAAACGCACAGTTGAGGACTGCCAACCATCTAAGTGGTAACATCAAACAATGTTTTCCTAATAAGTAAACTTCTCTATTTAAAATATACTTTTCTAGAATTATGAGAATTCAGTGACGTATCCACACATTTATTTAGCTTTGTTTGCAAATTCGGTACAAGTATTTAATACTTACTCCGAAAATGTCTAATGACCAATTTATGTACAAAAAAAAAATAAAAATAGAATATTAATAAGTTTTGAATTTAAGTATTTAATTGTGTTTCCACCCAATTGTGTTTCGTTGTAAATAAAAATGTTTTAATTTATGTAGTTAATAAAAATCTAAATCAAAATTAAAATTCAGACTGATATTGGTAAATACATCGTTTACTACGAGTCAATCGAAGGACGTGGGTCGGTACGACAAAATTTAAGGTGGATCTTGTACGACTCACGAATACGTCAAAAATTAGCTTAAGATTACGTTTTTGTTTGAAGAAACGTCACATTTGACACTTAATTTTTAACGTATTCTTAAATACGGAAGGTGGTAAGGAAATAAATCTCTATGTACCAAAAATTGTCATCAAAAAACTTTAAATAGGTGGCGCTACAATACCTAGAATACTTGAACAAAACAATCAAATCATAGACAGCGCACTTCACTCCGTCAATAGCGCCTAGGTTCTTAGCTACTCTAGCGCTACTCTGGAGAGATTTGGAACTATTATGTATAGCTGACAGCTGGACACTTTTGCAACAGTTCTACTATATGAGATGTCACTCCTCTTAATTCCACACTCCATATTCTTAAAGTTCAAATTTCAAACGGGCCGTTACTGTACGTAAATATGTGCAATGACTGCTACCAGTTTGTGCGATATAAAAGACCGAGTGTATGTGTTATATATCTGGCTAAAAACGCAACAGTAGGTAACTCAATTTGTTTGTAGTCTTTTAATTAATAATTATGATGAAATTCAACACAAGCCTTATTGAGCTTACCGTGGGACTTAGTCAATTTGTGTAATAATGTCGTATAATATTTATTTATTTAATTTATTAACATACAGATATCGATTTTGAACTGTCGTGAGACATACTAATACTAAACTAATTTTACAATGTACACTCACGTCTTTTTAGCCACTCGTGCGACATGTTTCGGAGAGCTTGGGTCTCCTTTCCCAAGCACTAACAACACGTGACCTTAAACCGAAAAATTAGTTTTAACATACATAAAGTATGAACCCTACTAATATTTTAATTGCCAAAGTAGCTCTGTCTGTCTAAGCTGTATGTTTGTTAGTTGCCCCTTTAAGTAACCACTGAACTGATATCGATGAAAGGTATGCAGTATGGTGTTCCAGGTGTCCACGAGGCCGGTAATCGCTTACCATCAGGTGATCCGTCTGCTCGTTTGCCTCCTGTATCATAAAAAAAAAGTTTGAGTCTATAGGAGAACGATATATGATAATGTTTATAATCAGTGGCATTTCGCGTATGTGTCAATTTGCGGAGATATGTTATTATGCGTGGAATAGTAATTTATTATTTACTACACTAACCATTAGATTACCCTTACCCTTTACCCCTTACCCTTTTATTACCCTTTGATTTTAATACAAAATCTCACTACTTGTGTCAAAACTACCTAAATTATATGCATTATTTTAGGTAAATATTATCAGTTCTTGATTTTAGAACCTGTTTGTCGTCTTTGTGTTGTTTTTTTTCTAAGGTTGTGCCCTCGCCGTCGTATGTTTTTGTTTTTTGCCAAAAAAAATTTGTTACTAGCTTTTAGCGCTGGCTTTACCTTTTTTTTAAAGCAATTAATACATACTCACTGAGACAATTCTAATAAACCCAATACAATAGGTTGCGTTGTATTATTACAGGGTTCTTATGGCGATCATTAGATCAGTTTGATCGTACTATAGGGGTAGTGAGAGTTATCTGTTAAGACAGTCTGTCTGTCAGTAATCTGTTAAGATTACTGTTGTCAAATTAACACATTTACTGCCAAGATCACTCCAGGTGTGTCTTTTTGTATTGGAAATTGGCTGGCAATGTGTTAATGTGTTGTTGTATATAGATTTTGTCGATAAAAATGTGTTTTCTTCTTTCTTTCCCATTAAGAATGATAATTATTTGTTCCAGGATTCTGGGAGAATGCCAAACAGGCCAGCATAGCAGCAGAAAAAGCAGGTGGCGTGATAGCTCTCTGGGTAGGGCCTACCGTGATATTCTGTAAGTGCCTAATAATCCCCACGGTCCTATCTATAGTGTTCATTAATTCAATGATTAAAAAAGTCAATGTTTGTCTCAGCAGATTATATAATTCTCAATTTGTTATGTAACGGGTTTATCGCAAAGTTATTTTTTTGTTTACATTTTATACCATATTTTCTATAATTCTACTAATTTCACGATATAGCTCTAAAAAGGATTAAACTAGAATTAAGTAATTTCATCGATATATTAATTAAAATTATAATATTGTAAACCAAATTAACCAAACTATGATATGGAATGATGCATGTGTGCAAAATGAAGGAAATAAGAAGCTTTTTTGTTTTATTTTATTATATTTATTTATTTATACACCGTGGTCTGGTAAAACCCGACAGATTTTAACCACACATTCTTGAGGTCATACAGAGTCAAAAAATTATAAATATATATTATATTGGTCAAAATCGGCAAAAAAAATTTTATAAAGAAAAAAGTTGTTGCTTTTTCTGCATACGACACGTTATTTATTTTAACATCTAGGCGAAAAAAAAAACAATTACACCGAATAAGTAAAGTTTTATATTTACATATATAAATTGCGAGTTTCTTTTAAAACTTTTATGTCTGTCAGTAGATATGTCTAAACCAAGTCACATAGTGGCAGCGTCGCAGCCAAGAAGGAGTTTTTCACTAAGTTATTACAGAAACAATTTTTTGTAGAACTTGACATTATCTCTATTTATAAAACAAGACCGATTTCAGAAGACTTTGTATGACATTTTAGTCTCTAAATGCGGTCATACACCTTTAAAATCTGTCCGGTTTTATCAGCCCAAAGACTTAAAAGTTTATAAAACCTTATATCATAACATAAATGTCTTAGTGTAGGCAACCTATGTGTAAAGTTTAAATAAATAAATATAAAAAAATACTCGTAACTCTTACATTAATATTTCGATATTTGTAGTTATCAACGACCCAGACGACGCCATGACAGCACTGAACTCGTGTTTAGCGAAGAGCTATTTCTACAAAATGGGCTCCAGTTGGGTCGGAGATGGCCTCATCACTGCCGATGGTAAGAATGATTACAACTTATGGTCCGAATCCCCTATGGTGAAGGGTGAGGGGGCCGAGACGCAACTGCGGCAGGATGAAGCTGCGGATCTAGGTAGCTCCGTCGCTGCGGAAGAGCAGCCCTTCCGCCCTCGCGTGACGAAGCACGGTCACTGTACTCGGCTCTGCAGCTCCGGTTTGCTTCGACCAGCCTCCGCCCCTCCGATTTCGCAATTGCTCGCTAGCGGTAGGACAGACAAAACCACGTGGATAGTAGGGTGCTCTAATTCGGTATTAGATGACCTTGACATTTTGTCAACCTTGAGATTTTGGTGACCTTGAGGATGGTGGTGTGGTCACGTGAGCTGATTTCGCTCTGTCTACAACTCTGCCGATTTTTGAAATCAAACGTTAGCCACCTTATTATATCAGATCACCATTCCTTTAATATGCATAAATCTCAATTAAACTGCTTAGAGACATGTTTTTACTACAAAATAATTTTTAAATTTTGCTGACCAAATAATAATTTTGCAGATCAACTATTTATTAAGCAGATAAATTATAACAGAAGCAGATCAATATTGGTTATAATGTCGACCGTTTGTGAATTATTTGGTGAACAAGAGTTGTAGCTCGATTTTTATTTATTGCCAGCAAAATATTTGTATGCTGTCCTAATGATTTAAAGGCTATTGTTTATTATTTAAGTACTTCCCGATAAGAATAGAAAAGGCTAAGCGATTTATGTTGAGTTAGCTGGTCAAAATATATATACCATAAAGATACAGTCATATTACCACACCAATATGAGTTGAGAGTGCGTTGAGGCATCAAATTGAGCACTTCATTTCAGTTTTTTTTATTCTCGTTTAAATATTTTTCGAATCAAATTTAAAGTAGATTTATCTAAACCCATGTTAGCATATTTATTTTGTTGCCAGCGACAGTGTGTAAAATAAAGGTTTTTTTTGTAATTTGCTTAGGTATCTGTCGAACACATTAAGACTACAAAAAATGGTTTATTTAAATATCGGATCGAATATTCTGTTTCACTTAAAGCTGGATTTATAATTTAAAATCAGAATTTGCTGCAAACGTTGCTGACCTTTTAAAAAACCCTGCGGCGCTAGCACGGTCGCATTTTAATCGCCTGTCACCATGCCTGTCACGTTCTAACAAGTATGTAAGTGCGAAAGTGACAGGCATAGTGACAAGTGATGCGAATGCAACCGTGCTACAGGCGCTGGCTCGGATTGTTCGAAGGTAATTATAATAAGTAGTTTTGATTTATTTTTATTCAGTACACACACATACAGCGTTTAGTTCAGACGATCTATGGTACAATGTCCGAAAATCATCTTTTTTGGTGACTGAAAAGACCGATGCGAGAGCGGCATACTCTGCCACAGAGCTGGCAAGGGAAGTTCGCGACGGATTGTGACGTTTCGCTACGGTGCCTTTTTAGGGTTCCGTAGCCAAATGGCAAAAAACGGAACCCTTATAGATTCGTCATGTCCGTCTGTCTGTCCGATTATGTCACCGCCACTTTTTTCCGAAACTATAAGAGCTATACTGTTCAAACTTGGTAAGTAGATGTATTCTATGAACCGCATTAGGTTTTTTACACAAAAATAGAAAAAAAAAACAATAAATTTTGAGGGTTCCCCATACTTAGAACTGAAACTCAAAAAATCTTTTTTTATCAAACCCATACGTGTGGGCTATGGATAGGTCTTCAAAAATGATATTTAGGTTCCTAATATCATTTTTTTCTAAGCTGAATAGTTTGCGCGAGAGAGACTTCCAAAGTGAAAAAAATTGTGTCCCCCCCCCTGTAACTTCTAAAATAACAGAATGAAAAATCTAAAAAAAATATATGATATACATTACCATGCAAACTTCCACCGAAAATTGGTTTGAACGAGATCTAGTAAGTAGTTTTTTTAATACGTCATAAATGGCACGGAACCCTTCGTGAGCGAGTCCGACTCGCACTTGGCCGCTTTTTAAAGATATAAACATAAATATAATTTAAAGAAAAACTAGGAATAAAATTAGGAATTTTGCGTTACGTAATTTGTGGACGCTCCCTAAGGGACAGAGACAAGCTAAAACTTCCTTTGTCTGTGGTTCATGAAATTGAAATGAACCTCGATAACTAGAAAGTGATCATGGGGCTAAGGTATTGTAACTTTCTTTAAAATAATAAGTATCATATTTCAAACCTAAAAGTTGGACCACTAATATGAAAAACTTCACATTGTGGAAATCTACGATGTGTATTGTAAGAATTCAAAATATAAATGACAATATATATTAACCCTACATCCACTGTTCGTGTATTTTTAAAATCCATTTTCATTTCAGTACCCACTTGGAAGCGAAACCGCAAACTACTGAACCCTACATTCAGTCAGCACGTTCTCGACGGATTCCTGGCCATATTTAATCGGCAAGCGGCATTGTTGGCTCAAGATTTAGAAGCTGAAGCTGGTACAGGACCATTCGACCCTACGGAGTACCTGACTGAAAGAACCTTGGAGAGCGTGTGCCGTAAGTTATATTTTTTGCTCTTTCCGTCTTTATTGATCCCTTCCTCGTCATGCTGGCTACTACTACTACTACTAATAGTAGTTCACTGGCTCTGTGACCCAAACAGGAGCTTGGTTTCTAACACAAGAGAGCGCCGCTCTGCCCTATCCTGCGCCTCTTCACGCCAGTTGGGTTTTTAAAATAGATATTTAACCTAAAATTCTGTGGCCATATTGAACCGGCAAGATTTAGAAGCTTCGGCTGTCTTCGGAGTGTCAGACTAAGAGAAGCTTGGAGGTTACCATGATCAACGGAGTATTGTTTCCCTTTTGTCGTCGTATTCTAGGTTACTACCTAAAAACTTGTAATCGCTGGCCGCTTTTAAAACCCTATTTGTACAACGACACCCAATATCTTTGAAGCGAAATTAAAAACGAATAAGATTTTTTGTACTGGGTAAATGGTCAGTTAGATTAACACATTCGCTGCGTCAGTTAGGTACAGTACAATATAATTATGTATATGAACTCCTTAGAATTAAAAAAGGAATTTAAATTAGTGCCTTTATATGGTAAAATTTTGAAATAAAATGATGATAATATAGATCAGTGATCTTCTATTGACATGAGTTCACGTACCGTGGAGACGAAAAGTTTTGTTTGTTGACATTATTTCTTTATTATACCGCATAAAAGTCTCAATAAAGAAATCAAGTTTTCTATGGAATGCTTTCTAAAAAACGAAGTAAAGTTTAACTTGTCAATTGACCGTATAATAAGTTCCAATAGAACTTGGCTTACCACTTGGGTCGCAATAGTTTGGAAAATCCTGCTCCAGACAATGCGAGCCATGCTACCGTGGCTTGGGTGGCTGAGTGGTTTAAGCATCTGCCGCAAATGCAGAGGACGCTGGATACTGGATATCTTAGTCACTTTTTCAGCTATTACAGTTTTAAATATCTTTAAAATCAAAATCCAATAACAACTTTTGCATATTTTCAGAGACGGCTGTTGGCATATCACTGGACGACAGATCGGTCATTGACGCAAAGTACAAGAAGGCCGTAGAAACAGCGTTCGACGTGCTAGCGCAGAGGCTGGCCAGCTTCTGGCTTCATCCTGACTTCATCTACCGCTTCACAGCTATGAAGCAGAAGGAAGATGATGCTATGGCCACGCTTCACAACATGTCCAGAAATGTAAGTTTAAAAAAAACAACAGTCGGCCTCCCGGTCACCATAGCAGCATTAACGATCCAAAGTATAAGTAAGCCGTAGAAACACCGTTCCACGTGCTAGCGTAGAAACTGACCAGCTTCTGACTTCATCCAGATTTCATCTACCACTTCACGGCTTCATAGCAGGAGGAAGATGATGATATATTCACGCTTCACAACCTGCCCAGACGTGTAAGTTTACAAAAACAAGAGTCGGCCTTATGGTCACCTTAGCAGCCTTAGCGATACATAAGCTGGACAGCTTCTGGCTTCATCCCGACTTCATCTACCGCTTCACAGCTATGAAACAGAAGGAAGATGATGCTATGGCTACGCTTCATAATGTCGAGAAGTGTAAGTAAAAAAAAAATTGCAGTCGCTAGTCGTCCGTATGGTCACCTCAGTAGTTTTTAGTCCTTTTACCGCTAAAAATATCAACTGACGCGCCCGGCTACAACCGAATATACCTTCGTGCATTCCGACAAGGTTCATGATGACAAGCCCCGAACGATAGGCGTGGCGTTCAAAGAATTAGGTTCAGTCCAGTCCAAGTTCCCTAGCTTTTTGCACTTTTTAAAGCCATCATTATATAGATGCCAGCTATCAATAACGTATCTGTACCGTTTCCAGTGATTTTGCAGAGTAAAAGTGTTGTTTAACATGTGTGTGGTATAAGGCGATAATAGTTATTTGTGTCCCAAGGGAGGAAGAAGTAGGACATTCTGCTCGACGGAGGCGGAAAGCGGCAACTTCGTTTAGTAGCGCAGCGGGAGCAAAGTTGACGCTTTCCGCTCGGAGGGCAGAAAAAGTTTTTTATTGAACGCTCCGAAATTCGTCAAAAATGAAGTTATGCTAACTTGTTCTCCTTTGGTGGTTTTACTAGTGTCTGTTGAAAGTAGGTTGTAGCTTTCAGCACTAAATTTACTAAGCCTTACAGCTCATAGGAGGGACAATAAGGCGTGTCTTCCGGGTACTCAGACAAATACAAATACTTAAATACATGGAAAACACCCATGCCCCAGGAACTAATATCTGTGCTCATGATCACATTTAAATCTATGGAATGGTTGACTGGTAGAGAATGCCATTTGGCATTAAGTCCGCCTTTTGTACATAGTTGTATATATTTTGTGCAATAAATAAATGATAATAAATAAATTAAGTTTAAACAAATAAATTACCAACCGAAATTCGATCGCAAGACCAACATCTTCATAGGCAAGGTCACTACGCCCAGATTTTTTTACTTACAAATCTTCTTCCTCGCGTTGTCCCGGCATTTTGCCACGGCTCATGGGAGCTTGGGGTCCGCTTGACAACTAATCCCAAGATTTGGCGTAGGTACTAGTTTTTACGAAAGCGACTGCCATCTGACCTTCCAACCCAGAGGGTAAACTAGGCCTTGTTGGGATTAATCCGGTTTCCTCACGATGTTTTCCTTCACCGAAAAGCGATTGGTAAATATCAAATATTATAACTCAATTATGCCCAAAATGTCGCTTAAGGGTTTTCTCCTTTCCACCGTCGAAATGAAATTTCGTACATAAGTTCCGAAAACTCATTGGTACGAGCCGGGGTTTGAACACGCGACCTCCGGATTGCAAGTCGCACGCTCTTACCGCTAGGCCACCAGCGCTTCCTTTATTTTTTTACTTACAAAGTTGCAAGACAACTTTGTACAGTCCCATATAAACTAATAGAGGGCAACGATCTTTCCGAAATACCATTAGGTTTTTTGTATCTTTTTCCTTGTTTTGTGGGGTGATATATGTTTGACGCCAATTCTTGGGATTAGTTGCCAAGCGGACCCCAGGCTCCCATGACCAGTGGGAGAAAGCCATGACAGCGGGAGGAAGGTGATGAAACTACTTCTATAAAGAAAACATCAGAATAATAGGGCCTAATTTCAAGTTATGCCTTAAGGATGATTCACGCTAGTCTAGACGGGTCGCCGAAATACGTCAGAATACGTCCACATTTTTTCACTCGCGGAGTTGCAAGACAACTTTATTCTATCACATAAAACCGAATAGAGGGCAACGATCTTTGCGCAAGTCCATTGGGTTTATTGTATCTTTTTCCTTGTTTGCTCGGTTTGAAATGTATCCTATAGAAAAAAGCGAAACAAGACTCACTTTGTTTTAGATCGTAGACTAGGTAACGATGTGTCATTAACAGCAAATCTTCCGTGGCTCGAAATTATTTTAGACAGCTCACGACTGAGCTTCTTTTATGAGAGAATCTTCTTCCACGCATTGTCCTTGCATTTTAGCCACGGCTTATAGGAGCCTGGGGTCCGCTAAGCAACTAATCCCAAGAATTGGCGTCGGCACTTGTTTTTACGAAAGCCATCTGACCTTCCAACCTAGTGGGTAAACTAAACCTTATTGGGATTATTCCGGTTTCCTTAAGATTCCTTCACCGAAAAGCGACTGGTAATCAAATGATATTTCGTACATAACTAAGTTCCTAAAAACACATTGGTACGAGCCGGGGTTTGAACCGAACCCGTGGCCTCCGGATTCAAAGCCGCACGCTCTTACCGCTAGGCCACCAGCGCTGCGCTCAGCCACAATTTCCTCGGCTATGGTTTCACCACTTTTAGAGTCACATGAATCTAGGCGGCACCATACAATCTAAGTTACGCTCTCATTTTAATACCACATTTTTAAATATGTAATACGAAATTTGATATGAACATTTAAGTAGGTATCATGTACTTATCTGTCTGGTACTAGTTTCTTTGCTACAAATTGGTAGACAAATATATTAGTGCGAGAAATGAAAAGAAGTTTTACATAGGTATTTGACAATCTGTCTGGCCTAGTGGGTGTTGACCCTGCCTGTGAAGCCGATGGTCCTGGGTTCGAATCCCGGCAAGGGCATTCGTTTGTGTGATGAGCACAATTGTTCCTCACTCATGGATATTTTCTATGTATTTAAGTACTCGTATTTATATATTACATACCCACAACACAAGTCTTCTTCAGCCTACCGTGGGACTGAGTCAATTTGTGTAAGAATATCCCTATAATATATAAGGGGTCTAACCATTATATTAAAACAACGGTAGGTGTGATCAAAATACATTTATTTGGCACAATGAATATAACCGCTTCTAATCTAACTAACCACACGACAGTAGTACGCTTAGACAAGCAATTATATTGTCTCGAGTTCTAACAAAACAAAACGTACTGACCTGCTCATAATACAATCAACGTAACCACTTGTAATTTGCATCGACTGTCATCGTTCGAATGGCACCTCCCGAATGCTCGTTCAATATTTAAGATGGAGGGATCGATTACGTGACCCTTCACGTGATCGATCGTTACAAATACTTTTAATAGCATACTTAGCTTATTTAATCTAGAAAAATGTATTATACACATACATACATTTCATTTCATTTCATTTATTCATTGTGAAGTCATGTACATTTCAATTAAGATGTTATATATACGAACAAGTCAGAACATGACACCCCGTAGGGGCATACAATATTACTTAAAGCTAATAATAGTACCTACTTAATTAACTAACAAAATAATTACAAGAATGAGAAACTTATACTATAGGTCAATTATTACATGTCATATAATATCTTTTTTTATAGGCTATAAATTATTATCATTTAAAAAATCTTTAACAGAGTAGTAACATTTGTCAATAAGGAATTTAATTAATTTATTTTTAAGTACTGTCAACTGGGGTTCTAGCTTTATATATTATTATGATTATTTGGAGCCTGTCGTGTCCCACTGCTGGGAAAAGCTGCTCCCCCCAATCTCCCCACTGATCTCTGTCGAGTGCTATGTCTGGCCACTCCTTCAAGAAGGAGTCCAGTTCATCCCGCCATCGCCGGTGAGGTCTGCCAGATCCCCGATTCGAGTTTTCGGGCTCCTAATCTGTAGTGACTTTGCCCCACAACTCAATCGGCATTCGGCAGACGTGACCAGCCCAATCGCATTTTAGCTTGGCCGCTTTCCGAGCTACATCGATGATTTGTGTCTTGGAGCGCAGCGTGGTGTTCCGGACTCGATCCACCAATTTGACACCTAATATGCTACGCTCCATAGCTCGTTGGCAAACTCCGAGTTTGGACTTCTGAGCTTTAGTCAAAGACCAAGTCTGTGCCCCGTAGGTTAGAACTGGGAGTATGCTTTATATAATCAGGAATTTTATTAGTTATAACTATACATTTATAATGTTATACATATATACATATAATCACGCCTATTTCCCGAAGGGGTAGGCAGAGACCACGGCTTTCCACTTGCTACGATCCTGACATACCTCTTTCGCTTCCTGAAGAAAGGCCAGGTCAAGAGCACCCTAAACCGACGAGCGTGTATGAGGAATGTCATGAAAGTGAAGGAAATGTATTATAATGACAAAATATCTATATAAATAAACAGTATCCTTACAAATATTTATTTAATTAATACTCGTATTCTTTTCAGGTTCTACACAAAAGAAGAAAGGAACGACAAGAGGCAAGGCTAGCGAACACATCATGTAAGTCTGTTTTTGATCCCCAACGCAAAAAAGAGGGTGTTTTATGTTTGACGCTTTCTTGAAAACTAGTGCCTCTGAAACTAGGCGAAATCCAGAAAACTTTATATGACATTTTAGTGTGTAAATGTGATCAGGCATAAACTTTTTTTTTTATTCATAAAGTACGTGTTAAATTCACATTTACCACTATCTGCCAAACTGTAAAACAGTTTGTTGGCAGAAAACGTATTTTACCCTTATCTTTTAACTAAGTAACAGAAAAACATTTAGGTATAGGTATATTAACATAAATGTTACCATCTTTCGATTTCCTCATGTGTATAAAATCTATATAGAATTTTATATAAGACGAATTTATACATTAGGTATATAGAAGAAGACATATAACCGTTTTTGGGTTATACCGGCTTCCTTACGATTTTTTCCTTATCCCCACCCTTCCTTTTCCAAGGAGAAATCAGTTAATCCTTTATTAAGGTAAAAGCAATTCAATCGTCAATAAAATTGGTAATATATTATGCCGTATCAGTTAAACCTGTCATTTATTACACTAAATGTCGCTTTAGTAGTAAATTCATTATTTTTCCACCGAAAAGCGATTTGTAAATATTGAGTAACATTACGTGTAACTTCTAAGAAAATTGTTGGTGATCTTCTAAGAATGATGGTGGTTGGTGAAAAAAATGATCAGGGGTTCAAACCCGCGAAATTGGCCTTAAAAGTCGCACACCTTACGGATGACTAGCACTAGACCAGGTCGGGGCCGGGCCGGATCTTCCGGCGCTTCGTCTTCTACGGAAAGCACCACGTGATCACCGATCAGCCGTCATAGAAGATGACGCGTCGGACGTCTCGGCCCGGGCGTGGGCCAGTCTAGCGTGAGTTATCCTTTACTGCTAAGTAACGTAGCACAAGGCTAGTTTTTGCAGCGATTCAGTAGCATATGACGTTTGTAGGTTATGATCTGCGACGGTATCGCGACTCGGGACTGTATCGCTACTAAAGTAGTTTCTGAGGAAAGCTCCCAGTACTAAGTTTATATTGTATTTAATATATAAAAAAAACAGTGTCTCCAACCCTTCGCCTCCTTCGTCGCCTTGAGACCTTCCTAAAGGATCTTAAAAGTCTCTTATTTCTAATCTGCAACATATATATTGTCACATAGCTCGCCGCTTCATAGCCTTCCTGGACCTCCTCTTAGACCTGGCAGAAGAAGGTTCCTTCACCGACGATCAGATCCAGCAGGAACTGGATACCCTCATCGCAGCAGGACATGATACATCAAGCCGCGCTCTTATCTCCACTCTAGTGCTCGTTGGGACATATTTGGATGTCCAAGAGAAGATTTATGAAGAGTAAGTTGCTTTCTTACAACCAATAAAGTGACATTTAAGGAGCTCCATCAACAGGTTACCTCAGAAAGAGCTCCTGTCTCAACTCCAGTGCTCGCTGGGACACACCTGGATGCCCAAGAGAAGATTTACGAAGAGTAAGAAGCTTATTGTTGCCTTATTATTTCGGTTGGCCCTTGCGGATACACTTCGACCTATCGAGATCTTTTGTGTTACCGTCCCCCCAAGAGCTACCTTGTGCATACTCAAGAGCTTTTTCGGTCATTGTCATGAGTCAGATAATTGAACTCAAAGGCAGCGCTTTGAATTCCTTTTGCTAGCAACAGAATAGCTTAGTCCTTTAAAATCACAAAGTGATCATTTGAGAAGCTCGATACCACAGCTGAATACCTGCAGGATACACATCGATGTCTAAGAGTAGATTTTCTTAGAGAAAGAAGCTCAGAAACTCTCTTAAGAAGAATGAGGTCTACAGCAGCATCAGTCAAAATATTTTGTTTTTAACAATATAGTGCACATACTTCATTTTTAGTACCTTACATTACAATAGTACATTACGATACAAGTGCGAAAAATAGGAAATTCGAAACGAGTGGCGATAAATTAAAACACGACCGAAGGGAGTGTTTTAAATCGACACGAGTTGCGAATTACCTATTCGCACATGTATCGTACAACGTTTTACAGTACATATGGCCCTTTAAATGTTCGACACAGTAACATAATATGCTACTTCTCGCACTAGTGCTATAAAGTAGCCCCATATGTACTGTAAATTTAGTTTTAAATGTCAGTATATATACTCTGTATCTTAAGGTATTTAAATATAAGTTAACAAAATCTACCCTCAAATGGCTCCTTAATCCCGTTGAGGGTAGATGAAAACATTACATGATCAAATTATAGACCTATATATAAATGATTTAGATTAAAGTCAGGTCGTTCAGTGACAGATCCAGGTGGTTGTTCACTTTTATTTAAATGCCTAATAATACAGAGTAGACTTAAGAAATTATAATTTTTGAGAAATAGGGCCCAGCGGGCTAAGCAAGGTCGCATTTGTCACCATGCCTGTCACGTTCTGACAAGTATGTAAGTGCGAAAGTGAAAGGTGATAAAAATTCAACCATGCTCAATCGCCAGATCTCAAAAAAAAATTGTATACACCACAAATTATTTACCTTGCATGTCTTTATTTATCATATCCATACAAATTTATAGCAACATATTTTTTATAAAGCGTTAATGTGACATTTTGGGAATTTGTTATTAACACCAACACGATAATCGTGTTGTTTATTTTGATGATGGATCCATCTGGATTTATTATCAAAATAATTGTTAATTTATGTAAACATTGCAAAAACTTGACACACTTGATACTTGATATACCATAACTCGTTCACCGTAAATAGGTTAAATACCCTAGAGCGCAGTTCGACGTTGCCTCTTGACAGCTTGTGACATGGTCGCCATAACTCCGAATCCATATTAAACAAAATATTATTTCTTTTTATATATAATGTCGGTGGCAAACAAGCATACGGCCCGCCTGATGGTAAGCAGTATCCGTAGCTTATGTACGCCTGCAACTCCAGAGGAGCTACATGCGCGTTGCCGACCCTAACCCCCTCCCACCCCTCGTTGAGGTCATATCGGCAACAACATTTAAACATAATAAGAAAGGGATAAGTTCGCCTTTGTACAAATTATGTGGTATTTTTTCCTGTTTTATGTTTATTTTTGTATAATAAAGTATTTTACTACTTTATTACTACATAAATCTTTCTGATGATATGATAATATTTTCACACTTTAAGTGCTAAACTTTTATCTGGCTATAAAAAGAATTTAGTCTACAAATTAAGGAATTATTTTAGTCTAAAAAATCGTTTCATATGAGGCCAATTGAAAATATATTATTTTTAATTTATTCTCAGTACATATATGGAGTAGTAAAACCATCGAATCTAAAATACCTATTTGTTAGTTGTTTTTACTGGATTGTTTGTTTCTCCTTGCACCAACTTTTTTTTGTTTGACCCTATGTTTGACCGGTAGGGTATCCGTTTTGACATTAAGTCCGGAATTTATGCATAATCGTGTATTTTTTGTGCAAATTTTAAATAAATAAATAAATGAATGATCCTCATTTTAAGATTGGTCGCCTAATACACGCAGCAGGTGACTAATTATGCAAGGTCAAGGCATTAGTGGATTTTCAAGTATTCACGCTCAATCAAATGTATATGACTAGCTTTTGCCCATGATCTCATCTAAGTATGTGGAATGATTAGCTTTTTGACGTTTCCTGCAGTAGCTATATTAATATGCGCACTGCAATATTGCCGTTGCATTCGTTATTAGAATGTCACCTTAAAAGAGCCAAATTCAAAATATTCCTTTTTTGTTACAGAGTTATGGCAGTCCTTGGCTCCAGTGCGGACTTGTGCAAAGAAGACATGGCGAAGCTGGTGTACACGGAGGCGGTCATTAAAGAAGTGCTGCGCATCAGCCCTGTGACTCCCATCATCGCGAGGGATATTGACAAGGAACTCAAACTTAGTAAGTTAATGATTTTTTTTGAGTTCGATTCTTCAGGCTTCTTGAATATTAGAGCGATCGGGTTCTATTGTGAAGAACTTTTTATTTTTTCTCTTTCTACTTTACACAATAAAGAGCGTCCTACGGTGTGGCGAGCGTGTAGCGTAGCGATAAGCTTCCAAGTGTTTTTACGCACTTTTGCAGCTCCCTAGCCCAAGCCCTACGCGACATTTCCACCGTCACCACTTAAATGGTTGGCAGTCCTCAACTGTGTGTTTCTCCAGAAACTTGCTGCCTCGCACAGCTACACTCTGGAATGAACTGTCGCTTTCAGAATTTTCAGACCGATATGACCTTTAAACCTTCAAGAGCGTAATCCCCCCCCCCCCCACACACTGGTGTCGCGGGTGTCCATAACTGACGGCAAGCGACTGCTTATTTGCCTCTAAAAATAGTAAAACACTTGAGATTTCATCAGCTTCCCTTTTATGTATGAGACGACCTAATTACTTACTTATTCTTCCAGAGAACTACACCCTCCCAGCGGGCAGCGGATGTATCGTCTCCTTCTGGGGCATCCACCGCCTTCCAATATGGGGCCCGGACCGCATGGAGTTCAAGCCAGGGCGCTGGCTGGACCCCTCCAAGCTGCCTCAGAACCCTGGCTGCTATGGTGCTTTTAGCCTTGGGAGACGGAATTGCATAGGTGAGTTTTAGGTCTTGACTCAGTGAAATTCACTGATTCCTTAGGAATATGATCCCAATTAGAATAAAACATATCTGACACTCAAAATGTGAGACAATGTTATGTATCTGTCGAGTTTCCACTTTATAGGCATCATCTTTCTTACGGTGTCCCGGGAACTAATTCCAAGAAATGGGAGCAGTATCAGTTTTTACAAAAGCGTTTACTGTCATCGGACCTAATCTGAAAAGTGACTGGTAAAAATCAAACGATACTTATATCTCAATGGTATGAACCGGTGTGCAAACCTACGACCATCGAATTGAAAGTCGTACACTCCTACCGCTAGGCTGCCAGCGCGTTTTACCTTTAAGTAGTAAAAAGCTGGGACAAAGATGAATCGTGAGATGATGGTTTGCTAACACATTTTCTATGCCTATATTTCAACAAATTAACAGTTAAACGAAATGAACCTCAATTTCTTCATATTTTCAGGAAAGAACTACGCACTGATGTCGGTGAAGACCAACTTAGTGCACTTGGTCCGAAAGTTCCGCATTTCGGCCGACTACAGCAAAGTGAAGCGAAAGTACGACTTGTTGCTCAAGTACGTGGAGGGACATCACATCTCTTTAGAACTTAGGAATTAATCTTTCACGCAATAAAAAGTAGGTTGCAAGTGTTGCAACGACAAAGCCTTTACTTTTCTTTTGTTCTTTAATTTTAATACAAGCTCGCCCAAAAATATGTTGACTTATTCAGAACACATACAGTCACACATAAAAATTGAAATATAACTTACTAAAATATATAAAGATAGTTTATTAATCAAGTAGGCATATTACAATGCACTTATGAACGTCAAATAAAGCTACACCGGCTCTAACCCTACACCTCTGACCCGAGAAGGGTATCCCAATATGGACCGGCAAGAAACTCGGCGGGACACAACTTTTCAAACATTGCATCTTATAATTAACATACATCAAAAAAGAAACAAAAACAATTGAGATTATGTACTCGTACTATAGAAATAATGTAATTACATACGGTACAAATTCAAATCGTTTATTTACCAAACCTTTTATACAAATTGACATAACAGATTTAACTACTTTTCTTAATAGAAATTTGATTAAAAAGTATATATGATCATATCATACAAATACGTAGGTAGCTCTTTCAGAAAACATATCGAAAACTTACAAAAGGAAAAGACAATAAAATGAATAAAGAAATGAGAATAGACATTGCTATGAAATACCTTCATAAAATATTTGATGTGCTTTCGTACCTGAGCTGTGTCACCTCTGTCACCTGTGTCACTTATAAAAACAGACCTGGAGGTTCATAAACGTAAACATTGTGGTAAACATGTAAACATCAAAGGATACAAAAGCGTTTGTGCGAAGAGGAGATAGGTGAAACATTAGGTATAATAATTTACTTTAACAACAACAGTTTGGATATCGTAATGTTCTTTGAAAGCAGCAAGAAAGTGCATACCTACATGGATCGATGACAGAAATACTTATTATAGTTTATGATACTCGTTTGAAAAAAGTATATCTAGACTAATTAGTACGTGCGAAATTCACATAAAACAAATTGCAAGGACGTAAGGAGCGATGCGGTACATTAAATATAATATTTTGTAGCTTTGGGCAATAAATTTAATTTGTTAGGATTTTGAAGAAGAAAATTGTGTCCAAAACTACTGTGTTTACTACGGCATAATTTTGTTTATTATAACAAACGTTTTCGTTAAATGAGTGTAGTTTTAATTTTTAATGATAATATGTTGCATTACCATATTTTTGAGCCACCATGTAGGTAATGATAGAGCAGGATATTATAAATTCAGGTTATTAAGAACGTTTTACGATAATTAAAAAAAAAAATAGACAAAATAATGTGTTGGAGGCCAAGACACACTTTGGGTGGCTGCGCCAGAGGAGTAACTTAAGTAAGAAGTATAAAATAATGTATTTATTAACGATATAACTATACAATAATTATGCCAGTAATTACCAATTAATAATGTAAGAATATTTAACATAGGTAGGTACTTAGGTTTTATAAGAATATTTTTTTTTCCAGAAGTTTACAAGTTTTGAATGATTTCTACTTAGAAATCTTTTATTAACAATAATGGCTACTCAAGTATTTCCGAGTAGAAATTTTAACCGAAAATTTTCTATTTTTTGAAAAATCTATTCTTTGTTTCAAGTTTTTAAACTCATACACGAAGCGGATGCTATAAATAGATCCTCTGTTAAATTATACCCGAATATTATAATTACTCTCCATTTTCGTTCAGGTGCAAGCTGTCCAGTGCTTTAGGATCTTATTGCTCGGGTTGCCAGGAAACATCGCCAGAATATCATTTTGCTGCGCGTTTTGCCATACGTTTGCCCAGACCGAAGCCCGCATGATTGCATAAAAATCATGTACTCTCGCATCAGCAAACATGGTCTTAGCACTGCAGTAGCGAGGTTGTTTCATATTATGAAAGTGACATTGGTTGCCCGAATCGAGCTGCTTCTGTCAATTATACGACATACAAACGATATCTAAATGAGAACGTGTCTAAACCAGAACTTATCGTTATCGTATCTCATTCTTCGAATCGGGCCGTCAGTGTCAGCGCAAGCTACGCACATGTAGCGACGAAAAACGCGTATGTAGCGAAAAGCACCTACGAACAGAGGACCCGCCTAGCGACCCACTATATCCCATCCCATAGTATAAGAAAAATTAAAAATTAGCAATCTTTGAAAGAATGGTTTTACTAAAAGAATCCTACCAAACTACCACTTTATATAATAACATTAGTAACAACCCACATAAATGTAAACAAATATTGAAAGCCGCATATCTTAGGTAAGATAATTAAATGTATGTCACACTTATTAGAATATCTCATTTCACGAAGGCGGGTATAAGCGGAACCGAGACCCTAACACCTTATAATAGGGATCAAGATTGCCGACTTCGTGATATGAAACACTCCATGTTTTTAAAATGTAAATAAAAATAAAAAAATAGACTCTTGGCTTTGGCTCTTCCAAGGCCAACTGTTAGAGCTTTTTATAATAATAACTCCACGGCCGATTCGGCTACGGCGACCGCTATCAACTCCAATACTGTCGATGTCGGCCCCATCCGAAGAATGAAATACGATATCGATAAGTTCTGGTTTAGATAAGTTCTCAATTACATATCGTTTGTATGTCGTATAATTGACAGAAGCAGCTCGATTCGGGCAACCAATATCACTTTGACGTTAGAAATATCGTAGATAGATCTTATTGGGAGCACATCGGAATGGAAATAAACGTCAATTTTGACATGTCGTTTAGTTATCGAGGTTTTAAAGATCTTTCCAAGATCTTAAACGTGTCTTAATCATTCTTCGAATCGGGCCGTGTCTCTGGTGTGCTCGCAAGTGACTGACGTAGCCGATCTTCTGATACGACGTTGACAGACCGAGAAGACGCCATACATCCCTTAGCCCAATATATTGTGTACTTAATCATCATTCGCTTGCCCTTATCCCATTCATTTGGGGTTGGCGCAGCATGTCTTTTTCTTCCATATCTTTCTGTCACCCGTCATCTCATCATTCACTCGTGTTCGTTTCATGTCATCTCTCACACAATCCATCCACCTTTTCCTAGGTTTTCCTCTCCCGTTCCATTCCTCCACATTCATTCGTAATACCTTTCGTATCCGTACCTTTCGTATATTGTGTACTTAATACAAATATAAAATATCAATTTTATACTCGTACCAAAACTAGCGAGGGGTTAACAAAGCCCGCAAAATTAGCAATCGCGCAACGTATTTCAATCGCAACTGGAGTCGTGTCCCCAATCCGGCGGGCCGTGACGCCCGACAGGAAGCGTATCCGAATTTGCGTAATATTATACCGACTTTGTAGTTTACTGTGAGGATTTGGAGCAAAATGACAGTAAAGTAGAAAGAGGAATTTCGTCATTTTTTTTATTTATGAAAACATTTCGTAATTTTACAATTTGTTTACAATTCTTTAATTTATTTACCAAAAGCGTTGAAGAAGACGCTCGCAATTCGCCTTAGCTCCATGAAGTGCGCGGGCCGTTTTTCCAGGCATCATGCCATCAATGATGTTATCCGCAGGGCTTTGATGTCGGCCAATATTCCTTGCGTTTTGGAGCCTCCAGGATTGTGCCGCGCGGATGGCAAGAGGCCTGATGGTCTGACATTGGTTCCATGGTAGAAGGGTTGATGCCTCTTGTGGGATGCTACGTCCGTGAGTACATTTGCGTCGTCCCACTTCAGTCTCACTATCAGGTCTGCTGGGTCAGCCGCGGAGTATGCCGCCAAAATGAAGCATGCCAAGTACTCTGCCTTGGAACCAGTATACGACTTTGTGCCACTTACAGTCGAGACTGCGGGACCTTGGGCTGTGGAGGCCAGGGACTTTGTGAGAGATTTGGGTCAGCGGCTGAGGGACAGGGGGTGCGATCCCCGTTCCGGATCGTACCTGGTCCAACAGTTCTCATTGGCCATTCAGCGCGGTAACACTGCTAGCGTAATGGGGATATTTGAGCCAGATGCGATTAGGGACGATTCATTAATTTAATTTATATTATATTTATTATATCATCATTAAAAAAAATATTTTACTAAAACACTTTCATAAAAATAATATTTCTCTCAAAATCTGTCAATACACGGTTGTTAATGTAGAACTAATTATGAAAAATTGTTCTTAGCTTGTAAAACCCTTCCGATTTCATGTAAAGTAGAATATCTTAATGCCATAGAATGTTACTATACCAAAGATTTTAAAATTGAGAGATCTGTTAACCACTATAATAGTAGGTCATCTGAAAAGAGAAAATTATGTGAAATCACGGCTAAAAATTATTACGCTCAACGAAGGTGGAGTGTTAATTAGTTACCTTCTTGATGAGTCAAAGTAACTTTTTATGTTGTATTTGCACAGTAATCAATACGTAATAGCTATAAAACAATGTTAAGAGCGCACCGCCAACAAACTGTTATGCAGTTTGGCGAAATTTTGCTTGTTGTTCGTTTTTTTTTTATAAACAATAAATTAAAAAAAAAAAAATTGTCATCTGCAATATTTTACGGGGGAATATATAGGTAGAACCAACCAAATCGCGAAAAAAAAAATTGTGTGTTTCATACATTTTGGCTGTCCGACCTTGACATTTTCTATGGGAGAGTAAAATGTTTCGGGCTTGTATCCATAGTAAAAGTTGCTCAGCATGCAGGTGGCTATAAATAAACACCTTGTATAGTTCTGTTTTCTGATTGTGGATTAAAAATACTTTATATATTGCGATATTGGTGATCAGAGATTTGTGTTATGATGATACCATATTTTTTATAATCTGAATACGCCTCAAAGTCTAGCGCAATATCGAATTATCTGCCGTGAAAATAATGGGAATGCAAACATTTTGTACCGCGGAAATTACTTTTATTCAATTTATTACTTCATTATGCAGTAATGGCTGATATGGCCAATTGTAAATACGTGTCGAATTACAATTAATGTCAAATAAATAAAATAAGGAAAAGGGTCATGAAACGTATTCATATTATTATTTGCCCGTAATGTGTATGAAATTTATCACACAAAAATACATTTTATGCAACATTTCGTTGTTTATTATTTAAGTAAGTAAGTAAATATTCTTTATTGTGCACCATACATTTAAAAATAGACAGGAAATGAAAAAACACGTAAAAGTTAGGTAACAACAGGCGGTCTTATCGCTAAGAAGCGATCTCTTCCAGACAACCTTTATTTCAATGCATAATATCTTTTCCAGCTTATTTTCTCCATACGCCGCCAGCACCACATTTCAAAAGCTTTAAGGCGTTTTCTGTCTCGTTGAAGCATCGTCCACGGTTCGCTACCGTATAATGCTACGCTCCAGATGTACACTTTTGTTAAGTTCGAAGTTAGAGACTGTATTCAAGGGTCGGCTGGTTTATTCATATCTTAATAGTGACACAATGCTCTTTGTGTTACTATTAACATATAAATAAACCAGCCGGCCCTTATTTTAATGCAAGCCACCAGAACTTCACTTATTTGGAACGCTTTAAATGTTTTTATTTTTGCGCAATTTAGGGAGAGGTGAATACAAATACAAATAAATACAAATACAAATAATTTTATTGAAAACAGTATAAGTACAGTGTTAGCACTTAAAGACTAAGGATTAAGGATAAGGAAAAGTTTACAAATGCCTGAACTAGGAGTTCCTGTGTTTCAGGCAAAATAGGACCACATTAATTAATTTGTAATTATTCACTTAATTATAATTATAAATAGTACACAATAAAAATCTGGTAGGGTGATAACCTTAACAAAATAACTTATTTAAGTATTCTATATCAAAGTACAGTAAGAAATCATTTTACGACTATTAGTAAGTTCTCTGTATCATCGTGTCATTTTTTGAAGGGCGCGTCGTAGAATATTCTTACAACCAGCATAGCTAAGTGGGTATAAGTCTAATTTTGAATTTAACCTGTTGTACAAATAAGAAGAAGAAGAATGGGAACAAATTATTGAAGTAGTGTTTTGATTTGACAATATGTTAGTGTTTATACTTTTCTTACATGCGATGCGATATGTGCGATGTGCGAGCGAGATGCCTTGTGACACGACTCGCGGAGTATTTCGCGCGTATCAATAAGATCATGGTGGTCTTTTTTCCATACAATCGTTCTCGACATTTTTCGCTCTAGATTTTGGCCCTAGATGAATATATATTTTTTTATAAACTGTGTTTTTTTTGATTTCCGTTAATTTCAAATGTGCATCCCTGAGCTTAAATTAAATAACTTTCTCAAAGACACCGGTATTCTAATTAACTCCATTTCGGAGATAAGCAATATTTATTTTTTATCTTATAAGGCCCTTACGAACGAGTACACTTGCCTTAGGGCCTGTTTACATATTGATTAGTGTTTAGGATCAGATAATACATTTGCTACTAAACGTAAATACTATCTCGGACGATTGATGTTCGAAATGACATTGATATGTCACAGTTTTCATTTTTTTGGTTGAGTTAAATGTAATGCCCGTGTTACAACAACGCTATATGTAACATTTAATTACTTTTTATAAAAAATAAAAATAATTTTTTTTTTTTTTAAATTAACTATGCCATTTAGTTTCCCTTAACGTTCTTACCGTTACCCCGAATTAAACGGAATTCAATAAAAACACGGTGTATATTCCTGTGTTTATAAGAACAAGGTTACTTTAAAAAGCGCTAAAGACGTAAACAAACGTCTTGCATAAAAAAAAAACGCAAAAATGAAAACGGTCAGACGTAGATAATTTCTTTCTCATTCTGTTTCCAAAATTTCGTTACGACTGGTTAAGTTTTGGAGAAGGAAACTGTCGAGAACGAAACGTCGATTTCTGAGATTTTTCCGCAGGGTTTTTCGACATAGCTGCAGTTGTCCTTATCGCACTAATTCTAGAATTACATTACGTTAAGTTCACACTAGTATGAACCCTGTAAATACGGTAAGTTAAAACACAGTAAGAACATTTATTTCTTACCTACGTAACTTACTAACTGGCAATAAGATGCTATGGATACATGTTATTAAACTTTACATTACGATTAAAAATTACATTTAGTTAGTAGTAGTTAGTAGAAATTTACAGTATTAGTAGTTTGTCTGTTGTATTGTATATATTTTCGTCTAGTCCTCACAACACGTCAAGTTATTGAGCTTACTGTGTGTGTGTTAGATTGTCCCGTTGTTTGTGTATTTTTTTGCTATTTAATTACTCTTTGTTGGACACATTTTAATAAATCCTTTTGTGCGATTTGAATAAATATTGCTCATGCCATAAAATGTGTAGCTGTAGGTACATTTTTATTCAAACAGGATCCGTCACGTAAATAACATCGTGGTCTCAATTTCACACCCATTATATAAGGAAAACTCACTAAAGTCATCTAGTAAACATCCAACCTGACTTCAACATGTTATACGTTGTGCTCGGGGCCCTGTTGGCTAGTTGCATAATGGCCTTATATGTGGTGCAGAAAAGGAGGTACTTCCAGCTAGCGGCGTTGGTGCCGACGTTCGAGGGGAGATTGCCGATAGTGGGACATGCATATAAGCTGATTGGGGGGAGTGATCGTAAGTTTATCCATTATTTACATTTAATAAGAAATAGCTTGATTTATTCAAGGTACTAGTGGTGGTACTTGCTATTATAAAAAAAATAAATAATAGGACATTATAACACAAATTGACTAAGTCCCACAGTAAACTCAATAAGGCTTGTGTTGAGGGTACTTAGACAACGATATATATATAATATATAAATATTTATAAATACTTAAATACATAGAAAATACCCATGACTCAGGAACAAATATCCATGGTCATCACACGAATACATGCCCTTACCAGGATTTGAACCCGGGACCATCAGCTTCGTAGGCAGGGTCACTACCCACTAGGCCAAACCGGTCGGTCGTATTATGTTCCACATTTTAGCTATTTACGTCAAACGGTATCTGAGAAAAACGCATTTGCAAGTCCGAAGTGATCCCATAACTATGATTTCTTATAATTTATTACTTGCTTTACTAACCAGAATGACTTCATTATTAGAAGTTCTGTTTTTCAACAGTTATTTAATATTAATAGTGTTTGATTTTAATACGAAATTACACTACTTGTGTCAAGAGCACAATAACAGCAGCCGATGATTTCGCAAGCTGGAACTAAAACTAACTAAAACAATGCAAAGGATATCTGAATGGTTTACAGCTAATGGGATGGTTTTGAATGTCGATAAGACAAACATAATGTACTTCCAATTAAAGAGAAATGTAAATGCTCGGATTGGGATTGTTTTGAGTGATATTACGATACCGCAAGTACACGAAGTATGGTTTCTTTTATTTCTAACTAGCTTATGCCCACAACGTTGTTATCGTCGTGTGATAATTTCTGTTATAACTAGTCTTTGTTAGTCCCTGGGATTTAAACTATCTTCATATTTAACTAAATGCTGTTCGGCTGTTAAAGTGTAAAAAGTTTATAGACAGACATAGTTACTTCCACGTTTAAAATAGGCAGACAGATAGGATAGGGCAGTAGAGATATATTTTGTCACAATAATGTGTACAGAGTGAGCAGTTAAACAAACGTATTTGCTTTATTTCTTCCTTATAAGAATTATGATAATAATGGGTTGTTCCAGGATTCTGGGAGAATGCCCAACAGGCCACCATAGCAGCTGAAAAAGCTGGCGGTGTCATATCAATCTGGGCAGGGCCTACCGTGACATTCAGTAAATATCCTATCTACTATAGTACACTACACTCTCCCGGCGGTTTTCGATTACAGTGGGTATTTCAGCTCCGTTATTGAATATGTTCGAGTGCTCGCGTGTGGCTCGCGTAGCCGATCTTATAGGCAAATAATCTAATACACTATATCTGTCTATTGTAATCACAGTGTATCGGATTCACAGGATACAGAAATCGCAGGAAAGCAGCATTACCGTAATTATAATTAGTAGCCGCTGGCGGGCATTCAGCTCATCCCGTCTGATATCTACTTTTTAAGTCGACGGGATTCAAAGTCAGTTTGCTTATCGACGAAAATCTCCATACAGGGCAGTATGCCTGCTCTAACTAATAGCAAAGAGAATTTGAAATAGAGGTGGATTGTCAAAGAAAATTTTGTAGCCATAGTAAATTCACTGCCATCTGAAAGTCGCACGCTCTTACCGCTAGACCACCAGAAGCCCTACCGCGAACCACGTTCGACGTGTTGCCTCCCTGTTACACTTACTTTGAATTTACAAGTGCGACAGAGAGGCAACACGTCGAACGTGGTTCGCGGTGGGTCCTCAGCGCACATTACACCGCACTGCACTTACTACTTTTTTGTAATGAAACGTACACTTGACAACTTAATACTCATTTATTCGTTTTAACATGGACAATAGAGTGGACCGAACGAATTCTGGTTCTATTACTCTTTACCCGAAATCAAATTTACCTTATATGGGGCTGCAGAAAAATCTTAACAGCGTGAAGTAGCCAATAGAACAGCGACATCTACTGTAAAATTGAGCAACTATAAACACTAAGCATTACTACATTTAACAATAACTGTAACATTAATATTTCGATATTGATAGTTATCAACGACCCAGACGATGCGATGACAGCGCTGAATTCATGTTTGGAGAAAAACTTCATTTACAAGATGGGTGCAAGTTGGGTCGGAGAGGGCCTCATCACTGCCGATGGTAAGAATTACTGATGATAGCTGTCTACACTAATTTAACTGTCGATTCTAATTTCACAATTTGTTATGCGTTTGAGTTTTGATATGACCTTGACTATCATCTTGGTGATTGGCGCGAAATCGTGCATATGTGAGTAATATTATTTCTTTTCATTTCGCATGTTCTGAGAATTTTGTTAATTTTTTTTCTAAAAACAATGAAAAAGTGGGACATAAAACAAAGCATTCCACGGGCTGTTCCGTATGGACGCATTTTTTTTTTGTTGCGACTTTTTTCGGCGTATAAAGCAGGCGATTATTTTTCTGTGGATATTTTTGTCCATTAGTCACAGAAAAGGAAACACTTGTGCCTGCAAATCTTCAGAAAATATGCGTTTACCCGGGACGATTTCACGGGATGCTCCAAAAATGGAGAAAGAGTGGTCAAAAATTTGATATTTATTATCCAAAATCATCACTGAAAAGTCCATTCCACCAGCCGAAATGAGGAAACTACTCAAAATTTGCATCTAAATACTTCGCCTCTTGTGGATAGAATGCAACTTTCTCATCAGTTTGAAGTATTAAGAGAGCCTTTACCAGCCGGTGTGGTGAAAATAACTATAGGGACCGTGCGCGTTGGAGGGTCTGCCATCTTGTGGCCTGAATCGGAACCATAAACATGCACATGTACACGTCACGTGTTTTCTTGTGCATAGTAAGTTCTGCCATCTTGTGGGCTACATCAGAACAAAAAACATCACATTTACGCCTCGCGCCAAAAATCTGACGGCTCCTGTGCTGCCTCCTACAGTTCACGCACGCTCCCTATTTCTTTCTCAAAAACCATTTTTCTTTCAGTGCCAAAGTGGAAGCGGAACCGCAAGCTACTCAATCCTACATTCAGTCAGCACGTTCTCGACGGGTTCCTAGCCATATTTAACCGGCAAGCAGCATTGCTGGCTCAAGACCTGGAAGCTGAAGCTAGCACAGGTCCATTCGACCCTACGGAGTATCTGACTGAGAGGACCTTGGAGAGCGTATGCCGTCAGTTATCATTGCTTTTCGTTTTTTCTATCCGTTCCTCCTCTTCATGCAAAGTTGCTATACTATTTTTCAAACACGAAGGGTACGGTGATGGCGTTTTTGATTGAAGAAATGTTACTTATGACACTGACAGTTCCGATCCACATCTAATCCAGATCGGATTCATATCCTATAATTAAAATAAGAATACGCCTGTTAGTCCTTCGCTGGCCCAATGCGGGGTGGGACAAATACACTTTTAATTTTCTTCGCAGATGTACCTATGCAAGTTTTACTCACGATGTTTTCCTTTATCGAAAAGGTCAAATGATATTCGGCACCTGCTACTAGCCAGGATAATTGAATTATGATTTATGATTCATAAACTATTATGGGTTTGAACCCGCGACCTTTGGATTGAGTCGGACGTCAGATCCACTCGGCTACCACCGCTGCGAAGTAGAAATAAAGCACAAAAAAAATTATTTATTAAAGTCAACCTACAAAAGTTGGGACCTCATTAATTATACAGAATATAAATATATCTGTGTCATGAATAACACAATTTGTCATTTCTAAGCTTCCGGACCCGAAAAGTGACAATCGGGACCCTATTATTTTTTGTCAAATGACTTTCGTGTCCTTTCCTCTGCCGGTCTTTTTATTGGTCGGTTTCGTCGTTTCGTTTCATAATCGTTTACAAAAAACGCCAAAAGAAACTTAAATAATGAATGAATCTTTCGTTACATGTCATCCCGATCCATTTTATATATTATGTTGGATTTCTTGAAGAGTGAAAATTTGCCTGCTTTGGAGGAAAAACTGTTTCTTGGAAGATCGACATTTTGTCTAGTGAAGGCTACATCGACCAAATATAAATATTAAAAAGCAATTACGTTCATTTCACGATAAAGCATAGTATAAAGAAGACAGATTTATAAAAAAACAATCGTTCTTGGCTGGGTGGGACTTTTTTAAATTCAGGCGAGACTGGTACTTTAGTAGATATGCCAAAGACGAATTTCGGGAACACCAAAGATGGCAACACAAGCCGAAGATATTTTTAGGATGCAAAAATGACATTAGACATAACTGGAGTTAGTTACGAGTTGATATATAGATAAACAGTAATTTCGCAGACTATCTCAAGTGGCCACAAAATCGAACCAGAAAAATACGAAAGTTACGCAAAAGAAACTGCTAAATTATATGAGAATTGATACCAAAGAGAAATTGAAATAGAGGTGGTTTGTCAAAGAAAACTTTGTAGGCACAGTAAATTTACTGCCATCTTTCGACACATGATTAAAAATTTTTGAACGCCATTTGACTTTGATCCTTATTCTTTCACTTTTTGATATTTAACGTGTCAAATTTTTTGATAATAAATGTCAAATGGCGTTCTAAAAGTTTTAGTCATGTGTCGAAAGATGGCTTAAATTTACTGTGGCTACTAAGTTTCCTTTGACAATCTCCTTCTATTCCAAATTCTCTTTGATTGCACAATTGGTGCACAAAATTCTTATCCATGGCGCAGTTATTATAAAAAAAAATGCGTTATTACCAATTGGACAACTGACTGAAGAAGCCACAGAAGCGTGCAACAAGCACCTCCGGTCTTATCGACATGATTTCGCAAGGAAGTTTTCAAGAGAAAGCTGTAGGTAACAGAGACATTTGTAACCGCTTACTTTTAAATAAACAAAAAACACAAATATAATTTTGACCGCGTAGATCGTGAAATTACCCCTATGTGCGGTGTCGCCGTCTACTAGAGTATAGGCCAGCGGTATGTCGCCATCTATGCGAGCATGAGTTTTCTTGATTTTTCGATGCACGTTTTTTTCTGAGACTTTATTTATCTTATACGGAGTTATATAAATCTTTGGTTGGTAGTTAACTTATATACGAAAGGCCAGGTCCCGTGTCCGAATTCTGGTAGGGGCATTTATTTGTGTGTTTATCAGAAATATTTGTTCCTAAATGTTGATGTTTTGTTTTCTATTTACGAGGATATAAGTACAATGACTATATAAAAACAAACCTTTTTGATCTTACTGTAGGACTAGGTAGATCTGTGTAAAATTGTCCTATAATATTTATTTATTATTAACTCCCTTGCATATAAAAGCAGTGGTGGCCGAGTGGATATGACGTCCGACTTTCAATCCGGAGGTCGCGGGTTCAAATCCTGGCTCGTACCAATGAGTTTTTCGGAACTTATGTACGAAATATCATTTGATATTTACCACTAGCTTTTCGGTGAAGGAAAACATCGTGAGGAAACCTGCAATAGGCGAAGAAATTCAAAGGTGTATGTGAAGTCCCCAATCCGCATCGGGCTAGCGTGGGGACTATAGCCCGAGCCCTCTCGCACATGAGAGGAGGCCTGTGCCCAGCAGTGGGACGTATATAGGCTGAATTATTATTATTATAACTCCCTTGCATATTTCAAGAAACAGCAATGGGCATATCGCTGGACGACAGATCAGTCATCGACACCAAATACAAGAAGGCCGTAGAAACAGCGTTCGACGTGCTAGCGCAGAGGCTGGCCAGCTTCTGGCTTCATCCCGACTTTATCTACCGCTTCACGGCGATGAAGCAGAAGGAGGATGATGCTATGGCTACCCTTCACAACATGTCGAGAAGTGTAAGTAAAAAAACTGTGGCGTCTCCTCTGACATTCAACGTCGCGCCACAATATGCTAACAGATGGCGTTAGTATAGCCGCTCCCTATAGAAATATTGCAATCTTCTATGAAGCGCCATATATCTTCTACATCGCGCTTATGGAATTTCGAATGTTAGTTGTAATAAATACAACTTCCTAACAAGATCCCATTGAAGCGCACGCACGCTGACGCCAACTGCCATACACTCGTTTTAACCAATGTTTGGTGATTGGAGTCGGGCGTGCATGCCAGGATCGTGCGTTTCGCGGCCATAAGTTCTGTGTCGAAAGATGGCAGTAAATTTAGTTGACTACAAAATTTACTTTGACAATACGCCCTCTATACTCAATTCTCATTGTCTATAGTAGAATGTAATGAATTTTATATGAACATTAGAATCGAATGACAATATTATTCGTATTAACTTGTGTCTGGCCTGTGCATATGCGTCATACTTAACTTTCAACAACAGAGCAATAAAATAAATTTAATAATTTACACCCGTGCAATTTATGACTCGTCTGTTGGTGTTATGACAAGTTCACCTGTAGTGACCTCTAGATTGTTTACATCTGATTTTTGAGAGCGGAAAATGTACCTAATTCAAAATTGCAAAAACTTGGGAATAGAAAAAAGGCGACTTTACGAAACAGTTTGAAATGCCATGAATATTATTTTCAAGCATAGTGGATTTCGTAATAATTACAATAGCATTAAGACTAATTGTACTTGTAATTGTCATAGATGCCCTATGATGTAATAGTACATTACGATACAAGTGTGAAAAGTAGGAAATTCGCAACGAGTTGCGGAAAATTAAAACATTACCGAAGGAAGTAAATTCTTCTTGAGTCATGGGTGTTTTCTATGTATTCAAGTATTTATAAGTATGTTATATATATCGTTGTCTAAGTACCCACAACACAAACCTTTTTGAGCTTAATGTAGGGCTCAGTTAATTTGTGCAAGAATGTCCAATATTTATTTATTTTAATATTTACAATTAATGTTCGGTTCAGGTTCTATATAAAAGAAGAAAGGAGCGTCAAGAAGCAAGGCTAGCTAACACATCATGTGAGTCTATTTTTTTATTTATTTATGATTGATACAGATACTTGACCTCTACATAGATTAGGTTTAAGTTTAACTTACTATAATTTTGCACATTTTATAACAAAACTTGGTTTATTGAGAGATAAATGATCCCGGAGATAAACAATTAACGACTAGATGGTAGAACTGACAGGTCTTCATCATCTAATTGATTACCTTAACCCATTCAGCGCTAATCACGACACGTTGTCGTTCTGCCTCTACGAAGCATTTTTTACAGTTTTCAATGATTCACGGTTAGTTTCACTACATGCATGTAACTGCGTCGAAATATCGGGAGCACAAAAACAATACAAAAGGTAATCACGGTCCATATCCCGGTCCATTTAAGTTAGCTAAGTTTTGGGAAAAAGGGGGTTAGGCCTTAGAGCTACAGCAACAACGCTTATTATTTTTTCTTGTAGCTCGCCGCTTCATAGCCTTCCTGGACCTGCTCCTTGACCTGGCCGAAGAAGGTTCCTTCACAGACGATCAGATCCAGCAGGAGCTGGATACCCTCATCGCAGCAGGACATGATACATCGGCTCGAGCTCTCATCTCCACTCTAGTGCTCGCTGGGACACATTTGGATGTCCAAGAGAAGATTTATGAAGAGTAAGTGCTACTATTACGCTTTCCCGGCCAATTTGGACTTAGACAACTGCAGATTGCTTCAGGCCCGTTGTTGAAGACGTACGGTATCCTGCCTTTTCGCCGAAAATTGTATTGCTGAATTTCACTTGCCAACGAACTTTTCGCAGACGTTTCATTTGGCCGAATATCTTTTACCAAATAATTATTTCGCAACCATTTAATTTTCAACCCCATAGTTGGTTGGCGAAAAGTTGGTTGGCAAGTGAAATTCGGCATGTCCTATGTATATTTACTAAATACCCATAATGGACAGAAAAGACCGTTAAATAGTCTTCGGTAAAAAGTTAAGTTTTACTAAAAACCCGATTCGATCTTGCCTCTCGACAGCTTGTGACATGGCTGCCATATTTCGCAATTCATACTATATAAAATATTTATGACTACGACCAGACATAATACCTACGAATCAATCTCAAGCTGCAGATTTTGGCAATTTCGTAATTAATGATAATAACATTGTAAAAAATTTAGATATATTTACTTGTACCATAAGTTCATTGACAAAACAATATTCAAGACTAGTAGGATATAAATCTTAAAGCGATCTGTCAATATTTAAAAGTTTTACTTAAATTATTATTACAGTACATATGGTTCTACTTTACCGCACTAGTGCGAAAATTAGCATATTACGTTACTGTGTCAAACATTTAAAGGGCCATATGTACTGTAAAACGTACGATTCATGTGCGAATAGGTAATTAGCAACTCGTATCGATTTAAAACACTCCCTTCGGTCGTGTTTTAATATATCGCCACTCGTTTCGAATTTCCTATTTTTCGCAGTTGTATCGTAATGTCGTACTATTATATGTCATGTTTGTCGATACTTATTCAAAAATTGATAAAAAAGTAAAACATGTTTTGAGGATTACTATAAATAAAAAGCCTCTTTATTTTCTTATCAACTACTTACACACTTGGTATCATTTAGGTACATACTATTAATTAATTAATATTGTTAGTTTATTTTAACTAATATATGTTTCCTTTTTAAAGATATTTTAATTGGTTAGTACATTTAAACTTAAATTTATGTTTATTTATTTTAAACTAAAAGTTGATAGGAACCTCACTTTATTGGGTAAAGGCCTCCTCCAATTTGTTCCATTCGTTTCTGTCGTTTGCCTTATTTAGCCATCTTTGACCGGCCGTGGCTACTATGTCGTCGCTCCATCGCTTTCGTGGTCGTCCTGATTTTCTTTGTACGTCGGGGTCTTTCCATAGAGTCACTTCTTTTGTCCATTTTTTATCTGTGTATCTCGCTACGTGGCTGAGGATTACTATAACTAGTTTAAATTTAAAATAGGCATTAATAGGTTATAAGGCCCTTTGAGGCCCCTATTTTAGTATCAAACTTTCTACACTTAGCAGTATAACCAACCAATGAATGATCCTCATTTTTAAGATTGTTCATCATGTCACGAATTATCATAAAAGGCAAGTCGAATGCCTTCCCATCTAACGTAGAACCTGATTCACATAGGTGACTCAATTATGCAGGGTCAAAGCAATAGCGAATTTTCTACGTGACCACACGCAATCAAGTTATTATTGTTATTAAGAGGATAATAAATAATAATAATAATAATAAATAATAATAATAAATATTATAGGACATTATTTACACAAATTGACTAAGTCCCACAGTAAGCTCAATAAGGCTTGTGTTGAGGGTACTTAGACAACGATATATATCAGTGGCGGATCGTTCAAAGAACTCGATTCCTACCGGCTTGTCTAATTTCAGACCGTTGAGTACTTTCACGATCGGGTCATGAAGAAAAGGAAAGTAAAAGTAGCTCCGGGTTCCCTACGAATATTTGTGACGCGCCGCCACTGATATATATAATATATAAATATTTATAAATACTTAAATACATAGAAAACACCTATGACTCAGGAACAAATATCCATGTTCATCACACGAATAAATGCCCTTACCAGGATTTGAACCCGGGACCATCGGCTTCATAGGCTGGGTCACTACCCACTAGGCCAGACCGGTCGTCAAAAGATATAAGAAAAAGAGAATAGTGGTAAGAGGATAGTGATATTGACATTACAGGAAACGTTTTTACACAATTTGATGTATATTAACCACAGCTATGCCACTTCCTTTGATTTGAAGAGCTCCGCGAACAGTTTTCTGTGGAGTTTTATTTTATTTTATTTCAGGCAACTAGATAGTTACCTTAAAATTAACATGGAATTATAAAAAAATATCTCAAAACTAAAAACTATGTCCAAAAATTATGACAGGGAGCCGACCGCGAAACCGCCGTAACTTGAGACCTTTCAGCCAAAACTCCTCCTTATAAAAAAACTCATTTACTGTCGCAAAAAACCTACAGCAACGAACAAAAAAAAACAAACAGCAAAAAAATTTAATACCCTGGTTCCTTGGTTAAGGTTTGAATATTCCCTGTTTGTTACAGAATTATGGCAGTCCTTGGCTCCAGTGCAGACTTGAGCAAAGAAGACATGGCGAAGCTGGTGTACACGGAGGCGGTCGTTAAAGAAGTGCTGCGCATCAGCCCTGTGACTCCCATCATCGCGAGGGATATTGAGAAGGAACTCAAACTTAGTAAGTAAAAAAGATGGTATGGTGGACTGTATGAATAAAAGGGAGGAATATACCTTTGATATTGTTTTAATAAATATAAAAATAAAATATTAATAAATATAAATTAAAAATAAGTATAAAAAAGTAACCTGAAGTAATCCGAATGACAAATACTTTTTAAGTCAATTTTGAATTTGAATTTATAATAGACAAATAAGAAAAATAAGCCTGATGCTGCAAAGAGTGTGCAACAGTAAGTTCATAATTGAATGTTGCGTCTTCGTTTCAAATTGGGAAAAAATGCCTTCGTACAATTATGTTCTCCGGCTGGTCTACTCTACAGAAAACATTTGTCAACCGATTTTTCAGAAATTTAATTTATTTATGTATTTATTATTATTCTATTAAAGACAATAAATGGTCCAATCAGTGTTAGTTGATCCTAGCCTACGCTAGTACTTAATAACAAACATAGATTTTGGCCTTTGATAAAGTGTCCACAATAAAGGACAATCAAGCTTATTAGCTGTCATATTTAAGATGCTATTACTGTTCCCACGTACCCTGACCCTGCTTAAAAGCGAAGCCGTTTTCTTGCGCCAGATAGCGTCGATATGTTTGCGTCTCAGCAATGAGCAGGTTCGATGTAATTAATATATATATTTTTTGTCGATTCATTAAGATGGATTTTTTGAAAATGGTGGAGCCATAGGGGTTTGAAAGGTCTACAGCTCACACAGTTACTTGTAAGTAGGTAACTGTCAATATTATGGCGAGAATCGGGCACAGCTCCTGAATTGGGCTCTATGCTTCAGCTCAGGTAGAGTGGTAGAGTGATCAGATTGTGAGGTAGATAATTTAGTCTGTGAGAAATCCAGGAACCTACCGCGGCCAGTTTTTTGATAAAATCGGTCATTTTAGTAGAGAATGCAAAAACCGGAGGTTTTTCAAAACCGGTTTTTTCTTCGGTTTTACCAACAAAAAAACCGAAACCGGTTAAAACCGACACACGTTACACGATTTTATCACGAAATTAAAGACAGAATATCTGACTATTTTATTGTATTGTATGGGAATTGTCAAATGACTTAATGTTATTTGTAACTAGGAGTAGGAACACACCAATTTAATTTAATTATTTTTTTGGTTTGTTGGTTAGACACCGATGGGATAGGTCATTTTTTCTTTAATATATGACAATAACTTATCTAAAGCATTTGACGTAATAAGTCACACAATGCTCCTAGATAAGTTAAAATGTTATGGCGTAACGGGTGAGGCGCATCGCTTAATTGCTTCATTTTTGTCGGGCCGAAGACAACAGGTTAAACTGTCCTCAAATGGCAAACGATTCCAGTCTGACATTGGCCATATCAAGTTAGGCATTCCCCAAGGATCAGCCCTTGGAAACACTCTGTTTCTAGCCTACGTCAATGATCTCCCATCTGCCATCACAACCGGGCTGTCAGTACTATTTGCAGATGACACTACGGTCATAATCAGCGCGCAAACATACAAACAGCTTGGCGAGAATATCAATGAGGCATATAGGCAGTTAAAACGGTGGTTTACTGCAAATGGGTTACTTCTTAACGTCAGCAAGTCTAACGTCATGTTATTCTCAGGACACACGACTACTGCGCCCCCATGTGTAGTGGACTGCCCTATGCCAATGTGCAGTGAAACGAAGTTCCTTGGCTTTATGTTGGATTCGAATCTGAACTGGAAGTGCCATGTTGACCAGCTATGCAATAGATTGAGTAGTGCAGTCTTTGCGTTACGGAAGTTGAAACCCCTTGTTTCGTATGTTACATTAAAATCGATTTACTACGCTCACTTCCACTCACTAATGACGTATGGTGTACTCATTTGGGGAAACTCTACGCATGCTAACCGAGTGTTTATCATGCAAAAACAGGCAATAAGAACACTAGCAGGTGCGAAGCCTAGACATTCATGCAGGGGCCTTTTTGTAACGCACAAAATAATGACGCACTACTCGTTATATTTGTTCGAAATCCTTATGTATGTTAGAAATAACCTATCTTTGTTTAAACGCGTTGAGGTAGCTGGTATAAACATTAGAACTACAGGTCGATTACGAACTGTTCCACGTCGCATGGCACTTGCAGCTAAGAACCCGCGTGTCATCGGTCCGACTTATTATGAGCGATTACCTGCAGAAATAAGGATGGACACATCCGATACAACATTCAAGCGTCTATTGAGAAACTTTTTACTGGACAACCCATTATATTCAATAAGTGAATTTTTTGACATAACTGTATAATTTATAATTGAATAATGATTTGACATTGTGTTTGCTTATTCTTCATATTATTTGACGATCCTTTTCAGGTGAAAATTTTCATATATATATATTATTATTGAAATTAATTTATTTGGATTATCTTGTTATTATTTAAGTTTATTTCTGACGATCACAATATAGATTCTTATAAATTGACATTGATGTAATTTGTACTGTAATCATATGTTGTGAAATAAATAAATCTAAATCTAAATCTATATCAATTTATAATTTAATGTTATTTGTCTTAAATCAAATGGCCCAATCCGAAATCTTGCTCTAAGTTTTTCGCTGTCTTCTAGTATATATTCAAGTAGTTAATTCGTTTACTGTTACTACCTTCCTTTATAAAATATTTGCTAAGTTATTATGGATTTGTAAAGTAGGAAATAAATGAAACAAGCTTTGTTTTTACTCCATAATCAACTTTAATTAGTATTTATACTATTAATCTCAAAAAAAGGTTCTCGGTAAGTCGTTATCACCGAACCAACAAAAGACTCTAAAGCTGCCATTGATATAATTGATTACGTGGAATTTTTCTACAGTGCATCGCATAATAAAATTATAAATTATAAGTAAGACCTTTTATACCCATTTTTATTAAAAAGTACTACTATACAATTCGTACACCAGCACGGATGTCCTGCCACTGCCAGTACTTTATATTATTTAAATCTTTCGTATTTGTGTATTTTGTACCGTAAAAATTCATTTAGCGTTACAAATGATCAAACTAACACAACACCACATTATTTGATTTGATGTCGATTCAACCGGTTTAGGACCGATTTATACCCTTATAATGAATAAAACATGCAACTTAGGTAAATAAAAAAAAACCGAATAAAACCGAAACCGGTTTTTACAAATTCTAAAAACCCGGTTTTGGGTTTCCGTCAAAAAACCGGTTTTAACCGGTTTTTTCGGTTTCGGTTAAAACCGGTTTGCATTCCCTACATTTTAGGCCGCGGTTGCACGGAGCGTGAGCGGGTCAACGAAAAATAGTATGAGGAACGCAATATTATACCTGGCACAGTACTATATTTATTATATTATATTTTTTATTCATAAGAAAGCCATATACATTATTAATCTTGTTATTTATTTGTTCTTCCAGAGAACTATACTCTCCCAGCGGGTAGCGGATGCATCGTCTCCCTCTGGGGCATCCACCGCCTTCCAATCTGGGGCTCGGACCGCATGGAGTTCAAGCCAGAGCGCTGGCTGGACCCCTCCAAGCTGCCTCAGAACCCTGGCTGCTATGGTGCCTTTAGCCTTGGGAGGCGGAACTGTATTGGTGAGTTTTAGACATATAAATTATCAAATAATAAAAAATACGAGATATATATGCTACTGTCACTCATGCAAAAATGTTATTTTATTTCATTTGTCATTTATCAAGTTCCGTTTCGGGGAACCAAGCATTTTGAGCATTTGAAACCAGGAATTGCGCTTGAGCCGCGCCCTTGAATACAACTTCTTCGCCAGGCCCCCTTTACGCGCGGACACATAATCGCTACTCGATTGAGTTAGATTTGTTTTTTTGTTCTTTGAAAGAATACACAATATATATAATATAATAATAATATAAATTATTTATTCACGACCAACTTGGATTATTATGTGTTAGTGTAAATTTTTATCTTAATGCTAATGTTAATATATACATATGTATTTAATTATAGCAAACAATGACCATGCTATAAGTATTGTATTACTGTAATTTGTAATAATCTATGTACCATGTACAGTCAGCATCAATAGTAGCGGATGAAACAACGCGCCAAAAGTATCTGATATTCCGGATAACTTTTCCAAATATATAAATCTCTAAAATTTACATTCAAAAGTATATCTTTTACCGTCTTAAGTGTTCTACATATATAACCACCACATTTTGGTAAGCTGTTTCAGAACGGTAGATACTTTTGAAACCTTGTTTGATCCGCTACTTTTGATGCTGACTGTACCTATGATTTTTTTTCTTTTCTTTTTTGTGTCTAATTCCATACTGTCGAATTAGGATAGCCTGTAACGATGGTTACGTGTATGTAATAAATAAATAAATAAATTCTTTTAAATTTTATTTTCATATTTTCAGGAAAGAACTACGCATTGATGTCAATCAAAACCAACCTAGTGCACTTGGTCCGAAAGTTCCGCATTACGGCCGACTACAGCAAAGTGAAGCGAAAGTACGACTTGTTGCTCAAGTACGTGGAGGGACATCACATCTGCTTAGAACTTAGGAATTGATCTATTACGCAGTACGAAAAAACAGGCCTACGCTAAGGGTTAGTCAAAGTAAAAATAATTTGAAATAGAGGTGAATTGTCAAAGAACATTTTGTAGTGACGGTAAATTTACAGCCATCTTTCGACACATGATTGAAACTTTTAGAACGCCATTTGACTTTGATCCTTATTCTTTCACTGATATGTGGTAAATTTGTTAAATATCAAAAAAAGGCGCCAACAATATTCACTTCATATAATTTTTAATGAAATAAAAATGGACAGTAAGACATCTACTTTACATAATCATTATATATGTAAGCTCGTCTTTTTAAGAATAAAATGTGTCATGCAATTTTTTACACACAGTGTTTCATTTTTGGTTCCTTAATCATTTGAACGCCACGCCTATCTTGTGCGCGCCATCGTGAACCTTGTCGCAATGTATGAAGGTTGATATTGGGCTGAAGCTTCGCGCATCATTTGACGTTTTTGGTGGTGACGTCATTTAAGTCGATAGAACTTTGGTACAAAATATCGTGATAAAATCGCACTAATGCGTCGGAATTTACCTACAATGGCACACGCGCGCGTGCGCCCGCACCGTGCACCCGCTCCAGCTAGCGGGCGCCCTTACATTATATTCTGTACCAACTCTTATTGAGTAACTACGGTTTTCCAATTTAAATACAAAACAACTTTTGGGTCCCTTGAAGTTAAATTTAGAATACACTAGTAAATAAGTAGAGGATATTAATGGAAAGTTTAAAATAGCTCTGTCGCCCTGTTTAATAATATTATGTATTGTTGTTTGGGTAGTCTCACCTTACAGTCCAATATTTTATCTTAAGGCCTGTGCACACCGGTTGCGTACGGGTAGACGTGCATGTGCACGATGCACGTGCGCGTGGTAGTATAATAAATTAAACTGTAGACTGTAGGTACTCCTCAAACTGACCACCATTTGTTCAGCGACTTTTGAAAAATAACTTGTCTTAAATTTTTAGTACGCTTCTAATTTTATTTTAAGGCGTAATATATTGCGAATTTAATATGTTAAAAGCATGACAAGCAAAGTCAATTACATATGTTAAATAATTAATATGCATGAAAAATAGAAAGTCTATAAATTTCAGAATTTTTAAGATTTGTTAAAATTTTATTGTTTGAGGAGTGCAATATATGCTTTCATTATTTGCTCGTGTTACAGAGCCGAGCCGGTATAGATTCTTATGAGAGACTGTACATCGTTTGCGTGAAGTGTGCTTGCACGGCTCCATAATTCGAGCCCACGCGACCATGCACGTCTATGCACACGCGGCCAGTGTGTTCTGGTCTTTATAATTATAATTAATAATTGTTACTTTGTATTCATATAATAGCGTGTTAAGGCATCATTTTAAAGTTAGGAAGTTTACTTGTTAACAACAAATTGTATTAACTAACCATAGGTAGTTATCAAAAATTGTTTCATTCGGGGTTATTGAACCCTTATAAATTTGCACGCTGTTCTCGCGAGGTCAAAATTACACTATTTAAAACGTACTACCAAAACCTGTACAAACTGTGGAGCAACTACGCCAAAAATACTTTTTCTGCCCTCCGGGCGGAAAGCATCAACTTTCCTCCCGCTGCGCTAAACGAAGTTGCCGCTTTCCGCTTCCGTCGAGCAGAAAATAGTATGCGCCCCACGGGAGGAAACGTAGGACATTCAATCCCGCGTGTTTGCCAACCTGGCCTTTGGCTCGGGTAACAATTTTACACGCGGCACGCAATTTCCTACTTTTCCTCCCTTGGGACACAAATAACTATTAGTGCTCATATCCAGTACAACAACCCCTTCAGGGTTTTAAGTGGTGGATTAAGCACGCTGCTAGAACTACTGGAATTTTACTATTTTTGTCACGAATTATTATTTTAATAAAAAAAATCCAAATACATATATTATAAGTTTCTTATTTTTGCTAAAAATGACAGCGCCCCTATGAAGTAACGTGTAATAGCCACTGCGTATCATTATAATGACAAGTTCTGCATGGGTAGCGTCAGTTAAAACACTTAAAACCTACAAGAACAGTCATTGTATGTATATTAAAATTCGTAGGTATTCTCTGAGCCAATGTGTACTCCCCCACAGCGGCTTTATTCCTGTGTACTAGGGGTACTAGTCACTGTGTACCTATGTGACGTACACAGTACGTGTGAGTAGTACACAGTGGCTAGATTCCCATTTTTTTTTAAAAAGGTCGCTATCACTTTTAAGGTAAAAGAAATTGGAAATCTATTTACTACATATAAAACTATAATAATGATCGCTACTTTGTGCTTACAAAAATATTTCAGGCACTTATACTTTTCGTGCTATAGCCCGTTGAAAAAATCTTAGCGACTGTACACTTCTTTACCCTAGACATAAAGGCGCGCCCTGCACCCCGCACCTCGCGCCCCGCACCTCGCGCCCCGCACCGGGCGCCCGCACCCCGCGCCCCGCGCCCCGCGCCCCACGCCTTTTTTCACGGTCAATATTTTTATAGTTGACTACAGTGTATCGAAAATAATCTTATAGTTGAGTGGGAATAGTGGGATACAAGAGAGGTATGGGCATTGTGAATGTCATCTCGCTTTGTGTGGTAGGGCACAACTAGTGGATGTCATTCCAGATCTAGAGCAGAGCCCAACTGGGGAAGTACCTCCACCTTACAGAAAACCGCAGCCAAATAGCACTAGACCCTACTCATAGTGTTGTGTTCCTGCCGGTGAGTAAGGTTGCCAGAGCTCAACGAGGGGGGTTTAGGGTCGGCAACGCGCATGTAACTCATCTGAAGTTGCAGGCGTATATAGGCTACGGAGACTGCTTACCATCAGGCGGACCGTATGCTTGTTTGCTACCAACGTAGTATAAAAAAAGTGGGAGCCCATACATGAAAAGTACGCAATTCTAGTTTGGTATACGAAATCTTAATTCAACCATTACAGTCGACGAGTAAAATAGTACATTACGATACAAGTGCGAAAAATAGGAAATTCGAAACGAGTGGCGATAAATTAAAACACGACCGAAGGGAGTGTTTTAAATCGACACGAGTTGCGAATTACCTATTCGCACATGTATCGTACAACGTTTTACAGTACATATGGCCCTTTAAATGTTCGACACAGTAACGTAATATGCTACTTCTCGCACTAGTGCTATAAAGTAGCCCCATATGTACTGTAAATATGTTTTTATTATTTCACTCCTAACATTTCCACTCAAAAAATTCAAAATTCAAAAATTTATTCTGCAAGTAGGCCTCAAGGGCTCTTTTACAAGTCAATACAACATTTATAGTAACATCATATAGTGACATGAAAAATACATAACAACATTCACTCACGCAATAAGATACATTTATGAAAAAAAAACAGCAAACATTAAAACTTACTTAGCAAAATACGTCCCAAGCGACATCAAGCCCGAAATGTGTTACAGCAGCGTCCGTCAATAATCTTATAAGAAAAGTTATCTTCCTGCTTCAGAGGTCAGAAACTGTGTTCTTTTTGCTTAGAGAGCATAAGCAAATATTTTACCGTCTAAAACCAGCTATAGTATTTATAGTTGCTTGAAAAAATAAACTTAAGGTAAAATTATGGTTTTAGTGGAAGGTGTAGGAAAAACAATCGATGTACAGTCAACATCAAAAGTAGCGGATGAAACAACGCGCCAAAAGTATCTGATATTCAGGATAACTTTTCCAAATATAGATAAATTTCTAAAATTCGCGCTCAAAAGTATATATTTTACAGTCTTAGTTGTTCTATATTAAAGACATCACTTTTTGTTAAGCCGTTACAGAATGGTATATACTTATGAAACGTTATTTGATCCGCTACTTTTGATGCTGACTGTACAGTTTAGCTGTTTGGGACAGTCCTTAAAAAATGTAGTCATATTTTTTTGTTTGGAAAATAAAACAGTAACCTATCGCGTACGGTATTGAGGTATTGAGGCGATTCTAAAAATATACCACATCATTACATTTCAGCCATTTTTTTCAATTAAAACAAAAATTATTTTCAAATCATTGTCCAAACCAAGTTTGGGCTCGTCCAGATAACCTCATAAAAGGATAAGCTCATATCAAACCCCAAGAAAGCTTTTTTTTTTAATATTACAAAGTGACACAGTTCTCCTTCAAATGTAAAAAAATATAGCTGCTGTCATCCACCTGTACCCATAGTACAAGCTTTGCTTATATATTTTTTTTTCTCCATACAATTCTTTAACCGCAAAATTGTATAGAGATGGCAACTGTTACTGTACTCAAGCTATGTAAAATTATAAAATATCTGTATAAAGGCTAATTAGTTGCATGAATTTCGAGATCAAATTTTCACTAGTGGGTTTGTCCAAAACTTACTAAGCGTTGACAATAGCAGCCGAGCAGATATGACAATGCATTAGGGTCAAGAAAACGAGGGAATAACTCGGAGGTCAGATGAGCCATTGATTTCAGCTGACCTCGGGGCTTTAGGGACTGGGTTTGACCCTTGGAGTACGCTGGGTACTAAAGTTTGTGGTTATACTTTATACTATAAGCACAAACTAAACTAAATACGAGTAGACGGTGTTAAAATGCTGTGGCCACACTAACGGGAAACGCCGTTGAATATCGCGATGATGGCATAATAGTACATTACGATACAAGTGCGAATTATCTATTTGCACATGTATCGTACAACGTTTTACAAGACATATGGCCCTTTAAATGTTTGACACAGTATCGTAATATGCTAATTTGCGCACTAGTGCGGTAAAGTAGCACTATATGTACTGTAAAGGTTCTTATAACCTTTATGCCATCATCGCGGTTCTTATAATATTTATGCCATAATCGCGGTTCTTATAACCTTTATTCCATAACCCGACCAAATGAAGAAGTTAACACTTTTACTATGTATATTTCCATAAAAAAGTGCTTAAGTGGGATATTTATAGGTCAAAGGTGAAGAAAAAAACGTGGGGTGTTAACTTTTTAATTTGGTCGGGTTATCGTTGGCCGATAACTTTGGCCGCTAACTTCACACCGGTTATTAAGCAGGCGTCCGGTTTTTTATCTCGTAGCACAGTACTTAGTCCATCGCATTCATTCAATAGCATAGTTCATTTTAGATTCTATCAACTTCCAATAGAATTTACACCCAGGCGGGTGCTGCGTGTCCCATGACACAGGCAAGGACAGCATCCACTCGCTGTACCCCTTATATTTCATTAAAGTGTCAAAAAGGCTCGTGTTGGTTTCGGGCTTTCGGCTCCGCGCACGCCTCCCAAACGTCCGAAACACCATTATTCCGCGATGGGAAAGACCATGTTTCCTCGGACGTGAAATCAAACTTACGGAAATACTTAGAATAAATAAATAAATATTATAGGACATTATTACACAAATTGACTCAGTCCCACAGTAAGCTCTAAGACTTGTGTTGAGGGTACTTATATACGGTAGATGGATATAATATATACATAGAAAACACCCATGACTCAGGAACAAATATCCGTGCTCATTACATGAATAAATACCCTTACCAGGATTTGAACCCGGGATCATCGGCTTCATAGGCAGGGTCACTATCCACTAATCCAGACCGGTCATCAAACAGAAAACAAGATCTATTTAACTTATTTCCAAGCTTTAAATTATTTTAAAATGAACATCAACTCTCGAACTACCACACAATTAGTTTACAATGATGTCCTACCCACACTGAAAGTGAGGCCTGTATGATATTTATTGACACGACTCAATTAATAAATGTTAATTAATATGATAATGCCGCCTTTGTCTGAGTTCGGTCGATATTGGGAAATCAGGTTGAAACTGTCATTCGCAGCGTAATCGTGAAACTAGAGTGATGGTTTAATTACGTAAAATGTAATTAGATATCCATGCGATTTCGAACGTACACTGATATGAGATTGAAATTAGAATCATGTTATTTTTCATTTCTCATTCTCTAAAAGATGGTCGTTGTTGTTCTAAAAAGTGATACGTTTCTGCACTAGGGACAAATGCCTATATTGTTCCCGCCGGTTATGGATTGTAAAAACAAAAAGGCTATTACTCCCTAGGGCTATAGCTTATGTTTTTATGTTGTTACTAATTTATACGAAATAGAGTTTTAATTTTAAACTATTAACGTTTATAATTTAGTATTTTAGTTCATGTTTAAAAATATTTAATTTGGTTGATTTAGAAGCCGTATAAAATATTTTTACACAATTTTCACTTGTGGCTGAACGTCGAATAGGTCTGTGCATTCGACTAAACTGTCAAAACATGACAATATGGCGAACGAATGAATGCCGGTGCGTGTGAAGGGGAAGGTGTACAAATCCGCAATCCGACCGGCTCTCACCTACGGCGCTGAATGTTGGCCTTGAAGAAGGCCCATACCACAAAACTGCACACAACAGAAATGAAGATGCTGAGGTGGGCAGGAGGTGTCACTCTACTTGATAGGGTTAGAAACGAGCACATCCGCGGCAGTTTTAAGATCCGGCCCATAGAAGATCAGCTTTCTGAATCTCGCTTAAAGTGGTATGGCCATGTCATGAGGAGGCCAGAAGATCACTTGACTAGACAAGTCCTGAACATCAACGTCGGCTCCAAAAGATCGGGCAGAGGTAGACCCCTTACGACCTGGATGTCCGTCATAAACAACGACCTTAAGAAAGCTCAAACAAATGTCTCGACGACCCAGAACAGATACGCCTGGCGAAGAATGACGAGGAGAGCCGACCCCAAATGACATGGGAAAAGGCTAGGCAAAGAAGAATATTCTGATATTTATCTCCTCATTCTGCGTTCGAGTGCCAAACTATACCTCGACAGAAATGAGTCCCTTTCATCCTTTGGTTAACAATCTACTATAGTTTTCGTGCGTCTCGCCCGCTCCAATACGATATGCCAATGCATACTAAATAACATGATTCAAATATCATTTTGATGTTAATGTACGTTTATATTGGCCTGATTGGCAATCCTTTAGCAGATAATTCTGATCTGCCCGTGTAGCTAACATGCCAATCGTAGCGTAGCGTAGTCTCTCTCTATCTCTCTTCCATATTAGTGCAACAGTGACAGTTGCGTTTCGTTCGACGATTGGCATGTTGGCTACGCGGCCAGAAACACGCGCAAAATCGGTCGGACAAATGATATATCATCATTTGTCCGACCGTCCGTCTGTCCGTCTATTCGTCTATCTGTCTGTTTGTCCGTCCGCGTCTCAGCCAGTGGTAATTACGAGTAGTACTATAATGCTGCAATTTTGACATGGGAGTTTCAGAACCACAAAAAGTGTAACATACGGCATGCGGCTTAAGCGCACGCACTTGCCAGACTGAAACCGCAAGAAATTAGACTTGAACCGCAATAAATAAGACTAAAACCGCAAGAAATGATACTTAAACCGCAATAAATTAGTCTGAAACCGCATGAAATTAATCGCAATGCATTCTAAGGCTAAACTTTGATTAAATGATCGTATCAAAGACGCATAATGATGAATTAAGTTACTCATAAGTATTTTTATTCTTTTTTAAAATATTTAAATATATATGTTGCAAATGTATGTACACCTGAAAAGGTAAAATTTCAGTGTAACGGAATGTGTAATTGTATATTCGACCTGCAATGTAACCTGATTCTTATATACCATTAAAAATTTTGAACTTTGAAGCAATGCATATATGAAGGAACGCATAGTTAAATAGTTTAAGCTTCAATGAACACACTTATACAGGTTTTGTAAAAAATGAAATTAAAGTAATTGTGTTCTGGTAGTTAAGACTAAATAAAAAAAATCTTTCAGAATTGTTTAATAACACTACATCCTACGTCTAGTTTAAGTTTGCGGTGATATCAAAAATACACACTGTATAATCCTGTCAATGAGAATTTTGATTGGCTTCCAATATTTATCACGTACCAGCACTGGGTAGCCTTTTGTAACGGTTTCGTAATCAAAATTTATAATGTCCCTAGGGTCCTGTGTACTTTGTCAGGATAAAATAAGGGTTTTGTCACTTTTTGACGGAAAACTATTTGTATGCAAATTATTATCAGGTGTATTGAGATAGGTGGCGATGAAAAAATAAATTGCTTTCGGCTCTAAGGCTATCATTTATTCTGTAGTTTTTTTTTTAAAATAACGTTTTCCAAGGACCAAGGTTTTTTAGGTTAGTTAGCTGATAGTGGATATGGAAGAGAACAATCTCACACCTGAGGATGCCGAAGACCGGGGAAAGTTGAGATGTTTTTTTTTTATCTACATATTTAAAAGGAGCCTTTATCAATGAGACATGTCGGCTCCGTTGGACCTCTACATTACAGTTTCAATGTGTTACGAGTTGTCAAAAAAACTGTACACGAATTTCGCCGTTTTAGACAGGGGTTCCACCAATATCGAGTGAAAAACCCCAATATCAGTTACTGCATAACTCCTACTTTCAAATAGTTGCGCCGTCTTGTCTCGAGTCCGAACACATTCCATTAGGAACTTCTGTACATCCTTGACAGAGCCGCAAATATCGCAGTTGGGCGACTCTGCTTTCCTCATCAGATGAGCAAACATATTTCATGGAAGAAAAGTATAAAGTTGGGAAGATTGAGTAGGAAAGCGGACCCTGGCGCTAGGCCAGGAAAACGCCAGGTTGAAGAAGAGAAGAGGTTTCACCAACAATTATTTACATTGATTCGCAACATAATTTACAGTAAATGTGGTGCTACATTACTGCAGTAGTGTGATAATTAGCACATTATGTAACTATATAGAAATTTCAAAGAGCTATATGTACTCCAAAACGTGAGCAAAAAGAAGGCAATTCGCAACTCGTGTCGAAACACTCCCTTCGGTCGTGTTTTAATTTATTGCCATTCGTTGCGAATTTCCTTCTTTTCGAACTTGTATCGTAATGTACTTACATATACCCTTACTCGTTACCCTTATTGAGTAGTGTTATGTTAACGGCACCAATCATAAAACATTTAAGAGAAAATTTGGAGTGTTTTTGATATCTAACCGACACCTGTAAAATTTCTACCGCTTTACGCTAAGCTGTCCTTTATCTTTTCTATGTATTTAAAGAAAGCTACAGCAATTGGTTTCAATATTATTCACCAATTAAAACTGTGTTTTTTTGGTTAAATGGCGCCATACTGCGCTATTCAATTTCAAAATAACAAATATCAGTGAAAAATTAAACTTAAGCAGCTCTTTGGCTCTTGTTTATGGTAAAATGTTGCCAGCGATTAAAAACTGATGGTAAATACTTGTTTTACAGGATTTTTCTATACCATTCCATTACTGGTGCCTGTTCCATTATAGGGGTGTTTATTATATAATCAATAAAAGATAAACTCCATGTACGACAACGATGCTTAGCTAAAAGTAACAACAGTAGGTATTATTAAATCTAGTACTTGTACTAAAATGCGATGTGTTATAGCTTCTCCGGTATGATGCAGGATTCTAAGTAATGAAGATCATAAAAAAACTGATTATTCCGACTTTTACTACTGTCTGTTAAGCTAAGGCTTGAGTTACTGTTATAACGAAACGGAAATAAAACGAGCAACGGAAAATAAAAATGAAATTTACAGCGTAATTTTAACTGCAGGCTAAGGGTGGTTGCACACTGACAACTTGCTAAGCCTGCCTTTCAAATTTGCAACAACAATTTAAGACACGGCTAAGACACTCAGTCTCATCACGGAGTTCCGTTGATTACTTATCGTGTTCTTAAAGTTCCACGCTCGTATTTATGTTTATGTTGCTTAAATACGTGCGTGGAATACGTGTTCAAGAATTCAAATATCGTAATGTAATGTGTTCGGATCATAGTTGTGTTGATAGCGAATGAGAAACCATTATAGGTATGCGTAAGGGGGTTAAGTACATACGAAGGGAATTGTCATGTAAAGTATGTATAAAGAGTCGGTGAGCTTTTCTCCAATACACATCAAGGTTTCCTTGGCTATAACAGCACCTTATCCGCTAACCTACCAACAATGAAATAGCTTCACGCCAAAGAAAAGGTAATAATTCTATAGTCCATTTTTTAGGGTTCCGTTTTTTAGGGTCAAACGGGACCCTATTACTGAGACTTCGCTGTCCGTCCGTCCGTCCGTCCGTCCGTCCATCTGTCACCAGGCTGTATCTCATGAACCGTGATAGCTAGACAGTTGAAATTTTCACAGATGATGTATTTCTGTTGCCGCTATAACAACAAATACTAAAAACCGAATAAAATACATATTTAAGGGGGGCTCCAATACAACAAACATAATTTTTTTGCCGTATTTATAAATAATGGTACGGAACCCTTCGTGCGCGAGTCCGACTCGCACTTGCCCGGTTTTTTCTAGCATTAGAAAGAAGGTAAGAGGTTTTGACGTGTTTTTTTTTTATTGAAAAACACTTAAAAATTAAGTTACGGCAAATATGAAACAATTATAAATGATATACGATCATTTACATTATTTTGCTTTCATAAGTAATAGTAGTTTAAAAAGCGTTTTCGAATAAAAAGACATGTCAAGATTGTTTATCTTAAAAAAAAACGAACTATAGCCACATCGAGACACTAAGTAATTTATAATAAAATGTTTACCGGTGGTGTCAAAGTAAAATTCAAAAGACAAACCTATTTTAGCCTCCTGATACTCAGACGTAATTGGACCCGGGTACGTCCTTAAACTACGTCCACAAGAGAGGTATGGGCATTGTGAATGTCATCTCGCTCTGTGTGGTAGGGCACAGCACAGCGGATGTCATTCCAAATCTAGAGCAGAGCCCAACTGGGGAAGTACCTCCACCTTACAGAAAACCGCAGCCAAATAACACTAGACCCTACTCATAGTGCTGTGTTCCTACCGGTGAGTAAGGTTGCCAGAGCTCAACGAGGGTTTAGGATCGGCAACGCGCATGTAACTCCTCTGGAGTTGCTGGCGTACATACTACATAGGCTACGGATACTGCTTACCATCAGGCTATGCTTGTTTGCCACCGACGTAGTATATATAAAATAAAAAAAATTGAATTTGGAACTCTTAGTTAATCCATAAAAGTTCAGAATAGATTGTGGAATACGAACGAAAATTTGTACGCAGGGTCTCGGAAGATAGTATAGTGAATAGCTACCCTAGCATATTGATTTTACCGTAAAATGAGCTTCATTTATTACATAAACCGATTCCGCCCAGAATAACTGGATTATCCGGGGCAAGCTGTAAATTGTTTTGAAGCTTTAACCGAAATAATTAAATTGTAAACATGTTCGGTTTGTTAAGTAGAAAAGGGTCTTTGTCCCTCAGTAACTCATGTGTGTCTATTAAAATTAGATTGGAATTTATTGTTTAGTGTTTTCCACCATTTTTGTGCTAGAGGCCAATTCAACTATACATTTTGATGTCAAAATGATATGTAAATGTAGTCTTTTTATTATGATTTATATGATTTGAAATAATGGCAATTTAAAGACTTTCTCAGCGTCTATATACAACGGTGACCGCTTCATACCTGGGGGTCAGTAATTATCTCAGACCCCCTTCTTCCTCGCGTTGTCCCGCCATTTTGCCACGGCTCATGGGAGCCTGGGGTCCGCTTGACAACTAATCCCAAGATTTGGCGTAGGCACTAATTTTTACGAAAGCGACTGCCATCTGCCCTTCCAACCCAGAGGGTAAAGTCAGTAATTATCTCAGACATAAAAATATATAATTCCATATAAAAATAATAATTTCATTCAGTCTTAAAAAAAATTATATCTTGTTAGTATTACTTAAGCTAGGAAACCTATAAACTAAGTGTTAGTCTAATTGCAGCATGCCTACCTATTTTCTATAACATTAAAAGGAAGTAGACATTATATTTTGTAAATCAAAAAGCTAAAATTTTACTGAAACCCCTTCACAAATACATGAAAGGAGTCGATAAAAAGCAATTTCGGCCAATAGGGACCTTTTAAAAATTTATTAACCAATTTAGGAGTTACAAAAGTTCGGAAGCAAAATGTCGTTTCGTTACAAATACTGCCAAGTCCGAATGGAATTGCTAATGCGAGTTCTGTAGGTATTTTTATATTAACTGCGTTTGATTGGGTATTCATAAATGGAATATAGGTTCCAGAGTTGAGGTATTGAAATAAAACATTAATAATAATAATAATTCAGCCTATATACGTCCCACTGCTGGGCACAGGCCTCCTCTCATGTGCGAGAGGGCTCGGGCTATAGTTCCCAACTTCCCACGCTAGCCCAATACGGATTGGAGATTTCACATATACCTTTGAATTTCTTCGCAGATGTATGCAGGTTTCCTCACGATGTTTTCCTTCACTGAAAAGCTAGTGGTAAATATCAAATGATATTTCGTACATAAGTTCCGACAAACTCATTAAACCATTAAAACACTTTTATAGGTGTGAAATAAAACATTAAACCATTAAAACAGAAGCCATTTATATAACGCTAAAATGACGATACAATGGCTAATAACTTAATAGTAATTATTATTCTGCCTATATACGTCCCACTGCTGGGAACAGGCCTGCTCTCATGCGCGCTAGGGCTTGGGCTATAGTCCCCACGCTCGTCCAGTGCGCGAGAGGACTTGGGCTATAGTCCCTACGCTAGCCGAATGTGCGAGAGGGCTTGGGCTATGGTCCCCACGCTAGCCCAACGCGGATTGGAATCTTCACGTACTTTGAACTTCTTCGCAGGTGTATCCAGGTTTCCTCACGATGTTTCCCTTCGAAAAGCTAGTGGTAAATATCAAAAATATTATAATTTATTTTAACAACTTCAAAATAGGATTTTATAGAATTACAATAAAATAACAAAATTTCATCGGAACAATGTCTTGGTAAAAAGATCACAAAAAAAATTTGCTACACTTCACATATAATATCATTAAACAATATCTAAAGGGTTTCACATTCACCAATCCCAAATAAAATCGTCGAAAAGCGCCGTTAAAACTTTTCAATTAGACAATTTGCAAACATCACAGTTTTTATGGGCTATAAAGAGTTAGGGCTTTTAAAAGGCCTATTAAAGCGGACACCTTGAGGCCGATTCTTAATTAACCATTTGACAAAAGTTTTAATCTTGTCATGATACGACATTGATATGGTTCGCAGTGCATCTCACGCGCACTAATGAGTGCGAGCGAAATGGCTTAATGAAACGAATCTATGACTCGCGCGAGGACCATTCAGCCTGGTCACTCAAAGAGGCCAATTTTGATTTTGCAATTTGTTAAGTTTTTCTACTATGCCACAGACAGACAGGCAGGCATCAAACGAATGACATCTCCATTATTGAGTCGGGGGTTAAAAACAGAATCGGACGCCTAATGGACGATACAATGGCCGCCATCTGGCCAGCTTTAATGTAATGATGGCGCTAATGTAAGGTATAATATGACAGTTAGGACAGGTCTTACGGTTTGGGTGACCTTTTTACACTTCTTCTTTACTATACTTAAATCGACAAGGATATGAACCGTGATTACCTTTTATATTGTTTCTACTTTGACACCCACCCGCTATCTCAAGATGCATGAAAATGCGTCGAAATATTGGGAGCTCATAAAATATATAAAAGCTTATCACGGTTCATATCCCGGTCGATTTACTTACTTACTTACTCCTCTGGCGCAGCGACCCAAAATGTGTTTTGGCCTCCAAAACGACTGCTCGCCACTGATCCCGGTCCTGTGCAGTTTCTCGCCAGTCTTCAACCTGGAGCTCGCGCAAATCCGTGTCCACCATATCACCCCATCGATACCTAGGTCGACCGGCCAGGCGGCGTGCTGCCAGTTTTCCCTCAAACGCTCTTCACCGCCGATTCGATCGATCGATTTAATCGATTCGGGGTCGATTTAAGTCTAGTGAAACTAACCGTGAATCATTCAAAACTGTTACTTCTTCTTTATTTTCCATGCCGTAATAGACATCGGCGACCACCTTTGCCATCTCTCTCCTGCTCTTAGCCATTTTTGCAAGTATGGCTGCGTTATTTACGTTCGTCCATTTTTTAATGTCGTCAAGCCAGATGAACCTCCATCACTGTGATTTGGGAAATGTTCTCGGATATGTCAGGATATCGAGGTTTTCTTGAGTAATTAATTACAATATGAGGTTTTTCAAAAGAAAGTGTAGTGACGATATGCTTGCTTCCCACACCGGTGTGGCCTACGGGTCCGCTTCGAAGAGCGTCAGCAGATCATGAAAAGTAATAAAGATACACATTTCATTTACCAATGCACTAGCGATTGTGTGAAGTCGATCGCAATTCCTCTCGTTCGCACCATTATATCAGTAAATGTCAAGTGTCAACTCATGGTAGCCATTCTGAAAATTGTAATTAACGTCATGAAGATTCATATTTCACCAACCACACTAAGCTGCGACCAGACGAAGCCTTAAATTGATGTACGCCATTACAACGCCTACTTAATTCCCTCACTTTGCGACGTCTCGGGAAAGGCCTTCGTGTACTGAGCGTATTTTTTAGGGTTCTGTACCCAAAAGGTCAAACGGGACCTTATTACTGAGACTCCGCTGTCCGTCCCCGTCCGTCCGTCCGCCCGTCCGTCTGTCACCAGGCTGTATCTCATGAACCGTGATAGTTAGCCAGTTGGAATTTCTACAGATTATGTATTTATGTTGCCGCTATAACAACAAATACTAAACAGAATAAAATAAATATTTCTTTCCAATCTCGAGGTTCTCATCCAATCACCGAAGTTAAGCAACGTCGGGCGGGGTCAGTACTTGGATGGGTGGCCGTTTTTATAGATAATGGTACGGAACCCTTCCTGTGCGAGTCCGACTTTTATGATAGAGGAGGCAAACGAGCAGACGGATCACCAGATGGTAAGCGATTACCGCCGCCCATGGACACCCGCAACACCAGAGGGGATGTAAGTGCGTTGTCGGCCTTTAGGATTTTAAATTGCACATTTTTTTTCTGTGACAATCTAAAAGTTGACGATTTTGGTACATAATTGTAAGGCTTCAATTATGGAAGGTGTCCGACAAAAAACTATAAATAGGTGGCGCTACAAAACCTAGAATACTTGAGTAAAAAATCTAATCATAGGCAGCGCACTTCACTCCGTCAATAGCGGTTTATATATATAGACGACCGGTCTGGCCTAGTGGGTAGTGACCCTGCCTATGAAGCTGATGGTCCTGGGTTCGAATCCCGGTAAGGGCATTTATTCGTGTGACGAGCATGGATATTTGTTCCTGAGTCATGGGTGTTTTCTATGTATTTAAGTATTTATACATATATATATATATATTATATATATCGTTGTCTAAGTACCCTCAACACAAGCCTTATTGAGCTTACTGTGGGACTTAGTCAGTTTGTGTAATAATGTCCTATAATATTTATTTATTTATATTTAAAAAAGCTCTCTGGGATGATATTAATATTGCGGGTATAACAACTTCAAAACTCTTTATTTACTACCTACCCCACTCTCCCTGACTGGAAATGTGTTTGACCCACGCCTTTGAAGCACGCCTTTACAAATGTCTGGAACACGATTATTTTCTATACCGGAAAGAAATAAATATGTGTCATTTCCTTTTCAGTGTATTTGGACATCTTGTTCACAAGAAAACAAATCGATTTACTTTATTAATAAACGGGACAAGTTCCGAAATTTGCGGCGTCTCGGAAAAGGCCATTCGTTTTCCTTTCACGGGCTCCTTTTTTCTTTTGTTTACTTTGAGTAATTCTGGTCTAGTGGAATGGTTACGGTTGTTACATAATCAAGTTAATGTGATGAGTTAGGAATAATATAGTATAGATAAAAAACTTAAGTAAGTCACCTGCTGTAGGTATGTAGTTGTGACGTGTTCGAATAGACAATACATGTTTAAAAGACACACACAAACAAAACAAATGTCTATTCGAACACGTCACAACTACATACAACAGGTGGCTTACTCAAGTTTTTTACCTATATGACAATGTCAGTAATATCACTATAAAATATGACCATTATAATGACACTCCGTCATTCTGTGTGCTTGTCACAGATATTTGAGTTAAAGATGTTTTTTTTTTTGTGTAGAAGTATTTATATATGGAAGGTAAAGGCAAGGAACAGAATCTGTATACCAAAAAGTGTCCGAAAAAAAACCATAAATAGGTGGCGCTACAATACCTAGAGTACTTGAAAAAAAATCTAATCATAGACAGCGCACTTCACTCCGTTAATAACGCCTAGGTTCTTAGCTACTCTAGTCCTACTCTGGACAGATTTGGAACTATTATTTATAGCTGGCAGCTGGACACTTTTGCAACAGTTCTGCCTAAGGAGATTCTGTTCCTTGCCTCTACCTTCCATATATTTATATATGTTATACCGTCGTCAGTACCGACAACACAAACCTTTTTACGAGTGTGGTACTACACTAGGTCGCTAAATGTAAAATTTTCCTATAATATTAATTTATTAGCCCTGATGCCCTGCCTATAAAGCCAATGGTCCCAGGTTCAAATCCTGGTAAGGGCATTTATTTGTGTTATGAGCATATATACTTGTTCCTGAGTCATGGATGTTTTCTATGTCTTTAAGTACAAGCCTTATTAAGCTTACTGTGGGACTTAGCCAATTTGGGTGAGAATGTCCTATAATATTTAATTACATATTTAATATCACGCCTCGATAGAAATTGCTTACTTATATATCAAGATTAATATTTATGATTTACTCATCTCCCATGACAAGTATGCAAGAGTTATATCGCACGGGATAATTTGACAGTTCCGAACCAAACTAATTACGCGCGCACTCCTAAACGCCCCTAAGTGACGTCGATGGGAGAAAATTACAGTATAACAAAATAGTTATATCATTTATATCATATCATATCATATCATTTTATTCAGTAATAGTTATATATTGTCATTTATATATACAATTTACTTAGCTAAGGAAAATATAAAATTAGATAAAAATTAACATGTCAATTTGCATAAAGATGGAATGTTCATATTTTTATATAAAGAAAAAAAATGTCACGTCTCATTATTCTCATTAACATTGTTGTGTTATTAATTATTTGATATGGAAACTTCAAAGAAATATTGAGAGTAGTTGTCATTTGCTCGCGCCATTTCTATGTTGTCATCACGTTTAGTCTAAAACCACCGTTGGGCATAGACAATGATGAAAAACCCTCAGGACATAACATAAAAAATTACTAAACATTACACATCCCAAAATATAATTAATACGTTTGATCCTAAGGAATATAAATATAAATTAAATTGTATCCCGAATAGATTATTTAGCTTCGTTGATAGTAATGAATTTAAAAAATTAAAAAATATTTGGGTCACGATAACATAACAATTCAAGTAGTTAAATGATGTGTGGACTATATTGGAGTCCCTCTTATACACATTATAAATGTTATCCTTCAACCGAGTGGTTTTATTATAGAAGAGTTTCAAAAAAGAAAAAAATACAATATGAGCAACTACAGACCCATAGCTTTATTACCTAGCTTTTTTAATTTTTTTGAAAAGGCACATTCTTCTTCTACCGCGTCATCCCGGCCTTTGTCAGGGTCCGCTTTCCTACTTGCCTTCTTCCACTTTGCACGATCCTGGGCGACCTCTCATTTGAGACCGTTTACGCTCATATTTGCTTTCAAGACATGGAGCCATCGCTTTTTTGGTCGGCCGTTGGGTCGGGGGCCGTCAAGGGCTAGGTGAAAGCATATGCTTCCTACGTAGTCAACTGGCCTGTGACAAACGTGACCGAACCACTGGGGGCGACATTCTTGGAGCTTCTCCGCTACGTCACGGACTGCAAGGCTGCCATGGTAATACACATAAGATTAACTAAATTTCGTAATGGGCCGAGACATCCGACACTTCGTTTTCTATGACCCCGTGATTACGTGACGCTTTTTATATTCAATTCAATTTTTCAATTCAAATATACTTTATTCATGTAGGCCTAGCAACAAGCACTTATGAATAGTAAGACAGTATTACATATAATTATCTTAATCTAATTATCAGAGCAATTTATTGATGTTGTAAATATTATTCCATATATAATACTAATGAATATAATTCATAGATCAAATTTAATACTAAAACTTTCACAAAATATAGTCATAAAAAAAAAATATATATGTATAAAAAATAGTAGTCTAGATTGTTTCTAGAATAAATTCTAAATGTCAAACAAATATAATAAAAACAACAAAGGAAATACATGCATTGGAATATCCATTTCATCATCATTATTCAAATATAATAAATAATTAATCATTTCGAATCACAATTAATCCCACGTTGTTTTATCATTCATGTAGTCTTGTGTGGTATAATAAGCTTTAGAAATAAGTTTACGCTTTACATGATTCTTAAATTTATTAATTGGGAACTCAGTAATATGGTTTGGAAGTTTATTATAAAATCTCACACAATTACCCATGAATGATTTTTTAATTTTATGGAGCCGAGTGAAGGGCACGGCGAGCTTATGTTTATTTCTAGTATTAATATTATGAATGTCACAATTTTTCTTAAAATCGGCAATATTTTTATGCACATACAGAATATTCTCATAAATGTATTGACAGTGCACTGTCATGATGTCAATTTCCTTAAATTTATCTCTCAGTGAGTCTCTATGGTTCATTTTATATATGGCTCGAATAGCCCTCTTCTGCAGAACAAAAATGGTATTTAACTCTGAAGCACCACCCCACAGTAAAATACCATATGACATAATGCTATGGAAGTAACTAAAATATACTAATCGAGCTGTTTTGACATCAGTTAACTGACGGATTTTGCTTACTGCAAAAGCTGCAGAACTCAGTCTATTCGAAAGAGTAGCAATATGGGGACCCCACTGGAGTTTAGAATCTAAAGTTATACCAAGAAAAACTGTACTATCCACTAATTCCAATTCCTCATCCTTCACAATGACACTTGTTTGTACATGCCTTACATTACTAGTGACAAACTTAATACATTTAGTCTTATTCTCATTTAACAATAAATTATTAACATTGAACCAATTTACTACTTTAGAAATAGCATCGTTTACATCATTGTAAGCTTGTTGCTGTCGTTTGACTTTGAAAATAAGTGAAGTGTCGTCTGCAAACAATACTATATCATGGTGGGTCTTTACAAGGAATGGCAAGTCATTTATGTAGATAAGGAACAGGAAAGGTCCCAATATTGACCCCTGTGGTACACCCATAGAGACCAATGGCCCCGGTGATCGCTGTCCATTCACATCGACCCTTTGTATTCTACCATTTAAGTAGGACTTAAGTAAATCCAGTGCCGCTCCTCTAACTCCATAATAGTGTAGTTTCCTGATTAATGTTTCATGACAAACGCAGTCAGTTTCATACTGTAGTTTACTATGTTCTAATTGAACAGAATACAAGTCTAACTTATCCACTAAATTAACATTAATTTCTTTAACATAAATCTCAATTTCTTAAAAAACAATTTATTAATTTTTGATAACCTCTGGTTTTTTTTAATCATTCTATTTAATTTAATATATTTTTTGAGTTTGTTTCCGCTGCAATTTACTAGTCTTGGTGTGGTGGATTCATTGATTAAATCGATACTAACAACAGGGTTTTCAATTGGAGCGGCAACCAACTGTGAGTCGGGCCGGACCAGTTCCTCGAATAAGTAAATAGAAAACGATGTGTCGGATGTCTCGGCCCGCATTCGGGCCGTTTTAACGTGAATCATTCTTAATTCAAGTGGCGGTCCAGTAAGAACAACGGAGCGAATTCTATTTCAGTTTCTTATATTCATTCTTTTTCTTGGGAACAATATTACGCAGATCGACCTAGCTCCAAACTAAGCAAAGCTTGTACTATGGGTACTAGGATACTAGGATGGATGGGTACTAGGGTATGGGTACTGGGATATACATACGTAAATATATAGACAAATACATAGTTATATACATATAAAACACCCATGACTCAGGAACAATTATTAGTTCATCACACAAATAAATGCCCTTACCGGGATTCGACCCCAAGACCATCGGCTTCATAGGCAGCGTCACTACCCGCTAGGCCAGCCCGGTCGTCAAATTTAATCATAATAAGTCAAGAGATGCGTGCTCCCCTACTGTAATTGTATGTATTTCGAACAACATTAATATCTGTAGGTGTTTAATTCCAGCACTCTCACAAGGGGGCGACTCGTGTTACATTCGGCAAAATTAACGTTTCACTTAAACTTAAATTAATTTCGACATATCACCCAATTTTAGACTCGATATTGCAAAGTTTGAGAACTTGAGTTACACTTTAGTTGGGGTTAGTTGGATTGTTTTGGCATTCGATTTCAAGGTCGTAATGATATTTGTGGAGGTGAAGTGAAAATAATACTGAATATATTTCATATAAATTGCTGTCGCTGGAGCGACATGGTGGAGGCGGATCTGTGCGAACTCCGAGTCAACAATTTGGCGTGAAGTCGCGCAGGACCGAGAAAAGTGGCGCTGTCTTGTGTCAGATGCCAAGAAAGTCTCATTTTGGGTCACTGAGCCAACGGAGTAAGTATAAGTTAGTATACGTGCATTACATCGCGCAAATTAGTTAGACAATGTGCAGATAGATGGCGTTGTACACAATTATCTTATACCTTTAAACGAGCAATTCTTATATATATATATATATTTCTGTGATCTCGGAAACGGCACTAACGATTTCGCTGAAATTTGGTATATGGGGGTTTTTGGGGGTATACAATCGATCTAGATTAGTCTTATGTTTGGGAAAATGCGTGTTTTCGAGTTTTTATGCGTTTTTCTTTCGACGCAGAATATGGTCGCTAATTTCGTGTTGCCGGCCACTGTCCGTCTGGTCCAGCGGGTTAAGACGCGGACTGCTAAACGAGTGTTACGGGTTCGAATCTCGCCCGGCGACTAACTTTTGTTTTTTTTTTTTTTATGTTCAAGTTTATATATAATTTTTTATTTTTTATTGTTTTAGACAAGTTTAATTTAGTAAAAAAATGTAGTTAAGATTATCACCTATACACCACCATATTACAATAAATACTTATAACCGAGCTAAGCTCGGTCGCCCAGGTACTACTTAGTATATGTAGGTAATTCTGAACAAAAGTCTTTCGCCTTTATAGTTACTTGAGATAATTCAAAGTTTGTACGGAACCCTTGGTGAACGTGTAAAATGAACTCGCACTTGACCGGTTTTTTTATTCGTTAGATTTTGATAACTTTTGTAGGATAGATAAAATTCCATATTCCGTACAATAGAAGCCCAATTTCACCGTATGTGAAAAACCTGCCTCTGAAATACGAAAAGCTGTGATATTTCCATAACTTAACAAAATTATATACATATTTTCGGGTTAGAAAAATATTTTAAGGACATGAAACTCTTTCTCAAAATATTTAGCCATAAAGTTATAAAGTTACCCTTATGCCTCGTGCTCCACCAATTAATAAAAAGATATTTTTTGGTACTAGCTTTTATCGCTGACTGTACTTTTCTTTCCACATGCAACAAAAACTCATCGGGACAATTGTAACAACCCCAAACATAATTAGTTTGCGTTGTTTAATCAAAGATTTCCCATGACCACCTTCTGTCTCCATCATCAGATCAGCTCTATGTCCCCTTAATATTCCCTTGTCACCCAATATACAAATACATATCTAAGTATCATAATGCAAGATTTCAGCTCAAACGGAAATTATCAGGAAGTGGGTCAAATTTAGTTTTCATGATTGACCCACTCTAACTTACTATCTTACGAGTATCTACATACATACAAACAGGGCAAGTTAAATAAAAGCTTGTAAAAAGTGATGCGCAATGAAAGTTGTAGGAAATCTGTAATAGATTTTCAAAGTCTGAACGTTGCTTCTGCTATTTTTATTTATATAATAATTCTATCTGTTAATACACAATGAAAACCCACTTTCCCAGTTATATCTTAACTTTTTACCACAAAACACTAAAGAAAAGTTCAATGTTACACGAGTATAAACAGTTTTTATCGTTAGTCTAAGAGCTGGTGATATTTTGAACTTAAAACTTCTTTAGCGGCGCTGTGCACTTTTTGTGATGGGAAAAAATGTTAAACTCGCGACAGGTCACGTGATCGACAGATTCGTCAGATTGAAAATTCGTAAGATTGAGAAAATTGTCATGTTTGTGTACGATAGCGCAATAAATGAATATTGTATTTTACCACATAAATGATAGTACTTTTATACTGATAATTAAAGCAATTCGTGCAAAATTATTCCCTAACCATTCCAAAATATCAAAAATGGACAACGTTAATATTCAAGTTTTCACTTCTGCCGGCACTCCTGGAGTGTAACCCGTTGTTTTTTTTTTCGTGGAATACTTAGTCTTTTTACGGACAGAAGCATGTTTGGTTTTCTTTCCGGCCAAAACGTGTAGATCAAGTACATCATTGGAATGGAGTTTTGTGTGAGTAGGCTTACTATTTAACGTTCAATATATGTAAGTATACTACAACGTCAATCAAAATGATTAAAGGTGTTAAGATTATAAATATTAAAATGTGGATTTAATTTAATATATGTCAATGATACAAATTACATATAAGATAACTAATAATATAAATTAAATAAATATTTTCAGCGATGAAGGATCAAAAACATTTTTTTACGTCGACAGCTTTTACCTACTATTATCTATTTCAGTAGATGAGCGGTAAATGCTCCCTTAGCGTCGGTATCTAAGCATAAAATGATCCTGGAATAAAAAGCTGGAATCAAGAGGGACATTGTTTTCTATACTTGGTCAAGCAAATCTTGTCAGAAGCAAAAGGCGGCAAATTTGAAAAATCGCCGGTCACTGTTTTCGAATAATTCCAAAATCGCGTGTCATTTGTGTTTTATCTGTGGAATGTGGATGTGGTGATGTGTGTATGTGGTGTGTTTTGTGTGTGTGTGTGTGTGTGGATGACAGCCATCATGTTTGTTTATATTCTGAATCGTTGCTATTTGAAATGTTTACTGTCACCATTAAATACCAATATATTAAATAAGCTTGTGCATGAACTTAAGCAAAATCAAGGAGCCTACAATATACAATCACGCTCGTTGATCGAAAATATTTGTACAATTTGAGGTTATGATAGTTACATGTTTTGGTTCGATGTGCATTGCTGCTTTTCTTAGCGCAATACCAACGCAATACCGATTTTTGAGTGTTGCCCTACTTCACATAGCTGTACATTGCTTCTGACAGACTATAATTATATATGCATTCGCAGTGCCGGATTAAGACATTTTGATGCCCTAAGCATTTCTACACCATGGTGCCCCCTCATCAAGATTACATTGAATTTTCTTGGTAAATTGAGTGACGTTTATTGCCGCATTACTGCTGAGAATAGAATTTTCAATCCGTCACATCATTTTATCACTGAAATTGACAGTACTGCAGCAGTAATGTTCCAACAGTATGTAAGGCAAATTGAAGATCGTGCTTCGCATAAGGCCGGAAGCGAGTCAACCAATGTCCAAGTGTGAGAAGACATAAGCCGTACTCCGCACAGGGTTTTGCAACCTCTAGAGCTTTCCTGCGAAGCTCATTCATGTGAGAGCAAAGGCAGAGCTTCAGTAGGAGCTTATCCATTGGCCGCAAGTGTCTTAAATAGCAAATTATTGTTTACGAAAACGGGACTTAATAGGGTAAGTTTTAAAATTACCTCTGACCCGACGTTTCAAAAACGGCGTTGTCCCCATGGTCTCGGAGATGACTGGGTAAAGTCGACATCATTATCTTGACGTTGGAAGTAATTTAGAACTTAATCAAACGCGATTAAGTCCCGTTTTCTTAAATAATAATGTGTGACAATTAGGCCAATAAAATTAGATTTTTTCGAATTTGGTCCTAAAAATGCGTGTAATCCCAGTTTGCTCCATTCCAGGAGGTGTGCATAAATGTTTCCTCATTTTCAGTTTTTTTTTGCTTGAAAATCGAAAACGGTACGTCCGGCGGAAAATTTGTTCTAATTATGATTAAAATTATGATATCTGAGGATCCGAAATGTAATTTAATTATGTTCTTGCAATAAAACATATTGATTTATTGAAGGTACCCTAATATGTATTCCTAGTCTAAATTGTATAAAAGGGTCGACATTTTTTATTTTTGGTAAAATCATGTTAAAAATCCAAAAACGCCTTCTTACTAGTGTCTAATCCACGAACTGTCCTATGTCCTTCAAAATCAAGTGGTTTCGAAAAGAAAAAATATCTCCTAAGGATCCCAAAATGTATGCATACCCCCTGAGATGGAGCAAACTTGGATTACACGCATTTAGAATGAAATGAAAGTATTAAAACATTTTCCAGCTTGCTGGGAATTAATTCCTCAAAACGCTATTTCTGGATCTAATTTGATTGGCCTAAATCGTGAAAGTTTAAATCAATGTTTTTAAAGGCAAAGTCTAAGGCTGAGCTTTTCATAATAAGGCTGAACGCGTGGAGCGTTCGATCGGCGCTTACGGATGAGGCATGGATGAGGCCAAAGGTCGAGCTGGAAGAAAGCATTTGAATTTGACCACTGGCGAGGTATGAATGGCTGAACGTCCGGAGCGTCCGATCGCGGTGGGTTATCATACAATACAACTGATGGCGAGGTGTGAGCAAGGCAGAAGGCCCAGCTTCGAGAGAGGACAGCTTAGATTTGGATCCATGTTAAGTGAAAGTAAGGCAGTTTGCACAAAGTAGAAGGCCTAGCGTCGTATAAGACCTAACGCCGAACTGCAAAAGAGTGGCTTGAAATCGAACCTGTAATCACGGTTCTCCTACTGCTCGGCCTTTGGCTTAAGTGGAAACCGAAACTTAATAAGTTGCTTTTGGTTTTGTGCCTTTGCGGGGCCCCATATAAGTTTGACAATTAGGTCGCAGGATCATGGTTCTGCAGCAACTCGGCCAGGCCGACACATCTGGCGTGCAAGAGAGCAAAATTCGCTACCAAATCGGTAATCTACGTCGACAAAATCGGTTGGCCACAAGCCCGACGGTAAAATATTTTGGCTATGAGCTTTGAGGGCCTCCGCGAAGGGTTGGAGATGTGCTTACGTGTCCTCACTCATTTACGACCCTTCGTTATTAGATGGGTACTTGCACACGTCAAAGTCGACAAAAAGCCTGCGCGTTTTTTTCCTACGATTTTGGTGCCCCCCTAGACGTGGTGCCCTAAGCAAGTGCTTATTTTGCTTAATGGTTAATCCGGCACTGTGCATTCGACAGTAAAGTGGTTTTATATCATCAAAAATATTACTTTATTTTATAACAGAGTACCAAAAGTAACTGAGTTCTCTCACATTTTCTGGGACAAAAACAAAACAGCAAATATTATTTTTTTCGTATAAAAATTAATTTGTAAACATTTTTTGCTAAAAAATACCTACTACTTTTCGCTGACAGCTCTTGTCCAATAATATTCCAGTAGATGAGCAGTAAATGATCCCTTGGCGTCAGTATCTAAGCATAAATGATCCCGGAACGCTAAGCCGGGATCAATCGGGGAACGCTCCGGGTCTGTTTACAAAAATATTCATAATGAAAGCTCCGGCGATATTTAGATTGATGGAAAGATTTCATGAAAGTTACAAGGAAAATATTATTTTTATAGAACAGAATAAAATAAATAATTATTATTTAAGCAACGCTTAAATTAAAACTAAGTAAAACATAACACATACAGAACCCATAGTGTAAATTTATTCGATAGCTTGATGTAACGTACGCGTTTGCGTTAAGTCTCATTTTGTATGGGATTTAGAAACAGCGCGCCAAACTCAAACTCCCATACAAAATGAGACTTAACGCAAACGCGTATGTCACGTTTCGCTAATATGGAAGTAAATTTACACTAGGGGTACAGATCAAATTTTTTATTAAGCGTCACTGAAAAGGTCTCCACTCAGCTTAATGACGATCCATTTAAAGATCTTCCGTTAATCTTTCGATATGTACAACGGAGTACTAAGATCGTAATAAAGTACTTAATGCAATATTTGGAAGTGCTTAGTAAAGATAATCTCCAAATATATAAATCAGAAATCAGAAATATTTATTGTGCAAACTGTGTAGGTACAAGAATATGACTTAGGTACATTTTTTGATGAGTATCAACAGTTTTACCCTTCTCGGGTATAAAATTATTTTTAACTTAAACTAGGTTTTAATATTTTATCTTAAACTATATTTTATTATACATTTAGGTTTACATAGTTATAAAATTCTTTTAAATTATAGAAGACTTTGTCCATAGATTTATAACTAGCCTAGATGCCTAGTCTGTACATCCCTAGTGAAGCCATTTCGAGTACGACATTATGTCGCCCTCGTGTCATCGTATCCGAACGGCCCTCGCAGTAGTCAAGGTCGAGTTGGTTTGTGTACACCTCCCGGTTATAAATTAAAAAATACAAGAAAGATGGTTGTTTGTGCGGTGAATTGGTGTCACAACACATCAGTGAATAAAAACAAACCGCCTGATATAACATTTCACGCGTAAGTATCCAGTTTAATGTGATATTTTTACGTAATTGTAAATACAAAAATCCAAATTTTCGTCAGCCGCCATTACTTATAAATGTTGTGTTAGAAATGTAAGATAATTTATATCATTATTATATGGAAAACACCGTCTATCATCAAACTATTTCTATTTTGATACTAGTTGTTAATATTTATATTGTCCGGGTTTGTAAACGTGCCCTAACTGACAGCCCAGCTGTCATGGGCGCGGCTGTCAAGAGAGCTTCCCGCGCCAACGTGAGCGTCGGTCGTCGGACTTAATATTATCATGTACTTAATTCACAAATAAATCAATTACCCAAGACCTAGTGTGTTTTATATCTTTCATTTCAGAAGTGAGGTCTTATAAACATTCATGCTCACAAAGTATTTCAGTTAAATAAGTTTGTTCTCGTACGAAATCGTAATGTTGGAAGTAGCATTATTACGCTTATAATGGGCACGTACCTACTTTGGGAAAATGCACTAAGTTTTGGGTCGCGAAGTGTTTCAATGTGTTGTTTAAAACCTATTTAACAAACGTGTGAATTGTTATAAATCGTATATGAATTCGGAGAAGTACAATATTATCACCTACCGGTCATTGACCTGCCGGTAAGCTACGTGAACGAGGCGAGGCAAACAAATTCGATCACAACTCATGATGTTGGTCTACAATACAGGAGAGTGGTTTGTTTATGATAGCAAAACAGGTAATAAATACTATGAGATATTTATTATATTTAGGACTGAGAATTAATTTGAATATGTAGTGAATGTTCACTTAAAATGTGCGAAGCGTAATAGGATTATTTATGAGATGGCGCATGGTTTAGTTTGTGCAGTTGAGAAAGTATATAAATAATCAAAATTGTATAACACGACATGTCAAGTCAGGAAACCAGGCTTGGCAGTTTCAAATTTGATATTCTTATTTGTGCTGTACAATAAAATGTACTTGGCATCTTGTTGAAATGCTGAATTCAATATCAAATCATGATTATATTGAGTAAAAACAAGTAATGATATATATTGAGTTAATTTTTTAGTTACCATTAAGGTTATATAAGTGTAATATTCCTGAAGTTCCACCGGGGTCATATAAGGTTATTCAGCTTCAGGCCTATCAATTGGAAAGTATTGGTGTGTATTTCAAATTATATTTAAGGAATTTTCTTAATGGTAAGAAATGCATGATGAACTGCCCTTAAGTTTAAAGCAAAGTGTTTGATACCTACTGTGGCATAGTGATTTTGCTGGTGTACCCACTGAAGCCTTCACCCTAGACTAGATTGAATATTGAACAGTAATTTTGTCATGATCCCATTTGAGTTTTAATTAATTCATTATCCGGTATTTCTTAGTGACAAAAGAAGTGATTTTATTATATTGTCATTTATTTAAATGACTGGTATTAAGGGATTAGTGTACCCCCCTGAAAGTACAATATAATTTAGGATGGAATAATCACCTGTGTAACTATACAAGCAAAATGAAAATGGCTGGTTGGTTCCAGAAGAGGAATAAAGACAAAACTGACCACTACCTGTTCAAATGAGTTTTACAAGCAGAAAGTAGGTTGAGATGTAGGTATAAGGGTTTTATTCATGCACTATTGTAATACAGTATATTAAGTATGGTGATTTACTGTTATCAAATAATTATTTTTGTGTTGTGTGTGTGTGTTCTTACATTATGTTCACAGATATCATTGTGATGGACAATTGGCCTATACAAGTAACACAGTCATTGTGCTGGCTGGTGAGTAATTGTGTAAAGTTCACACGGGATGAACTAAGGACAAAATTGACTGCTACACTTGAAAAGTTTAAAAATAAAATGTTTCAAATAGGTTTGACTAATGGAAAATAGTGATGAGAACTGAGAAGTATACCTAAGGGTTTTAGTCCCGTGCAATGGAACTAGGTAAGTGCTCAGTAGTCTGATTGTGACAAGCAATTTACAAACTATGGAGATGTCTATTTAAATAGCTAACTATTTATTTCTTGTAGTAGTTATATTTGCTTCAAAATAATATTCTGATTAAAGATCTATGTACAATTTTGTTAGCTATTACTATTATTGCACTAACGCACAAACCAGTATAACCTGACCTCAAGAAGGTTGGTTGCACCAAACCGTCTGTCACTGTTAAAGTGTTCGCAAAATTTATTGTATGGCTTCCCATACTCAAATTTTATTGTATGGCTTTCATAGGTCACTTATACTTATATTACTACTGACTGATGTTAGCCAGTCCATCAACTGTGGCTGGTGCAACTGGTACTTAGACTGGACAGTCAAATGGTTACTTGTTAAGCGATTGGAATGTCAACCAAGTCCCTGTACTGACTGGGTATTTTCGAAGCTTGCTCAGTAATCGTTTAATTTAAGTGACCAAAATTTTTATTTTTGATTATTGAAATATGACTATTAACCTTAAAATAATATCGAGTAGCTTGCATTGATACTGAACAATTTAACAATAAAGATAATGAACAGCTAAATTAGAACAAGTTTCATAAAATCATCAAATTAAGTTGCTGTATATGTGAGTATGTAGTTACATCCTAATGTAGGTACTTTCAGTCCTTAGTTTAATTCTTCAATTTATCTGTCTTCTGTTGTTAAATTACTGTTCTTAACCTCAACAATTGCACTCCAATTAAATATTTAGAAGGTAAGTTAGGAATACATGAATATATACATAAATAAGATATTTATTGTTGCCATTGGATTTAATGGAACAGTTGGTGCAGAAAATATACTAATACTTCTCATCATTTGAGAATGAGGTACTTCTACAAACTCATTTTAAATTGATGTCCTACCCATCACCAGAAGTTTGGTTTTATTATAAGTTGTAAATGTTAACAAGTAGGCAGTTCGTCTTCACTGAATATGTTGAAATCCTATCGACGACTTAAATACTTACTAGACTAGCCTATGGCCTAGCCTTATGAAGGTGCATAGAAATATATAGTTAGCATTCGCGCATAGTTTTTTTTTGCGCAACGGAACCAGCGTTGTATTTACCTAGAACTATTTCAGTAATTTTACTTTTCATGATAAGTGATAACCGCCTCCTAATGCAGTTAGTTGTTGAAATAATTTTATTCATATTTATAGTTCTATAGTTTTTAGTAGCTATTATTTTTGTCAGTGGACAAAGTTCCAGTTTAAAAATTATATCGCAGTAGTGCAATGTTAAATACCAGTATTAAATATCTTTTCAGTATTAATCAAGACTAATTACCTATACATAAATGTTTTAAAATAAAATAAACTTTTAATTCCACAAAACACGTGACCTAGTTTCAGTGGATCTTTATTGACAATAACAATATACATAATGGATATATACAGATGATTACTATAACTAGCTTATATCTAAAATAGGTCCTTGAGGCATTGTACCAAGGATGCTGGCGGCATTTCCTCGTTGTATCGCAATACTGATACGTTGTGCGAGGAAGCCGCCAGCTCTTCGGTCACCAGTTACGTCAACCAGACGTTTCGCGATTTCTCCAAAAAACTAGTTTCAGTTGTATATGTATACATAAATGATAGTGTGAATGATTCAGATTCGAATTAGTAAGGAATAACTAGTTTCATTTTTATGTTTTTGGTTATTAACAATTTTTGCATTTATTCTATATGATCTGTATCTTCCACATTATAATGATTTAACGATTACGCGTCACATAACTTGGATGGTGAAGATCCAGTCGATGCTGTGTACACAGATTACATCGACCATGATCTGCTATTACATAAACTTTTATCAGTAGGTAAGTGTAAGAGGAGACCTCTTTCGATGGTTCTCCTCCTGTGTCGTAAACAGGTCCCAAGCGGTCGTTCTGAACGGATTTTCATTATCGTGGGTGGAATTCCCTTCAGGAGCGCCCCAAGGATCTCTTAGACTATTATTATTCATCAAATATTTACACGATACTTCCCATTGCTTTAAACACTCAAATATTCTTTTATTTGTTGATGATATGAAAGTCTACCGGATAGTTAATAACACTCTCGACTCTACTTACCTTCAAGAAGATCTCCTTAGACTAGATCGATATTGTGCTAATAATAAACTAGATATAAATGTGTTCAAATGTTTTGCCATCTCTTTTACTCGTAAGCGTAATGTCTTTAATTCTATTTGTTATAAATGAGGTTATATCTAAGTGTAGTGAAATAAGGGACTTGGGTGTCGTAATGGATAACAAGTTGATCTTTGATCGGCACGTTGATTCAATAGTCAACAAAGCTTTTAAGGCACTTGGTTTTATCATAAGATCGTGTAAGAACCTTAAAAGACTAAAATCAATTAAAATTGTCTATTGCGCATTTGTAAGGAGCCATCTGGAATACGCCTCTCAGGTTTGGAACACTTGTTATGACACCTATATTTCAAAAGTAGAAAGAATAAAAAAAAAGTATATTTGTTTACTGAGATATAAATTCAAAATTCCAAAATAAAGTTACAGCATTGTGCCAAACTCCTCGTGCTACCTCTTTAAATCCGGCTGAATATATCTGATGTAATTTATATTATGAAAATCGCTCAGGACCATGTAGACTGTCCTGACCTGCTAGCGAACTTATGGTAATCAGTCCCCTCACGTCTATCCTCTCGCACCAAACGAACGTTCCATATTCCCTTCCTTCATACTAATTATAGGAAAAACTCATTTTTTTTCTGAGCTGCTAAGTCCTTTAATCAGCTTTGCAAATAGCATGATCACATCGATCTGTTCTGTGATACTGTTAACACAATTTCATCTTATTTCTTTCTCTTTTGTTCTTCTCGTTCATTGTTTAAAAACTCAGTCTCACTGTAAAGCAACATAATTGTAAGCATAATAGTTATTATTAATTTTGCAATTTCGCACGTCATATACTTTACGTAGTTTCTACATGTGAAATTGGCTTATTGTTTTTATTTTGAAACTTATTTTGTTACTTTAGCTGTGAGTTTTCAAAAACAAAAAAATAAATAAAATAACAACTAACATTAAAAATGAATACCGCATACAGTCAAGAGCTCATTTAGTTACCATTATACCTAATCTAGTTAAAAAATAAATAAATAGATGCTTGTTATTTATACATAGATCGAAAATTATCGATCGAACAGATATATAAATATGTACTATAACTTAACACCACTTCCAATATGGAAAGTTTACCCAATTGCAAGCTATATGGCGCTAGCGTCGAGTTAGATCGCGCAAGCGTTAGTCTTTCGCAATTTCATAGCATGTATTAGACATTAGTATGCAAATACCGTTCGCTAGATGCCGGTGGCAACGAGATAGATCACGCCAGCGTTTGTCTTTCATAGAATAGTTAAGTCCCAAGTTTGATTTTTGTTTATTTGATAGATTCGATAAGACGCGGTTTATGTTACCCGAAGATTCAGCTACTCTGCGTACTTTCTATCTAGAAAATATGCGGAGAATATTTACTAACTGTATCGAAACGAGTGGTTTAGTTCGTGCTGAGGGTGTTTGCTCCTGCACACTCTTTATGAGTCGACATTTTTACACACCAAAAGGTCTGTAAAAGTAAAAATCCGCCAAGTTTAAAAAACAAACTAACTGTCTTACGCTGATTCGAACGCCCCATCGATCCCGCCACTTGCAGTACCTCTTTTAATATAATTTAATTCATAAATTTATTACAATATTATGTTTATAAGTCGCTGGAAACTTAAACCTGAAACACTGCCGCCGTATTATGGCTGACAGCATTTTTATAACGATTTGTATTTTAAGCTAGTTCTATAGTAGCATTTTAGACGTTTACATGGCTACTGTAATGCTTATTTGAGCACAAATTATATAACAACATTACAGTAGAACTATACTAGGATTATTATGGTCAAAGAAATTGTTAAGGGTACCAAATGCAAAAGGCATGGTCACTTGGAAGCCAATTGCGAGATTTTAAAATAATCTAACTACTTACAGCAATTTTGACTTGAATTTGTGAAAGGATAAGCAAACAACAAAGATCTGATTACAGGCAACTTTTACAGTACGACGATTTGGCAAATGTCCAATCACTCCTAATGTATGTTTGGGTTATATTCCTTCTCTATATTCCAACTGTCACACATGACATACAAATGCATACTTGGTCTCTCGCGGTACAGGCCTAGCTTAGTGCGGGGACCGCTGGAAACTCTGTTATGTAACCATGCTATGCACTCACCGATGTCACACCAATTCTGTACCGATTCATATACTGTTTTGTGTGCAATAAACTTATTTTTATCTTTATCAATACTCCTAGTGCTTAAATCCAAATTGGAGTTTTTGTATTATCATAGTAGACTATAATTACATATAGTGTTTTTATAGTACGTAATGGTTTTAAAGAGGTGGTCGTAAATATATCAATGTTAACTCAGCGGATAAGATGAAACTGTGGATAGGACTAGGCTCTAATTTTGAGCCTGGTACCGAAAATTCAAGTTGTTCCTCGGAAATTACAGTTATTATCATACTATAATTACCTCATTATATACATGAAATTCATATTCGTGACGCAATGCACACGTGTCTCATTTTAATTGACGTTCATGTTAATGCAATTCCAACCAAAGTCTAACCGATATATAAATACATATTTGTGTATATGTTAAATAAATAAAGTGTAAAATGTTTAATGCTTTACATGTTGGACCTGAGTGCGTCCGTCCGAGAGCCGCAACGACGTGGTTGGAGTCCACTGCATCCAGTGTGTGTACGCGGTAGCTACCGATAGATAACTCACCACCACTTCACTGCGCCTAGTGGGGCTGAGGCTGAGGCTGCTACGTCCAGTGTGCGTACGCGGTATCGAAGATCATGTGAAACACTTGCTTGAGGCCGATACCCCCTGCGCGGGTACGCGGTAACAAGTGTGATAGATCGCCTGAGGCCGATAGCTCCCTGTGTGAGAACGCGGTAACAGGGATCACCAAATAAGCTTGCTTGAGGCCGAGAGCTCCCTGTGCGAGAACGCGGTAACAAGCAGCACCATTTAAGCTTGCATGAGACGGATGCTCCCTGTGCGAGTACGCCGTAACAAGCTCACCATACAGCCTGTGTCTGTACGCTTAACGCCCTTACATCCTGTGTGTGTACTGTGGTATATATAATAATAACTGTACGAATGTTTTTACACCCTGTGTGTGTGTACTTTGCTACAACTTATTAAACGCCCTTACATCCTGTGTGTGTATTGTGGTATAATATATAATGTCCGTACGAGTGTTTTTACACCCTGTATGTGTATTCTGGTATATAATGATAACCGTACGAATATTTTTACACCTGTGTACTTTGCTACAACATACCAAACGCTCTTACACTCTGTGTGTGTATCTTGATATATGTATGTGACGACCGGTCTGGCCTAGTAGGTAGTGAACCTATGCCTATGAAGCCGATGGTCCCGGGTTCGAATCCCGGTAAGGGCATTTATTTGTGTGATGAACACAGATATTTGTTTCTGAGTCATGGATGTTCTCTACGTATTGAGGTATTTGTAGATTAAATATACCTATCGTTTTCTGAATACCCACAAGACAAGCCTTCTTGAGCTTACTGTAGGGCTTAGTCTATTTGTGTGAGAATGACCCTATAATATTTATTCATTTATTTAATGATACAAATGGATTACACCTGTGTGTGTGTACGTTGCCACAATCTAAAGATTACTGTTACATCCGGGCGGTGGGATTGTAAATTACCATCTGTACTATGTGACAAAAAAAAACCTTCCAGACACTTACATCCTCTGTCTGTGTGTGTGTGACACATGATGGAACGAGACGCTGTTAATTCTTGTTTCTGAGTCCAGGTACTACACGCTGAGGGCGTTACAGCTTCGATCGCGCCACTAGGCCACTACGCGCACATCAACCCTTTTGCGGTGAGCGTGCTGCAACCGCTGCAGGGGCTCATCGAGTGCGCCGACTTCTGGCCAAAGGGTGTCGTGTTTCGGAGGTTCCGGGGCAAATTGTCGAATCTGACACAATGCCAGACGATTCAACGTAGTCACGCTATTTTGTTGCCGAAATAGTGTTTAGTTCTCAAATTCTTAAAATGCATAGTCTGTAAGTTATTTGTAATATGGGCCTTGTTGTCTGATTTAAATTTGTAATAAATAATTCAAAGACTGTAAAATCTAATGTGTATAACTAGAGACAAGATGAAAAGTCACTAGATCTACATCTGTTACGTTACCCCACATCAAGTTAGCGACTATCCGGGGGCGTCGTCACTAGTTCGTAAATCAAGAGGCAATATTATCCCAGTAGTGTTGTACTAAAAGTAAAAGAATCTTATAATGTTTATTTTTTTTTCCTTAGTTATATTTGTTAATATAACTATGTTGATAATAATTGAATGAGGACATCCAATCTCTTAAGGATGGCCGAAAATGTAGTGAGTAAGATTTCTAATTTGCTTCACAAGGCTTGGATATAATATCAAATAATGTAAAATAAAATAAGCTTGTCGTTTCAATGTTGAAACATATTACGTATTGTTCGACGCCACATAATTAGAACCCTACTTAATCATCTGTGTGAGTGATGTTTTTTTTTTAGTTTGTAAGACAAGTTTTGTATATTTTCTTGCTTACTAGCACGTTATTGTCACGTTTTATTATTGTATCCTTAGAAAAGAAATAGTTTATATCTTTATTGCCTCGGGTCAGGCAAAATTCAGGATGGCCGATTGTTAGAAATGTAAGATAATTTATATCATTATTATATGGAAAACACCGTCTATCATCAAACTATTTCTATTTTGATACTAGTTGTTAATATTTATATTGTCCGGGTTTGTAAACGTGCCCTAACTGACAGCCCAGCTGTCATGGGCGCGGCTGTCAAGAGAGCTTCCCGCGCCAACGTGAGCGTCGGTCGTCGGACTTAATATTATCATGTACTTAATTCACAAATAAATCAATTACCCAAGACCTAGTGTGTTTTATATCTTTCAGTTGCCAGGTGATATGAATCTTTTTTCCTCCAAATGAGGCATGACGATTACATTGATAAAATTAATATGCTTACTTTAAGTTCCTTGTATGACTATAGAAGATATTCTTTTTTAGTTTTTCATTCTTTTATTTCAAATTATGTTTTGTCTTTTATAAAATTACAGTTTAAATTCATATTTTTATTTTGTGTGATATTCGTTTTAGATTTCCGACTGATCCGCTTCTGTCTGCGAGATGGACGGAAAAAATTAGAGTAAATAGGAACGATGCAATATGGAAACCGACTAAACATAGTCGAATATGCTCTCGCCATTTTGATGAGCAAGTAAAGTAATTTTTATTTGTGGAACACAGGTGTTACAGTTAAGGTCTGTAAAAACGAAACGCAACTGTCACTGTCGCACTTATATGGAAGACTGATAGAGAGACACAAAGCGTTTCGTTGTCGAAGCAATTTTAGCGATTGCAACCTTGGCTAGGCTTGCAGGTACAATTACTAGTACTGACGATAAATAGTTATTTGTTTTACAAGAGGGAAATTTGTTGTTTAACCGCTCGTGCTAATTAGCAATATTATCGAGCTAAGTAGATAAAGATCCCAAAATTTCTAAAAATGGAATCTTGAGCGTTGCGAGGGTTTCAAGTTACGAGAGTTAAACAAATTTTGCCCCACGTGAAACACAAAACTTTTCACCACACCAACCCGAAGAAAATATTAAATGTAAGATATCAAATAAAATCAAACCAAATCGAATCCAAATGATCGTCATTAAATATTTATCATTTAAAATCATTATTCCAAAGTCAATTCTACCAGCTATTATCTGTGCACATTTGTAAAATAAAAAAATAAACGTTTTTTATTTAAACATTATTTCACAAAGTACAGAAATGGTCCTTAAAAGAAACCTTGAAAGCTTTTGCTATAAATTTAATATCTACATACACACTCCCAAATGATTGATAGCCAAGTATAAGGATGTGGCTAAAATCCATCTACTTTAAGGGGAATAAATGAACTCTGGCAACCCGTTTTTGTATATATGTGTGTGTCGCTGAGCGTAAGACACGAGCGTCGCACGCACACATCGATCGTGTTTCGGCTTCACTTTTGGCAGATTAGCCTTATGAGGACTAACTGTCTATGTGTGAAAGGTCAGTGACTTTGTCTATTAAAAAGTTTTTTAAGCATCTTTTAAAAGTATTTCCTTCGAGGCTTTTTATTTCGTTTGGCAGATGGTTGAAGACATTAATAGCAGATATGAACGTACTTTTTTTATATATTGAGGTGCTAGTTCTCGGAAGTACCATATTGTACTTATATTGTGATCTGATATTTTCTTTGCATGAACGCTTTGTGAAATATTCAGGGTGTATTATATGTATATATAGGGTGTATAAGCTTTATGAAATAGAGATTGTAACTGAGTTCGTTGTGGACTGTACCTCAAGAATGTAATGAAAATAAACATTTTTTAGAAGCAACCAATATAAACAGGACCAGGAGATCCCGAAGCAGGAGCATCGTAGGCAGGTTCACTATTACCGACTAGGCTAGAAATAAGTTGTATATGTAAGAACTAAAACAGGACCTAAGTAACTATACGTATTAATGCATGTACGGACAACGAGTGAAATTAACGTGCGAATGACAGCTAACTGATATGATTCCAATGATTCAAATATCGTTTTGACGTCAGGTGCATGATCGAATTGGCCTATACGAGTATATTGTAAACAAAAAAAAATTAACTGTCTCAATCTTCTAAGATTTTTTATTTTCCGTTGTTCGCATCGCCCCTCGGTCACTGTTTCATACAGAAAAACTTTCTGTGAAAAACTATTCCACGCATACCTACCTTTTTCGGACGAGTTCCTAGTTACTATAATAAAAATCTAAATCTATAAAAAATATACTTAATTAAACGTAAGTTCTTTTAGTACCTAAGTACAGTACCCCTAGTGTAAATATTTTCGACAGCGAAACGTGACGTACGCGTTTGCGTTAAGTGTCATTTTGTATGAGATTTTTGAATTTCCAAAACGTCCCGCTTGGCGCGGGACCTATACCTACAAAACCTATACAAAATGAGACTTAACGCAAACGCGTACGTCACGTTTCGCTATCGACTAAATTTACACTAGGGGCACTGATATCAGAAGTTTACTTATTTCAGTTAACATAATTTATAATTATGAACTTCCAGGTATTTATCTTGTACGTTCCTTTTGTTGCGGTACAACTTTTGTATTTAATTGGGCATTATAAAAATAAACTAACTTATCTATTAAATAAAACTAAATTAAAACTAAAAACTAATACTAAATAAAATTAAAATATGTCTAAAAAAATTGGCCCCTTTGGCATGGTGCCGAGGATGCTGGCAGCATTTCCCCGCTGTATAGCGATGCTAATACGTTGTGCGAGAAAGCTGCCAGCTCTTCGGTCACCTGTGAAGTCGACCAGCCTTTTAGATAGTTCTTTAAAAAGTTGTAGAGCATTAGGACCCCACGGGCCAAGCGTCTCGACCCCAAATGGCATAAAAATTTGTATTACATTTTTGATGTGTTTAGGTATATGGCTCTTTGGTTTCTAAATAAATAAAAATGTTGTTAGTGCCTATGCCACGCATCGCAATAGGGCAATACAACCTAAAAGCTTAGAAACTTAACCCGACAACCGCAGGCACTAATAAATATTAAACATGGGCGAGCCAGTGGGCATTAAGCCTGTTGAATAATGCCAATGCCATCTGCAATGTGGGTAAGCTGGACCCAACCTTGTTAAAAGGCCGTAATATTTTGCTCAAAGGTAAACGTACAGGTATTTTGCCATAGGAGGGATTGAAGAGGCTGTCGAGAAGTTTGTAATTATTTGAAAATCTAAAAGCCTTCTGCGGGGTCACTCAAGGCGCAGTGAGTTCAGGCCCATCTCCGAACGCAGCTCGGCGAGCACTGAGCGGAAGGCCGTGCGTGTCCAGGATCGCAGATTGCTTTATAATTGATTTGTTTTTTAACAAAATAAGTTATCGATGTGTTTGATCAATAATAAAAACGCATTTTTAGAAATATTTTTTTGCAAAAAATATTGTGTGTGCAAAAATAGTTACAAATATTTAATATAGCCTTTTAGATCTATGTTCGTGTATTTTACCGAGCCAAAGTATTTTAAAGAGGTTTCGAAAGAATCCATGAAGTAGTATACTTCGTTTTTCGGCATTGGAAAAAAGGTACACAATCTTGCCTTACTTTTTATTCATATTCATATTCATATTTATTAATAATAATGTACACATACATTACATGTCAAAATTACAATTTAGTTAATACCAACATCTAGATAATAATATAAAAATATTCACATAATGCGTTCAATAAAGTTACAAATTAAAAATTATAATATTTTATCATATTCTACATTTGCAATATTTCATCCATGTCATAAAAGGCGTTGTCAATTAGCCATTTTTTTAATTTATTATAAAATGAATGATCATTTGATATAGTGGCAATTTGTTCAGGAATTAAAAATTATAGAAACACACTTTAAAAAAACAGACAAATGCGAGTCCAACTCGCTCATCGTACTTTTTAGTCACCCGCAGCCAAATAATACTAGACTAGACCCTACTCATAGTGTTGTGTTCCGGTGAGTAAGGTTGCCAGAGCTCAACGAGGGGGGGGGGGGGGTTGTTAGGTTAGGTTAGGTTAGCTCAACGAGGGGGGGGGGGTTGTTAGGGTCGGCAACACGCATGTACCTAACTCCTTTGGAGTTGCAGGCGTACATAGGCTACGGAGACTCCTTGCCATCAGGCGGACCGTATGCTTGATTGCCACCGACGTAGTATAAAAAAAACAGACAGACGGATGGACAGCGAAGTTTTAGTAATAAATATTAAACATGGGCGAGTTTTCGCTGAAGCCGAACCGAGCTGACAGAGGTCTACCTCCACTCAAAACAAATAAAAACACTTTAAACTCCAAAACAAATGTCACAAAAGCTCGTTACAGAGATGCCACAAGAAAGGCTTTTTGCAAACGGCGCCGCAATTTATTTCACAAGTTTGGTAATTAAGTCGACTGCCAGCTACGTGACTTGGATATAAATGACACAGATTAGCACAGCGCGCACACATAATGTAAAGTGACACTTTGTAGCTTAAGTTGGGTTAAGAAAGTGTGTTCATTTTTTACGTCGCATAGTCGAATTGCAACGGAGTTTGTAAAGAAAACCAAGCATGCTTGGTTGCGGCTAGATAAAGGAGAATGGACACTTTTGTATGAGTGTTCCATGGATATATAAAGTTAAAACCTATTTCCTTTCAAAGCTGTTAATCGTACTTTTATTATATTGTATGACACCAACTTTAGACCATTTGCAGAGACCGAGTTGTAAGAAAAAAGAAGTTGCGCAGATAAACGGTTATTCTCCAAATTACGCGTTGTTTTATCTTCTTTCATATCGAACGAGATCGCAGGATGCCCAGAAAGCTGCGGTACTGTCCTCACCGTCGCATCGCGTTATTTGTTTAATGACAGTAATCATTACGCTGACTTAGAAGCCTCTCAAATCTTATTCTGTTTTGGAAATTACCTGATACTCAAAATAGCTCGTTTAACAAATCACTTTAACCGTAATAAGCATAAGCTTTGCTTATAAATTGAAATAAATATCTCATACTATAGAGAAAGCAACCAAGACCTCCGTTCCGCGCCTAGCGTACTTTATTAGGTTTCCTTTTTCATTTGTGTTTGTGATTAATAACTAAGCCAAATTTTATCGTAGGAAATCAATAGAAATAGAGTATACCTATATTGTAAGGCACATTTTGTTTTACGCGTCTAAAGATGTTATAGCTATGAGTACGTTTGAGTAATTCGTGTTATGGCGGTCAGTTAATGTTATTTACTCAAAATAGATCTAAGCTAACTTCTACTAAATAACCTTCGCGTAAGAACGTTGACACCCCTCAGAATCAAGTACCTAGTGTTTACATAAATTGATGATAACTGCCGTATAGACAAAAAAAGTTTAAGTGACCGCGCTGATAAAGCAATAAATTGATGATAACTGCCGTATAGACAAAAAAAGTTTAAGTGACCGCGCTGATAAAGCAACTGCTATGTAAAAAAGGCGTTCACCAGAGCCCATTGAATTTTATCTAAAATTATCTTACGTTGGTTAGACTTGTATCTGAATATAAAAGTTTTGACAACACGCTCTCTCGATTTGCATGGAGTTAATACTGTTTGGTTTTGTGTTTCATGGTATCTTTCTAATAAATTACTCGAAGTGTCAAAGAAAAACTGTCTTGGTGGTGCTCGTATATGTTGCATCAGTAAGCGTGGGTGTTTTTCAGATGAATGCTCCGAAAATACTCAACTAATATGCTTGCTGATCAATGGAAACAAATTCTCATGACAATGCCACAAAGGACTTCAAATTGCTGATTGCTTCAGATTGAGTCATGCAAATAGTGATAAAAAGTGACATTCAGATGGCAACTGCAGCTACCATTGACGAAAGCATGACGAATTTAACGTTGCAATCGTGCATAATGCGGCCACGATAGTCACTCATTTCAAGGATATTGTCAGTGAAATCACCCGCGTCAAGGCTGCAGCAGCAAAGCAGTTGCAGTTACCATTCAAACGCAATCATGAGGGATGGGATACCATGCAATGATAATGGCAGACCGCTCGATATCCCTGCTGGTCTGCCTTCCCTATAAACTCAAAAACTTTTTTAGTATAAAGGTAACATGTATTTCTTGTGGAAGTTATAAAATAAACCAACATTAAAGCCTACGTTTCTTACTTTAACCTTCTACATTATCATCATCATCATCATCTCCTCGCCATATAAGGGCATACAAGCATATAAGGGGGAGTTTCACAGTGGCTCCAATAACCCATAAAATTTCCGAGGCTAGACTAAGATGGTACGGCCACGTAATGAGAAGACCAGACGATCACGTGGTTAAAAAGTGCCTTTCTATCGCTACAAAAAAGAGGGGAAGTGGAAGGCCCCAAACAACTTGGATGACGAATGTCCGAAAGGATATGAAGGTGTTGGGACTCCACGAACAAGACACCCAAGAAAGGAGCAAGTGGCGTCGCATGACTGGGAAAGCTGACCCCGCGTAACGGGAAAAAGGCGAGGCAGAAGAAGAAGAAGAAGAAGATCATCATCTCCTCGCCGTTTTCGGCCACAGCGACTGCGTTCTACCGCTGAGAGCGCTCGTGCGCTCTCAGGTGACTGATATAGCCAATTTTTGCAGCGAATGTGCGACCACACTCGCTGCAGGTCAGCACTCCTTCGGCATAATTGTAAATTTTTTAATAGTTGTTTTATAATGAAAGTCTTAATTTTAATGTACCCAAATCGTGTAAACTTTTGTTATGCCCACGAAAACGAGCCAGTTTTCCCAAATGTTTTTGACCCGTTAGTTAAATTAGTTCCATTCCAGTTTCTGTGAAGTCAAAGTTGCGGATTCAAGTCCCACTTGGGCAGTATAATATAAATTATCACTATAATTTGGCAGTACTATAGCAGACTTTTTGACTTTAAGAGTTCAGAAAGTTAATGCTGTTATCATCAAAACTCTCACAAGACTTCCTCGAGGTGTATTAGGTAGATATTCTACGACTGACGAGTAGGTTCCATTTAGACAATTAGGCGGCGAAGTTTACTGGCCCGTAATTCTTCGGTTTGGGATGTTTAAGCTGCGGGTTCAGTGCTTGGGGAAAGCGGAATAGGAATTATGTCAATTAACTTAATGATGCAGCTACCTACAATGGCGACATGAGTTCACACCAGTTTTCTCCATCCTCAGCAATTTTCGACCAAATATATCAATTATCCTTTTTCTCTCTACTGAGCCTTTCAAGTTATGTTGACTTCTCATTACATAGCGAATCCATGGCGCTTGTTTGCGATGCGAAGCCAATATTTGAAGGTCGAGGAAAACGTTAAGTAAGTACGAGTCAAGTCCGAAGCTGAAATCTCGACACTATGTGCATTTTAATTTTCTGGTGAGTGTGCCGACTGATTGTCCAGTCGACGACCTTCACTAAGGACAAGTTTCGGCCGAAGGGTGTCAAGTTCCGGCGGTTCCATGGCCGGCTACCTGACACTGCGGGGTTGCGGTGTATTGCAGGCATATTTGTGTGTGTGTGTGTGTGTGTTGTTTTAAATTTAAGATGATAATATGATTGCTTGTTTTAAGGTACTTATCTAATTATTTAGGACCAATAATTGTCATTTTATTCACTTACATTATTTATTTTGTCTATCCTCCTCTTTAGTCCTCTAGTTAATTTCAATTCAGTAGTAGTTCAACAATTCGGTAAGCGCATTTTTCTATAATCTCTAATTATACATTCTTTAAAAAAATATTTAAAAACGCTTCCGTTTCTTCTATTCTATTACCCAACCCGTAGCTAAGAGCAAACACGCCTCGGGCGAAACAATAAAAGTTTCTCCTGGAACTGGTATCAGCCGCACGTCAAACACATTCCATATCTTCATTGCAGAATTTCAAAAACATTTAGCAGTTTTGTACCTTATCCCATTGTATTAAGGATAAAAAATGAACATAATATATTTCTGTGTGAAAGGGAATTTTATTGCCGAAAGAAAATGAGAGAAAATAAAAATTTCGTTACTTAGGATTTTGATTCTGGAAGTATATTTAGGAGCCATTAAAACGGGTCACTGTAGAAAGTTATCTACATATAAATATAAGGTCACCCAGGGCAATTGCAACCATGGGGCCAATGCAACTATTTACTCTAAAAATACAAGAAGTAATGAGCCAGCCTCTGGTATTCATGATATACTTTCATCAGTCATTATAATTCTCATTATTACTCACTTCTTAAGAGTGCATCTGCCCCACAGTTGCAGTTATCCAATTCAATTCAATTCAAATTCAATTCAATTCAAATATACTTTATTTATGTAGGCCTAGCAACAAGCACTTATGAATAGTAAGACAGTATTACATATATAATTATCTTAATCTAATTATCAGAGCAATTTATTGATGTTGTAAATATTATTCCATATATAATACTAATGAATATAATTCATCCCACAGTTGCAATTGGCCTGGCTGACCTTAAACCTGTTTTTATCTCGAATGTATTATTTTTTGTGTAACGATACAATGATAATTGAAAAAAAAATACCTGAAACACAAGGCGTGAGCTAATAAATCTTTATATTATTTAATCAAATATAGCAGAACTTCCTCCTATTTTTATTTTATTTTATTTTTTATTATTATTTATTTGGAGATCCAACATCTGTGACATTAACATAGAAAAATATAGTAGATACAGGAAGCCAATTATAGGAACTCACAGGTAGTGACATAATACTAAACTAAGATTACGCACTATTGCAACCACATATGTGAACAAAGCGAATACAAATGATACTTAATAAGGATAATGTGGGAGTTCAAAATACTAATTAACTTAGTAACATAATGAGGTCTAAGGTAAAAGTATAAATAGTAAATTATACGTAATTAATAGGTATTCAAGAAGGCGACAACATGCTCACTCAACAGACTCAAAGTATTCTGCACTAAATTACGTCTCACGCTAGGAATGCCACAGTTGAATATATCCACATCCAATTCTTTAGATAGCTCATTTAGGTTACGACTGGCGCGTGGTAAAAAACTATTCTGTCTGTATTATTATTAATACTTTGGTAACAGGAAAATTGATCTCTCTTGAGATTTATTTTACTTTCTTTATACACTGAACCATATCGTTAAACAAAACGTGTCTATTTTGTAGGTTTAAAAAAATTATCCATCACAACAAGAACATTAAAATAAATAGCTATTGTAACTTAAATCGCCGTCGTTACCAGGGTTCAGTGACATTTAGGGGTCTGATAACGTCATGAAATGTTAGTTTATGGACCCTTGGTCCCTTTACCAGGGTTACTAATGTGACCAAGCGGAACGCATACCTAATGGTGTTCCCACATTAACTGTTGTAAAATGTTATACAACATTAACCAGTCTGGCCTAGTGCCTATGAAGTCGATGGTCCCGGGTTCAAATCCCGGTAAGGGCATTTATTTGGGTGATGAACACATGTTTTCTATATATTTAAGTAATATTTGTATATATCGTTGTCAGAGTAGTATCCACAACATGGGGGATGTAAGTGGTCCGACCAACAACTTAAGGATCTGAAACCAAACTCACCTGCACGCGGCCATCCTGCTGATCAACTAACGAAGCTCTGGCGAAACCCCCTGGTTTCCCTACGGGGTTAAGAGGTCAAACAGCAGTCGCTCTTTGTAAAACCAGGAACGTCGAATTATAATGTAACACGATTTTTTGCAAAAACTTCAAAATAACCATAAATTTCGGTTTATTTTATACTCAGTTGTGTTTTAAGATAACGACTTCATATTAGACTGCCCGAGTAGAAATGAAATAATTAACAATGAACGAAGAAATACCATTTTCGTTCCCATACAAAAAATACTGACCGGCCAAAAGCTCACATGTTTCATTTTTAAATACCTAAGTGCCTCCTTATTGCGCATTAATTATTGTACTCAGAACTTAATCATAAACAAGGAATTAAAAACTTTGAAACCTTCTTCTTGTTTTGAAAAAGGTTTACACAAACGAGATTTTTGTGTCAAAAAGTATTTCAAGTTTTAATAATGCTTATGGTTTTCTATACAAATACAGTACAGAATCGGAAATTCCCGGTTCTCGCGATACAAACTCAGTACTGGGAGCATTCCCTACTTATGTGTGGTGTTACGGAAATATGTTTTTTCCTGTTCCGTGTTAACAGCCACTAGGCGGATTTTTTTAGTTTACTTTCGTTCTATGTGGTACTTAGTAAAAAAGTCGGATAAAATATATTCTCAAAAACAGCTTTTTGTTGTAAAATCAGTTTCTTTTTCAAAATTAGTGTTCGGTCGTTTTTTTTCCAGTCAAAAATTACTAGAAAAATACCACTTTTAAATTTTTCTCGTTAGATCTGTATTTGCGAGTTGTCTCGTTAGAAATATACTGCCCGCTTACACGTACAAAACAACAGTATAAATACAAATTGCCGATTCCCAAATGGCATGTTAACTAACGATTGCAAAATGGCTGCCGATTGCATCCTAAATGTTCCACGAGGGAACTTATTAGCTTTGCATTGTTTTTTGTGTTAGTAAGGGTCAACACGTGGGTATGTCCCACGGACGGACTCAGACCGGACGGCATTCGTTTGAATTCGAACGGTTCATACGTAGTTATGAAATTAATTTTACACGTAAAACTGTGATTCAACGCAACTAATGGCGTGGTATGTTTAAGAAAGCCGACTTCGTGTAGCGGTACAAAGGCGAGGACAAAGAACAAAAATAAAAACTGGGATTCAAAGAATTTGTTAATAAACGCATTAAAAAAAATATATATTTGAGTGGATCATCTCTATTTTATTTTATTTTATTTATTGGGGAAAAACAGATGTAGGCAGATAGTACTGTGAAAAAGATATTGGTTTATACATAAATAGGTGCAACCTACATCCTGAGACAATTCCCACTAACATGTATATATTTAGAATGTTTATGTGGCATTGACAGAGGTATAACATGCAAGAACTAATAGACACTAAACTAAAATACTTCTACGAACTGTTTTTATAGAAAAATACAACAAGTTTAGTTTCTTAGAAATAAAAGTAAGAACTGCTAGAGTATTTGCAAATTCATGTCAATTTAATAAGCTAGTTTCACTTTAGAAATGATCTGCCCGCATTCGCGTCCAATACCAGTACAAATTGCCGATTCCCAAATGGCATGTTAATTGCGGTGAATAACTAACGTGGCCAAAATGGCTGCCGATTGCATCCTAATGTTCCACGGGAAATCGTTTTAGCTTCGCATTGTTTTTTGCGTTAGTGAGACTCAACGGCATTCGTTTGAATTCGAATGGTTTAAATGTAGTTATAAAAACCGTGTTATTTGAAAAACGATGTGTGATAAATATGGATTTTTAAACAAGTAAGTTATGATGAAATTTCATGGTAAAAGTTAAGGTAGACGTTTATTGGAGGAACAAAAATAATAACATTGAATCTGATCAAGTGAATATTTCTATAAATAAATCTCAATAAGTAAATCATCTTGTAAGACAAATTTCCCTTTCTAAGATTATTGTCAGCTTAGTTTCTTGGAAATGAGATTTATTTTTATTAATTATATATTTATTTTATTTAGTAACCTGTCAATGTAAGTTTACTTTGACAGTTAAAGCAAACATGCAAGTTATGGGTTACAAACATACTTAAAACGAATTAGACTAAGCTTATCACTAAATTCAATTAATATTAACACTTGTGGGTGTAGATATTGATTGACTCTTCAGTAGGTAGCGGGCTGCTGTGGCTAGGAATTTCGGTTATGTTTATGAGAATATGTCAAGTGGTATATGTACTTAATGTTGTTTATATGGTTGAGAGCAATATATAGAGGACTAGTGACTCTTGTCATTGTGCTGGGAATAACGAACAGAGGTGTAATGCCAGGCCGGGGAGTAGCTTTAATAGATGGTATTTTAAATGAACATATTGCAGTAGCAACGGATTAAATATTGATTATACGTAGTATTTTACTGTAGCGAGCTGCCTACGTAGGCTTTCATATGAGACCATTCTCAATCCAATACATACGGCGTGGGATACATGTAGTAAATTAGGTTACTCTTTCTAAGATTTTCTACAGGGTAGTACGTAAAATATTAAAATAAAACATTTTAAATAATAGTTTACATAAAATCCGTAATTTCACTATCTCACCGCCTCCATAGTATAATTTAAAAACGTTTTACGATAGCGAATTTCAACAAAGGTAGAATGGCAATAGCGATTCCTGAGATAAGGATGTGATTCTCATGGAATGCCAAGTGCAGGTAAATTAATCACTCTGGAGATCTAGTATACGACCCGTCCCCGGTTTCACATAGTTACGAAGGATCTCGAGGCCTAGATACAGTGGTGGATCAAGAATGTCTCGTAGATTTTGCTGCTGCGATCAATTAGGAATACAGTCAGATCTTGCGTTTGCGCGGTGAGTAATTGCAATATCATTGGTTAGGGTCTTATCTACCGAATAAGGATCAGCCGTTCTATTCTTAAAATGAATCAATGGCGATTCGTATATAATATATTTGTTAGATTTTTGATCCTATTGTGGTGGTGGTATGATATGGTGAAAGATCAGATGAATGAACCTCCAGTCTTCAAATAAATAAATAAATATGATAGGTAGGGACATTTTGAAGACAAATTGACTAAGTTCCACGGTAAGCCAAAAAGGCTTGTGTTGTGGGTTCTTGGACAACGATACACAAATACTTAACTACATAGAAAACATCCATGACTCAGGAACAAATATCTGTGCCCATCACACAAATAAATGCCCTTACCGGGATTCGAACCCAGGACTATCGGCATCATAGGCAGTCACTACCCACTAGGCCAAACCGGACGTATATTGTTTATTTGGACACAACTTACATGGTTCAACTTAAGAGGGAAGAATAGCTTTGCGATCCTAATTGAACGTACGTACATTTTTGATGGAATTTTCATTCCGGAAGAAATCGGTTTGCACTAACTAAATCTTCACATATCACTTTCATTTTGATGTCGGTCGCTTCAGCATAATATATCATAGTTTTATAGGTTTCGTTTTTTTTTTATTAACGTATAAAATATGATTAAAACTTGATCGAATTAAGCCGTACTAACCTAACCTAACGTACGGATAGTTCGGTTAGAATTGCAAAGCTTTTCTTCCCTGTTAAGTATATTGTTAATGGACAGATGCGGTGTGCTACGACAGAAAAAGAGAGCGCGAACTAATGATGCAGGAGCTTAAATACTGACATCGTTCACTCCTTAATGTAATAACTAGTTACATAATCTACGACTACCGCTTTTGTTTTCCACGCTTCATTCATTCTAACTATATATATTAAATTCAGACATTGGAAACAAAGCAAAAATGAAAATGTTCAAAACTAAACTTAAATTCTTTTGAGAGCATCTCACGTTAAACATACCCGTATTTCAAATTTAATGTTACTTGTGATTTATAGTTTCTCGAAACCATTTTTCCTTTTATTTGTGATTTTATCGCAAACCAAGAGCCTTTATAATTCGCTAATATTCTGTCGTGACATAACATATGGCTTGTGAAATGGGTGCTCATAAAAATGAAGTATACGTATTTTAAGTATAGAAGTTTATTTTACTGTAGCTGTTATTTTTTCTTATCCTTTGAGGTATATTTATGTTTCTAACTACTGAAAGATTATGACACCTTTTTAGGATTCCGTACCCAAAGTGTAAAATGGGACTCTATTACTAAGACTCCGATGTCCGTCCGTCTGTCCGTCTGTCACCAGGCTGTATCTTATGAACCGTGATAGCTAAACTAAAAAGTACGGAACCCTCGGTGGGCGAGTCCGACTCACACTTTTCCGGTTTTTTCCTTTTATTTGTAATTTTATCGCAAACCAAGAGTCTTTATAATTTACTAATATTCCGCCATTGCTTGTGAAATAGATGTTCATATCAATGAAGTAACGTATGTTATCTCATAGAAGTTTATGTAGCTGTGATTTTTTATTTATTATACTTTGAGGTATTTTTAAATGTGTACACTGAAAGATTATGACACATTTTTCTTTAACAAGGCAAACTTTATAACCCTGCCTTACCTTTTCTTTGTTTAGAAGTATTTTCATGGAAAAGGTACATTTACTTACTACTGTTATTTTCTTCTCATCTCAATATAAAAACAGAATTGTTTATAAAGACAGCTTAGTAAGACAAAAATAACCTAATATATAAATACAGGAATAATATTCCAAGTTTTGTCCTGCTTCTTTTTTTAAACAACGTTCCGCTTTTCTGACTATAAAGCAATCTTATCGTACGATTCTCCGTAACATCAGCCAATGGACATCTGCAACTCCAGAGGTGTGACATGCTTGTTGCCGACCCTTCGCACCCTAGTTGAGCTCTGGCAACCTTACCGGCAGGAACACGACACTATGAGTAGAGTCTACTGCTATTTGTAGTGAGAGGAAATGGGAAGCAGTGGCCTCCTTCTGCGAAGTAGTCATGTCGTAGAAGGAGAACGCGGAGAGGGAGCGAGAAGCGGCTGCTGACGCGCTTCCTCTCCATCGTAGGCGGCAGGGTCGAAGGCGGAGAGCGTATACTCGCCTCGAGCCCTAGTAGGGACAGTGGATACCGGACCCGATTTGCACGACACCAGGAGAGGGGAAAGGAGCGGCGACTCCCACACACCGTGCTTAAATGTATTCCCATAGCGTCAAAAAAGGGTCCAGTGTTTATACTAAATAAATAAATCGCGTCTAGACAGTTACGCTAGCAGTCTCACAAATTATTGCTACAGAATACATAACTAGCATGTATCCAACAAGTCAAGTATATTATACAGTATAACCATGATTTGAACCGGGAACTCATGCTGCACACATAGGCACAAGATTGACGATTGGAGGCCGTTATGTTAAAGATACTCGCAGATGTTGTTGTGTTACCCCAATTGTTTGAAATTGAGTCAAATTATTATTTTCTGCGTTCCGGCCGGAAAACGTCAACTTTCAGCCCATTGCGCTAAACAAAGTTGCTGCTTTCCGGCTCCGTCAAGCAGAAAATTTGCAAAAACACTTCGGCCAGTAATTATGAAAGCCTCTGACTACACTGGTTAATTTTTTTTTATACCACGTCGGCGGCAACAAGCATACGGCCTGCCTGATAGTAAGCAGTCTCCATAGTCTATGTACGCCTGCAACTCCAGAAAAGTTACATGCACGTTGCCAACCCTAACAACCCTCCCTCCCCTCGTTGAGCTCTGGCAACCTTACTCATAGGCAGGAACATGAGTAGGGTCTAGTGTTATTTGGCTGCGGTTTTCTGTAAGGTGGAGGTACTTCCCCGGTTGGGCTCTGCTCTAGACCTGGAATGACATCCGCTGCATGTGCTGTGACCTACCACACAAAGCGAGATGAAATTCACAATGCCCATACCTCTTTTGTGGACGTAGTTTAAGGACGATTTGATCTTAATTTTATACGACCTTGATGATCGCCGACTTTGATTGGTGTTTACAAAATAAAGTGAAAGACAATTATCAAGGTTATATCAAAACGAGTTGGAAACCATTACAAATTGTTAAACCAACCTCCTTGTAATTTACGAAATATCCACCTCCCACTTCCTCCCTATAATGAAACTTTCGGGATACTCGTAATAATATACGTGACTCAATCTCACTAGTCCAATTTGGACTGCGGCGTGTAGATTATACACAATATAACCAAAGTCTTCCGGACCTTCCGGCACAAGAGGAGATACCTAGATTATACAGGTGATTCATGACACGTGAGTAGGATTACCAACGTGCAATTATGCACATTGCAGAAAATTCCTAGAAACATTAAACCTAAAAGTTATGCAAGTTTCCATTTAGTAAATTCTGTTTTAGATTAGTGGTGATGGTAACCTCAATGTACTAATCATTTAAATGCTGTTTTAGTTGACATTTACATCATACATTAAGAGGCTGTCAACACCCAATGTCCTTGAAACTGATGTTACTTAAACAGTTTTTTAAGAAAGACTATTTGTTTTAGTCAAGTAAGAAAAATATATGTTCATATTAATTGTATTTCAAAGACCGTGGTTGTACTCGATACACGATTGAACGAAATCGGCTCGATAGAAAATAATTGCAAAGATTGGTCTTAAAATCACAATTAAACGGTTTTATGTTTTTATTGTTTTGACTTATGGGTCTGCAATTAAAATCACAATTTCAAAACATTTATATCTAAACCGTGGTGGTTGAGTAAAATATTACACTAATAATCCACTTTTTTTTATTTAAATATTTTTCTTATTATTCCCTTGCCCAGGCCCAGTAACATGCGACAGTGCTATCTCATTTACTCCGATACAAATAGACAGTGTGCGCGCTTTAGGTATTGACAGCCTCTTAACGTTTGTTTCAAGTGGCATGGATATCAATTAAGACTATCCATCAGATCGATTGGCAATAAACGTGCAGAAAAAAATAACGATAATTCTTTCTTGAAAATTGTCTTTGGTGTATTGATAAGCAGGTCAGGTTGGTCCTGAGTTAATGTTGATGGATCGGTCACCATCGTCTTTAAGTGAATTTCCTTTTTTTTTTGCTTTTTAAAAGTAAAGCTTTAATTCTAAGCAATCATGGTCTTACAACGCCTATGAATAAAGAATAACCTGATTTTTATGGCAATCCTAGGAACACAAAACCTTTTGATTTTAGTGAAGCTTAATTTGATTATACCCATATACCAAAATTTCTATATTGAAAACTCTCGGAATGCCTAACTTTTTTTCTCAAAATACCACATTCCCAAAATGCCTAAACCTCAAATTGACGTGGTTTCATAACACCTAAATGTCAACTTAACTACATTTTTTTTATTCTACGTCGGTGGCAAACAAGCATACGACTCGCCTGATGGTAAGCAGTCTCCGTAGCCTATGGACACCTGCAACGACAGAGGAGTTACATGCACGTTGCCGACCCTAACACTCCGGACCCTCGTTGAGCTCTGGCATTATTTGACTGTAGTAGTATGAGCATTATTTGGCTGCGGTTTTCTGTAAGGTGGAGGTACTTCCCCAATGGACTCTCCCCAAGCTTGTAACAAAAATAGTGGAGATTCTTTCAAGATATTTGGTATCGTGTTCTTATTAAGAAACAGGAGAAGAAGAACATTTTGACGCGAAAAAATTAGGATACCCGTAGGGTTAGGTGTTAGGTCGTCCAAGTCGGCCAACGCTCCGTGCAAGGGCCAAAATTATTCGCGTCAATAAAAATTGTTTCTACTATTCCCACGATACCGAATATGGCCATAAATAGATCCCCACTATTTTGTTACAACCTGTATAGGTGCAATTTCACTTGTAAAACGCTACGATTCGTCACCAAATGGGGGACCGGATTCTTTTTGCTTTTTTAATAAAGTTAAGTAGAAATGGAACGGATGGATGAAATGGATGGAATGGTTAATGGATGGATGGATGAATGGATGGAAGCGCTAGTGGCCTAGCGGTAAGAGCATGTGACTTTCAATCCGGAGGTCGGGAGTTCAAACCCCGGCTCGCACCAATGAGTTTTTCAGAGCTTATGTACGAAATATCATTTGACATTTACCAGTCGCTTCTCGGTGAAGGAAAACATCGTAAGGAAACCGGGCTAATCCCAATAAGGCCTAGTTTACCTTCTGGGTTGGAAGGTCAGAAGGCAGTCGCTTTCGTAAAAACTAGTGCCTACGCCAAATCTTAGGATTGATTATCAAGCGGACCCCAGGCTACCATGAGCCGTGACAAAATGCCGGAACAACGTGAGGAAGAAGAAGTAGAAATGGACCGCTATGGTCATTTTATTTTTAAAAACCGGATCCCTGAAGAAACTGATTGGTGACCCCTGTTCTACACCAATTAATACTATTTTGGCGTGTCCTCTGTCACTGCCAATGTCGTGCCACAATATTCTAACAGATGGCGTTAGCACGCTAGAACGCAATTATGTAGAACGCTACATTACGCTTACGAAGTTCTGAATGTTAGTTACTATAATACAATATGTGATCAACTCTCAGGAGACTTCGGTCCACTCTGGCATAACACCCGCCTGGAGAGTTTACTCTCTAATGTCCCCTCTACTTACCACACTATAATAGCCCAGGTACACCCCTAATACTTATTGTTACTAAAAAATAATTGATTATAATAGAGAGGTTAAGTCTAAGAAAAAACTTGCCCCTTAGTTTGACATTGAAACCAGATGGCGCTGTACTGTCAACTTTTGAGAAGCAGAGTTACCGCGAAACGTATGGAGTTGTACAGAGCCATCTCGTTTACCTGTCAAAATTTTACGCATCTTAATCAATGTATCGATGCTTTTACTAAGTAATTTGTGTGGTGACCTCGATTGTGTGTTCCGTTTAATAGTTGAGCTCTGGTATACGTCAAAATCTTATCAAATTCTTGAAACCGAGTTGGCCACACTGACTAATGCATTTTTCCATACGGCAGCCTGTCGTGTTAGATTTTAAACCCCATTTTCTCGGAGTGCATTGGCGTAGAAATACGTAGTCACGTTTCCGACCCTGTCTATTAGGATAGTAGAAAGCCTATGTGAAAAAGAGCAATCTTTTGTAACATCTGAAGTCTGAATTTGAACCTTAAGCTTGGCAAAATAAGGTTGAAATTGGCTTTTTAATTTTAGGTAATAAATCTCTTTTATCAACTATGTGCCTCTGTGTGTGATAAAAGCCAGACACTGCTTGTAAAAAGGTTTTAGCTATGACTTTTGAAATTAGAATTATGTCTCTTTTTGTTTTGCGTATTATGAGAAAGGCAGACAATGGATCGAAAAGCTAAGTTGGAAAGCGGTTGTAATCCTTTTAAAAGTATAAATGCACGGTTTGTCGAGAAATTTAAACCTTTTAACCTCTTCAGCGGCTGAACTAGAATTGAGGATGCATTTAACTCTGTATATAATTTTACTACAGTGTATGGTTTTTGAACCGTCAGTCACATTTTGCAACTTGAATATGTAGGTCATACTCATACTGAGCAAATTTTACAATAGGGACCGTGCGCGTTGGAGGTTGTGCCATCTTGTGGGCTTCATAGCTATAATATGTGCATACTGATTTTCAACCACTTACCAATTAAAATAAAGTCACTCGAAGGTAACGTATTCAAACGTAAATTAAGATCTTGGCTCCTTGAAAACTGCTTTTACAGTGTGAGAAACTTCCTTAATTATAAAGATACCTCAGATACCTAGTTGGAAAAGATTTTGGTAATAATTTAATATAAGGTTAAAAACAAACTAATGTTTAATCTCGGCTTTTAAAATATATACTTAACATTGATGCACATTGGATTGGCTATCCGCAGACTTTCACTGTATTATGTATATAGGTAAATTAAGTCACTATTAAGTTATTATTTTAATTATAGTTAAATTTAGTATAATACATTACTAAAATCCTACTCTAAATACATTTGCATGCTGTATGAAGACAGCTGGAAAAGGTGGAACTATATCTAACATAATATTAAGACATGTGACTAACCCTTTTTCTGCAAATAAATATATCTTATCTTATCTTATCTTCATCGGAACAATAAACATCACATAATTTACGCCTCGCGCCAAAAATCTGAAGGCGCCTCTGCTGCCTCCTACAGTTCATGCACGCTCCCTATAAGAAAATGTCTGTTTAATACTTTGGCAGATAAGGTATCTTATGGGAGAGTCAATTATTTTTTCGAGATTTTAATAGGGGACTTTTTTTTATACTACGTCGGTGGCAATTAGGCATACGGCCCGCCTGACGGTAAGCAGTCTCCGTAGCCTATGTACGCCTGCAACTCCAGAGGAGTTACATGCGCGTTGCCGACCCTAAACCCGCCCCACCCTCGTTAAGCTCTGGCAACCTTACTCACCGACAGGAACACAACACTATGAGTAGGGACTAGTGTTATTTGGCTGCTGTTTTCTGTAAGGTGGAGGTACTTCCCCAGTTGGGCTCTGCTCTAGATCTGCAATGACATCCACTGGCTGTGCCCTGCCACACAAAGCGAGATGACATTCACAATGCTCATACCTCTCTTTTGGACGTAGTTTAAGGACGTACCCGGGTCCGTACCGGGACTTGCCAGTTTTATAGTAAGAGTTGCTCAGTATGGTGACTTTTGATCGAAAAGAAACTGAATTGATGTTGGCTTAGGATATTTTATCTATGTGTAGCTGTAATTTGTAAGATGGTTATTACTTAGGGTAATTTTAAAGATACAACAACCAAGCTTTCAAATGATGTTTTACGCAGTTTGACTAATCAAACTACATGTTAATGTTTCCTATGGTATAGACTGGACGAGATCCCTGAAAGGGATAAGTTCGCCTTTGTACAAATGATGTGTGTTCTTTCCTGTTTTATGTTTTTTTTTGTACAATAAAGTGTTTTACGAGTACTACTACTACTACTATTTTTTCGCGGGTTTTAAATTCGTTGTTTACAAGTTCTTTCTTTAAACTAACTAACATACTTATTAATTGCTTACTCATTTGGCTGGAACGAAGACATAAAATGAATATTGGCCTCCAACACAAGAGCACGCCACTTTGCTCGGTCCAGAGCGGAATTACGCCATCTTTCGCCGACACCAAGCTCACGGAGATCTGCCTCTACTCTATCCGCCCAACGATATTTAGGATGACCAACAGGACGGCGTCCAGTTGGTCGACCCAAGTAAGCCCCTTTGACTACCCGATCCTCACCCATGCTTTCGAGGTGGCCAAGCCAGCGGAGACGATGTGCTTTGTTGAGACCAATTATACTCGTTTTCGGCTCGGCTATTAGTTGTTCTATTTAGGCATTCTTTCGAATCCTCCAACTGCCATCGTCTCTTTTGATGGATCCTTGAATCTTCTTTAACGTCTTACGCTCTGTGACTAGAAGGACTCCTCCTTGAGTGTTAGTATCCAAACCTCACTCCCATACATCAGGATGGGGCGGATCACGGTTTTATCTATAATTTTGACCTGTACTTGTTGTCGAACCTTTGCATGCTAGTTTCACAGTTGTCAATAGAGTTGAATAATAGCTTCGTATGGTCTGTGGTGGCCGAGTGGATATGACGTTCGACTTTCAATCCGGAGGTCGCGGGTTCAAATCCTGGCTCGTACCAATGAGTTTTTCGGAACTTATGTACGAAATGTCATTTGATATTTTTACCACCAGCTTGTCGGCGAAGGAAAACATCGTGAGGAAACCTACATACATCTGCGAAGAAATTCAAAGGTGTATGTGAAGTCCCCAATCCGCATTCGGCTAGCGTGGGGACTATAGCCCGAGCCCTCTCGCGCATGAGAGGAGGCTTGTGCCCAGCAGTGCTCTAAAGGATTCAATGTCTACTTAAATTATCATTTATTTTTTTCCTGTGTAAATCTTTCTTAGATGAAAAATACACGACAAAACCAAAAGGTATATGATAATGTGTGTCAGTGTGGGCTCGTCGGAACAATATCCATGCATACAAATGTTTTATGCATGAATCCGCCGATCAATCTATAGCAAGTAGGGGGTACACTGCGTACGTCAGCATATACCCAGAATAATGTGCTCATTATTTTCAGTGAGCTTAATTCAGGTTAATAGTTCAACGAGTTTCCAGCATCCATAAGCTACGGTGACTGCTTATCAGGCGCACCATATGCTTGTTTGCCACTATCATAGTATAAAAAAATAGATTTTTTATTTATTTTACTCTTCTTTATTGGGGAAAAACAGTCACAGGCCAAGTTTAAGTTCGTATTAAGAGAGCTTAATTAACGCAAAATTGCAGTTTTTAAATTGTATTTTACACCTTTTATTTAAAAGCTTTCACTCATAAACTAGACTATATTTCAAAAAGAGAGGACTTAAAGCGAAACCTTAAATTTTTTAAGTTGGATTGATAAAAAAAATCACGAAATCATGTCTATTAATTTTAATTTATTTTAAATTGTTTATCGTTACCCTGCATATCAAAGCAGTATAATTTTAGTATAACATAGCTGATGATATAGCTGAGGGATTTGACTATAGTCTGTATCTTTAGGTATTTAAAAAAACCGGCCAAGAGCATGTCGGGCCACGCTCAGTGTAGGGTTCCGTAGTTACTCTTCCGTCACAATAAGCTAAACTGGAGCTTAAAGTATAGTAAATTGTTAACCAAGGGATGAAACGGTACCTTTCACCCGAGTTAAACAAATAGGCAAATTTGCATAATCAGTACCTAATTAAAGTAAGTCTTTTTACTATGAAGGGAAAACTTTTTGCGATAACTCAAAAACAGCTAAACTGATCATGTCCGCTATAGTTTTCATTTAATGTCTTTCTTAAGCTCTACTTCCACGATTTTTTTCATATTTTTTGGACCTATGGTTCAAAAGTTAGAGGGGGGGGGACACATTTTTTTTTCTTCCGGAGCGATTATCTCCGAATATATTCACTTTATCAAAAAATGTTTCTTGAAAACCCCTATTAGTTTTGAAAGACCTTTCCAACGATACCCCACACTCTAGGGTTGAAGCGAAAAAAAAAATTCACCCCCACTTTACGTGTAGGGGAGGTACCCTAAAAAAAATTAAATTTTTAGATTTTATTGTACGACTTTGTCGGCTTTATTGATTTATATATCCATGCCAAATTTCAGCTTTCTAGCACTAACGACCACGGAGCAAAGCCTCGGACAGACAGACAGACAGACAGACAGACAGACAGACAGACGGACATGGCGAAACTATAAGGGTTCCGTTTTATGCCATTTGGCTACGGAACCCTAATAAACAAACAATTTATACATTTTCGGGTAGTTTTAATATTTATTGGTTAACCAACCAAATACAAAACCGCCTGGATCTGTCACTGAACGACCTGACTTTAAACCTACATTATTTGATCATGTAATGTTTTCATCTACCCTCAACTGCCTTAAGGAGCCATTTGAGGGTAGATTTTGTTTACCTTTTTTTAAATACCTAAAAATACAGACTATAGCAAAATTTTACACAGAAGTATACTTTCAGAGATATTGATGAAAACCGTCAACACCGATGGATCGCGAAGTATCGTTCGGCGCGCCTTATCTTTTGTTTCTTTCCAATTTCCTTTCTCTCATATCTGTAGTCACGTCTGAAAATATCGGTATGAAAAATGTGCCAAAAATATGTATACACTACCTTAATATATGGGCAATAAAGTCGTGTATAAGTACATATTTTTGGCACTTTTTTCGTATCAATATTTTCAGACGTGACCGTACATTATTACAAGAAATATAAATAACAAATTCAATAACAATTCATTATAATAGATAAAATATAATAAATTTACCGTACAGTCACGTCTGAAAATATCGGTACGAAAAATGTCTCAAAAATATATATGCACCACCTTAATATATGGACAATAAAGGCGTGTATACATATTTTTGGCACTTTTTTGGTATCTATATTTTCAGACGTGACCGTACATTGATTTTGAATATGTAAATGTAAAATTTTAAATATCATAGATATAAATAAATCTTAAATGAACGCACAAATGACCGGAAACACAGCTAACGGATATGATTCCAATATCGTTCAGAACCCCTAGTGTAAATTTATTCGATTTCGTGACGTGACGTACGCGTTTGCGTTAAGTCTCATTTAGTATGGGATTTAGAGACAGCGCGCCAAGCGGGACGTTTTGGAAACTCAAAATCCCGTACAAAATGAGACTTAACGCAAACGCGTACGTCACGTTACGCCATCGAATAAATTTACACTCGGGATACTGATATCAATTTGATGTCAGTGAACGTTTGAATTGGCCTGAGAGAAACAATAGGGTTGTTTCCATCTACAAATCTTAGGGCAGAATTGTATCCCAATAAATTCTTTTGGATTATAAGAACATGTTAAACTACTTTTAGGGGACCTGTAATGACCATATTTTTGTAAATATTGAATTTAAAATATCTTTTGGCACACGTCACGTGACCAAACTCGAAACGTCATTGAAGATTCTGATGACGTCACAACTCTCGGACACTGTTGACAGTTAGGCGATAAACAACAAATGACAGTTGACAGTTCGTATCTTCTACGTGTGTATGTAGTTATATGTCAAACCGTAAACGTGACGTCAAACAATTTTCAAAGAGCGTTTTGGGCGCGAAATTATCTGTCAAAATATATTTTGTTAATTTAACATATTTAAAGCCGTTTTTAGTATAAAAGTTGAATTTTAGGGCAACTTTTAGTTAATATAGAACGTAATACAAGCGTTTCAAAAAATTGGAAACAACCCTATTCGTAAGCACAGCGCACGTATCTAAGCCGTTTGCCCCGCAGAATCTCCTGAAGGGATCAAGTAAATGGTTCAAACGATACATGTAAACATACAATAGGCAATTCACGGAGGTGTGAGAGCTCTCATCGCTTCGTTTTAAGAAGAAAGGCACCTTCAATTTTCATATTTTTAGCTTTTGCGCACAAGTTTTTTGAAAATTGTAATGTTTCGTTTAAAATTCCTGATTTGTTATTGTGACTATTGAGCGAATGTTATTTAATCAGGTTTCGAATTCATGGACTATTCATATTATTTGGCAACCGCATCTAAAAAATCAATAAAATTGACCAAGAGCATGTCAAGCCACGCTCAGTGTAGGATTCCGTAGTTACCATTCTGTCCAAATAGGCTTAATGGGCGCTATTAGTAAGTATCATATACGTATAAAGTCTTTAATAAGAAGTCTTTTCACTATTGTTTTTATTGCAAGTATTTATGAAGTTTTTGTTTTACCCATTTTTCAAATGTTTTGGACTCATGATTCGAAAGTTAGAGGAGGGTTCCACCAATATATTTTTTTTTCTTTCAGAGCAATTATTTCCGAAAATATTTACTTCATCAAAACATGGTTGTTGAGGACCTTTATTCGTTTTGAAAGACCTATCCAACGATACCCCACACCATTGGGTTATAGCGAAAACAATACATAAAGATTGTTTGGATTGTAAGTACCTCATATTTTCTTTACTTTATACCGTTCTGTCGCCATGCATGATTTATGTATCCATGCCAAATTGCAGCTTCCTAGCGCTAAAGATAACGGAGCAAAGCCGCGGACGGACAGACAGACGGACATGGAGAAACTAATAAGGGTACTTGTCTACTACACGGAATCCTAAAATAAAACGAGTTAAGATTTTTCAAAAACTCTGCTGATGACAAAAATCTGTATCTCGACCGTCGGTTATAAGTAGCCCTGACAAGTCCAAGGGTCCGAATTGTTAAGTTTTGGACTTTGTCATAAAGTAATTAAATTAAATAATCTAAGAAAGCTTATCGTTTTAATTTGGTCGTAACATTTTACTACTTTAACTGGCTTTAATGGCATTTAATAGGAATTTTCGAACAGATATCTACTTCCTTTCGGAGTAATACCCAAGATTATAAAATACGTATATATCGAAAATAAAATTATTAATCATTTACAGATACACAAATTTTTTTTATTAGTATATAATCAATAGAAATCAGTACACAAAAAACTTAAATAAAACACTATTATTACAAAAAAAAAACAAGCACCACTATATAAACACAAACTTAAAATTATTTAACTAACGTAAAGCCCGTCCTGTGACATGCCTTGTCCAAAAGTCCCCATCACACTCGCAGCGTTGCCACGCTGTATGGCGATGGAGACCTGTTGGACAAGCCAAGACCCAGAACGGGGATCGTTCCCCCTCTCCCTTAGCCGCCGACCCAGTTCCCTGAACAATTCGGACGCCTCGCTGCACCAGGGTCCGGCTGTCTCGACAGCAATGGGCACAAAATCGTACGCCCCCTGTAACCCGGAGTACTTGGCACGCTTATTTTTGGCGGCAATTTCTGCCGCTGAACCCGCGGCCTTAACCGTGTGTCTTAGATGGGATGCAGCAAATGTACTAACACATGTCGCATCCCATAAAAGACACCGCCCCCTCCGCCAGGGGACTAAGGTGAGCCCGTCGGGTCTTTTACCGTCCGACCGTGACAAGCCTGGTGGTTCCAGTACGCACGGGATATTGGCCGACACCATTGCCCGCCGCACAATTTCATTTAAAGAGTGGTGTCTAGGGAAACGACCGGCGCACCTTTGGCAACTCAGCCCGTGATGGCCACTCTCCTCAACCATCATGCCACAAATACACCGGTGTGCGTTGCACACTTTGCATCCCAGCCTTAGGGCCACTGCAATTCTCAGGGAGTCGTTGTCCAACAGTGTGCCCAGGTGCGGAGATGGCAAAGCATGCAACCACGCTCCCGACTCCGGCATGGAAACTGCCTTGAGGCGCGCCAAGTCGGCCCCCGAAGCCCCACTCTGTAAATTTGCGCACGCAAGTTTGCAAAGGATGTCATCCCATGCCCTCTGCGTCACCAAGCTATCGGGACGTTCACTGGTAGGGCATAATGTGGCCCATTTTGCCAAAGCCTCGGAAACGTATGGTACGCACACGTCGCTACCCTGGATTCCCAGAATACGAGCAACGAGACCAGCTGAGCCATGCGCCGACGCCAAAAAGGCCACCAAACCGACGTCCTGCACCCGCCGAATACCAAGACCGCCGTAACGAACCGGTAAGGAAGCCTGACGCCACTGAGTATCATTCAGATTCACATTTAGCAGCGATTCCAAAGCAACCTTGAGCGTGTCGTCCAGAGAAAGCAGATCCTGTTCAAAAAACCAAGTTGGAGACGTGCGCAAAGTGTACACCATGCGGGGCAACGCGAAACAATTCCGCAACAAAATGAGGGAGACGTGTGCAGCCAGATGCGCCAAATGCTCGCGTACTCCCGAGAGTGCCTGCCTTTTAAGTTGTAGTACAGAGCTGACACCCTCGGAAAACACGGGAGCACCTAGCAAATGGAAAGAGGATTTATCAATCTGCCTCATTCCGGGCAGAACTACTTCAAGCTCCGTAAAAGCTTCACAGGATATGCCCCCGCAGGTAAAATACTCGCACTTGGATGGATTAATCTCCAGGCCGATCTCTTTAAAAGCTGGTATTAAGGTCTTTAAACTCTCAACGACCACATCTGGGCTACCTCCAATGATGCCGTCATCCAAATACCACACATTTAACGGAGCGTTCACCCCCGAGATTATTTTATGGATGGCCAAGCAGAAAATAAGGGGTCCCAGGGGGTCTCCCTGTTGAGCACCGACTTGCGACTGGATGACATCACTAGAGTAGAATAGGTTACTTGGAGAGGAATAGCATTGGTAAATGAAGGGGTATAAAGAGGGAGTTCTTTCTAGGACCTCCTTAAGAATGATGTCTCTTTCCACCGTGTTAAACGCATTTTTTATATCGATCTTAACAATGACATTACCAGATGCATGGCGTTCAACAGCATAATGGCGAGTGGCATGAATCGCCGCCTCACAGCCCAGCACAGTGCCGAAGCCCATCTGCCTGGGGAGTAAATAGCCAGACATTACCTCCCTTACTGCTCGACAGCAAAGTTTAGCCGTGAGACGTCGGAAAATGCTGCCCACGGCAATTGGTCTAATACCACCGTCCTTCTTAGATAAAGCACATAGCGAAGCACCATAAAGAAACGGCCTAACCTCCATATTCAACATACCTCTCAGTAAAAAATTGCACAGTTTTGCGAGGGAGTCCAAGAGACGGGGACCGTTGTCCCCCGCGGAAGGTGAAGTCAGTTCCTTTAGATGCTGTGGCCTCAAACCATCGAAACCAGATGCTGACCCGTTATAGAAGGAGGCAATTGCCGCAGCCACGTCCATTGGCGTTACGGACAAACAAGGGTTTGAAATACCAGGCTCGGGAGGCAAATCTACTAGCCTCGATGGTGGCGGGTGTTTATCTTTCAAAGCCCGTAGGGTATTACTATTATAAGGAGCCAGAGCAGAGTCCGAGAGAAGCAGGGCGAACGGCTCCCCTTAGGTCACCATCATGTAATTTAGTTTCAATTGCCCGGTATACCGAGGCCGGCCTGTTCGAGGGCTGCGTGGGTGGAAAGCATAGCTTGACGATATTAATGTTATTTTTGACCTTGGTTGTCAGCGAATTGGGTTCAGCGGCATCCGGCACCCTTAAAGCTGAGTAAGAAAAAGAGAGCAAACTACACCAATCCTCAACACTATTACTGCGCAGGCAATCATTTATGACCGAGCACAGCTTACCAGCAGCAAGGCACCTAGCTCCCTTAGGTATGTGTCTCAATACCCGAATCTTAGCCTTTAAAGCTGGTATATCAACAAGGCGAAGTCCCGTTTGCGTTTGAGGCACCTCCCGAGACCCATCGTTTGAAACTCCGGTTGGATTAGGATCAACACGCAATGCATTTGTGCCGTGGATACGGCTTAAATGAATATTAAGCCCCTTTTGACCCTTAAAAAAACGAACCGGTGAACAAAACGGACATGGCACAGGATCAGCGTCGGAGTTCGCCCGGGGCGACGGCTGGGGAGGGGTAACATCGGCGGCATTGGCCTTCTCCGACATTCAGATTAATTCTGTTTATCTAATATTTGGTTTAATGTATGTATGTTCATTCATAGACATTATCATAAAAATCATAAAAAATCATTTAAGATGTCTGGAAAAAGAAGCATTTTTATTTATTTATAAAATTGAACGCGCCACACACTAAGTGGCAAAATTTATATACATTCTACAATATACGTAAGATAAAAAATATGCAACAAATTAATTATCCTTTTCACCTAGTAAGTTCAACTTCAAGTATTTTAGGATTCAGTTATCACGTTTTATAACTGAACACCAGTTAAAGAGTCGAATCATATGAAACATCAGGTTCCTATTTTTAAAATTTGAATAGACCTCAAGCTTAAATTTAAAAAAATATTTCATTCTCAGAGTGGTTGCAACTTTTGTCTCAGAATAATCGGCTTAGAAAATAACACTTGAAAGCAAATAAAAAAGTTTCTGTATTACTCGATGGAGTTACTTAAGCGACAAGATTTGCAAGTTTTCTGTCTCCAGAGAATAGGATCCTGACATATTTGTATTTAATGGTATCAATTGATCACAAAGCTCGCAGAGACCCTGGCAACTTGGAAAGACTAGTGGTGATGGGAAAGGTGGACGGCAGACGGCCTAGAGGACCAAGTCCAATAAGATAGTGTGACCAAATATCCGCCGAGATGGACATCACACTAAGCAACGCTTTCCACAAATCAACTGACAGGAAGAAGTGGAGAGCTGTCATAAGGAAAATTAGGAAGTGGAGTCACGCTCCTCAGCAGTGAGGGACTGACTTAGAAGAGAAAGATCAATCGATCAGGTTTGTTTTTAGGATCAAATGTCTGTATGGGATCCATTGCATTAAAGGAATACAAAAGTCAGAAATGACAGTCAAAGTCCGACAGTCGTACTTCACTCGCAAAACGCTCCCAACAAAACGATAAGTGAACGTGACGTCACGGTCCCTGAGAGCCCAGCTTGATGTATGAAAAACAAGAAAATTGCGATTATGTCGGTAAAGTATTGCGTTTACGTTTATAGTTGCAATATTATGTTAAGCTAGATACTAATTATCCGAAAGGATCTATTGTATTCTAAAATTGTTTTTATATTCTTCAAATTATAACTTTTTTTTTTTAGTTAAAGTGTAGTCTATTTATTGACAATAACAATATACATAATGGATATAAATAGATTACACTTTAATTATAACTATTAGGTTTTAGAATAATTGTTGAAGCTTCTTCACTTTAAGATTACATTCTTTGTTTTGTATGTATATAAGCTCACCTTGTACCAATAAAGCCACATTATAGTGGAAGAGCGGTGTCTCTTGACACAAGTATTTCGTTACTTAAAAAGACACATCAACTTGCATATTGACAACTTTTTGTTGTTACTGAATATTTTTCTTTTTAAATAAAATGTAAGGAATCGAATGCTATCCTTACTTTTTTTCCTTTTTGGAAGTTAAAAAACCCGCCTAATTTTTTTATCATTTCCTTATATTTTTTTAATATCCACATTATTGTGATACCATATCTATTTAACTTGATTTTGTTATAAAATTCAACAATTCAAATTCAGCGTACTTCGGATCGGCTGACTCCTCGGCGCTGCGTAGAGATGTGGCCTCGCTCTGCATTTTCTATCGCATGTACATACAACGGAGAGTGCTCCGAGGAATTGTTCGGATTAATCCCTGCCGCTTCTTTTCGCCATCGCCCTACGCGACAACATTTCCATCCTCACCACTTAGATGGTTGGCAGTCCTCAACTGTGCGTTTCTCCAGGAACTTTCTGCTTCGCACAGCTAAACTGTGGAATGAACTGTCGCCTGCGATATTTCCGGACCGATACGACCTTCAAACCTTCAAGAAAAGAGCGTACTGCCATCTTAAAGGCCGGCAACCCCTCTGGTGTTGCAGGTGTCCATGGGCGGCGGTAATCGCTTACATCAGGTGATCCGTCTGCTCGTTTGCCTCCTATACCATAAAAGAAACATGTGTCATCCTCCCTATCATAAAGAAAATTCGTGTTTTATAATAAAATTCCCACTTTGTTCCGAAGCGGCAACGCGATATTCTTGCTCGAACTTTTCAACAACCACAGACAACTTACTTTAATGTAGCTTGTTAAGGTTGCTTTCGAATAGCGACTGCAGCAACGTCACTGTGTTGACGCGGGCGATGTCACTGTAAAATTCCTTGATAAATTGCGTTCATGTACTTAGTTGTCGCATTGATGTCGTGATTACACAATTGTGAATACATAATTATATGCAATATGCACATATGTACTTAAGTATAAAATTTATTGTGACATGTAATATGATATTACCAATAAATATGATTATGATTAGAACGCTAAATACATCAGTAGTATTATTAAGGACCAGTGCAGTTGCAGATAATTTCGGTGATCGCAAAATAAGAGTTAATCAAATGAACTTACAATATGGTCGCCATTTTATTGACAACCCTAAAAATACCCTATTTCGGGTGGCAAACAATATCTTAAATTTTCGCGCCATGCGGCGCGCAGTCGCTAGGCGGCAGGTTTTCAATATTAAAAATGGCGGCCGCCGGCCGCACGCGCGGTTGTTTGAACGTCCATTTCAAGGCATCTTGCCACATGAGGGGTTATAAACAAGTTTGGTTCCTCATATTATTTTTTTACTTACATTTTTTTTTATATACTACGTTGGTGGCAAACAAGCATACGGCCTGCCTCCGTAGTCTCCGTAGCCTATGTACACCTGCAACTCCAGAGGAGTTACACGCGCGTTGCCGACCCTAACCCGACCCCCCTCGTCGTCGTCGTCGTTGTGTTTTACGAGACATCGAACAACTAGAGGAATTGCTTACAACTTTTTTAATAACAAAACTTTCGTGAGACACAGACATATAAAATATTTTAAAACGAGTCACTCACGTATTTTAAGTTGAAAATCGCTCGACATGGCCTTATTGGGATTAGTCTGATCTCCTCACGATGTTCCTTCACCGAAAAGCGAATGGTGAATATTAGAATAGGTAAATGATATTTCGTACATAAGGCCTGAAAAATTTATTGGTACGAGTACGCGACCGCCGAATTGCAAGTCGCGCGCTCTTACCGCTAGGCCACCAGCGCTTCACAAGCGCCAAAATACTAGAAAACTACAATCTCGAATAGCAGCTTTACCTTAAATTAAAATAAACGTATCTGTGTTTAATCATGTACTAAGTAAAATTAACGTGGCCACTCGTAATTAAGGCCGGTAGTGCTGCAGCCAAGTTCGTTAGTTTGTTCGCGGTAACGGGATACTCTTGTGTTCCAACTTTGCAACAACCACAGGTCACTTCCCCGTTCGACGAAGTATGAGGTCAATGTGGAACAGACTAGTCTGTCCGGAAAGAGAAGAATCGTGGAATGTATTGGGCCTCACATACATTCCACGACTCTTCTTTTTCCGCCCAAACTATAAATAAATAAATAAAATAAAATAAATATTATAGGACATTATTACACAAATTGACTAAGTCCCACAGTAAGCTCAATAAGGCTTGTATTGAGGGTACTTAGACAACGATATATATAATATATAAATATTTATAAATACTTAAATACATAGAAAACACCCATGACTCAGGAACAAATATCCATGCTCATCACACGAATAAATGCCCTTACCAGGATTTGAACCCGGGACCATCAGCTTCGTAGGCAGGGTCACTACCCACTAGGCCAAACCGGTCGTCCGTTTTATTATTTCCGGTTATTATTATTTTATCTCCTTGGATTTCACGGGCCTATAAATCCCGGTCTTTTGATTGGCTTACGTGGGGATATAGATACAACACGTAGAGCCCACTTGGAGAGATTTAATGTCATGTAGAACGCCTGCTGGAACCCGTTCACGGGCCCAACAATAGACACCCATGAACCGGTCGCAGCAGGCATTGGGACTATTGTAGTAAAAGTGAACAGTATAACGGTCTATGGATTGAAGTTTGGGAGGACAATGAGACTGGGTTATTGCAAAGACGTCCGGACACCTGCCATAACAATGTTTTCACTAGTTATCGAGGCAGGCGGTGACTCGCCGCCCACTAGATGAGCCCCTGAAAATGCCGTCGTGAAGACGACCAGGAGGAACACCGGTTATTATTATTTATTTGTTTCGAATCCAGGAAGATCCATATAGTGTTAGTACCATTACAGAGAATCTTAAAAATAAATTGGGGAGTGACATAGAACTTACAAATAACTTAAAACACACTTACATGGCACATTAACTTACTTACTTACTCCGTTGGCTCAGCGACCCAAAATGAGACTTGGCCTCCGACACAAGACAGCGCCACTTTTCTCGGTCCTGTGCGACCTCTCGCCAATTGTCGACTCGAAGCTCGCGCAGATCCGCCTCCACCATGTCGCTCCAGCGATACCTAGGGCGTCCGATAGGACGTCCTCCTGCTAGGCGACCCAAGTACGCTCTTTTTACGTTCCGATCTTCGTCCATTCTCTCAAGGTGGCCCAACCAACTGAGTCTGTGGGCTTTACTTTCTCCCATGATGTTAGGTTCAGCCACTAGGTCTTCAATCTCACGGTTCTTAAGGACTGTCCATTAAGACAACACAAAATGTATTATAGTAAAATAAATAAAATAAAATAAAATCTAGGCATTGTAGATGCACCATTTCTCAGCATCTGTATACTTACTATATAGTGACGAAAGAATTTGAAATTCTTTCGCTGCTTTTAACTCTTGCATTTGTACACATATTCGACGACCGGTCTGGCCTAGTATGTAGTGACCCTGCCTATGAAGCCGATAGTCCTGGGACCGAATCCCGGTAAGGGCATTTATTTGTCCGATGAGCACAGATATTTGTTCTTGAGTCACATGCATGACTCATTAATAGCAATAAAGTGTCATATTATTCGTCTTGCAAGAAAAAACTCCAGTTATTTGTACGAAAAGGTATTAAATAAGTCTTTCTAGTACACTTTTAATTTTCTTATTATTCTCTTCTTATTTTATATCCTCTTAAAATGTTGTTCTATGATAAAAGTCAACACTCAGATTTTCATTAAATATTTTAATACGCAAATCCGACTTGTGTGCGAAAATCTCATAAGTGATGTATAAACAGTTTGAGTTAGGAATTGTTCACAAAGAGGGTGTTAGAGTTAGCGATAGTCCTGGGACCGAATCCCGGTAAGGGCATTTATTTGTGTAATGAACACAGACATTTCTTCCTGAGTCATGGATGCTTTCTATGTATATGAGTATGTTATTTATCTATATACGTATGTATATCCTCGCCAAGTACCTATAGTACAAGTTTTGCTTAGTTTGGGGCTAGGTTGTGCTATGCGATTGTCCCGAGATATTTATTTATTTTACAGTACATATAGTGCTACTTTACCGCGCTAGTGCGAAAATTAGCATATTACGTTACTGTATCGAACATTTAAACGGCCATATGTACTGTAAAACGTTGTAGGATACATGTGCGAACAGGTAATTCGCAACTCGTGTCAATTTAAAACACTCCCTTTGGTCGTGTTTTAATTTATCGCCACTCGTTTCGCATTTCCTATTTTTCGCACTTGTATCGTAATGTACTATTGTATCCAACTGAATTACAGAAGATCGGTAGAGCAGAACGAGTGAAGCTCTTCCTTTGTGGCTGTTTCTGAACGACTGACGTATACAAATACTAGAATACTTGTCCGGCCTTATAACGGACCCTGCAATCAATTTTAAATGCGTCTTACCCACATTGATCTTAAGGCTGCGTTTGCACCAGAGATTTGGGAAGATGCGTAGCGAGGGATGTTTTAAGAACCAATATAAGATAATTTATTTTCTTCCAAAATTTTTGTGTGATATAAATCATTTTTACTTTACTTCCGTAGCCAAATGGAAAAATACGGTACCCTTATGGATTCGTCATGTCTGCCTGTCTGTCCGTCCGTATGTCACAGCCACTTTTTTCCGAAACTATAAGAACTATACTGTTGAAACTTGGTAAGTAGATGTATTCTGTGAACTGCATTAAGATTTGCACACAAAAATAGAAAAAAAAAATCGAGAAATTTTGGGGGTTCCCCATACTTAGAACTGAAACTCTTAATTTTTTTTCATCAAACCCGTATGTGTAGGTTATCTATAGATAGGTAGGTCTTCAAAAATGATATTGAGGCTTATAATATCATTTTTTTCTAAACAGGATAGTTTGCGCGAGAGACACTTCCAAAGTGGTAAAATGTGTGTGTCCCCCCCCCCCCCCCCCCTCCCTGTAATTTTTAAAATAACAGAATGATAAAACTAAAAAAAATATATGATGTACATTACCATGCAAACTTCCACCGAAAATTGGTTTGAATGAGATATAGTAAGTAGTTTTTTTTTAACTCGGATGGCTCGAATTACTTATTCCGTGGTTCTGGTCTGATGATTAGGCTACGTCAGTGTTCCTTGTCACAAAATACTTTTCAAACCATATAAAATGTACTCTATAACCATAATTTATTGAGGCGATAAAGAACCGATTGAATTATGGAAACTTCATTCAAAAACAGCGTAAATTATACCTTTTTTCTATTAAAATAAGTCCTTTTTCTTCCAAACATATACTTGAGCTTCGTCCTGTGCAGACAATATAGAACCTGTTGTGATAATAATAAGGGTCAAATTGATATAAAGTAAAAAGCAGAGCTTGAGTAGCCTGACTCATTCGAGTAGAAAATTGATAAAGGATCAACGTATAAGAAAGAGGTCGTGTATTGCAATTGCTTGAAGAGCTCGGGTGAGTCGAACATTCCAGAAGAAGAAGAAGAAGAAGAAAACTTTATTTAGAAATGCTTAATTTAAACTTAAACTAAAACACAAATTATATTAGTACATTATTACTACTTATTATTATTATTAGTACTTTTTCGACAAGCGTAACCTTAACCTTAACCAGAGGGTTAATTGTCCTTCGTAGTCATAGTATTTTTTGCACTGGGTACATAAATTAATATATATGTATGTATATTTAATTATAGTATATTTATGTAAGTTTATAACCGTTAGTATATATTATTTATCGCTATTTTGCTTGTTTTAAGTTACTTATTCTTTTTTTTTTGTTTAATGCCTGCACGTACTGCACGTTCTTTTTAGCCTGATGGTTGACTGGTAGAGAATGCCTTTAGGCATTAAGTTCGCCATTTGTACTTTATTTGATATATTGTGCAATAAAGTTTAAATAAATTATTACAAGCGTCTCTAAAAGGGTGTCCACTGAGCATGTGTCGTGGTATCTTTGGGGACCATTCAGAATCTTGTACCCGATCCGATATCGGTTGTAGGATACATTCGCGTAGTCAGGCCGCAGGGAGGCCATCTAATCCAAATACAGTTCCGAAGTCAAAAATTGTGTTTCAAGCATTTCCTTATTGTATAATTTTTTGAGCATTCGTTGCTGGCCACTTAGTAATTGACTGACTTTCGTGTGTCCTAATGTTCTAGCTAGTTGTAATTTCCAACTGATTCTCGTAAAATTTTGTAAGTAGGTGTAACTATCGATACTTAGATATAATTGTTACCTGTTATTTTTTAGAAAATGTTCTAAATGTTAGAAATATGCATAAAGAACTTAAGTGCCAGAAGGGTATATGGCACGACCATTATGAGTTCGTTGTGATAATGACTCAAAAAAGTAGATATTTTTATTTTTTTGAATCTTATGAATGTTATTATATTTACTATAATATATTCTCAAGTTTTACAGAATTGATTGTAGTAACTGCCATAATAGACAAAAGCGTCAGGTAGAAGATATTCTCGAAGAATTCCCTTCCGCAGGATCATCTTGGGTACTTAATACTCGGCGGCCTGAGCCGACAACTTGCATGAAAGGCGATGGAAATTGTAGCCGGAGGTGAAAGCTTGGATATGAAGATAGGAGTAATAATGGCTTTGTTACGATTATGGGATATTGGGCAGTTAGGTAGCAAGTAACTCTTGGCTCCCTTAGATAATGATGTTTTTGTTTTTTCCCTTGGCTTCTATTTCTTTGTTTTGCTAAAAGCGAGTGTCCCACAGCTAGGTAAAGGTCTTCCTGCTCTCTTTCCATGTATCCCGGTCTTGACCCGTCCTCCGCCAGTTCCTATTACAGGCGTCAAGTTCATCTCGCCAACGCCGTCGAGGTGCAGCGGTAGCACGGTCGCATTTTTATCGCCTGTCACCATGGCTGACAACAATAAGTATCAACAACAACAACAAAACCAACACAACAACAACAACAACAAGTATGTAAGTGCGTAAGTGACAGGCGATAAAAATGGAACCATTATGGGACCCAATAACAATGAATTGTCATTTTAGCTCAGAAATCACCCAGCAGACGGCAAACGTATCCCACCTAGTCGCACTGTAACTTGGCGGCTATTTCAGCCACGTATATTATTATAATTTGAGTTTTGGAGCATAGTAGTTAATGTTCAGTGAATCATATAACAAAATATCCGTTCGGTAGATCTCTAATCTATACCGTATTTCTTCATTAAGAATCTGTAAAAAATTATAAAAATTGTATTCAAAATCCATCTATGCATACCTACAACCTAGGAGGAGTCTGAAAGACTTACTGCCATTTACCTAGTGTAGGTAACAATTGTTAGTAATTTTTAATAAAATCCGTTGGGTTAAGCTTTACCATACAGTAACACAACGGAAGTGGCCGCAACCAGTTTTAATATTCACATTTCGTAGCAGAGCAGTCGCCGCAGGCATGCTCCTTAAATAAATCAGAATCCTTATAGAAAACAGAAGAGAAAATATGCTTAGATACCTGTTACGACATGACGAGTTTATCAGAACCATGACATAATTAGTGTTTAAGGTTGTGTGTGTGTCATAATTAGTGTGTGAGTCTGGCTCAATGATTTGAAGCAGAAAAGACTTCGGACTTCTCAGGAACCATCAATAGATTCGCGCTTCACCTGCGATCTTTGTGGTAGAAAGTGCCGTGCTGCGATTGGACTTTACAGCCGCAGGAAAAGATGTGCCGCACCTCTGATCTCCGACGGCGCACGGACCTCTTCTTCTTCTTAATAACCTGTCGGTGCATCAAGCATCTGTCAAGATGCTGTGGCCAATGATGATGAAGGCTGTAATATTTGCACGTCGTTATTTGGCTGAATTATGTGACCAAGAAAACCTATGTAACACCTGTTACCTACCACAGTTCACGCAAATAAATGATATCATAACCATGACATAATTAGTGTTTAAGGTTGTGTGTGTGTCATAATTAGTGTGTGAGTCTGGCTCAATGATTTGAAGCAGAAAAGACTTCGGACTTCTCAGGAACCATCAATAGATTCGCGCTTCACCTGCGATCTTTGTGGTAGAAAGTGCCGTGCTGCGATTGGACTTTACAGCCGCAGGAAAAGATGTGCCGCACCTCTGATCTCCGACGGCGCACGGACCTCTTCTTCTTCTTAATAACCTGTCGGTGCAACAAGCATCTGTCAAGATGCTGTGGCCAATGATGATGAAGGCTGTAATATTTGCACGCCGTTATTTGGCTGAATTATGTGACCAAGAAAACCTATGTAACACCTGTTAACTACCACAGTTCACGCAAATAAATGATATCTTATCTTATCTTATGATAGAAGGAAGAGTTGAAGATAAGAGGAAGAAAGAGACACCAAGGAGAGCACGTGGATCAAGTAAAGGAAAAACTTGACGTCGTGTCATATCAAGTTGCTACGAGGCAGAGGCTCGACATACATGAGAATCGCTGTACTGACAAGAGTTTAACTCTTAAATATATGATGATGATGATACTCGTTATAAGTATGGATTCCAATCTGAGAAGCCCTTAGGGCCTGTTCACACATTGAATAATAAATAATTTTTTGGGGACCATCTTACACAGATCGACCTAGCCTCAAAGCTTGTACAGTCAACGTGTTAAATATCGATAAGGACAAGTGCCAAAAATACGTATACACGACCTTTTTGCCTGTATATTAAGGTAGTGTGTACATATTTTGGTCACTTTGTCCGTATCAATATTTAGTACTGTCGGTACTTGGCGACGATATACATAGGTACGTATATCGATAAATACATACTTAGTTATATACATAGAAAAAACCCAAGACTCAGGAACAAATATATGTGTTCATCAGACAAATAAATGCTGTTACCGGGATTCGAACCCAGGACCATCAGCTTCATAGGCAGGGTCACTACCCACTAGCCAGACCGACATTAATACTTTTTAGTGCTTAGTTTTTTTACTTAAACTTCTTATTACTGCCTGGTTTCCATTTTGTTAAGGTGAGGTTTTTAATTAAACTTCAAGAGGTTTCACTTAAAACCAACCACAAAGGAAAAGCAACTTTCTTTCATGTTCCTTAAAGTTGAAAGTTGTGTAACGAAATATCTTTCCTGGTCAGTTGTAAACTAGTGTTGTGGTTACTTTGGTCTAGAAATTCACTTAACAAAGGAAAGTTTTACCTGAAATGCCTGGGCGAGTTTAGTTTTGGTTTAGTTCGTAAATGAGAAGCTTTTCCTTTTAGAGTTTTGAAAGTACCTTCATTAAAATAATTAAATGTTTGAAATTACTTCGAATAAAAGAAGTTCTTTCTTATAATAAACTTTCCTCAAATTAAAAAATAAGGTTAAATTGGAAGAGATCCCTAATACTCTTAAATGCATCTTTATACATTGCATGTTATATTTTATTTTATTTTTCATTTCCACCCGTCTTATGCATAATAAATACTACAAATAAATAAGAAGCCCTAAAAGGCTATTCTTGTAGAGAATGTCTTTAAACATCAAGTCCACCATTGATAACTTTTATTAAACAGGTCACTTAATAAACATTTATGTTTATTAAGTGACCTGCAATAATTTACGCGGTGAACATATCGGTCATACTGAGCAAATTTTACTATGGGACCAACCCTGAAATCGCGGAAAAAAATGGCTGTTTCATACATTTTGGCTGTCTGACCTTGTCATTTTCTATGGGTGAGCAAATTTTTTTTTCACGATTTGGGGGCATTATAAAAAAACAGCTAAACTGGTCATATCCGCTATAGTTTTCATTTAATGTCTTTCTTAAGCTCTACTTCCAAGATTTTTTCATATTTTTTGGACTATGGTTCAAAAGTTAGAGGGGGACACACACATTTTTTTTTCTTTCGGAGCAATTATCTCCGAATATCTTTACTTTATCAAGAAATATTTGTGAAAGACCTTTCCAACGATATCCCACACTGTAGGGTTGAAGCAAAAAAAAATTTTCACCCCCACTTTACGTGTGGGGGAGGTACCCTAAAAAAAAAAAAAAACATTTTATTGTACGACTTTGTCGGCTTTATTGATTTATATATTATATCCATGCCAAATTTCAGCTTTCTAGTACTAACGACCACTGAGCAAAGCCTCGGACAGACAGACAGACAGACAGACGGACATGGCGAAACTATAAGGGTTCCTAGTTGACTACGGAACCCTAAAAAGTGCAATTAAAAGTTAAGACACCTTTACACGTTCGTGACATCAAAAGGGTACAAGTAAGTAAGGTGTTCGTTAAAATCTCCTTGACAACGTTTTACCCCGACTATAACATAAAGGTGGAAAACGCAATTTCCCTAATAGCACGTAAACAAACACTTTCCGTACTAATAAATGCAATAACGTTCGTCCGTAGCACCTTCTCTGTAAAATGACTTGCGTTACACCGAACAGAGCAGGAATTGAAATCCGCATCCGACATTACAATATGATAAGATAAGATAAGTTAAGTTTTAAAACCTCTGACGTTCCGAGGACGGCATCCGCGTGGCCTCGGAGAAGACTGTCTAAAGTTGATATCAACATCTTCTAGCAGCGCGAGTTTTTTTAACTACCCGCACTTGGTCTTGTTTATCAGCTTGAACGTTTTGCGCACTAGGTATGTTACTTGACACACAACACTAACGATATTCGATTTATCGATTGTTGATATTCGTTTCCAGTTATTAGTATATGTAAGCTGAATGGGAATGGAATTTTGAATGTCAACCTTCAACCAAAAACGTCACTTTTGACACCGGCAGAACGTTACATAATGGAATGAGATTTAATAACTATAGTTCGTATCATCCACGATGACGCGCTGATTTGTCAAATATAACCTTTTATAACATAACAATACAAGTCAAGGCAAGCGTCTTCGTGAATGACACGATATACAAAACTTAAATTGGCCTGTCAGACCTGGAAATTTAGCTTGGGATATATCAAGATATACACCGTGTTTTTTTTTATTTCCGTTAATTTCAAGGGTGCATCCCTGAGCTTAAATTAAGTAACTTTCTTAAAGATACCGGTATTCTAATTAACTCCATTTCTGAGATTTATTTAAGTTTTTTAAAGAGAGGTATGGGCAAGCTCTTTTCCCAGGTATGTTACGGTGTGATGTGCGTAATTTTATAAGAGGCCCAAATTGCCAGTTCTCAAGGAACTAAAAGGGTTGTTTTTAGGGGTTTTAACTTTAAGGGCCGTCTTTATAGGATGTGTAATGTTTTCACGACTTCCAGGTGGGGATTTTATTCAATGTTCTCTCCGGTTGTTAAGTAGTGAGAGAGATATTTAAGATTTTAAGCAAAAAATATGGGATTTTCACAGGATATTCTTAATATACTTAATTCAAAGTGTAATATAATCTTATACCTTTAAACGAGCAATTCTTGTATATTTATATTTCTGTGATCTCGGAAACGGCTCTAACGATTTCGCTGAAATTTGGTATATGGGGGTTTTTGGGGGTATACAATCTATCTAGATTAGTCTTATATTTGGGATATGGTCGCTAATTTCATGTTGCCGGCCACTGTCTGTCTGGTCCAGCGGGTTAAGACGCGGACTGCTAAACGAGTGTTACGGGTTCGAATCCCCGGTGACTAACTTTTGTTTTTTTTTTTATATGTTCAAGATTATATATAATTTTTTAATTTTTATTGTTTTAGACAAGTTTAATTTAGTAAAAAAATGTTTTTTTAGTAAATAGTTATAACCGAGCAAAGCTCGGTCGCCCAGGTACTATATTAGTTATTTGTGCAACAAGTTGGTTTTTCTTGCGAGTGTTGATTTTGCGTCCTGAGTAAGCGAAAGATTCTCAAAAACACGAGATGTAAAACAACTTAGCTCTCGAGTGACACTTTTCACCTCAGTAGTGAGAACATATTATAATCAACATCAAGTTAACCACATTTATTTACATCATCATTATGACGAAAGCTTGTCTCACTCCCTGGAGTGAGGAAAGTCGCACTTTCATCACACCCCGGATTGATAAAAATAGGCTTGTTCGAGCTGCTGAGGTGAAAAGAATTATAACATAACCTTAAAATTTAACAGGAGTGCAAAGTTTTTTGGCTTTTCCTCGAAACTTACTTATGGTTTTTAGGGTGCTCCGTACCCAAAGGGTAAAACGGGACCCATTACTAAGACTCCGCTGTCCGTCCGTCCGTCCGTCTGTCACCAGACTGTATCTCATGAACCGTGATGATGTATTCTGTTGCCGCTATAACAACAAATACTAAAAAGTACGGAGCCCTCGGTGGGCGAGTCCGACTCACTCTTGTCCGATTTTTTCCTTAAGGCGGCAGTATAGTCCTCCACATCGATTTCGATGAGGGCGACCTCAGTAAGGGTTTTACCTCTTATGAGCTCTTATGTGGCTGGCCAGGCCAAACTTGCTCTTAAACACCCTTTCACATTCACAGCAGTATAGTTGACCGGCCGCGTTGTATTTATACACATAGGAGGGCTTAGGTGTTTCCTTGCGTAGTTGGCGTTTTAGGTCTAATGTCGCGAGGCGGTTTTCCTCAAACTACTTCATGGATTCGAAGATTTTAGACTGCTATAGTAAAAGTGCAATGCCAGCCTACAATGTAGTAAAAATCGGAGTACCTGGGGGTTTTCAGAAATATACCCGTTTTGCCTTAATTATCCTTAATTTTCCATACAAAATTTATTAGTCAGTTTTGTAACGATCCATACAACATGTATGTGCTCGTAATTCTAAGTAGAAATAACCCAAAATTTTTTAGGTTTTAAAAAATAGTACTGGGTACACTTTATTTCTGAAAATGCCCACCTATGCTCTTTTCTTAGAAATACCGCGAGCGAAAGTATATTCCACAGTTTATCTCTGCGAGGCAGGAAGTCTCTGGAGGAACGCATAGTTGATAACTGCCAATCAGCTAATTGGTGAAGGTGGAAAATGTCGCTTATTGTATATGTAAATAAAACTATAAAAAATAATTTGTAGGACAAACTTTATTGTAATGAATTAATCTAGAAACAAATGATTCACCTGTTTTCCTACATACCTATAGTATTAATAACGATGTGACGGCGCTCCCAACGTGGCGCCATCTAGATTTAACACTGCAAACTAAAGTGACGTTTACACAGACGAGAGTGAAGTTGCTATCAATTCACTCTGGCGGAACGTCAAGGCATTTTGCCGGCGGCCATATTGATTACGACGGTGGTCAATGAAGGCGGCGCGTGACAAGGCATTGACGGATCGCCGACGCCTGTTAATTAAATCTAGTTCAATCATCTCCGATTGCGGATTAAAATCATATTGGATTATAAAATAACATATTAGGCACCTGATTGAAGATCATTGTGATATTATTTTCTAATTTAATAATTATAAAACATATTTCATTCGTACGAAGACTCGTTTAATTTGAATTCCAACGCCCATAGTGCTACATATCATGGGAGACGCTGATGATGGCGATAAAGAGCCTTCAGATGCATATCCTTAAATAATAAGTATTATCACAATATTTACTTCAATAATTCTAAATATCACCCTCATACCTCTACTCATAGTGTTGTGTTCCTGCCGGTGAGTAAGGTTGCCAGAGCTCAACGAGGGGGGTGGGGTTAGGGTCGGCAAAGCGCATGTAACTCCTCTGGAGTTGCAGGCGTACATAGGCTACGGAGACTGCTTACCATCGGGCGGGCCGTATGCTTGTTTGCCACAGACGTAGCATAAAAAAAATATCAAGTTCCAATATAACTCGGTTCTTCATACAACAGTAGTTACGCTCTCATTTTAATACGACTAGCTAGATTGCTCTGAAACTCTGTACTTACAATAGGATAAGGTATATCTATGGCTGTAATTAGTTTATGTAGCTTCAGATACCATAGTTAAAAAAATACAGCGAATTTATAGTATTTTATGCAACAGTTGTATAAGAAGGGTCAAAAAAGGCGAGTGGCGTGAGTTACAAATATGAGCCGGAGCCGAAGGCGTAGGCGAACATTGTAAAGGAATACGCCACGAGCATTTTTGACCTACTTATACAACGTTGCATACAATATTTTTCCTACGAGTCAACAAAAATAAATCTTAATTTGGTAGACATAGCCAAGACGCGCGAGCATACCTTGTTACGCGCCCGGCCCGCCCCGGGCCGCGGCCGGCCGGTCAGCGACTTGCTAAATTAAATTTTTGGACAGTTTTTTCTCAATTTTGGCCACCGTAGCCTACGGAGACTAACAAGCAACGCTAAGCGGTCTTCGTAGTCTATGGGTGTTGCTATATTACGGGTGTCACATGCGTGTTTCTGACTTATGAAGTAATTATTTTTACTATGCAACCAAATGAATATTTTGTAAGTTGGCAGCAATGCACTTAGTTTATAACTGTATTCGTTTTGGTTTTGTTAGGTTGGTAGCCATTAATCGCAGTAACGTTATAGCGATTAAAAGCACAAGAGCTTTTATGAGGAATAGACAATATAGACTTTTCTTGAAACCTTTTACCTATGTATGTTCTTATATTCGTGTTAATGAATGCATAAATGACAGATAACAGTAGAGGAGTAGGAAAAGTTTTTAATAAAAAGTTGTTGCTCTATTTCGTTTGTTTTATAAGCTGGAGCTGTATAAACTAATTACAGGCATGTCCAGGGATCGGAACCGGTTTTTTTGGAAAAACTCTGAAATAAACATATATTTCGGTTTATTTTATACTCCAAATATAGGACTCGGTTGTGTTTTTAGATAACGCCTTCGTATTATTAGATTGCCCAATTAGAAATGAAATAATTAACAAAGAACGAAAAAATACCGTTTTCGTTCCCATACAAAAAATACCGGTTTCCGATCCCTGGGCATGTCATTGTATGCGCAAAGTTTCATTGCAATGCAACATGTAGTATTAATTTGAGAACGAAACTCCGTTTGTCTCGAAGGTCAACGATAGGGTTTAGGGTCGGCAACGCGCATGTAACTCCTCTGGAGTTGCAGGCGTACATAGGCTACGGAGACTGCTTACCATGAGGCGGGCCGTATGCTTGTTTGCCACCGACGTAGTATTAAAAAAAAAGGTAAAATTCGGCTGAGCTTGCTGCGGACTGTTAATAATTAAGTTCAAATATAAATATTGACAACACAATACACACACACACATTTGGATGGCACAATTTACATATTCAATTTCCGCTGCCGCAGCCCAGAGGGCCTACTACGAACAACGTTCGACGTGTCGTCTCCCTGTCACACTGACGTACGAATTTACAAGTGCGACAAAGAGGCAACACGTCGAACGTGGTTCGCGGTACGGCCTCTGCACCAGATACGTTGCTGCGTAATATAACTAGTTGATATTCGAATTTATCGATACTCATACAGAGCCCGTACTTTTCATGCCGTTAACAGAAAAATGACGTTACGCTACATAGAGTATGATTCCAATTTTTTTTTTACCTAAGTTATACATATACTTGACAATCAGTACAGAAACGTCTAACTGACTTTCATCTTTTTGTCACTCAAATAAATAATAGATTATTAATTTATTAAATAATACATATTTTTGATTTTTAACAGCGTAACAAGCTTTTATTCTCGTAACAAGTATTTATTTTGATACCCGTCAATAAGTAAGTTATCTAAATTTGTAGTATTGTAAAACAACTGCCTGTATGTTAAATTACGTCCTTTTTGCGTCAACGGCATGATAACTACGGGCCCTGCTCATAAATCTACAAAATCTTAACTTTAATACTACTCGTAAACAGCTTAACAATCTTACGCAATACTATACAACCCACTAATATCACAGTTAAAACAGCGCACAGTACAATAACAACCAGTTGCACATCGTAGTATTCAAACCAGTGCATGTTAGCGGCGGGCGCGCGGAGATGCTTAGTGCCATGGCGAAGTACGTGCTCCGTCCACCAGATGGCGCGCTCTAGGGATGATGTTGGTTGGTCGTTCATTAGGGTCCTTAGACGGATAATGTTTTCTCGGTAACTGTAAAAGAATAATTTTGTACACATGTAATTTAGCAACAGCACAAATGAATTCACATAATTGTGTTTGAAGCAGCCTTAATAAGATATAAATAATCTATTGTATCTAATTTCATCAGCTACTCTTTATGGAACGAAATTAAGTAATTAGTTAAAATATAATTAAGTAAGACATGTGTATTGAATTACGTGGCATTCCAAATGAAAGTATTTCTAGTTTTTTTTTATAATTCTTGTTTGTTTACAATAATTAATTAGATTTGTAGTTTTTACTTTAGTTTTTATCGTATTATATTATATGTCACAATAAACAAAACCACGAACGAACTAAAATTGACGACGTGATAAAAGATTAAAATAAATTTTGTAGAACATTGGTCTGACGGCGTACTTGGGAAGACCGACTGGTGCCGGTAGGTCGGTATAAAATATTGATACCTATGGTTGGAGAGACAGTGTTAAAGCGGATCTGCGTCAACTTCAAGCCGATAATTGGCAGGAAATGGCGCAGGATCGGAAAAAGTGGCGTGTTTCGGAGGCCGAGCCCCTTTTTTGGGTCGCTAAGCCCTATTAGTTAGTTAGTAAGACAGAGGATGATTAGGCAAGTGCCCATTGTCCAATTAAGTACCCATTTAGCATGATTGAAGTAATAGTTGCATTCTTAAGATTGTGCAACTTTTTTTAAAATATAATACTCCATGGTTTTAAAATGTAAACAATAAACCTACTTATAATATTAGAGTGTAAGAGTACAGCGGCAGTTAAGCCCTATGAGGCTTTGTTCGCTGGCATTATTTTGAGAATGTATGTATATGTTTTTGTGTTAATAAAAAAAATTTAATGTTATGCCTAGACAAAAAATTGTATAGGCGTATCATTGTCAGTCATTGACATATATCTAAGGACGGGCCTTACGGACATTATGAATAGTGCTAGTTCAGTGGTGTCACTCACAAATTCGAGCCAATCGTGTAGTCTAACGCAACTAGTTGTAATGCGACCAATTGTGCACGTGATGCGAACTAATCAACCAATCGCATTGTGACGTTAGACTGCACGATTGGCTCGAATTCGTGTGCGTGACACTGTACTGGCCCCATTCTTATTGCCCGTAAGGCCCGTACTTAGATATGTGTCAACGTTATCAGTGGTTTAACGACCCAAATATTTAACACACGAGACAGTCATGAGCCATCATAATGATAGACTCCTGCTGACCTCCTTATCTCCAGTGATTATATTATCTGTCGCAGACATTAAAAAATTTCCTGATTCATTAAAATAAACGAGAAGAAAATTTATTACTATATTATCATTTTAGTGATTATTTTTATCATAAGAAGTTATCTATATTGTGTGAACTTAATTTGGATTAACTTTAAAATATACGACGTAATTATGTCATTGTCAAGTTAGGTCACTTATAGTGGGGTAAGATAAACAAAGCTGATTTAGGCCAATAGCCATTCCTCAGCGCCGCAGGAGACCAGGCAGACGGCGATGAGCCTTCGCAGGCCGGATGCTGCCGCCCTAACGGGAACCTGCGGGTGATGGGTCGGGAGTTCCATCACTCGCCTGAAGAGGTTCCGAGCTGGAAGGCCCTCACGTGTTCCGAGGTGCCTTCAGCGGAGTAGGCTGCTCGAGCAGCCACAAAAGATGGGCCCGCAAGGGCAACGCCGGCGGGGTATCGGTGGCCTGCAACCGTGTTCCCGAAACCCCGCCAACAAAGCGAGCGTCGGAACACCCCAGGGGGTTTAGTCCGTGGGAGTCGGACATACCCACTTGGCTTCTCTCGGGCCAGTGGCATCCATAACGGATTCCCCTGTGTGAGTATCGGCAACAATCGGTCTTTCTTGTATTAAAATGTATACGATTATATCAAATATGAATTCCTCGTCCCTAAATTTCATGAAATATTTATTTATAACTTGCCCTAGTTGCTAAGATCAGAATAAATATAGAATGGATTGGACCTGGGGGACCGACCTTTACTCCCATATTTTTGGGGCGTGATCTCGTACGATATCATGGCTACCGAGGTAAATCAGCTTTATTTGACCTAAGGAACAAACGTGCTAAGCCGCTTCGCCCGAGACAAAACTGCATACTCACTGCACTGACTTATCCCACTATTAGGCCGTTGAATCAGAAAGGGGAGAGAGATATTTCCTTTTCGCTTTGATTCGTTTTTGGCGCAAAGTCTGTCGGTAGTTATCCAACGTGGAAACGCCGAAAACATCATGGGCATCTTTGAAATGGGAATGCTTGGGAGCGGATTGTTAATGTATTTTATTAGTGATAATCTTAAAGTTAATTTTAATGTACACTTAAAAATACTTTTCTTACCTTTTATCCTCAATAACATCTTTTATTGCACTCCTCAGCATGTCTTCGTTGAGATCCTCAAGGTATATTTTCTTTCCTATCTTGTGGTATTCATACTTTTCCACATTGTAAAATTGGTCGCCAATCATAGGAATGCCTATTACTGGTACCCCTCCAGTGATCGTCTCGTCCGTTGATTGTAAACCTCCTTGCGTTATGAAAAGTTTGACTTTTGGATGTCCTGTAAAATGTTGACAGTATTATACGCGATGTACTTTATATAGTTTATTTTGTAGTGGAAGCGCTGGTGGTCTAGCGGTAAGAGCATGCGACTTTCAATCTGGAGGTCGTGGGTTCAAACCCCGGCTCGTACCACGAGTTTTTCGGAACTTATGTACGAAATATCATTTGATATTTACCAGTCGCTTTTCGGTGAAGGAAAATATAGTGAGGAAACCGGACTAATCTCAATATGGCCTAGTTTACCCTCTGGGGTTTCTACCTTCTGGTAAGATAACAGTCGCTTTTGTAAAAACTAGAGTTGCCAATCGGACCCCAGGCTCCAATGAGCCGTGGCAAAAATGCCGGGACAACGCGAGGAAAAATGACATAATTTAATTTTATGAGTAGTATTATTTCAATCTTAAGAAATACTACGTATATAAATAATTACTTACTTAAAAGGTCAGATTGCGGGAACCATTTTGAAATCTTAATATTCTGCGTTCGGCCTGGGAGCTCGTCTTGGTTCCACTTCCAGAGCACATCGTATGGTAGTTGTGAAAACGCGTTTATAATGGACTGGATCTTTTTTCTGGGCAGAGCGGAGGTATCAACGTTTGTGCCAAAACTGAGGTAGATCACGCCATGCTTGGAAGAATCGAGATACTGCTTTAGATCCTTAAAAAATACAAGTACCGCATTAAGTAAATACAATAATATGCATTCAGCACCTTGTCCTTGTGGCGGCATTTAGATAAGAGTTTAATACATTTATATTTATTTAAAATTCCTAACAAGTCTAAAACTAAATACTAACAAGTCTTTATGTTAGAAGGCAATCTAATTCTCAAGTACGAGTATAGTTTGACTAAAGAGTAGAGTTTATGAAGTTAGGGCTTGTAGAGTTAGAAGCTTGGCTCTACCAGAGATCTGATATCTTTTTGACAGTGCGAGCCTTATGGTCTCGTCTTGGCTACACTTTACATAATAATGTTTCTGATGGGATTAATAATACAAAACCAGTTATATTATTATATGCCACATAAATAGGTATTGCAGTTTGATTTAAAATGTAAATAAATATTAGTTTCTCGACAAATAATGAGTCAAATAAGAAACAAACCTGTGGTAAATCCTGTTCTGGTTTCTGATGCATTCCTCCAATGTGAATCACGCTAGGGGGAACAGGTATGTTTCCTTCCCATAAACGGTGAATATTGATGAACATCATACCAATATTATTCTGTAATTCACTCAGAGGAGGAGTATCTTCACCAAAAATCCTTCTTAGAACCGCATTTTCATGTTTTTCTGAGTTTCGGAAGTTGTTCATTATAGAAAAATAAGTGTAGTATTGTGTAACTTTCTCCCAGAGTGATAGATTGTAAACACGTGTAGCTAGTGCTTGAGGGTAAAGCAGGGGATGTATCGGCGCTCCAATGACGTCATAATTATCTAAAATAGCACCAAAAGAACTTACAGCTATAACTGGCGCTTTGATAACATGTGAGAATCCAAGAGCAAACCGTGCCCAAGCTTCTACTAGCAACAAATCAAAACTGTTATTCTTGTTCTGAATAATGTCTTGTACTTCAGCAACAGCAGTTTGTTTCTCGAATATTGCAAGACACGCTTCACTGAAAACATTAACTTGGCTTTTTACTTCATTTTTATCACCGTTTCTAAGGTTTGCTATTATTTTTCTCCAAACTTCGTACGACATGTCGTGTACGTCGATTTCTGTCAAATTTCCTGGAGCTTCTCCTTTTGGGAAGGCTGGGTCCGTTGTGATGACGGTTACTTCATGACCTCTTCTTGCTAGTTCGTATGTTAATGGTCTAAAGACTACTTGATGGCTTATTGAAGGTGTTGGAAACACGGCTAAGATCCTGGCCGCGTCGCTCGAACAAACTAACGCACACACAAGCGCAATCAATCGGCTCATGGTTAACTCTCTTTCGCTGATAAAGGTATACGTATTCGAAACCACTAACCACCGGACTTTAACAACTCAGTAAAATAAATCTGTGTGTCCGTATATATTACGAACCGCGAGGTCACAGACACGAGATTTTTTGTCGAATACGGATGACTTTTACAAACTAGTATAGTACATAATTATAATAAGTAAAGTAAAACAAATTAGTCGGAGTGATACAAACGTGGTTTCGGTGTGATGATAACGTCTTATCATACGTCTTATCATAATGTTTGTCTGCGGAGTGATATTACTTATTACGTGTTTTAACAGTGATTTAATAGTTTCACAGCAGACAGTTTTTAAATTGTATGAAAATATACAGTATTATAATGTTTAGGTAGGTACCACCTTTTTTGCGCTTTCAATGATTTTTTCCTATCAACAATTTATTTATTTGCCGAGAAACTGCACGGGATTGGGATCAGTGGCGAGTAGTTGTGTTGGAGGCCAAGACACACTTTGGGTCGCTGCGCCAGAGGAGTAAATAGGTAAGAATGTATATAAAGTGGAGATTCATCACAATGGGTATATACCCACACACACACACACCACAGTGGGGCCACAGGACACAAGTAGTCTTACTAACTCTATAGTAAAAGTCGAACTGGAATAATTGGTAGGGTTCTTTATTATTAAATTACATATTATTTATTTATTTATACTTTTATTGCACATAAAGTATAAAGTACAAATGATGGACTTAATGCCTTAAGGCATTCTCTACCAGTCACCCACTAAGTCAAAAAAAGACGTTTGTTAGGTGCAGGCTTTATAATTGAGTATCCAGAAAGGAAAATGGGGACTACGTTTGTATGGAGAAGCGACCGTCCCCTTTCCTCTTAAGTACCGGGAGTTCTTTAGTTCATTAACCTTAATTATAACTATGGTATAAATTTCATGTCATATTATAAGTATTCCTGGAAGCGTTGGTGGCCTAGCGGTAAGAGCGTGCGTCTTGCAATCCGGACTAATCCCAACAAGGCCAGATGGAAGGTCAGATGGCAGTCGCTTTCGTAAAAACTAGTGCCTACGTCAAATCTTGGGATTAGTTGTCAACCGGACCCCAGGCTACCATGAGCCGTGGCACAATGCCGGGTCGACGCGAGCACAGTACAAGAACAGTAGGTAATTTTCATATAAATCTGCCGCTGCCGGCTTGAATGTCTGCGTGCGCGCCGGGTGCCGTGTATGCACGCGCTGCCATGCACACATTAGCATAATATACGGGGGAATACGGTGGCGGCAGTGTGGGCCGTAACGCGACTGTGATCGCGCGCATTCGAGTACGCTGCTCGCCCGCTCGCATTTGCCTGCTCTTTATCAGCCTTAATTTATGAATTGATAGAACATTTCATTATATTATTATATAAATAGAAACCTAGTGCTACTCATGATATGCAAATCATATATAGCTAAAAATAAATATGCCAACCCTAAGCGCCAACGCAAGAGTAGGCAAATAACTTGCCGAGCGGCCTTAAATTCACTACTGTTCTTAGTGTACTGTGACGCGAGGAAAAAGAAAAGATACTATAAGTATTCCTGCAGAGTAGACTCTGTCCACCCAGATAAGACCCTTTTTTCATCGTGTCGTGAGTTACACTTATAAAACTAATGAAATAGCCCAATTCTATAATAAAGTGCGCCAAATTTACGGAACTAAAAATACACGTCCACATATTTGGAACATTATTTACATAATTGATACTTATTCACGACGAAAAAGGGTTTCATTCATATACAGCAGGGAATAAGTGAACGTTGTATAGGAGAGGACAGGCGAATGCATATTTAAAAAGATGCCTCCGACAATGTTATAGCCGACATGGACAATGTTTATTTCATTTTACGATACCTATTGCAGCATGAGTAGCCTATAATCTTTAGATTTTTTAGAGAAAGTAAAAGTCTTTATTCTTAGGCTTACTATAGTTCATTCGCGTTAAGAATGCAGTAAAATCATCAATTTTTATCGGCCTAGCGATGTTTGTAACCAATCAAATCGTTCCTTATCTAAGTATGCCTTTAACTAGTCACTGTGAACTTTATATAACCGCGCCAGAACACGGCCTGCCTCTAGACGCCTGCAACTCCAGAGGTGCTACATGCGCGTTGCCGACCCTAACATTTCGCATCCTCGTTGAGCTCTGGAAACCTTACTCACCAGCAAGAACACAACACTATGTCTAGTGTCTAGTGTTATTTGGCTGCGGTTTTCTGTAAGGTACTTCCCCAGTTGGAATCTGCTCGAGATCTGGAATGACATCCACTGTGCTGTTCCCTATCACACAAAGCGAGATGACATTCACAGCGCCCATACCTCTCTTTTGGACGTAGTTTAAGGACATACCCGGGTAATAAATGAATGGCGCCTATATAAATATGAAACTGAACTATAAAATGTTTCCCTTTAAGTTTGTGTCATTTTAAATGCAGACTCGTAAGCCAAGTTTCACAGCTTGTACTAACTTAGTAATAGCCTTTTTAGTTACATTAGCATAGAAAATGTCCGTCAACTTTTACGTCAAGGTTTAAGTACTTAGTCAAACTTGAACTTAAATTTGTTAAGTTTGTTGAAGGGGAATATTTGTTGAATATATTCATGATTTAAACTGGCTAAGTTCGTTTGTATTATCCGACACAAGATCAGACGATTCAACTGTCGCTATGGTGTTTAATTTTAAATAAATAAATAATAAATAAATATTATAGGACATTATTACACAAATTGACTAAGTCCCACAGTAAGCTCAATAAGGCTTGTGTTGAGGGTACTTAGACAACGATATATATAATTTATAAATACTTAAATACATAGAAAACACCCATGACCCAGGAACAAATATCCATGCCCATCACACGTATAAATGCCCTTACCAGGATTTGAACCCGGGACCATCGGTTTCGTAGGCAGGGTCACTACCCACTAGGCCAAACCGGTCGTCAAATATTAAAACTCAAATATTATAAATCATATACGATTATTTACATTATTTTGCTTTCATAAGTAATATAAACTAATTTTCTTAAAGCATTTTTCAATATGTTTCAATAAAAAGACACGACAAGATTATTTACCTTTTTTTCTAATGCTAAAAAAACGAAACAGTTATAATACGACTATTGACATACTCCAAAAAAAATCTTGCATGCTCCCAATTGCGCCCCATTCACCCTCTCAAAGTTTAGAATACAAAGACCCTCTTGTACTGATAAATTCGTATTTCCGCGATTTCAAAAGGAATAATCGTGTAAAGAAATAAATTGCACGTAAGGGGGTGAGCGTTTGAAGAAAGGTTTCATGATGTATTATAAAATGTTGATATTAAGGAAAGAAGGAAATAAACATAAATTGTGTTATGTTTGGACAATGGTGGTCTCAAGAGATGAATTACTATTGTACGAATGAAGTTGTTTATTTATCATAAAAATAAATAAACCAACAAACTGTAAAGTCAAGTTATAAAAACCCCTCCCTAATCTTTCGATATTATTTAACATTATTAGAAATGTCGCCGTAAGCATATTTTATTAAATTGTTTACAATAACAATATACTCGTACATTCTGAATAAAATTAAATTATGACTACTTATAAAATAAAACTACTAAAAGTAAACCTACCTAGAAAAAATAAAGATACCTAAAACAGACCCTGGCCTCTTGGCAGGGTGCCCATCACGCAGGCAGTTTTCTCGCGCAAAGGCTTGCTGTCGCGATACAGCGCGGGAATGCTGCCTGCGTGATGGGCACCCTGCCAAGAGGCCAGGGTCTGTTTTAGGTATCTTTATTTTTTCTAGGTAGGTTTACTTTTAGTAGTTTTATTTTATAAGTAGTCATAATTTAATTGTACGAATGGTATGTTGTTATGGTACGATACAGTAAATAATCGCCAAGAGCATGTCGGGCCATGCTCAGTGCTCAGTGTAGGGTTTCGTAGTAACCATTCTGTTAGAATAGGCCAAACGGGGGCTTTTATAAAGTATCATTTACAAGCATAAAGAACTAAGGGAGTATCTTCGTAGCCCTTTGTACGTCTTTTTACGACGGAGAGAAGATTTTTTGCAATAACTCAAAAATGGTTGGACCGATTATATTCGCTATGGTTTTCATTGAAAGTATCTATCAAGCTCTTGTTTCATGATTTTTTGGGCAGAGTTAGAGAGGGTACACATTTTTTTTTCTTTCGGAGCGTTTATTTCCGATAATATATTATTAACTTTATCAACAAATGGTTTTAAGAGACCTTATTTTTTTAAGGTGTAAGTTTCTTTAATTAAATCTAGTTATGTGTTTTCGAAAGCTAATACTGACGTATTCATTGAGATGAAATATTAGACTACAAAAACAATATTTCAATGAATTAGTAAAGTTACAGGATGGGGAACATTAGGCACTCGCTTTGAATAACCCTATTATAATCTTGTATTTAATTACTAAATTTCGTTTGTTATCCAGTATTATGTGGAATTTTAATTCATCACAATTCATAACACCGCAATTTTGTGCAAAAATAAAAGCATTCAGCTTCTCTATCAGGAAGCTGTTGTAATAAAGTTTGAACATATTATTGTACTGAATAGGAAGTGTTGATAATTATTTATAAAATAATTTTGTACAGAAAGGGGAGATAAAATAATGTTTAGTTATAAAGTGAAAAACAAAGGATTTTGTACTAGATGAATTAATTATTATACTTATATATTAATGCAGAAATAAAAGGAAAATTCCCCACAAACTAGCCCCGTCAAAAATTAACTTTTAAGCCCCCAAACTGTTCCCTACCTGACCCAAACGTTCCAAATATGCCGGCTGCGTTGCCACGCTAAATGGCTAAGGATGTTTGTTGGACTAGATAAGATCCAGCTCGAGGGTCGCAGCCTCTGTCCCTCAACCGGTGTACAATCTCCCATTTAACGTATTATCATTCATGCACAATGCAGAGTCGCATCCATCACAGCTTATAGTTTAAAAGTTCGGATTGTTTCTCAATTTTATAGCAAGTTTATATAGTGTTATTGAAATAACCTACCATGGTGTCCTAACCACCCGACCCATGGGGAGGTTTGGGCGCTTTTGATAGTTCACTTTCGAGAGATTCGTCAGTGCGTCAGCATGAATATCAAGAACTCGCCACTCGCCAGCAGCGTGTCTATTTCTTTCATTGACATATATCTTTACACGCCTTACAGGCAATAAGGGGCCAGTACAGCGGCATCACACACACGAACTCAAGCCAATCGTGCAGTCTAACGCCGCAACGCGATTGGTTGATGAGTTCGCATCACGCGCGTGATTGGTCGCAACTAGTTGCGTTAGACCCCACGATTGGCTCGAATTTGTGCGTTGCACCACTGAACTGGGACTATTCTTAGTGCTGTAAGGCCCGTCCTCAGATATATGTCAATGATTCCTTTCGTTCGAGTGGCGAGCGAGATGCTGCAATAATAAAACTAACTGCATTACTGCAGGAAACGTAAAATTTTGGACGTTTTCTGCAGCAATAAAGTCAGCTGCATTATTACGTAGTATTGCAGCCCGCCATTATTATCAACTGCATTGCTGCTGCAAATGTCAAAAAGGTAATTTTATCGAAAAGTTTACATTCCGTTCGTTAAATTAGCCAAGCCCTTTAGAACAATGTGCATCACATGGAAATTCTGCCATAGTACAGTCGACAAAAGTAAATACACAGCTGTATCGAATTGCCCGCGTGAAAGCAAATCCGTGTCCAGTAACTTGCAGTTAAAGTAGCGGGTATAGTCAGCTATATTTACAGTATCGGGTAAATGTTTCAGGCAACTAAAAACTAAAATAAAGTCTGCTGTTTTTTGTATGGGACTCTATGATAGGTATCTTGTTTCTCATAAACTATTAGTGAATCCGTCGTCTGCCTTTCAGTACTTTATTTTCCTACTTTTATAGAATACGAAATGAGAAGCACATTTGTTCTGCTAAGTGCCCATTTTTTTCTTAGTCCAGTTAAAAGTCCACATAACTTGCATTTTTTCTTTCATGTATTTTGTGGTCCATAGGTCACTAGTTCAAATCCGGTGGGAAGGACCAGATTCATGTTCAATGAAACTATAGGTTCAAAGACATGAATAATCTTATATTTAATGCACTTTCCAAAATACAAGGTATTTACAGGCCGCATGGTGAACCGAGAAAGAGGCCCGAGCTGGGTGGGCAGTTGCGGGGTTGCCATATTAAACTAAAACGTATCGTTTTACATATTTATGAACCTTAGGGCTTGTGCACAAATCACGCGAGGTTTTTCGGCTACGTTTTTGACCCCCCCTCCCCCTTGGTGATGTTAGGTGAGGTTCTTGGCTAACTCCCACTCCCCTACATAACCTCACGTGTATTTTTATTTTATTTTTTCATTCGACCTAATTTGAAGATAAATAGAGCAACTCTTGTTTATGCTCGCTATTTTGAAATGCCAAGTGAAAATTTATGTTTAATGAAACCGAGAAAAAGTATGTAGTAGATATTTTATCTTAGTTTCGTTAACTATAAAAAAATAAACGTGAGGTTTCCTTATACCCCCCCTGCCCAAACGTGATCTGTCGTGATTTTTTCGTGACCCCCCTCCCCCCCCCCCCTATCGAATCTCGCGTGATTTGTGCACAAGCCCTTATATGGTTCAGAATTCCATATTTTTCGATCGTTAAATGGTATGAATATATGACGACGTCGTATCGTGGGCATGTGTATTGACTAAGACCCTAAGCTGTTAAATAAAATCAATTGTTTCTTTTGTGCGAGCAGTGGGCTCCCGTATTGAGCGCGTGCCAAAGCAACATTGTCGTTTTAAAAGCGGCTGTATCGTGGTGATTTTAAGGTTCACATCTGATGATGCCGTCGTTCAGTCGTTTTACGTCATTTATATTACGTCACTGTACTACTTCAATCATTTCGATAATAGGATTGTTGACACATATTGATTTTTTTAACTAAATCTAGTTAAATAAACAGGAAATGAGCCATTAATCACAATAAATTGGAATACCTAGTAAAAAAATACAAGATCTTAAAATTTTAAAATATTACTTTTTTTTAAACATCAGTAAAAATCAAAAATAATGATAAAATTCGATTCCTTACATTTTATTTTAAAAAATATTGTTAGCAACTATATACATAAACGCAATATTTCACCGACAAAATCATAATGTCCTTGTATTCCATTATCGAAGCGGCGTCTATGACATAGTGACTTCACGATGTATAGCCATTTTGTGAGGAGCGTTTCGTCAGTGAAGTGCGATTGTCAGAGTTTGACTATCATTTGTGACTTTTGTACTGCTTTATGGCAATGGGTCTCATATGGGATTTTTTAATTCCAAGCGCTTGACGTCGTCAGTCGAAAATTGTGGAAACCGGCGAATTGATATTTTGAAAATACGCGAAATAAAAATTGGGTATCCAGTGGTATTGACTACTCGTTTTCAAATCTACTAGTTCAATTTAGCTTTGATTTTTCAAAACAAGATAACACTCTTTTTACACGCTTTTATTTAACTTGCCCTGTTAGTATGTATGGGACAAATCTTGCAATTTAAATTCCCACCCACCAAACCCACTTCCCGGTTTCCGATGAAGCTGAAAATTTGCATACATAATGTAAGTCGGGTGACAATGCAATATTATGGTACCATCAAGCTGATCTGATGATGGAGACCGGAGGTAGCCATAGGAACTCTGTGATAAAAAAACGCAACCTAATTGTGTTTGGGGTTTTTAGAATTGTCTCGATGAGTATTAGTTGCCTGTGGAAGAAAAAGTAGTCAGCGATAAAAGCTTGTACCAAATTTTTTTGCCAAAAATGTATTCTTCCTGCTTGTGAAAGAAAGGGTATGCCAAAAATTTATTCTTCCTGCTTGTGAATCTTTATCTGCCGGATAATTTTATCTGATGTTTGAAAAATCAGACCTTAAATGCCTAGTAGTGGAGCCACAGTAAATCGAGCTTTCGAAACTAAGAAAATCTCCCTGATCGATTGATACTAAGTAAGAATTTGTTAAGTTGCCTATTGCCATTAAGTGCTCTCATTTAAACAGAACCTTTGTCAACTTATTTTAGGATTTAAGTGTTTTTAAGTCATGTTTCAAAAAGTTATTTGTTCAAGTTTCGCAAAGTCGTAAAGTGAGTGGAGTAGTTCTAATTTATACTCATAGAACTTATGTTCTCATCGAATTTAAAAATGAATCTTAATATGGATATTTAATATTAAATACTGATTGACTAGTTTATAAATTAGTGGGGCGACACTCTCCTTTTTGTCATTCTCGGTTCCGTTCGGCTCAGCATTGCTCTGAGCAATTATTAGTGTTGGCACAACTTGACGTCCCTTTGCGTTGACAACCCTAAATAGCCGTAAGGGATAGTGCCATATATTAGAAAGAGACAGCATGATTCGTTCCTGAATCGCTGTCAAGCTTCGGTCTTGTAGGAAGTGTTAATAATCATATTCATAATCATCATTTATTAATAATATAAAATTACATGTCAAATAGGTATTACAATATGTAGGTATTACTTAATATTATTCTTATGCTATGACATAGGTTTACTTATAAACAACTCTTTGTGGTCATAGAACGTCTGCTCAAGGAGCCAATTTCGAAGTCTAGTTTTAAACGTTGACGCACTTTTTGCAGTAACAATTTCACGCGGAAGGCAATTGTAAACTTTACGACCCATTACATGGGTTAGCTTTTTGTTTCCGTACGGTAGTACTATTATTTATTCTGTGCTAATGCAATAATAGCTGCTCTTCCAAGTGCTCATCGAGACGAGTTGGATGACCAAAACAGCGTGTGCCTATGTTGCACCAAACCTAAGTTCCACTAGGTACTGCCAGGGTTCAGCATCAGCTTTATCTTGGATACTGCTTTTCCAAGTGCTCATCAAGACGAGTCGGATGAATATGACCAAAACAGCGTGTGTATATGTTGCACCAAACCTGAGTTCCACTAGGTATTGCCAGGGTTCACTTAACAAAAAATAACATGACACATTAAATAAAATGAAAAATAGGGGAAAACCATAACTTTAAATTTGTATTAAGTGAAAACTGAAAACTTTTCATATAATAATAATGGAAGTATCAATCATGAAAACTGTCTTTTTTACTTCCTAGCTGCAAATCTTAATAATTTACTTTCTATACATAGTGTCCGTTTTTCTATCTTGATTTATTTATTTTCCACTCTCGATTGCTCAAAGCTTGACTGGAAGAGATCCCTAACAGGGTTAAGTTCGCCTTTGTACGTTGTATATATTCTGTCTGTAATCTGTCTTACGTACAATAAAGTATTTACTTACATATACATACATACGTATAATTACGTATAATTTAAGGACGTCGTTTCAATATAAAAACATAAAGTTTTATTGTACGAGAGAGGGTTTTTGTCGGTGTTTGTTCACAAAGAGAACCTAGTCGACGTATTTTGATAAAAAGATAATAATACTATTCATTATATTAGACATTCCAGACGATGAAAGAAAAATAATATGAGCAAAGCTAACTGGCGCGTACTCGTACGCGCCGGATTTTAGTACCTACAATGGAAACCGCGCGCGTGCGCTCTCGCGCGCTCCGGGAACCCGCGCCAGCTAGCGGACACCCTAAGGGCCTACGCTAGCTGGCGCGGGTGCACGGAGCGGACGAGCGGGTTAACGAAAAATAGTATGAGCGACGCTAACTGAAGCGGACGCGTGCGGCGGATTTCACCTACAAATAGCACCCGGGCGTCCGCGTCAGCTAGCGTAGGCCCTAAAAGAGGACTTATACAACAAAAACTGTATCCGTTTGAATCAACGTTATTTTTCTAAAGAACAGAGTTTAATAATAAATAACATCCCCTATATATCAATTTAAGCGTGGCAAGGGCCTCGCCACAACTAATCTACCTTTCCATTTGTGGCGTTGTAGGGAATAAATCTTGCACGTACCTTATTCAATTACTGCCTGAATTGTAGTTGGAACTAGGGTCCTTCAACCCGTGAATGGCAAGTATTGGGTAAATATTACTATACTTTTTGGTATATGTAAGTAAATAATCGCAGCACTGATTATTATGAGTCCGCAGCAAGCTTGGCCGTATTTCACTTTCTGATTCAAACGTAGTTTCGATCTTATTATAAAACTACGTGTTGTATTGCAATGAAACTTTGGACATACAATGATATGAGGTAATATGCTTGTATTAAGTTTAAAGCTCCAGCTTATAACAAACGAAATAGAGCAAAAACAAATTTTGTATTCTTGACTTAAATTCGCTGTATTTTTTTAACTATAGTATCTGAAGCTACATAAACTAATTACAGGCATAGATATACCTTATCCTATTGTAAGTGCAAAGTTTCAGAGTAATTTAGCTAGTCGTTTTAAAATGAGAGGGTAACTACGTTTGTATGGAGAACCGAGCTTGCTGCGGAATCTTAAGAACGCATTTGCAGTAGGTAATATACTTTAAAAGTCAATAAAAAACGGATAAGTTTTTGGCAAAAATTTCATTTTTGGTACAAGCTTTTATCGCTGACTGTACCTTTCTTTCCACAGGCAACTAATACTCATCGAGACAATTCTAAAAACGCCAAACACAATTAGGTTGCTTTGTTTTATCAAAGAGTTCCTGTGGCTACCTCCTGTATCCATCATCAGCTCGATGGTACCATTGCATTGTCACCCGACTTACATATGTAGGTATGCAAAGTTTTACGTAGCGCCTGTCGCCGGGTTAAATAATGCGGGATAGTAGGAAACCTTAGTGAGATAGAGGACATGGGTCTTATTCGAGACATTTAAATGAGCTCATGTAGTGACACCTATTATTTCCGATTTTGTTACTACAAAGAACATTAGGTATTTATCATCGCTTGCTCGAAAAAAATCTTATTTCATGCAAGTATACTGAAGGACGAAGGCATTGTTCTCTCGGGAGTTATGGAATGTGAAAAAAAAAGCTATAATGGGGGAGGTTTTGAGCTTTTTTTTAAATAATTGTGTCACTAATTCATACCAGGGATCGGAAACCGGTATTTTTTCTTTCTTTGTTAATTACTTCAGTTCTAATTAGGCAATTAAATAATACGAAGTCGTTATCTGAAAACACAACTGAGTCCTACATTTAGAGTATAAAATAAACCGAAATATATGTTTATTTGGATGTTTTTGCAAAAAACCGGTTCCGATCCCAGATTCGTACAAACCAAGTAAGTATAAAAGAGTGTTAGTCTTAAAATACTGATACATTTACATTTACAAAAACATATACAAAATAGATTTTTTATTATTTATAATAATTTGATTAATGTAATAGCCTTTTATAATATTTTTACAGAATTTTCAATCGTGGCTGAATGCCGAATAGATCTGTGCCTTCGATACCTAACCTTTCAAAGAATAACAAAATGGCGGACGAATTTATGAATTATCACCGTATTTAAGAATTATTTCGCTTAAAATGTAGTTTTTTCTTCGCAAGTGGGAATAATTGATTGATTGGAACTTTTTCGATACTTCTCTGAGATTCCCACGTTACAGTCCAGTGTAGGGATCAATGTACTGCTTTTCTTTTAATGCCAAATTCTTGAAATCAATATATTCTATATTCTTCTTTTACATTACTTATGTTGTCCTTAGGCACCCTAGAGGTGCAAAGGGACTTATCAATCTTGAGAGCCTTCTTATCTTCAGCGATCATTCTGGTCTCGCTCCAGCTTAACCAGACCGCTCGTAGTTCACTTATGACGGACCGTTGCCAAAAGTGTAGACGCAGCTCGGAGCCACGGCTTCCGTCTGGCGATATCCCACCGAATGTGATGGTACCTTCATTCGTTTCCCCTCTTCGAATAGTATGTCCATATCTGGGTTTCCATGAGGTTCAAAACTACATACAACTTCTGGTCGCATGCGGGTAACAATCTATATCGATCTGTTTTTAAACGAAGCTCTTACTTAAACTACAGCTACTTAATTTTTTTATTGCTTGGTATTTTTGAAAATGAGCACTAACCATAATGAGACAATTTCTAGGAAATTCACATTAAATTTACGATAAAACAACGAATTATTATACCCATCTTTCTCAAGTCAGCAACACGTGTAGACGGAATTATAACAACCTCAATTAGTATTCAACGTAGAAACGGACTCATAACACCAACAAGTAATTTCTTGAAGTAAATACTGGTAGTACAGGTATCATCAATTCCAGGCGAGTGCATAGTTCGGGTCGAGACGGGCCGACAAACAAGACGCGACTGGCGTACTGTTCAGAGTAGTTTAGGTCAGCGACATATTAACTGCTGAAATAACTATAAGCACCTTCAGCTTCATCTTTTATTCAGCAAATAGGCCACAAAGGCACTTCAACATAGAATTTACATATAAGCAAAAAAACACATCAACACTTTCAAGACTTTGCCTCCTTGTGTGTGTTCTATCGCTTGCACAATGGGCTGTGCTCTGAAGAATTGTTTAACATGATGCCAACGGCCACTTTCTATCACCGCACCGCTCGCCGTCGGCAGGGTTTTCATCCTCACACCGTAGAGCCTAAATGGTCGCGCACTGTGCGGTTTAACAGGAATTTCCTCCCGCGGACGCTCCGGCTGTGGAATGAGCTCCCTGCCAAGGTTTTCCCGAGGGTTTCTTTTTATTTTTTTTTATTATGCGTTTAAAATTTTGGGTCCAGTCCCCGCGAAGTGTACGGGCGGCTGGATCCGTAAGGTCTGTGGGATGTTTTATATCTCTAATGAATTAATTATGTGACACTGGGATGATGTTGTGTTGTTATGAAAGGTGATGGTGGTAATGAATGTTAAGATATGAAGATGGATGGTGTAGATGAGTTGTTATGTGTTGTTGAACTTTTTTAAACTGTTGATTATGGTTAGATTGCAAAATGAGGTCAATGTACTTTCTCTGCTAATGAGGTCTGGGAGGCTGTAAGGTTGAATTTGGAGATTATGACAGATGATTTCATGATTGAATCTTGCTATGCTGAATTTTGGGCATGATCGTAGAAGGTGGTCTATTGTTTGTGGGGTGTTTCCGTCACAGGGGCAGAGATCGTCGGTGATAATTTTCATTCTTTTTAGGTATTTCTTGTGGTAGCCGTATCCGGTGAGAATTTGGGTTAGATGGAAGGAAATGGTGGTCTTGTTCCGGAGCTCTTTGATGTGGTTAAGAGTTGGTAGCCAGTTCTTTAGGTGCATTCCGGTGGTAGAGGTGAGGTAGTCATTGCAGTGCGCTTTTTGTGTTTCAGTTTTACAGAATGGGGTTCTTCAAAAAAGTGTACAGGTTTTTAAAGGGTCGGCAACGCGTATGTAACACCTCTGGAGTTGCAGGCGTCCATAGGCTACGGTGACTGCTTACCATCAGGCGGGCCGTATGCTTGTTTGCCACAGACGTGGTATAAAAAAAAACAATTTATTTAGCACTAACGTTACTTCTGCAGAATTTCATAGTGACATAACTGCCGACTATTGTCGCATTTTTTTTTTGCGGCAGCGAGTAGATAAACCGCCTTAAGAGGTCATCGTAGCCTATGGACGCCTGATACTCCAATCAACTGCCAACAATTGGGTAGGTACTTGACACATGTTGAATATTATAACAAAATTTAGTTAAATGGATAGAAAATGACCCATCCATTATAAAAACGTGGTATTAAAAAAAATACATTGAGATTATAAAAAAAAACCACGCTCCAAAGTAAAAATAATATTTTTTTTCGTCTTTTAAAAAAAGGAAAAAAAATGGTACCATTCGATTCCTTACATCTTATTGAAAAATAAATTGTATGACATCTATACACATAAACGCAATATTTCAGGGTCAAAATGGCAATTTCCTTGATCTTCCATACATTTAGGTCTTTAGGACAGACTTATATGATGTGACGTCACATCACATTATTATTTTTTTAGAGGCGTTTCAATCGTCGAGTGCGAGCGTCAGACTTTAACTCTCATTTCTGACCTTTGTGTTGCTTAAATCCCATGAGTCCTATATAGACATTTGATTGAAAGTCAAGATCGTTAGACATTATTTACAAAAATAGCCAGTTGCTGTCAGGTGTGTTCGGGCAGCAACAACATATTCATATTCATAAAATTACAAATCTTACATGTCCAGTACTGCAGTCAGTGTTGCTGCAGGAAATATCTAAAGGGTCATTTTATTGAGAAATTTATATAAAATTTGACGTGTCCTGCAACAATGTAGTGGACAACATTATTGTATCTGTATTCCAGCGCGATATTCAATAGTCATCGTTAACACTTTTTTCACAAAAACAGAACAACACCTTGTACCCTACAAGAGTGGAGGCAACAACACTCAAATATATTATATACTAGTGAACCCAGCAAATCTAAGGCTGTCTAGATACTTACTGTAAAGTGATTCTCGGGGAACCGCTAACATCACAACACATCCTGGTTGCCGAATTCCTCTTCAGAAAACGTGTAAAATTGAAGAAAGATAGAACATCAAAAATACGTTGGCACGTACTTGAGCGAGAAGAAGGTCACAAATTCTGTAGCGGAATCGCAGATATTTATGATGATTGTAGCGTCGACACCATGTGGGAAGCTTTATTTATTTTCACGACCAAAAAATAAAAACTAATAGTAGTTTATGTGACTGCTACATAATATAATGCATTAAAATAAAGAAATAAACGAAGTGAGTTTCTTAATAGGAGCAGGGCTCGGAACCGGTTTATTTTTAAATCCCGAAATAGGTCAATATTTTTAATTATTTTATACTCTTTACGTAGGACTGGATCATGTATTTAGGTAACAACTTCGCATTATTAGATAGTCCCATTAAAAATTTAAAAATAAACCAAAGAACGAAAAAGAACGTAATAAAACCGGTATTTTTGTATGAAGAAAAAACCGGTTCCGAGCCTTGAATAGGAGCACACGAGTGTTTTAATGCCTAATTATGTACAGTTACATACACTATTTTATCTACACACATATTATAAACTTTCTATGATATATTCACTAACCCAAATTACAGGGCATCGTTACTCTCTTGGCGGAACTCGCGGATATGTGGTGGCGTCACCGAAATATTTTTATCGCTCATTTTACACGAAATTTTTGCTATAATTACTATGAAAACAACAAAACATATTCATTTTGTACTTAAAACTAATTAAAAGATAAACTGTACGTCAAATGGTGGCAAATAAAAACTTTTTACACGCATGTCACGCATTCGCAGTTCTTTTTTAATTCAGAGAAATACTAAAGTCAGGGGCCTATTTCCGTACCATTCGATACAAACTAACATGCGATATATGTCAAAATTGTATGCAATTGACATTTCATTTCGAACAACAAGGCATCTCGACTGATATTAGAATAGAGGTCAAATGGAATTGCTTTTTTTCAGAGATGTTCCAAATTTGACGTCATAACCAAATCGATTTTGATGTAGTTATGAAGCAATTTAAACATCTTCACAGATAAGACATTTGTTGTAACAAAACAGTTTATCGTAATGTTGGGAAGTGGGTTGGCCATTAATTACGGATTTTGAAGGCATCATAGAGGGTTTATGATATGTGTGTAGATAAAAGATATGATACCCGCGCTCCCTGGTTTCTTCTGTCGCTCACTGTACCTTAATTCGATTTCTTTGAATTTAAATGGTAGCGGCGTTAATATGAACATAATTATCACACGCCAAGGCAAACTTGTACCGATTATACACATGACTTCTTACACACAAACGCCCGTGTGCACGCACCCTTACCCCAGGTATTGCTTTCATCCATGTTACTCCAATCCGTGTGATGAATGCTTAATTTACCACCCCTCACCTTTACACCCCCAACAAGCAACTATCAACCTTAACTGAATACTAATTCGATTGTTAGTTGGTGTAAATGTAATTTTGTATGAAAACAAATTTGAAGGTATGATTAATAGTTGGAAATTAACGTGGAATGAAAGTAATTATATATTTTAATGCTTCGATATAAAGACTCGTTTGACTTGCGTAATGTGATTTTGAGTCAGGAATAACAAGCTATCAATTAAAATTAAAATTCAGAATTCTGTAATGTCAAGTAGAGAGTAACATTTTGTACCATTTGACGTTGAAACTAGGTCCATGGGGTCCCAGCGCGCACAAGTTTTTTTCCAGAGCTCGCGCGAAGCGTCTGGTTGTCGTAACTGGTGACCGTAAGCTGGCGGCTTCCTTGCACAACGTATCAATTTTGCGATACAACGAAGAAATGCCGCCAGCATCCTTGGTACAATGCCTCAAGGGCCTATTTTAGATTTATATATCCATTAAATATAGTATATTGTAATTTTTAATGTCAACTGACTGTTTTTCTCCTATTTTTTTTACAAGTTATATACAAACTTTTATTGTTGTTAGTATGTTCGCGTGGGTCAAATCTTGAAAGCTAAATTTGACCAGCTAAAATAGAGAAAAACTTATTTAAGATAAATAATAAAATTACTTAATCAGTATTAAGTTTTATGCAAGATACTTGTTCGTTTTTTTAAATTTAATTAATTTATATGGAAATATTTTAATTGTAATATAGATATCTGGTCTGAAATAAAAGCTTTTTTTTACCATACCTCCCATACTTACTTACTGCCGCAGCGACCCGAAGTGGATCTTGGCTTCCGACACCAAAGACCGCTATGCTTCTCTGTCCAAAACCGTTTCGACTGGACAGTCGACGGCGCTGAGTTCGCTAAGGTTTCACTCAAGGTCACTTCATGTCTTTGCCGGCGGCGGTCTTCGGTCATTTTTTTTTGCATTATAGGACATTATTACACAAATTGACTAAGTCCCACAGTAAGATCAATAAGGCTTGTGTTTAGGGTACATAGACAACGATATATATAATATATAAATATTTATAAATACTTAAATACATAGAAAACACCCATGACTCAGGAACAAATATCCACGCTCATCACACAAATACATGCCCTTACCAGGATTTGAACCCGGGACCATCAGCTTCGTAGGCAGGGTCACTACGCACTAGGCCAAATCGGTCGTCATTTGAAACTCCAAAGTACCTCCCTTTCAACTTATTTTTACTTATTATTTATTTATTACGTAAGGAAACTGATGTAATAGAGTGAGCACTCGAAGATTAAGTATTTCTCTATGGTATTGTCAAGAGGATAGTGCACGACTCCTTCCTTTCTGCCTATTATCGTACTGGATATTGAAATTATGGAAAATACACAATTTGCTATCAGGTTAAAACTCTTAAAGTATCCATTATAAGATTCATTTGACGATCGGTCTGGCCAATTGGGTAGTGACCCTGCCTATGAAGACGATGGTCATGGGTTCGAATCCCGGTAAGAACATTTATATGTGTGATGAACACAGATATTTGTTACTGAGTCATGGATGTTTTCTATGTATTTAAGTATAACACAAGCCTTCTTGAGCTTACCGTGGGACAGCCAATTTGTGTAAGAATTTCCCTATAATATATTTATTTATTCATGATTTTCAACACAATTTTATTCTTAAGGCCCAGTAGGTTCGTGTTCTTCTGTCACTCTCACTGAAAGAAGAAAGCGTTATCGAGATAAATGCGCGTGCTCGGGACTTGAATTTTAATTTGTTGTGAGTTTTAACAAAAAAAAATTACAGTTGAGTTCTAAAAATAAGATTGCGCGTTTTTAAAAGACATTTTCATATTAATATAGCTTTAGTGCATACATTATAAAAAAATAAAGTGCGTTTTAGTTTAGACCTATGTACGTGTTTTTTTTTTTCTATCGAGCGATAGTTAAAGAAATCAGGATTCAAATCACTTAAGTGCGTAGAGAAAATTCTCAAGATTGCTTTTAATTTTTGGGAACTCTATTGTGAAGTAAAAAGCCGTCAGGTTTTACAAAAACTCTGCACCTACGGCATCTTAACGAGGCAAGTATGTATGTAGAATATTTGCTTACTGTACATAGCTAACAGTTATTAAACAACACAATAAGGCAAAAAATTAGAATATCATTAATCTCACTCACTTTAATCAAGACACATTAGATTAAATTTGTTACACAATCACTTTACATGTGCTTTCAATAAATATTTCAATCCTCTCACATACTATTCTATATTCCCTCGTCTAAACAACACAAACTATACCTTATTTCAACTTGTATAGAGTTGATATTCGAATGGGCAAAGTTTGGGTTACTAAAAGCCTACCTTTATTTTACAAAAGGGCGTATTTTAATAGTACATGTCGGTCTCTTACGATGTTGTGTAATTAAGGGATCCAGTCAAGCACAGATAGAAACTATTCCAGGCGATTTAGTGTGTGTCTGGTGAGTGCTTTATGGGGGGTTATTAGATTCGCCCCTGTTTCGTTTATGTAAAGGCGAGTGAAATGTATCCACATTTTATTAAATTTGCAAATAAGTAGTTGTCGAAAACAGTTTCGTCAATTTCGAACGTTTTTAAATTTTGTGTTCAGTACCCCTAGTGTAAATAAATTCGATTTTGAAACGTGACGTACGCGTTTGCGTTTAGTCTCATTTTGTATTGGATTTAGAAAGAGCGCGCCAAGCGGGACGTTTTGGAAACCCAAAATCCTATACAAAATGAGACTTAACGCAAACGCGTTCGTCACGTTATGATGTCGATCAAATTTACACTAGGGTTACAGTACCCCTAGTGTAAATATTTTCGACAGCGAAACGTTACGTACGCGTTTGCGTTAAGTGTCATTTTGTATGAGATTTTTGACTTTCCAAAACGTCCCGCTTGGCGCGCTGTTCAAAAACCCATACAAAATGAGACTTAACGCAAACGCGTACGTCACGTTTCGCTATTGAATAAATTTACACTAGGCCTAGGGGCACAGTTTGTATTACAACTACAAGATAGAGTGTATACGCATCACACAGGCTAATTAATTATCATATTAATTGCTCACATGCTAATTTTGATTGAAAGCACGACATCTTATTTGACGATGAGTCCAGACTGACCATATTCATTTAGATGTCAGTATTCGTTCGAATTAGCCTGTTAGTCAATTTGTGTAAGGATGTCCTACTGTATTTATTTATATGTGCGTGCGTGCGTGCGTGCGTGCGTGCGTGCGTGCGTGCGTGGGTGCGTGCATGCGTGGGTGCGTGCGTGCGTGGGTGCGTGCGTGCGTGCAAGCGTACGTGCGTGCAAGCGTACGTGCGTGCGTGCGTGCGTGTGTGTGTGTGTGATAAATTTAACACGACCAAAGGGAGTGTTTTCAACCGACACGAGTTGCGAATTACCTATTCGCACATGTATATTGTACAACGTTTTACAATACATATGAACCTATTTTTCGACATAGTTATGTAATATGCTAATTATCCACTAGTGGGGTAAAGTAGCACCATATATGCATTCTAAAATACATTGTAAAATTTAAGATCACACTCCGCAAATTGACAGTTGTTATTTGTAGAAATTTAATAAATAAACTGTTTCCATGCAGCGGTTGATAGAGGGTGCGCAAAATAAGTTGCACCTGACAAATTACGTAACGTTATGTTTGATTTTACTCCCCATACATTTTCATACCCCGAGCTTATATATGAAAATCTATTCTTAAAGGCGTAAACTCCAATACCTACCTACCTAGTATAAGTAAGTTAACAAGAGATCTAATCGAGCTCCCCAGGCAGACAGTTATTAAATAAGCCTTTGGTGTAACAATACGTATTGTCTGCCGTGTAAACGTGTTGCTACATGGAGGCACATTCGGATTTCAAATAATGTAATAACATTGTCGTAGGACGGGCCTTACGGACAATAAGAATGGGGCCAGTACAGCGGTGTCACGGAAACGAATTCGAGCCAATTCGTGCAGTCTAACGCCACAACGCGATTGGTTGACGAGTTCACATCACGCGCGCGATTGGTCGCAACTAGTTGCGTTAGACTCGTATTCGTGAGTGACACTGCTGAACTAGAACCATTCTTAGTGCCCATAAGGCTCGTCCTTTAGATATATGTCAATGTGTAATAACAATACACAGAACTTAATCGTATTAAGTTTTAAATTTACCTCCGACGTTTAGAGGACGACGTTCTCCCTGTAGTCTCGGAGAAGACTGGCTAAAGTTTGACATCAACATCTAACCGCGCGTGTTTTTAAAACAAACTACCTGCATGTCTTGTTTATCAACATGAACGTTTTGCGCACTAGGGATGTCACTCTGTCGACACAACACTAACGATATTCGATTTTTCGACTGTCAAATATTCGTTTCCGATTACATTTACTAATGACTGGTTTCCATGTGGAGAAGATCCTAAAACCCTCCTCTCGATTGAAATTGTAATGTTTTTTTTTATTTCAATGGCTTCCCGCACTTTTATAGTGTAGAATTGAATTTTTTGTACTGTTCTGTGTAATTTAAAACGTAATACGCGATTATGTTTTTTTTTTTTTATACTACGTCGGTGGCAAACAAGCATACGGTCTGCCTGATGGTAAGCAGTCTCCGTAGCCTATGTACACCTGCAACTCCAGAGGAGTTACATGCGCGTTGCCGACCCTAACCCCACCCCCCTCGTTGAGCTACGTTGAGGTATGTACCATTCTTTGCCTAATTTTATAATGTGTAAAAATTGTGAAAGTTTAAATCAGTGTGCCCACAGTTCATACAAACTAGAGAATTCAATGCCAATCTCGCGAGATATCGAAACAACGAGATCTTGAGCAAATTTTCGAGGTGCAATCTCGTCGGCAGGAAATATCGAATTTTGTAATCTTGGTTATGATTTCGATTAAAATCTTCGAGATTAAAAGAAGATTGAACAATTTACACATTGACACTTTCTTCTGAGTAATATTTTCGTAAGTATGATTTTGCAAATATAACACCAAGTACCCTAAGGTGCTTATAACATCTAGACCTACATATATCAGACAGAAATTAGTATCAAGTTGAAATACAATTTTTAAAATCCGAATACAAGAGAGACGTAAACGAAGATGTATCAAATGGTATTATGTTTTTGACATTGACTGCACGTGTGACCGTTATATATTTACAAAAAAAGGGTCGAAAATTGATTAATCAAGAAGAACCGAGATGAAAATAACAGACATCAAAGCATAAAAGGAAAATATTGTGTATGTACATGTAAAAGTGACTTTTTAATCAAGGCAAATATAATTTTATTCATAATCAAATACAAAAGTAATACGAAGATGTAGTGACAAACATTGAGAAATGTGTTGAGATGGTTTGGAGACGTGGCAAGAATGAGTGAAGGAAGGTTAACAAAGAGAGTGTATAAGGGAGAAGTAGAAGAGGGAACTGGAAGGGGTAGACCTCGGCGGACTTTCTCTGATCAAACTATAGCTATCGTGATGGGTCCATTCGTTTTTAAGTTATTGCAAAAAATCTTCTCTTCATAGTAAAAAGGCGTAGATACAAAGCGCTATAAAGGTACCTACTTCCTCATGCTTGTAATGCACATGATATTTACTAATAACCCCTGTTTGGCCTATTTTGACAGAATTGTAACTACAAAACCCTACACTGAGCATGGCCCGACATGCTCTTGGCCGATTTTTATTTTATAAAGTGCTACTAAGCTAACTTTGTATCAATTTGAATAAAACACAGTGTCATTATAAAAGTCATCTTTTCATATAAATTTAATATTAACGAGGAAATTACAACATTTTGTCATAGCAAATGGCTGTTTTTAAATTTTGAATAAAACTGTTTTTTTTTCGTTTTTAGGGTTCCGTACCCAAAGGGTAAAACGGGACCCTATTATTAAGACTCCGCTGTCCGTCCGTCCGTCCGTCCATCTGTCACCAGGCTGTATCTCATGAACCGTGATAGCTAGACAGTTGAAATTTTCACAGATGATGTATTTCTGTTGCCGCTATAACAACAAATACTAAAAAGTACGGAACTCCCGGTGGGCGAGTCTGACTAGCACTTGTCAGGTTTTTTAAATGACACCTGGCTCATTTGTCTAGATTTTATATTTAATGAAAGACGTCGAGACGAAGAAAAATATATCACTGGCTCACCCTGTACCTATTCTAATAATAGTGTTGTATCTTACAACACCTAACTTACATCAGGTTAAAGGTTAGTAAGGAAGCCGGATTAAGTTTCACTTTAGTTTAATAACAGACTTTGAAGTTACTTTGCTTTAAATATCGAATGTTAGACTTTGATGAGTCTGTGCTACTTGGAAGTTGATCAGCATGTTTCTATAATGGCTTTAGTATAATATTTACGAACTAATTAAAGCAAGAAATATTACTTTGCTAATCCGCGAGAAAATAACGTGTTAGTCAATCAGTGCTAACCCGTTATGGCTCCTCTGCACGATGGCCCAGCGTAGGCCAGTCCAAGGGATAAATTTATGCGTTAGAGGGAGCAAATGATATTGCTATCTCATTCCATCGCATTGCTGCGTCCCTTAGACTGGCCTACGCTGGGCCATCGTGTAGAGGAGCCCTTAAAAGAGCGTACTTAGGTTGCCTAGCAGGAGGACGGCCTATCGCCCCAGATATTGCTGGAGTGACATGGTGGTGGCGGATCTGCACGAACTTCGAGAAAAGTGGCGCTGTCTTGTGTCGGAGGCCAAGTCTCATTTTGGGTCACTGAGCCAACGGAGCTAAGTACTTAGTAGTGAGTATAAATGTATTAATCTTGGCTACCTAAAGGTTGTCTTTAAGAAACGACTTTTAGCGATAAGGCCTCTCATTTACTTCTACTTGAGTTACTGCTTTCTTTGTATTATTTTTCTCTTGTACTGAGGTGTACAATTAAGAATATTTACATTATATTGTATCGTAGGAATACAGTTGTTTTGAAAGGTAAAGGTAAAGGTACCGCACGCCAAAGCTTTCTTAACAACTCAAATGAATAAATGAATGAAAATATACATATTTTATTGTCAGGCGCATAGATAAATACCTAGGCAGTGGCCCATAGATAAATACCTTATAACATACATATTATAAAAAACTAAACACTACAAATGGTTTCGATGCATTACGTTACCCCGCAGTGTCAAGGAGCCGACCGCGGACCACCGAATCTTGACACCTTTCATCCAAAACCACCTCATTGGTGAAGTTTAGTTAGAACGCTCACCACAAATGAATTAAAATTCGCATTGTGTCGAGATTTCAACTTCGCGACCCTCAGGATGAATCCGGACTTTCACATACCAGCTCCAAAAAAAACCAAGCTTTTAAATATCCAGCATTCAGCAAACACACACTTCCTATACGTCATACTCAGCAAACGTATTAATTCTGAGCGTGACCGGCATATCTATTTCGACAGGGTCCCATCTCACTGTATTATATAGAGCCATTTGTTACTTTGTCGCTGTCACCCTGGAAGCGATGATCATTATTTTGCTCAGGTGAATTCACATTCGATTTTGGTCTGATTTCTGTAAAAGAAATGCTTTGTAATATTGGAACAGATTTTTTTTATTAAAGGAAAAATAGAATCTAATAATTTTGCTCGAAATATTTAAAATTCAATATGTGAAAATATGTCGTTCCTATTCGTGTCGGGCAAAGGCATAACAACTTTGGGGCAGCGTTTGAGGGATACGGAGTGCATTTAGTAGATTTCCACATATTGTACTAGTTTATAGGTGTTCAAAAAAAGATTTTAAAAGTTGCTTTAAGATGCTATCTAATCATAGTTGTATTGTATTATTTTGCCGTCGGTGTAATAATTACGAACTGTAGACCATTGTTAACTGCATTCCAGCATTACTCAAACCACCAAAAATGAATCACATACCTTTTTGATAATTCTGGCGACAGAGCGGCATTACGCGCTGGATTGGTCACGCACAGATTTAAATGGTCCGACCGGTTCCGGCGTAATTCGTTATGTACACACACTTAGAGTTATATAACAATACTTTTATGTATAAATGAGTCCACTTTCCACAATATTTTAAAATAAAATCCTAGGTTTATGCTCCGAGAAAACTTTTACAATCCGACGTTTTTTTAAACTGACAACCAGCTTTTCGTGATTGGTCGATTTAAACGTTTATTCTTTTGCGCGACTGCGCAGTGCGAATTTGGCTGTTGTCGTGCCATGACACAGGCAGATGATTTCTAAATTGAGAGCACGAATAATAGTCATAGTCATAGTTTTTTTATTTGCTAAATTACAATGGTAATTTTAATACAGTAGCAATTAGTTCACACAAAAGGTTTATATTTTTATTGATAGATAATACCCTCAGATAAAAATATAAAACATAAACTTAATAGTAATAATAATAGTATACACATGATGGTACTTATAGCTTGCATGTTAAAAATATGTTTAAAATTCTTTATATGTATATATAGTAAGATAAAATAAGTGTTTTGAAAGTGAGTGCATTATTCGCCAATAAATTATATGTTTGGCGAAACAAATGTAAAAACAATGTACCAGACTATATTTAGGAAAAATTATGTTTTTTGTTGGGTCCAATAACACTATCCGACATACATTTCATTGAAAAACAAAAGGTATTCTCAAACAGGCCAAATACGAGGGAACTCAATAAACAACCTTTAATATACCCCTCAATGGTCCCAAGTTGCAGGTGTTCCGTATACGGAACAAAGTGAAAACGTTTTATGTAATGGCCCCAAATGTACATCGTAACAGCGCAGTTACTTGGTAACTGGCAGTTTGGAATTTGTCTGTTATTTTTTATAGGGAGTAATCATATATTTTAACATTATTGCGATACTTATAATATGTAGATGGGATTCCGAGAGACTTGCCCAGCAATAAGCCTTGAACGATCATATAAAAAGCATTAATACGTATAATCGGTACAAGTATAACATACATTACAGTACATATGGTGCTACTTTAGCGCACTAGTGCGCAAATAAGCATATTACGTTACTGTGTCAAACATTTAAAGGGCCATATGTACTGTAAAACGTTATACGATACATGTGCGAATAGATAATTCGCAACTCGTGTCGATTTAAAACACTCCCGTCGTGTTTTAATTTATCGCCACTCGTTTCGAATTTCCTATTTTTCGCACTTGTATCGTAATGTACTATTTTAGTATATTGTCCAATTGTTGGGCAAAGGCCTCCCTCTTATTCTTCCACGTGTACCTATCCTCGGAAGTCTCCCACCAGTCCCGTCAAAGCCGTCAAGTTCGTCCCCCCATCTCCGACGAGGTCTACCGTGACGCCTTACAACCCATGGGACCCAACAGGTGGCTGTTTTGGCCCACAGGTCATCCGGCATACGGCAGACGTGCCCTGCCAAGACCCATTTGAGCTATTTTCGCTTAAATAATTAAAATATAATATATTGCACTTAAATACAAAAGCATGTAATATATTATATTCTATAAAAAAATATTCCAAATGTTCAACCATGTTATCTCGCAAGTTCTACGTAAGTATTCTCAAAAATCTTAACTTCACAGTTACAACAAGGACCAAAAAATATGTCTTTTTTCAAAGGAAAGATTTTCGTACAAATGAGACCCCTACAGTCACGTTTCCCAATAATCTATGTCGACGATAGCGAATGCCGGGGAATTGTAGATTCGTACAGTTGACTTCATAAATATGTATACATTGTTTCACCTTATTGGAATGGATTATGATGAAGAAATGTATACATATTTATGAATTCGACTGAAAAGTGTTGGATTTATTCTCTCATCTATTTGAGAATGGACGTTCGTTAGAATAAAGCCTTTGGCACTGTTCGCTTGGTCATCAGACATCGGATTTTAGAGGTCAAAATTTAATGACGGGGAGTGAGTTTTATGTTCGGTATATCGATTAACTAATTATCTGATGCTTTTTCCAAGTATGTACAGTAAGGTGTAGGGACTATACTCTGTATCTTTAGGTATTTACGTAGAAGTAAACAAGTATGAAGTAAGTAAGTAAATATTCAATTTCCGGTTATAATTGAAGTAAGTAAGTAAATATTCTTTATTGCACCAACAATTATACATTTTACATACATGTAAAACTACAAATGAATTTTAAAGGAAAATAGAACCAGGTAACAACAGGCGGTCTTACCGCTAAAAAGCGATCTCTTCCAGACAACCTTTAGGTAGCAGGAAATTTAGAACTTATCTACTTTCCTGGTCTAACAAATTATCACTGACCACCGAGAAAATTGTTTCACATATAATTTTTTTGCTATCGTTACGGTCAATATAAATTTCACGAGTCCTAACAATATGGCCCATCTTAGTGGGCCAGTATGATGGCCCATCGTGTAGAGGAGCCATTAGAAATCCAGAAGGTAATTCCTCTCTCTGCGGCCCTGACCACCGGCAGCTTGTGCCTTGCCCCGCTGCTGGCGGCACACTAGGTTAGATTTTTTAATATATGCTTAAAAGTATTTTTATGTGTTTTGTATTTTATTTTTATATCCAAATTATAGAATTACCTAAGTTAAAAGAGAAATAAAGGAAAATGATAAGAAATAAAAGCACTAGTAACTTATTACACAACTTACACCAAAATACGGCGCATTAAATAAATCCTAAATTAATTCAAACGTCTTACTTTCCCCTTTCTCAAAATACAAAAGCCTTAAAACAAAAGCATTAATGTAATGAAATGACATTTATCTTGGAAATGAGAGCTTTATACAAAAGAGCGTGGACAATGGACAGAAATATATCATTTTAATATTTTTTCTGGCCGAATATATTTTTACGCCTTATTATTTAGGTTTAGCGGTCGGCTTTGCTAATGGCCCGGGGCTCGATTCTCCTGCAGAAAATATAAATTTAAAATGAAGAAGCAGCCAACGTAAAATTGTAGTTTTTGAAGGGGCGGAATCGATGGGGTGTTCTTAGTAATCAGCAAAAGACAGTGTTAACGACAAGTAGTTTATTTTTTTTTTAAACTTGGTAACAGTGCTTAAAAAAATGTAACACCGTTCGCGTAAAGGCGCAGACCCATAAGAGTATGTAGGAGGAATCACCCTTAGCATGAACCAAACCACCAGCTACCACACTAGTAATCGTTTCCGAGCATCTCTTGAAAAGTACAGTACACCCATCGTATCTATAAAATGAATAGACAATAATAAAACTTAGAAATTAACTATTCTATGGAAGACAAACGCTTGCGCGATCTAACTCAACGCTAGCGCCATCTAGCGACCAATTGTGTAAACTTTCCTTATTGGAAGTTGTGTTATGTTACAGTTTAATATTTATTTTTATAGAAAAAATCACAATTATTAATCAATCGTTAATTTCAATTGTATATAGTTGTATTTATAATTTTGGTATTCTATTATTGATGTCACCGAGGGATCTGACGGAGGCAAAATTTTAAACAAAATTATATTTACAAATTATTTCAGATAAACAAGTGATTGCAATTATTTCTATTCAGATCTAGACCTTTGTGAGTAAATCAAGTCACCAATTTATTTGTGATTAATTCTAAGTACAGAGATTGATAGCAAATTGATTTGTATGTTATAGAATAGAGACCAAAATTTAAATGTTTTAGGAACGACCGGAATGTTCTCGAATTAAGAATAAATTATACGCATTTACATTTACAGGCAATAAAAATTAGTAGGACGCCATCATTTTTATTGAAACCTGGTCGGAAAATGCTTAGTTTCCCTGTAAGATTTATTTTATATTCATATATAGTCTTGGTTACAAACTTATTTACTTTAAAAGACACTGCACCTAATAATTAATCTTTCTGGTTTAACCCATTGGTTGACAGGTAGAGAATACCTTAAGGCTTAAGTCCGCCATTTGTATAAATAAGATTGATTGAGCTCGGAACTTCACACGCGCCTTTCAATGTTGTACCGAAAACAAATTTTGAACTCTGCCTTGGTTTTTTAAGTTAGGTACATATTTTATGTCGTTAGGTTAAATTTTAATGTTCACCGGTATAACGGAAGGTCTATTTTACGTACGAGTGTTTGTGAGCACTGAGCATGTTTGTATGATGTTATAGTTGATAGTCGATAACTGTTCCTAAAATTCTCCAGAAACTACCTTCCTTGGATAGCTAAATTGTGAAATGTCTTCCGCGGTATTAAATTTCTGGATCGGTACGACCTTCACAGCTTCAAGAAACGAACGTAATTCCAGCTCCTGACCGCCAGCCAGGCCGGCAATGCATTTCCAACTCCACTGATTGTACGTGTCTCGGCGGACAGTAGGTATTTGGGTTCCGTACCCAAAGGGTAAAACTCCGCTGTCCGTCCGTCCGTCCGTCCGTCCGTCTGTCCGTCTGTCCGTCTGTCCGTCTGTCCGTCTGTCCGTCTGTCTGTCTGTCTGTCTGTCTGTCTGTCTGTCTGTCTGTCTGTCTGTCTGTCTGTCTGTCTGTCTGTCTGTCTGTCTGTCTGTCTGTCTGTCTGTCTGTCTGTCTGTCTGTCTGTCTGTCTGTCTGTCTGTCTGTCTGTCTGTCTGTCTGTCTGTCTGTCTGTCTGTCTGTCTGTCTGTCTGTCTGTCTGTCTGTCTGTCTGTCTGTCTGTCTGTCTGTCTGTCTGTCTGTCTGTCTGTCTGTCTGTCTGTCTGTCTGTCTGTCTGTCTGTCTGTCTGTCTGTCTGTCTGTCTGTCTGTCTGTCTGTCTGTCTGTCTGTCTGTCTGTCTGTCTGTCTGTCTGTCTGTCTGTCTGTCTGTCTGTCTGTCTGTCTGTCTGTCTGTCTGTCTGTCTGTCTGTCTGTCTGTCTGTCTGTCTGTCTGTCTGTCTGTCTGTCTGTCTGTCTGTCTGTCTGTCTGTCTGTCTGTCTGTCTGTCTGTCTGTCTGTCTGTCTGTCTGTCTGTCTGTCTGTCTGTCTGTCTGTCTGTCTGTCTGTCTGTCTGTCTGTCTGTCTGTCTGTCTGTCTGTCTGTCTGTCTGTCTGTCTGTCTGTCTGTCTGTCTGTCTGTCTGTCTGTCTGTCTGTCTGTCTGTCTGTCTGTCTGTCTGTCTGTCTGTCTGTCTGTCTGTCTGTCTGTCTGTCTGTCTGTCTGTCTGTCTGTCTGTCTGTCTGTCTGTCTGTCTGTCTGTCTGTCTGTCTGTCTGTCTGTCTGTCTGTCTGTCTGTCTGTCTGTCTGTCTGTCTGTCTGTCTGTCTGTCTGTCTGTCTGTCTGTCTGTCTGTCTGTCTGTCTGTCTGTCTGTCTGTCTGTCTGTCTGTCTGTCTGTCTGTCTGTCTGTCTGTCTGTCTGTCTGTCTGTCTGTCTGTCTGTCTGTCTGTCTGTCTGTCTGTCTGTCTGTCTGTCTGTCTGTCTGTCTGTCTGTCTGTCTGTCTGTCTGTCTGTCTGTCTGTCTGTCTGTCTGTCTGTCTGTCTGTCTGTCTGTCTGTCTGTCTGTCTGTCTGTCTGTCTGTCTGTCTGTCTGTCTGTCTGTCTGTCTGTCTGTCTGTCTGTCTGTCTGTCTGTCTGTCTGTCTGTCTGTCTGTCTGTCTGTCTGTCTGTCTGTCTGTCTGTCTGTCTGTCTGTCTGTCTGTCTGTCTGTCTGTCTGTCTGTCTGTCTGTCTGTCTGTCTGTCTGTCTGTCTGTCTGTCTGTCTGTCTGTCTGTCTGTCTGTCTGTCTGTCTGTCTGTCTGTCTGTCTGTCTGTCTGTCTGTCTGTCTGTCTGTCTGTCTGTCTGTCTGTCTGTCTGTCTGTCTGTCTGTCTGTCTGTCTGTCTGTCTGTCTGTCTGTCTGTCTGTCTGTCTGTCTGTCTGTCTGTCTGTCTGTCTGTCTGTCTGTCTGTCTGTCTGTCTGTCTGTCTGTCTGTCTGTCTGTCTGTCTGTCTGTCTGTCTGTCTGTCTGTCTGTCTGTCTGTCTGTCTGTCTGTCTGTCTGTCTGTCTGTCTGTCTGTCTGTCTGTCTGTCTGTCTGTCTGTCTGTCTGTCTGTCTGTCTGTCTGTCTGTCTGTCTGTCTGTCTGTCTGTCTGTCTGTCTGTCTGTCTGTCTGTCTGTCTGTCTGTCTGTCTGTCTGTCTGTCTGTCTGTCTGTCTGTCTGTCTGTCTGTCTGTCTGTCTGTCTGTCTGTCTGTCTGTCTGTCTGTCTGTCTGTCTGTCTGTCTGTCTGTCTGTCTGTCTGTCTGTCTGTCTGTCTGTCTGTCTGTCTGTCTGTCTGTCTGTCTGTCTGTCTGTCTGTCTGTCTGTCTGTCTGTCTGTCTGTCTGTCTGTCTGTCTGTCTGTCTGTCTGTCTGTCTGTCTGTCTGTCTGTCTGTCTGTCTGTCTGTCTGTCTGTCTGTCTGTCTGTCTGTCTGTCTGTCTGTCTGTCTGTCTGTCTGTCTGTCTGTCTGTCTGTCTGTCTGTCTGTCTGTCTGTCTGTCTGTCTGTCTGTCTGTCTGTCTGTCTGTCTGTCTGTCTGTCTGTCTGTCTGTCTGTCTGTCTGTCTGTCTGTCTGTCTGTCTGTCTGTCTGTCTGTCTGTCTGTCTGTCTGTCTGTCTGTCTGTCTGTCTGTCTGTCTGTCTGTCTGTCTGTCTGTCTGTCTGTCTGTCTGTCTGTCTGTCTGTCTGTCTGTCTGTCTGTCTGTCTGTCTGTCTGTCTGTCTGTCTGTCTGTCTGTCTGTCTGTCTGTCTGTCTGTCTGTCTGTCTGTCTGTCTGTCTGTCTGTCTGTCTGTCTGTCTGTCTGTCTGTCTGTCTGTCTGTCTGTCTGTCTGTCTGTCTGTCTGTCTGTCTGTCTGTCTGTCTGTCTGTCTGTCTGTCTGTCTGTCTGTCTGTCTGTCTGTCTGTCTGTCTGTCTGTCTGTCTGTCTGTCTGTCTGTCTGTCTGTCTGTCTGTCTGTCTGTCTGTCTGTCTGTCTGTCTGTCTGTCTGTCTGTCTGTCTGTCTGTCTGTCTGTCTGTCTGTCTGTCTGTCTGTCTGTCTGTCTGTCTGTCTGTCTGTCTGTCTGTCTGTCTGTCTGTCTGTCTGTCTGTCTGTCTGTCTGTCTGTCTGTCTGTCTGTCTGTCTGTCTGTCTGTCTGTCTGTCTGTCTGTCTGTCTGTCTGTCTGTCTGTCTGTCTGTCTGTCTGTCTGTCTGTCTGTCTGTCTGTCTGTCTGTCTGTCTGTCTGTCTGTCTGTCTGTCTGTCTGTCTGTCTGTCTGTCTGTCTGTCTGTCTGTCTGTCTGTCTGTCTGTCTGTCTGTCTGTCTGTCTGTCTGTCTGTCTGTCTGTCTGTCTGTCTGTCTGTCTGTCTGTCTGTCTGTCTGTCTGTCTGTCTGTCTGTCTGTCTGTCTGTCTGTCTGTCTGTCTGTCTGTCTGTCTGTCTGTCTGTCTGTCTGTCTGTCTGTCTGTCTGTCTGTCTGTCTGTCTGTCTGTCTGTCTGTCTGTCTGTCTGTCTGTCTGTCTGTCTGTCTGTCTGTCTGTCTGTCTGTCTGTCTGTCTGTCTGTCTGTCTGTCTGTCTGTCTGTCTGTCTGTCTGTCTGTCTGTCTGTCTGTCTGTCTGTCTGTCTGTCTGTCTGTCTGTCTGTCTGTCTGTCTGTCTGTCTGTCTGTCTGTCTGTCTGTCTGTCTGTCTGTCTGTCTGTCTGTCTGTCTGTCTGTCTGTCTGTCTGTCTGTCTGTCTGTCTGTCTGTCTGTCTGTCTGTCTGTCTGTCTGTCTGTCTGTCTGTCTGTCTGTCTGTCTGTCTGTCTGTCTGTCTGTCTGTCTGTCTGTCTGTCTGTCTGTCTGTCTGTCTGTCTGTCTGTCTGTCTGTCTGTCTGTCTGTCTGTCTGTCTGTCTGTCTGTCTGTCTGTCTGTCTGTCTGTCTGTCTGTCTGTCTGTCTGTCTGTCTGTCTGTCTGTCTGTCTGTCTGTCTGTCTGTCTGTCTGTCTGTCTGTCTGTCTGTCTGTCTGTCTGTCTGTCTGTCTGTCTGTCTGTCTGTCTGTCTGTCTGTCTGTCTGTCTGTCTGTCTGTCTGTCTGTCTGTCTGTCTGTCTGTCTGTCTGTCTGTCTGTCTGTCTGTCTGTCTGTCTGTCTGTCTGTCTGTCTGTCTGTCTGTCTGTCTGTCTGTCTGTCTGTCTGTCTGTCTGTCTGTCTGTCTGTCTGTCTGTCTGTCTGTCTGTCTGTCTGTCTGTCTGTCTGTCTGTCTGTCTGTCTGTCTGTCTGTCTGTCTGTCTGTCTGTCCGTCCGTCTGTCTGTCTGTCCGTCTGTCTGTCTGTCCGTCTGTCTGTCTGTCTGTCTGTCTGTCTGTCCGTCTGTCCGTCTGTCCGTCCGTCCGTCCGTCCGTCCGTCCGTCCGTCCGTCCGTCCGTCCGTCCGTCCGTCCGTCCGTCCGTCCGTCGCACCAGATGAATCTTCAGATCATATTCCGTACATAAGTTCCGAGAAACTCATTGGTACTAGGATTTGAACACGTAACAACAAACACAAACAACAACAACAACAACAAAATTCAACAACAAATTTGAAACAAGATAAATTCAACAGAAATTCCTGGTTATATCTCCGTATACTTAGAAACGAACATAGATCTAAAATCTATTTGTAGAAATATTTACAATCAACTCGAGACTAGTTTATTAACTGCTTGAGATTCAGTAACAATGTGGTATCTAACTAGATACTTCACCCCATTATAATAATCGGGTATCTAATATTTCTATATTGTATTTTTTAAATCGTATTTTTTGTTAGTCTAATTTAGTTTCCCACTGCTGGACAATTTAGAGAGAGAGAGGCTTTGCCACAGACACAGACAGACAATCGGCCTGATCCGAACTTTAATATACGTCAAAAATTATTTCAAGATTACGTTATGGATCGGATATGTCACTGTCAAAAGTGTCGTTTTTTGTTTGAAGAAACGTTACAAGTTACAAATTTTTGACGTATAATGAGTTCAAATCAGGCCAATTGTTGGCGTCGAATATATAACACCCCTCTTTTGTGTCGGGGGTTAAGAGGAAAGGGGACGACCGCCCCAAAACTGCCTTTATATACAAACGTAGTCCCCATTTTCCTCTCTGGATATTAACATTATTTAAAATATTTTTACACAGTTTGATGTATTTTAATCAAAACTATTTGTTTTTTTAGATGTTTTCATTATTATAAGATTTAGGAGCATTTAAAAATTTGTTTGAAACCTATTTCTCGCTACTAATTTTATAATAATGAATAAAACTAAAAGAATCAAACGGTCGTGCATAGCTATGACTAAAATACATAATATTCTGTAAAAATATTTTCCATAATGTCAATATCCAGGGAGGAAAATGAGGACTACATTTGTATGGAGATTCGACCGTCACCTTTCCTCTTAAAAAGCTTGTAAAAAGGTCACGTACCACGTTCCAAATGTTTGCTCTGTTCAACTGGGATAGTCTGGAATTAATTTGCAGTCCAGACTGTGGTTACTATGGATAACTTTAACTATTAATTAATTTCTAGCGTTCAGTAATGTCTAGTGTACCTAAAACTATAGTATAATTTATCCGCTTGTCTAACGTTATATACGTACTTAATATATGTATTAATAATTTTACCTTTGTACCTACGCCTTGAGATTACGTTAAATTGACCGAGAATAAGGTACAAAACAAATACTCTTTACAGTACTTATATATGGTGCTTTACTTTACCGCACTAGTGCTATAATTAGCAGATTACGTATAACTATGTCGAAAATTAAAAGGGCCACACGTACTAGTCTAAACTAGTCTACATGAAAAATGTAGACGTATGAATCGGTCCCATTTGCCTATGCAATGAAAAAGTTTGTTTAAAAAGAGGCATTTTTGATACAATTTTGTCTGCTATAAAAGTAAACCAATCGTGTAACGGCAACTACAGAAAGGAAGTCGATGCCACGAACAACTAGAGCACCTAGTGTACATTTATTCGATTTCGAAACGTGACGTGCGCGTTTGCGTTAAGTCTCATTTAGTATGGGATTTAGACACAGCGCGCCAAGCGGAACGTTTTATAACTCAAAATCCCATACAAAATGAGACATAAGTCTAAAATCTCTAAGAATGAACTTTAACACATCGCAACGCCCGTAGAACGTAAACGCGCAAGACACTTTGAAATTATAAACAAAATCCCCTAACGATATTACACCTTGTCATGTACGTAAACACAATATTTCACTTTTCATAAACATAACTTAATGAATGTTACATTTCTTCATATCTTAGTTATTGAATATTTTACGATAACAATTAAGAATGCAAACAGTTACGGTCTACGTCTTTTTTTTAAATTTAGTGTTGTGACCAGTACCCCTAGTGTAAATTTGATCGACATCATAACGTGACGAACGCGTTTGCGTTAAGTCTCATTTTGTATAGGATTTTGAGATTCCAAAACGTCCCGCTTGGCGCGCTCTTTCTAAATCCAATACAAAATGAGACTAAACGCAAACGCGTACGTCACGTTTCGAAATCGAATTTATTTACACTAGGGGTACATGTCTGCTGTTCCGATTCATGTAACATTTCCGTAAGTCGATAAAAATCGATTATGTAATCAATAGGCTATATAAATATATAGTATTAATTATGGAAATGTCACTTTGACATTAGAAATATCGTAGATAGATGATATTGGGATCACAGCGGAATCGAAATAAACGTCAATGTTGACATGTCGCATAGTTGTCGATTTTTTAAAGATCTTTCTAAGATCTTAAACGTGTCGTTAAGCTACTTATTAATCCTCTGAATATATACATTATGTTAATTGTTATTGTAAATTTATTTTCATCCCAGCAGCAGATTGCCTTTTGCATGTATTTGGATTCAGATTCATCGCCTCACAGGCCAATACGAACGTGCACTGACACGAAACCGATATTAGAATGATATTAGAATTATATCAGTTAGCTGCAATCCGCGCGTTAATGTCGCTCTTATTTGTCCGCAAAATTATTACTGTACGCGCGGATGAAACCTAACTGGGTGCCTATAGTTGTGCCGTTCTCGAGAATGTTCTCCGTTTTGTATTGAATTGTTCCCTTAGTAAATTGAGAACATTCTCGAGAACGACGCAACTATGGGTGCCTAGCCAAGATGCCAATCGCTTGCGCTACGACAAAGAAACACTTCCAATTTCAATTAAATTTCAATTTATTAAATACTGTATTGTTATGTACATAATAGGTGTTACATTATATAAAATCATGACACCCTGTAAGAGCACACAATAGTATTATATTCTATTCTAGACCATTCTATTAGGTAACATAATAATACCATTTTACTTAGTAACAATTAATGAAATAAAACGAAAATAACGGACAGAAAATCTTATCAGTAAATCTAAGAACATTTTTTAATTTTATTAAAAAAACTGATCGGCGATTGGCTCTTGTCACACCTGATGGAAAGTGAAGACAGGGCCTAAGATGGAGCTCACCGGTTCAGTAGTAGCCTATTCACTCTTGCTTTAAAGAGACCGAGGTCATATTTATCAGGGAATACAGAGGGCGGGAGCGCATTCCATTCATTAGCCGTCCGTAACAAAAAAGAGGAGGCAAACCGTTTAGTGCGAACAAATGGAATGTTTACCACGAACGGGTGCATTCGCTCCCCACACCTGGATGTCCGATGATGGAAAGGGGAAGGTGGGATCAGATCGTGCAGTTCCTGTGCATACTCCCCGAAATGTATCCGATAGAACACCGATAGGCAAGCGACTCGACGGCGATGCTCAAGGCTCTGTAATTTTGACTTGATAGATGGGTTATCGCCAAAAAGTCTATGAGCCCGGCGCTCTATCGAGTCCAGGGCTGCCAGCTGATATTTGACATAAAACGTGAACGTCAACAATATATTGATAAACGGTTAATTGAATTGATTTGTTTTATTTATTAATAATAATTATTTTAATTTATTCATGTCGTTTCTTATTGCGTAGGTTATACGCAGGGTTTGGGTCGGCAACGAGCATATAACTCCTCAGTAGTTGCAGGCGTACACTGCTAGACTGCTTACCATCAGGCGTGCCGTATGCTTGTTTGTCTCCGACGTAGTAGTTAGTTAGTGCTTCTGGGCATTTTCCGCAAATCGAAAACCATTGTGCCTATTTTTCTCCGACGTAGTATAAAAAATAATAATAATAATAGGCTAATGGCAAAAAGTTGTATGTCTCTATCACCCTTCCATATTAGTGCAACAGTTGCGTTTTGTTCGCTACGGAGCAAAAACGATTGGCATGTTGGCTACGCAGCTTCATATGATTCCAATATCTTTCTGATATCGGTTTGATGTCAGTGCACATTCGAATTGGCCTCTCTGTGTATATTGGATCGAAATTGTTCTCCTACTCGACGTGTCTGTCGTGACGACCTCGGGGAATTTCGCGAATAACATGCAAGAAGATTGCATATTCCAATGCAATTCAACGTGTCCTTTCTGTACAAGTACGGCTTGAGTTGATGTATAAGAGAAAGGAATAGCTGAGCTCTAAGTCTCTAAGTAAGCCTTTTCAGATTTGAGAATTTTAGGTAAGTTATCTCCGTTACGCTGACGGGGGGGTACGAGTATTTTGTCGTTTTTATGTCGTCCTCATATTAGTGCGGTGGACAACTACAGCGTAGGCGAAAAATCCTGCGTGAAAAACTCAGAAATCGTTTTCGTTCTCGACATTTTCCTCCTCAAAAACTGAATCAGTCGTAACGAAATTTTGGAAACGAAATGAGAATGAAATTGTACGTTTATTGTTGTCGATTTTGTGTACTAGGCGTCTGTTTTCGGCGTATTTATTTATGCCGTTTTTAGCGCTGTGTGAAGTAACCTAAAGTTCTCATAATAACAAGAATATAAAAATATCAAAACACAGGTACTAGTAATATCTTGGAGGATTTAACAACTGGAGACGTCTTGTCTGTAATTTTCTGTATAAAACAGTCTGCCGATTTTTGCGGGGGAGGGGCACGTCAAATGTATGGCTATTTGTACTTACCGTACAAATAGACATGTCAGATAAACGTCAGTCCATACAATACATATGACCATTGGCCGAGGTCTTATAGGCGACTCCGGTTGTTAAATCCTCCAAGGGTAATATTGAACTCATATAGCTTTAGTTATTTTAATTGTAGTTGGTTTTAGTTTACTATTCATGTTGTGAGTTTTGATTGGAATTTTAACGGAAATAAAATATTCTAATTCATATAAAATGTCGAAATGAATAATAAATTAATAAAAAATTTATAATATATTAATAATATAATTATACTATGCCCCTCATAACTCTAACTCCACGTCCGTGCATGACCACCTTTGCCACGTGAGGGGCGGACATTTATTGTTGATTACTTTACCAATGAGTAACGGAGCTCTAGGGACCTCGTAAATATGGAGAAACAATTAAAGAATGTACGTAATGGGCCGCTACCCGGGGGCGATCGCCGGGGCACGTTTGGAGCTGACGCTGAACGTGACAGCATGCAGATCGTCAGTGGCTCCTCGCTGAACACGCGGGCGGGAGCCGGGGAACCCGAAAATGCCACAGCCGACTTAATCCGTGACGCTGATGATACTTTGCAGAGTAGGGCCAGTCCCACCAACTCTGCCGGTACATCGGACTTGACCACAAGTTCCCAAGTTAACGATGATGGTAGAAGAAAGTGGTCTGAAGAAGAATTACGCGAACTTATGTACTGTTTACACATTACTTATACAAAAGCAAGCAGCCATCCATACAACTACTATTCTATCTAAAGTACTGGGAAACACCATAATTACATATATATTGGGGAAGCCGACGCTCTTCTTCCCTGAGTGTCTCAGGGCGGGACATCGACTAGATATCGACATTTCCCTCTTAGGGATAAGTTCGCCTTTGTACATAACATTTTTTTGTTTGTTTTGTTTTGTCTGTTTTATGTTGTGCTGTTATGCAATAAAGTGACATACATACATACATACATACTTTTAAAGTCTAGAAAAGAGAACCTTTATTAATAATAATTATACTATTACTTTCGGCCCGATTCAAACTTTAATATACAATATGGATTATTACTCTTTTTGATTCATTGTTTTGTTTCCGCGACCCAAAGTTTGTCTGGAAGAGATCGCTCTTTAGCAATAAGACCACCTGTTGTCGGCCTCTATTATTAATCAATTGTTTTGCTTTAAGCTGTATCTTTAACTGAGGTATGCCAATAAAGAGTGTTTTATTTATCTTTCTATATTTATTCCAAATCTGATGTACGTAACTTCGTTAAAAAACAAAGAAGTCGTGATTATTTTATCGAAAAACTGGAAAGGTGGTTCTGGTGCAAAGTTTGCATTTTGGCAGTTACTACGTTTCCGCTTTTTGCCATCGATATAGATCAGAACCCCTAGTGTAAATTTATTCGATATCGAAACGTGACGTACGCGCTTGCATTAAGTCTCATTTTGTATGGGATTTTGAGATTCTAATACGTTCCGCTTGGCGCGCTGTTTCTAAATCCCATACAAAAAGAGACTTAACGCAAACGCATACGTCATGTTTCGCTATCGAATAAATTTACACTAGGGGTACTTTTGACACTGACAAATCCATATAGATAATTCTTAACCTGTTATTAAAATCAGAAATCGCCTAGTAGTCTCAGCATATTCCTAAAATTCTCCGTAGAATCTGCAGCCGTGTGTGAACAGGCAATTCCGAGCCGATAGCCGAGTCAGCGGCGATAAAAGTTAAGATTGTTTCTCGGTTGAAGCGTTATCACGGCTTGTAAGAGTTGTAAGGTTGTATAAACATGTAAGTATAATTTGCTTTAGTGTTTTTATTCATTTTCTTATTTCAAAGAAAGCTTTCTTCAAGAGACGGCCCAATCCGAACTTTAAGATACGTCAAACCTTAGGTATAAAAAGTGATCTTTTTGTGTCAAGAAACGTCACTTTTCACACTGACATACCTGAATCATATCGTATCTAGACCTAAATATTAAATTTGACGTATCTTAAAGTTCGAATCGGGCCGCCTCCCGAATAAAGCTTTCTTCAAACAAAAACGTCAATTTAGACTCTGACATATCCGATCCATACCGTTTTTAGACCTAATATTTGACGTATCTTAAAGTTCGATTCGGGCCGAGAGTATTTTTAAAATATAGGTAGTGTTTTATCGTCCTTAGTAAAGTTACATGACTGTGACATTTTTTCAGTATGAAACGTCACTTTGGAAGCTGACAGTTCAAATCTACAAAAAAAAAATAGCTCTAAAATGCTAATATAGAATGCTAGGAGAATGCCTTTTGGCATTAAGCCATTTGTACATTTTTCTTTGTTTGTGCAATAAAGTTTAAATAAATAAAAAATATGTGATTGGGTAAATATTTTTCTTCGTAACAGTGTATTTCAAGGTATAATCAGCAAATACATTAATGTATAACAATTCGCTAAGTTTACGTTTATTTGTACATACGCAATAAAGAAATGTTCATAAGCTGATTGATGGCTTCAATAATTACATACTTCAATAATTATATTTGCTCTCACTTGAGATCTTAGGCGTAAAACTGTATAACTTGCTATCTGAGGAAATAAAACTAGCAAAAACGACTAAAAAGTTTGACCAAAATCTTAAAGCAATGTTAACTGACTTAGCATGCTACAGCGTCGACGAATTTGTTGAATCGTGCACTAACCCTAAGTAATTTATAAATGAGCACATTTTTTAATAATTTACCTTATAAATAAAATTATGACTTGAAAGATATATATGCGACCCTATTGGCTACTGATTATGTATTTGTTCTGCTTTAAACATGTTTTTACTTTATAATAAGTGACATTTATCCAAAAAATGCTGTACCTACCTACTATTAGTTGAATATGTACCTAGCTCAAATTGACCTGTAAAACATTGACTTTTATCAATAAATTTCTTGTATCTTATACCTATATTTAAGCGAAAGTGTTATTGTAGAATCCTAAAGAAAAGCCAGATCAAGAGGCACTTAAACCAACGAGCGTGTATGAGGAATGTTACGAAAGTGAAGAAAGAGAAAGAGGTATGTCAGGATCGTGGTAAGTGGGAATCCGTGGTCTCTGTCTGCCCCTACGAGGAATAGGCGTGAATGAATGTATGTTGTGGATGTAGATCTCTGGTGAAAACGCAAGAAAATGATTTTAACTAGCTTAATTATTTACCAGAAGGAACTCTTTCACAAAGACTAAAGAACGGCCTTTACTCGAACTTCGGAACGTTATGAGAAGTTTTAATATGAGTGAGATAACTTTGGCTCCATCCTTCCCAAAAGTAGCTATTAGCTTTTACTCCAATAACTTGATATTATATTCCGTTATTTGAGTTGTTCTAAAGCTGGAAAGTTAGTAAAAGGTTCACAAAGATCACTTCATGTCGTCGAATAATGAAGTACTTAATGGCAAATGTAACGCAGAGGGTAGATCCGTCCTCGCAACGGTGACGTCGCCGGCGCCGCCGCGTGCTTGTCGTGCTTTGGCCTGCAGTACGCAGCGTGCCCTCGACCAGTGAAGGCGAGTCGTTGCTCCGTAAAGAGGATCCTTGAAAATGTATCGAAACATGTCGAGCGTCTATTCGACTTAATAATACGTGAGTTGAAACTAATTAACTCACGGGAGTTTTATTCCATAATTTTTGGGAAACATTCATGAAAGTTTTTATGAGAAGTTTCTACTCAGAAAATTCCCGTTCAAATTAGGGATTATTACTCAATGTTCTTAATCAGAATCAGAATCAGAATCAGAATCAGAAATATTTATTGTGCAAACTGTGTAGGTACAAGAATATGACTTAGGTACATTTTTTGATGAGTATCAACAGTTTTACCCTTCTCGGGTATACAATTATTTTTAACTTAAACTAGGTTTTAGTATTTTATCTTAAACTATATTTTAATATACATTTAGGTTTACATAGTTATAAAATTCTTTTAAATTATAGAAAACTTTGTCTATTAAAAAGTTTTTTAAGCATCTTTTAAAAGTATTTCCTTCGAGGCTTTTTATTTCGTTTGGCAGATGGTTGAAGACATTAATAGCAGATATGAACGTACTTTGTTTATATATTGAGGTGCTAGTTCTCGGAAGTACCATATTGTACTTATATTGTGATCTGATATTTTCTTTGCATGAACGCTTTGTGAAATATTCAGGGTGTTTTTTTACAAATTGGCTTAAATGTTGGCGATAGTTTAATGTAACATTAACGCCACCTATTGCCGTCTATTTCAATTGAAATTGATACCTAAACTGTGACAAGGTTTGGTAATAAACGTGCAGAAAAAAAAAAAACAAATACAAAATACTAACTAACTAACTATTGTGGCGCAGTGATCCAAAGAGGGTCTTGGCCTCCAAAACGAGAGAATGCCACCTGTCCCGATCCTGTGCCACTTCCTGCCAGTTGTCGGCTTTGAGTTGGCACAGATCCGCCTGTACACTGTCGCTCCAGCGGTATCAAATACAAAATACAATTACGTTTATTTCATTACTTTTTACCGCAGTTCATAGGGATAAATACTGAGAACTTTTCATGGGAACTTTGCAAATTTAGAAAATTTTCTTTGGCACATTGATAGGCGGGATATATTTTTTCAGTACTTGAGACTCAAATCAAAGACATATGGTACATTTAAACTCAGGCTTTTTCTAAAATGTGAAAATTCGACCCATAACTGCAACACAGGTTCAGTTGGCTATAAAAGCAATTTTAATCAATGGTTTCATAAAACCAACGATGAAATTATACAACAGGTTTCGTTTCTATTCGACTCTATTATAGGTACACTTACAAGACAGCGCCTTTTTTCTCGTTCCTGTGCGACTTCTCGCCATTTGTTGACTCGAAGTTCGTGCAGATCCGCCTACACCATGTCGCTTCATGTGGCGCCAAGTGCGCGTGGAGGCCAAGTCTCATTTTGTGTCGCTGAGCCAACGGAGTAAGTAAGTATAGGTACACATATGTAGAGTATCTCATCTACTAGATCTTTATGTGACAGGGAATGTTAAATAACCTTTTCGTCTTTTTTCGGATACAGCCTATCCTTATGTAAGGCTGTGAGGCCTGGTCTCCAACACTGAAAGACGAAAGTCAGCTCCTGGTTGTGGAGAGGAAAGTTTTTCGCAAGATCCTGGGACCTATTCAGAAAGATAACGGCACCTAGAGAATCCGGAAAAAGGCCGAGATCGAGGAGTTAGTGGCCGAGCCCAATATCATCAGTGAAACGAAAGCCCACATACTTCTCTGGTTCGGTCACCTATTCAGAATGGCTGAGGATCAGGCTGTCAAGAGGGCATTCTTGGGACGACTGACTGGTAGCCGTCCGGTGGGTTGGCCCAGGTATCGCTGGGAAGACAGTGTGGCGGCGGATCTAGTTCAGCTTCACGTCAGTAACTGGCAGGAAGTTGCGCAGGATCAAGACAGGTGGCACGCTTTCGTTTCGGAGGCAAAGATTCTTTTTGGATCACTGAGCCAGAATAGTTATGTTTAGTTAGTAAGTCTTTTTTCGGAGGACCTATTGCCATTGCCACCCATCTGGTATTGCAGGTGTCCATTTTAATTGCCGTCAGGATATCGTCTGTCCGTTTCCTTCTGTATCATAAAAAAACAACAACTGTTACCACAATACAATTCAGGGTTCCAATAAATGCTTGTCATCAAACCAGACATTCAAAATACAAAAGCGATAGCAGATAGAACAATGGGACTAATTAACCAAATTAGGCCGATTGAAAAGGGAATTAAGTCATTTTGCATAACAGCCGCATAATCCTTTATGACCAAAACAGATCATTCTCATTGGTCACCGAGCTTCTGACTCAAGACTAGTATAAGCCTCTTTTTTGTAAGCACACGTGCCAATTGGAATTATGTTATTTAGTTATCTTGCGTCTCGCCTGCTTTAATACATGTACGGACAAGTACGTGAGAAATGCACGATAACTCAATGGCATCAGTTAGATAATTATCATTCTGATATTGGAGTACATTGGATTTGGTCTGTTGGTATGTCCATTGAGGCGCAAAAACCTTGAATGATGTCACATTTGAAGCGCTGGTGGCCTAGCGGTAAGAGCGTGCGACTTGCAATCCGGAGGTCGCAGGTTCAAGCCCGGCTCGTACGTACCAGTTGCTTTTCGGAAAAGGAAAACATCGTGAGGAAACCGGACTAATCCCAATAATGCCTAGTTTACCTTCTGGGTTGGAAGGTCAGATGGCAGTCGCTTTCGTAAAAACTATTGCCTACGCCAAATCTTGGGATTAGTTGTGAAGCAGACCACAGGCTCGCATGAGCCGTGGCACAAGGCCGGGACGACGCGAGCACAGTACAAGAACAGTAAGGTAATCTTTTCATTTCATTTTATTTCATTTCGTTTGTTGCAGAACCATGGTTACATTAAGGTGTTAAAAAGCTGGGACAACGCGAGGAAGAAGAAAAAGACGTCACATTTGAATCGCGAATGAAATATTTTTGCAGGGTGAGGAGGAGGGGGATTTCAAGAGGTTGAAACCAGGCGGTAAGTTAGTTTCGCGCATCAACAGAACGGCTTTGAGGAACTTGTACCTAAGTAGTTGAATGTAAAATGCTTGCATTGACATTAATTATGATTATAATGGACGATTTGACACCTTTTTCCTATTTTTTACAAGTCGAGATGTCACACTTAAAAAACAGGCTAAAAGAGTGTCTCCTCGATTTGTCTTAATGTACTAGAGACCATGAGAGCATGCTAATATCATAAGTTTAATAGATTAAGTTGTTAAATTGTATAAAGAACTGAGCGCCTCTCGCTAATAAACGTTACAGTTTGTCGTATATAAAAAATAATGTTGTTGTGTATGAGAAATAATGAGGTTTTTAAGATGTCTTTATGATTAATGGAAGTGATGCCTCGGATAAGATCCGCAGTAAAACATTTCACTTTTGGAGTGCAAGGGTCCTCTTGTTACTCTAACCTGGTTAATGGGAACTTGATAGGATATTGAAAAGATAAGACCAAATATATGACATGCAATTTAATACAATTCGCTAACTACTACAATGCACTCCGCTTTAGGGCGGGCGCTGCTCAGAATACAATCAGTTTCCCTAAACTGTCGGCGGTTGTGGGGTGACACTATAGTAAAGCTTAATCTACGATCGCGAGAAGGACGAGACGCGGGGTTTTGGCCAAAACCTGGGATAAAAGTCTAGTGCACTCACGGGTACCGAACGTAGCTATCATCCACAGGCCCGCTGGTGTTTAACGCAGCAGGCGGATCGCTGACGGTGGGCGACAGGCGTTCCTCAAGCTCCGGCTTTGGCAAGTCCGGGCGAGAACAACCCGCGGCGCTCAGGAGTTCCACAAGAAGGACCCGCGCGATGAGACCTTGGGGTCGTCGGACCGCGGCTCGGCTGTCCGACACACGGCTCGCGGGTCAGGGCCGTGCCCTACGGCTTGATGGTGGCGCCAACGTGACGCGCCTCGGAGTCGACAGGCCACGCAAGTGAAGGGGGAGGCTTGTGTGAAGCACCTCGGGATCGCCGGGCGGCACGCAGTCCACAGGCCTTGAAGACTGCGCCCCGCGGTGAAAACCAGCGTCCCCACGACGCTCAGCACATCAGGGAGCGCGCAACGGCGCTCGGAGCAACACGACCGTCGGCCATGCTTGCGCACGCCGGCGGCACGGAAAGCACTCAGTGGGCTACGCCCTTTTCGCGCACAACACACACACACACGGCGCACTTTACATATATCCCAATCCTCCACCGGCCAGGGCAGGCGGCGGAAGGGGGCGAGGCGGTTTATTTCGATATTCAATTGGGAGCTGTATAACTGCTAGCGTGCCCCAGTACCAACTGACACATCCATCGTCGATTCTAGAAAAATCCCCCGCCCTCCGTTTCGATCCATATCGACGCATCAAACGTCAAACCAACTTAAACCTTTTCCAAATCATATGACTCTCGAAAAAATATCAATGCTCATTAATACTTGTAATATTTTAAGTGGTTAATAATAATTACTAATAATTATATTTTTATCATACGTTTTCTACCTTGTTTCATTCAGAATACCTTCTTTCCGATGCGGTAACTAAACGCATAGTCTACTCTCTGACAGTTCTCCTGTCAAAAATTTCAACCTTTTGACACTTTCATAATCTCTATTTATGTTTCATAAAAATTCCGAAAATGATTCTAAAATACTAATTAAATTAGGATGTGACCTATTTGAGCAGTTAGGGTAAACCAGGAGGATCATTTTGATATGCATGAAGCCAGGTTTGGTTCAACAACCTCCGCGCAATCCGGGTGACAAGTTCCGTTCAAGTGGCATACTCTTTAGACTTGTTTCTTCGAAACCAGTTAACCAGGAAGCAGGATATGCTAATCAACCTACAGCTGAGAAGGCACATTATAGTTTTACATAAGTGTCATACTCTGGTGTATGTTATTTTGTTGGAAATGCGACAGTCATGTTGTACCGGTTATCTTGTATGGAAAAACATGTATTTATCCTAGGCAAATATGTAGCATCGCTACAATATCCCCTCTCTCGGCAAAGAGGTTAAGCGCGGCTTAACCGAGGCAGCCGGGGTAACCGGAGAGAAAAAAAAAAAAAAAAAAATCTTTTCCCAAAAAATCATCTGGTCCAGTAGGACGTTAACTATACATGCAGACATATACATGCGCTCCATATTTATTATCGTTTGACACTAAACCTATATTTATTTATTTAGTATGCTACTTAATATTTATCTTTAATTTACCTATATTATGTTCTAGAACTATAACGTAGACGTATACCTCTTAACACTATGCTGTGGTCAGATTATGACTATCACGTGTTTCACATTAGAAATCACAGCGTGTGGCCACCACACTGTGGTTTCTGCTACCCAACTAAAAAATATAACCTAGATTTCCTTTTAAATAGTCTTAAGTTGTATAATGTAGTCGCTATAGTTAATAATGAGCTAACTCTCATTTTGAGGCTAATTGATATCTTTTAATGCTAACAAAAATATTAGTTATCTTTGATTAGGCTAATTTATTCTAATTAATTAGTATATTACATGTATTTCTATTCCTAATGTAATGCTACCTATTGATATACTAATAGTTATGTTTTACTATAGCATGCTCTGCTATGCCTATATTCCTACAAATACAAAGCCACTAGTACCCTAATATAATGTGGTTACTAGTTGGTAGTTTTTATTTATTACTTTTACTAGCAATAGTGGAAGTTACTTGTAACCCGCACTTAAATCAAACTCCTATATGCAGCCAATGGGCTTGCATTAATTGAAAAAGAAAAACTTGGTTTTCTTTTCCATGTTCTACTTAGTGTATTATATCCACCATAATTGAGTCACCCTGGGCCCTTAGGGTATGTAGTTACTTATAAAATTTGATTTCCTAGGAAATGCTTGGAACAAATGTTGACCAGTTGGGTCAAAGAAGCATGTATGCTTGAAAAAAAAGAATGGGCTAAATCTTAGTATGCCCTAATAATATAAAATAAATTGTTACGTGTGACATACACCTTGTGGGACTTTAATTATGTCCTTGACATGATACTTTCCAATTTTACCCGTGTCTATCTCCTGAAGATCATATACGACATCCGAATGCTTCTTAATGACTTTGCATTTCAGGAAGCGCGGTGCCAATTTTGCGGAGAAGAAGTGTGCTGCATTTGACTGTACAAAATTACGCCTCCATACGATATCGCCTACGCTTAACCGTAGTTCCTTACGGCGCAGGTTATATCGTACCGCGTTTTGTTTGTACGCTTTGGTCAAAGCATCAGTGACGCGCTGGAAGATATCTGCCATCTCATTGAGAGCAGTTGCTCTGTCGGACCGGTTGGAAATTTGGAGGTCGTCTAACGAATTTGAAATACCGCCCCTAATGGAATGCAGCATGCCATCCGTCATCATCTCTCGCCCCTTTGCCAACAAGAATGGTGTATGCCCCGTTACAATATTAATAGTGCTATTCAAAGATAGCTGGATTTGCGGTAGGTACTTGGACCAGTTCCTTTGGTCTTGTCCTACTAAAATAGCTAGGCAGGTCTCAATAGTTTGATTAAAGCGTTCTACTGTATTAGATTGAGGTGCGTAATATGCGTTATAAAATATCCTTGGTATTGAGTGTGTGGCACAAAAATCTTTAAATTGTTTACTTTGGAATATTGTTGCGTTGTCGCAGATTAAAACACATGGGATTCCCTCTTTATTTAAAATTTCTGATTCTATAAATGTAGTTACTGTTTTAGTTGTTGCAGTTCTAAGTGGGTGAATCCAACAATATTTTGTAAATACATCAACTATAGATAGTATGTAGACGTGACCAGAATATGATTGTACTAAAGGACCTATTAGGTCGATAGATAGAGTGTGTATAGGTTTATTAACCTTTTTCTGGTTTGTCATGTGCCCATGTGGAGGCTGATTTGAGTGTTTGTATGCTTTACACTTCTCACACGTGGCCACATAATTTTTCACGTCTGCATACATGCCTTTCCAAAAATAGTTTTCTTTAATTTTTGATAAAGTTTTAAATGTGCCAGGATGTACTGTTAGTTTTTCATGATTTTCTTTAATGCATTCTGGTATTAATTCTCTAGGCAAAACTATTTTCCAATTATTTTCGGTCTGTAAATTTGATATTGGTTTTGAATATCTAAATAGTACTTTATTTTTTATTTGATAGTTTTTATGAAATACTGGGTTAGTTTCTACATTTTTAAATAATTTATTATACCAATTATCTTTAGAACTGCAACCTCCTTCGAATATTACTGCCTCAATACGTGACAAAACGTCTGGTACTACGTGCATGGAGCCTTTTTTATGTCTAATTTCAAAGTCAAAACAAGATAACTGCATTGCCCATCGCGCCAAACGACCTGAAGGGTTGTTTAGCGTTTTGAGCCACTTTAGCGACATATGGTCGGTGACCACCACAAAGCGGCTACCTTCTATGTACGGTCTAAAATGATTTATTGAGTCCACTAATGCTAGGAGTTCACGTTCGGTTGTGCTGTAATTTCGTTCGGTTTTCGTAAGCAACCTAGAATAAAAAGCTACAGGGTGTTCTATACCGCTTAATTCCTGAATAAGTACGCTCCCGATGCCGACGCTTGATGCATCTGAATGGATCTGGAATGGTTTGGAAAAATCAGGGCAGGCGAGCACCGGAGCCTGGGTGAGGGCTTCTTTAAGCGCTAGGAATGACCTCTCTGCTTCCACTGTCCAGTCTACGGTGTCTCTACCCTTCTTCTTGCCAATTAAAGTTGTCATCGGGGCTATGATAGTTGAAAAATTTGCCACGAATCGTCGGTAATAAGAACAGAGCCCTATAAATGCGCGTAGTTGCTTAGCGGTTGTTGGGCGCGGGAAATTTTTAATGCTATCTAGCTTTTGTGGATCTGTTAGTAGACCTTGTGAACCGACTATGTATCCAAGGTACCTAAGCTCTGATTTGCAAAATTCGCACTTACTAAAATTTATAGTTAGACCTGCCTTGCTTAAAGCTTGAAAAACGTCATTTAAAATAACGATATGCTCTTCAAACGAATTGGTGGCTATGAGAAGGTCGTCACAATATGCAAATATCTTCTCGCCGTATTTATGGTGAAAAAGAGAGTCTACCAAACGTTGTAATTCACAGCCCGCGTTCGAGATACCGAACGGGACGCGTTTAAATTCAAATAGTCCGCGGTTTGGTACCACAAATGCACATTTTTGACATGACGTGCCGGAGCCGTCGACGTTGTCGGAGTCACATAAAGAAATTTGCCAGTAAGCCGCCGACAAGTCGATTGAGCTTAAATAACGTGTGCCACGTAAATTATCTAAAATTGAATTAATGTATGGTACAGGATATGAGTCCTTGACTGTGACGTCGTTAAGTTTCCTGGCGTCTAAACAAAATCTCCAGGAACCGTCTTTTTTTGGGGTCATAACAACGGGGTTAGACCATGGTGATTTAGATGGTGCTATCACGCCCAGCTGAAGCATCCGGTCTACTTCGTCATTTAAAGCCTTCAGTTTAACCGGTGAAAGCGGATAATATCGTTGTTTTATAGGTGGCCCCGTTGTTGTGATCTTGTGCTCTACTAGAGATGTTTTACCCAGACCTCGCTCCTCTGTACTGATTGACTTAAATTCATTTATTACTTTGTCCAATTGAATTGATTCGAGAGGGGAGAGATCATGTTTTGGCACTATGGCACATAATGTTTTTAGTGACTCCGGCCTAAGTGATGTTTTCCTTTTTAGAAGGTGAATATCTTTTAATTTAAAAATATCTATTAATTCTAGTGTTAATATAGAATCCATGCCAAAAATGAAGTCATCAGATACTTCTGGGATTACCATAAACATTATATTATAAAGCATCCCTCTGAAATTGATTGGTAATAGGATTTTACCTATGACCTCAACGACAGAACGGTTTGCACAAGTCGCAGTTGTAGTGTAATTTATTAAATCAAATCCTAAATTTAAGAAATGTTTATGGTAATTGTTCCCTATTATACTTAAATTTGCTCCTGAGTCCATTAGACCTGTATATATTCGTTCTCGTACCTCAAAATCAATGTAAATTCGGTTATCTCCTTCAACCGCCTTTACACCAGGAGTCACCGCACCTAAATATAGTGTGTTTGATATTGTTTTGATGGCTCCTGGTCTATTTAGTTTTTTTGGGCATTGTCTGCTTCCGGCGCTGGTCTGCCCTTGGCAGGATTACATTTGTGGCAAGTGCTTGTAAGCACATTTTTCTGACCGCACTGAAAGCAAACAATGCCTGGAATAGTGCGGCATTGTTGGTATGAATGTCCCGATTTTTTACATTTTTTACAAGTAAGTTGGTTGTTTTTATTATTTACCTGTCTTTGTGTATTATTGCTCTTGAAATTTCTCTGATTATAAGTTTTAATTTCGTTAATTTGTTTTATTTGTTTTGTTGTTTTGGAATTATTTGTAGACCCAGGTAAGCCTGAATAAGCTTCAAAACGTTTGCCTATAGCAATAAGATTTTGGATGCTATTCGAGTCGTCGACAGCCAACAGGTGCCCGTATGATGGCAAAATGTTATGTTTAATTATCTGCAGTAAGGTTGTTTCTGATAATTTTGTTGTCAGCCGCGCATTCATAGTTTGCATCTCCAATATGTAAAAATGTAATGACTGGCCTGGTGATTGTCGGTGTTCTCGAATAGTTTTTTCTAAAGTATAATCATTGTCTATCGATGTAAAAAACGATCTGAAAAGATCTTGCAACTCCGACAACGAGGAGACTCCGTCGCGTATGTGCCTATAGTAATCTAAGGCTTTACCGCTTAGTAAATCTGCAAAACATTTAAGCACTTTGCGCTCCGGAGTGTCTCGGCTACGTCTGTAGTCATCAATCCTAAGGAAGAAGTCGGTGACATCTGAGTCACCTGAAAATTTCAAATTCCACGACCGCAAATGGTCCTCGCGCAATACATGCACGATGCGTTCTGTACTGCCTGTAGTCCCCGTCGTAGGGGTTGTAGTGACTGCCCCTGTTAAGGTTGAGTTGGTTTGACGGACAAGGCCCGGAGCCCCCAAATATGGTAAAATAGACTCTAGTGGTTTTGGCGTGGATGGGCCGGGTGGGTGGGCGTCTGCAGCAGCACCCCGCGGTCGTGTATTGACATACGAAGGATTGAATCCTGTTAATTCACGAGTAGTGGTGGGGGGTTTGACTTCCCTCGCACCTGTATCATGGAATTCGTCCCCTTCCTCGTCCGACATGTCGGTAAGATTGCTGCTTTACTTGTGTCAGGGTGTGCACCTAAGTATTATAAGCTAATAACACTTCGGTAGATATGTGAAGTATTGAAGTAAACTACCACTATGCTCTCGACTGGAGCGTGGTAGAAAAAATAATTTGTGGCTAAACGCTATGCTAACTATTCATAGTGTAGCCTAATAATAATTACAATAAATAATAAATTTGCTACTCTGTCACAAGTAAAGTTACAAATTAAATAGTATTGTATTTTTTAAGACCAATAATTGCATTTAATTCTTTTTTTTTTTTTTAACTGATACTAATTTTATACATTTATCTTATCGCTCTCCCAAGCTCACAGCAACCAGGTTGATATTTAAAACTTTTTTTCGGGCGCCATTGTCGTATATAAAAAATAATGTTGTTGTGTATGAGAAATAATGAGGTTTTTAAGATGTCTTTATGATTAATGGAAGTGATGCCTCGGATAAGATCCGCAGTAAAACATTTCACTTTTGGAGTGCAAGGGTCCTCTTGTTACTCTAACCTGGTTAATGGGAACTTGATAGGATATTGAAAAGATAAGACCAAATATATGACATGCAATTTAATACAATTCGCTAACTACTACAATGCACTCCGCTTTAGGGCGGGCGCTGCTCAGAATACAATCAGTTTCCCTAAACTGTCGGCGGTTGTGGGGTGACACTATAGTAAAGCTTAATCTACGATCGCGAGAAGGACGAGACGCGGGGTTTTGGCCAAAACCTGGGATAAAAGTCTAGTGCACTCACGGGTACCGAACGTAGCTATCATCCACAGGCCCGCTGGTGTTTAACGCAGCAGGCGGATCGCTGACGGTGGGCGACAGGCGTTCCTCAAGCTCCGGCTTTGGCAAGTCCGGGCGAGAACAACCCGCGGCGCTCAGGAGTTCCACAAGAAGGACCCGCGCGATGAGACCTTGGGGTCGTCGGACCGCGGCTCGGCTGTCCGACACACGGCTCGCGGGTCAGGGCCGTGCCCTACGGCTTGATGGTGGCGCCAACGTGACGCGCCTCGGAGTCGACAGGCCACGCAAGTGAAGGGGGAGGCTTGTGTGAAGCACCTCGGGATCGCCGGGCGGCACGCAGTCCACAGGCCTTGAAGACTGCGCCCCGCGGTGAAAACCAGCGTCCCCACGACGCTCAGCACATCAGGGAGCGCGCAACGGCGCTCGGAGCAACACGACCGTCGGCCATGCTTGCGCACGCCGGCGGCACGGAAAGCACTCAGTGGGCTACGCCCTTTTCGCGCACAACACACACACACACGGCGCACTTTACATATATCCCAATCCTCCACCGGCCAGGGCAGGCGGCGGAAGGGGGCGAGGCGGTTTATTTCGATATTCAATTGGGAGCTGTATAACTGCTAGCGTGCCCCAGTACCAACTGACACATCCATCGTCGATTCTAGAAAAATCCCCCGCCCTCCGTTTCGATCCATATCGACGCATCAAACGTCAAACCAACTTAAACCTTTTCCAAATCATATGACTCTCGAAAAAATATCAATGCTCATTAATACTTGTAATATTTTAAGTGGTTAATAATAATTACTAATAATTATATTTTTATCATACGTTTTCTACCTTGTTTCATTCAGAATACCTTCTTTCCGATGCGGTAACTAAACGCATAGTCTACTCTCTGACAGTTCTCCTGTCAAAAATTTCAACCTTTTGACACTTTCATAATCTCTATTTATGTTTCATAAAAATTCCGAAAATGATTCTAAAATACTAATTAAATTAGGATGTGACCTATTTGAGCAGTTAGGGTAAACCAGGAGGATCATTTTGATATGCATGAAGCCAGGTTTGGTTCAACAACCTCCGCGCAATCCGGGTGACAAGTTCCGTTCAAGTGGCATACTCTTTAGACTTGTTTCTTCGAAACCAGTTAACCAGGAAGCAGGATATGCTAATCAACCTACAGCTGAGAAGGCACATTATAGTTTTACATAAGTGTCATACTCTGGTGTATGTTATTTTGTTGGAAATGCGACAGTCATGTTGTACCGGTTATCTTGTATGGAAAAACATGTATTTATCCTAGGCAAATATGTAGCATCGCTACAAGTTTGGCGGGAATAAATATGTAATATATTATAAGTTTTAATTTTAATATATATATAAATTAAAAAAAAACTTATTGGTCATCGCCAGCGCTCTGTAATAACATCAAAGATGGCTTTCGGCAGATGTCATTTCCGCTCCAAAAGTCTGACCCAGTTGGACAAAACTCCTGATAATTGTGGACCTTATTGTGATTGTTATAAGGCTTATTGTTTATTGTATGTTGAGTGAGAAAAGTAATTGAGTGTATTGTCGTAAGCACTTGAGGGATAATGGATGCCTGGGCTAATTGGATATTTATGATGGTTGGGATCTAATAGAGCGGTAAGGCTAGTAGTACAGGGATAGGTTGAATGTACCAGAGTACACAAAAGATCCTCAACAAGTTGGACAGGCTAGATTAAGACAGGAACAGAATATCCCTATATGATTGTACCAGAAACGATGCGGTCTGTGAAGATAGGCGTTGTTGATTTCTTTGACAATTCACTGGCCGTTTCGATAAATCTGATGACGATTTCAAACGTAGTGGTCATGTATCTCAAAGTCACAGTTACATGGTTTTTTAATTGATTAAAGGCTGCTGCGATTATCTAGGCACGTGTTCGACGGCCTTTAGTGAGTTTATTATATTTGAAGGTCTCTAAAAAAACCACAGTGTAAAATACGTATGTACATCTCCTCTATCGTGATGATCAAATGATCATGACATCAAATAAATATTTATAAATATTTGTTTAGACTTTAACCTTTAACGCCTCATGCAAGAGAAAATTGTTGATCACCAGTCGTTTTGCCGCTCACAAATAATGGTACTTTTTCTATAAAATTCCATTTAGGGAGAAAACGTTTTCCACTAACTAAATCTTAACAAATCACTTTGATTTTGATGTCGATCGCTTCAGCATCATATAGGTATTCTAGGTAAATCTATAAGGTTTCGATTTAAAAAAATATTTTTGTATAGCAAGTTTTGAAAAAAAAAAGAAACCAAGTTTTACATTGTGTTAATAACATACAAAAAAATCTTGGAGGATGGAAAATAGAAGTGGAAAAACGTTTTCTACTTTTGTATGGACGATCGTGTGGTATATTTCCCTCTGAATAGAACACAGACTGATCGAAAAATTTCTTAGCCTCCTAACTCCACATTACTTAACGTAACTAATCTGCCCCTGACTTCTAAACAAGGCGCAGAACTTAGTAAGGATCAATTCAGTGCGACAAGGGTCTATCTGCTTATAATTCTCGTAGCGAGATAGAACGTTGTTTGTCTAAGGATACTCGTTAGATATTAATGTGATTAAGGGCGCGTTAACACTTATGTATTATGAAGGCTTCATTAAGTAGGTAACTAAGTTTTGATGGGACATGCATTATCCTAGTTTGTTTAGTAAACAATTGTTCAAAATGGGTTGAGATTTGTATTAATTTATAATACTCTTAAGAGCCTAGAATCCTAAGTAGATTGTCTCACGGTATTTTTTCCGTTTGGGATTTTAATACCTATTAAATTTGTTACTCCTAAGGGCCAAGTTAAGAGGGAAGAATAGCTTTGCGATCCTAACGAAAAAACGCTACTTTTTCCATGAAAGTTCATTTCGGGAGAAAACGCTTTACACTATCTTAACAAATCACTTTGATTTTGATGTCGATGGCTTCAGCATAATATATTCTAGGTTTATAGGTTTCGCATTTTGAAAAAAAATTTTTTTGCAAATTATGAAAAAACCGATCAAGTGCGAGTCGGACTCGCGCACGAAGGGTTCATAATCATAATCAAAGATTTTATTTTTAGATCTAGGTTTTTAAGTTTTGTAGTTTAGTTTTTAGTATATTTACCAAATAAACATTTCATTATTTTTATCATAATCATAATATTTATTGATAATATAAATCACATGTCACATTTTATACAGTATATAAAGATTGTAGATTTGTATTTTAACTACATAATGTAGGTTGTATCTTATAACTAGGTTCCTAATTTAAAGAACTCCTTATGGTCGTAGAACGCCTGCTCGACTAACCAAGTTTTTAATTTGTGTTTAAATACTGCTACGCTTTTAGCAACTACTATTGAATCCGGGAGACAATTGTGTACTTTTGGGCCCAATATGTGAATGAGCTTGTCCGACTTGGCCAGCTTGTGCGGCACGGGCGCGAGCCTGCGGCTGGCACGGCCGTACCATAATTAATAAATTTAAGAATCATGTAAAGCGTAAACTTATTTCTAAAGCTTATTATACACAAGACTACATGAATGATAAAACAACGTGGGATTAATTGTGATTCGAAATGATTAATTATTTATTATATTTGAATAATAATGATGAAATGGATATTCCAATGCATGTACTTCCTTTGTTGTTTTTATTTTTTATTTCATTTGTTTAACATTTAGAATTTATTCTAGAAACATTCTGGACAAGTATTTTTTATACAATTGTTTTTTTTGTTTGTATGACGATATTTTGTGAAATTCTTAGTATTAAATTTGATCTATGAATTATATTCATCAGTATTATTATATGGAATAATATTTACAACATCAATAAATTGCTCTGATAATTAGCTTAAGATAATTATATGTAATACTGTCTTACCATTCATAAGTGCTTGTTGCTAGGCCTACATGAATAAAGTATATTTGAATTGAATTGAATTGAATTGAATATCTATAAAAACGGCAAAAAATTACGTTTGTTGTATGGGAGGTCCCTTAAATATTTATTTTATTCTGTTTTTTAGTATTTGTTGTTATAGCGGTAACAGAAATACATCTGTGAAAATTTCAACTGTCTAACTATCACGGTTCATGAGATACAGCCTGGTGACAGACGGACGGACGGACGGACGGACAGACAGCGGAGTCTTAGTAATAGGGTCCCGTTTTACCCTTTGGGTACGGAACCCTGAAAAAGGAAAACTATAAACCTAGTTTTTCATTGCGTCAATAAAATTATGGAGCATGGAAAATAATTAGAAGTGGAAAAACATTTTATTATTTTGTGTAGACGAGTACATCCTATGCTTCCCTTTAAGCTTAGAATAAAACCAGAGGCCGTTATTAAACACAAGAAGGCGACTAGAACATTTTTTTATGTAACGGTTATGCATATGAGCTATGGAAGGTAGAAGCAAGGAACAAAATCTCCATATACCAAAAAGTGTCCGACAAAAAACCAGAAATAGATGGCGCTACAATACCTAGAAAACTTGAGAAAAAATCTAATCATAGACAGCGCCCTTCACTCCGTCAATAACGCCTAGGTTCTTAGCTACTCTAGCGCTACTCTGGAGAGATTTGGAACTATTTATAGCTGACAGCTGGACACTTTTGCAACAATTCTGCCTAAGGAGTTTCTGTGCCTTGCCTTTACCTTTCATAATATGAGCTGTCAACAGTGATCATACACATAATCATGTCGTAACAAGATTATAAAGTTCGGGTCGCCTTCCAGGATAGAAAGACCGCGAAAAAAAAAATGGAAAAAGGATAGAAATTAATAAAAAAAACATTACATTTTAACTTTTATTATTATTCTTTTTACAATTTTTAGTTACGATAGACATTACAAAAAGTGGTATTAATGTGTTTATTACTTTAACATTGAACACAAACATTTTATTACCGCCTTTCATAATAATTAAAAATAACAATAACAAATCACTGTATTTGATTACTTATTAAGAGTATTAGTATTTTCAAAATTTGCGTATCGGCAACATCATGTGTTAGATTAGACGTTAGACACACCATATTCTTATAAATATTAAACTATAAGAAAATAATTAATGATTCCAAACGTCAGTGTATCAAAAACGTAACATTTTGTTTTTAATTTTGTGGCTTCGGCTTTTGGCCAGACCTTATAAATCTTATAATCAAAGATGATACTTTTTTCAGAATGAACGAAAAATAACGAATTTCAACTGAATATTTATTGATTACAATAGCCAAAAATGAATTAAAAATGTATTAATATTTCATCATTAATACATTTTTGGCCCTTATAATGTGTAAAAAATCAGCTGGAATCGTAGTATAGCATCAAATTCATGACCTAATATTACAAATTATAATGTCTTTAGATAGAACAAGGGAATGTAAACCGGTTTTTACATACAATCAAAAACCGGTTTACATTCCCTAGATAGAACGAACCCATTTTTTCGAGTACTGAAATGGGTCACTATTCGATTCCCTTTTAATATCAGCTCTATCTCAATGTGTTTAAAGTTTAATTTTAAACACAAAACTAACAATTAACGAGCTTTATTTCAACATGATATCGATTATTTTAATATTCGACTAACTCTAATACACTTATGGCCATTTAATATTATTGCTGTTTGTTACTTAGCATATTTTCACAATATTTACATTTGCAACTACGTGTAATTTTATCTTAGTCTAACAATTATTATATATTCAATTATATTATCACTTATATTTATGATAAATTTACACGTAAAACAACTATTAAATTACATAATTTGTTGGCAATGTGCTTCTAAATACATATATTTTATTTCAATTATGCTATCACAGAATACATAAAAACATTTATTTTATACAAAAATACTTTACTGATTTGCGAAAAAATTATAAATTTATTTAGGTTTTAAGAAAGACTGTTTCTTCACATACATAAAACAATAATGAACGTACATAAAAATAGGTACAACCGAATACAGAATCTACTCCTATGAAATTGAAGTCGGTTAAAAAATACGCGGGTTTCGTGTATCTCAACCGCAATGCAAAAAAAAAAAACTAAAGGTTACAAAAATAATTTGTAATATCTTAAAAGCGCCAGAGGTTTTTTCAACTAAGGCTAGACAAAATCGTTTCAAAAAAAATAAACAAGTGACATTGACATAAATGACAACACAAGTCGATCGCCGATCGAATTAGATCACAAGCTTTCGCGGGCAAGAGGGATCTATTCGACTTACTTTAATACTTAGAAACGCCTACCGTGTTGGTGCGTTGTCATGTTTTGATTTAGATTAATTCAAATAAGAATGAAGTTGACTTGGAACATTTTTTTTATATTCGTAATACAAAATAAATCAAATAATTATACACTTTAATTAAAAAAAATCTTAAGTACTTACTCATTGCATTTAAATCAGTCAAAATACTCAATAACAAAAATTCTGTGAGACATAACCTACATATTCAATATATTAAAATAGGGCACTGACGTATTTTTTTATGTCGAACATTTCTCGACATATTTCGCTCCATAACGAGAAGCTACGCACTACACACGTTGACGAACCAACGCAGAGAAGCATTCTTCGACTTAAAAAATACATGAGTGATGTTTTAATATATTTAAAAATACATGAGTGACGTTTTAATATATTTAAAATACAACATATTAACTAAATTGAACTTATTTTAAAATTTTTGTGACTGAGTGAGGTAACATTTATTCAGTTGGTTTGGTTGATTTAACATTGCCAGATAATTAATATTTCCATCTAGAACTACCGATCTTATTCCAACACACTTGAAGTCATAGAAAGTCAATTTAAGTACGAACATACTTAAATAAATTTTCTTGATATCACAGACATGACAGTTTATCAATGTCGAAAAGTCTTAAAAAATCTATTGTGTAAAAATCTCATTTTATTTCGAGCCTTAGAAAATCAGGGAACAAACCTTTAATGTTTGATTGAGAATGGGAAAAGGAATGGAAATGAGTATCATTGTTCAATAGGCTATTAAGAGAAGGGCCCTTTTGTGAATGAGTAGGTTAAGACCCTTTCGATATACTTAGCTGCGGCATGCTAGTTAATAAAAAAAGAAAAGGCAAGGTAGACATAATTAAAAAGACATATAAAGAAATCACACAATATGATATTATTGGTAAGTAGGTTTTAGAAACCTTTCAAGAGATTTGACTATTAGACAATGCGATATTTTTTTTTATATATCTTGTTACCAAAACATTGACATAACAAAGAAAGTTACATAGTGGTAATATTAACTCTTTGAAAAAGCTGGAAATCAAACTTAAAGTACTCTTAAATTAATTTCCATAATTAATACAACACATATATAACTTTACATTAGCTTAAATTACATAACACTTAATAATTACGTATTTGTTTTCCCCTTTTACAAACTTTTAACTACATTATTTACAAATATTTAAAAAGATTAAGGTATGTAACAGTTGGAAAAATAGAATCGTAATTAATTACATTTACTAACAACCCTAATGCTTATAGTGCTTCTTTGTAATAAAAAGTGACGAAGTGGTCACTTTTGAGTGAAAACGCCACATTTACTTATCAGAGCCACCCTAATACACGCTTCGGTCTGCAAAAAACAAATACATAACTATGAACTCAAAATATTTAATTATAATTCATCACATGGCGACCCGGTGGACAACTGTCAAGTTTTATTAAAAAACTTCCACAACGTAACAAGCTATTTAAATTGAAATAGTCAAATGCGAGTAGTCACAAATTAGTAAAAATAATTTAGTTCTAGTTTAATAACAGTTACATTTTAATTCGCTTTTAGTAGCTATTTTTTTGTAATAATTTAGTACGCGTATTATCACTTGAAGATTTCTAAATATAATGATAATTAATGTTTGTTACAACTACAAATTAAACCTATGCGATACTTTCGCTTTAGACGATTTGATAATTTGTGATTCGTCCATGATGTGAAACACTGGAAAGATAAGCTATATTAAATACTAAATTGACCACGTAAAATTATCAGGGCAGAGCAAACAATAGCAAGATGACCTCAAGGAACTGGCAGAAGCAAGTACTAAGTCGTAAAGAGTGAATAAAGATGGGAAAGACCCAGCAGCGGAATATAAACGTTAAGTCAAGTGGAGTGGAAGTGGAGTGGAATGCCTTGCCCGAGTCTGTGTTTCCGAATGATAACAATCTAGGGATCTCTTTAAGGCTAGAGTAAATGGGTATCTCTTTGGTAATCGTGCTCCACCGTAAACCGCATCATAACTTACCATCAGGTGAGATGGTGGCCAAACGCCTGCCTATCCTCCATAAAAAAAGGACATCAAGTTTTAAATCTTGGACTGCTTTTTCAAGGCCCAACCAAGGATATTAATTTAAATGATTTGTATAGGAAATTGCAGATAGTACATACATACATTGGCAGATAAGATACTATTGTATAATTATCTGAATCTAGTCAAAGGACTTTGTAAAAAGCACTTAGATCTATTTCATCAATAGTACTCATCAAGGAATTAATAAAGCAAAAAAGGAACTATAGATACCTGTCTTTACGGGTAAGCCCTTCAGAGAAGCAATATAATTAATCCAACTGAATGAAAACTCATCCTATTTAATTGAAGTCTTTGTCAAGCTTTCAAGATAGAAACAAAGAGGATTATAGACGAGATAGCAATTAACTGTACGGTTCTATAAAATTTAAAATCCATTTAACGAGAGAATTAATGGGTTTGCTCTGGTATTTTTGAGAAATTATAGTGTTCACTAAATTTGATTTATTTATTACTTGTCACTGTCAATATCACTTGTGTTTGATTTATGTTTTGATTTGAAGATTTTGTACTAAAGCTGATTTTATTACGGTGTTAAAATTAAGTGATAAACACAAGTAAATTTAATCTCTAATTTAGTAAAATAACATCACCATGATGACAAGAACCAGATTCTATTTGGCCCTGACATAGTAAATAAATAAATAAATAAAATATATATAGGGACATTCTTACACAAATTGTTGTGTTGTGGGTACTCAGACAACAATATATATAATATACATATACCTAAATACATAGAAAACATCCATGACTTAGGAACAAATATCTGTGCTCATCACATAAATAAATGCCCTTACAGGGATTCGAACCCAGGACCACCAGGATCGTATTTAGTGTTGCTAGAAACAGCTTCCAAATGGCAATAATGTGCGTAGGTCATGTCACTCATGTCCAATAAAAACCGATCATGTCAAAGCCTAATATCAAAATATTATTTGCTACGCAATCCTCCGTCCTTTTCTTTATTTAAATGTTTTGTTGTATTCAAAATATTTGTTGCGATCTTTAACAATATTTTTGTAATTGCCGAATTGCGGATTCATTTTTTCTTCATAATCTCCACATTAGTTTTAATTTTTAAACAAATATTAAGAAACTTGTCGGTACAGCGGTAGCAGCATGGTTCCATTTTTATCACTTGTCACTATGCCCGTCACTTTCGCGCTTACAAACTTGTTAGAACGTGACAGGCATAGTGACAAATGATAAAGAGCCGAATATCTTAGCCCTACAGAGCGGAGTTTTACATTACAACCGACAAAATAGTCAGCTTAAGTTCGAAGTTGTCAAACTTTAAAGCGATACAAAACATATAGAGTTTAAGATGAATACAGATGAAGATATTTGACAAATCAACCGAGAATGTAACATCCTTTGTAACCATGTAAAACAAAATATTCATTTATACCCCGGAGAGCCAAGAATGAAACAAAGGCATTCTAAATATAGCCCAGTCATAATGTGGGATCATTTTCGTACATAGCAAGGAAATAAGATTTCCCTAATGCCAGAAATGAGATAGGGGATTTATTTAAATGCAGGAAAATTTGGAATTAGAGGATGCTTTTAAATGGGGACACGTTTATTAAAACAAATGATATCTCCGGTGGATATTATCTATTCATTTGATTGTAATGGGGTTTGATGAAGATATATTACGGGAACTCGGTCTTACCTGAAATATTTCGTAAAAATAATACGGTCACCATCAAATATATCGGAGCGGCCAGGGCTCAAACATATTTTAACTTTAATGTCTTGTTGATAAAAGCTTTGTTCTTTGTTAGGTATTTGTGAACACCTTGGCTGCTATCTGATGGTAGATTGTGCAACGAGAGGGGTAAAGGGTGACAATTCCCGACAGCCACAGGCTGGAGGGAATTAAAGACCCGAGTTTTCAATATTCTTACACACAATGTTTTTCATCACACTTGCGTAGAAAAAACTACATTTTAAGCGGAATGATTTGACGACCGGTTTGGCATAGTGGGTAGTGACCCTGCCTACGAAGCTGATGGTCCCGGGTTCAAATCCTGGGAAGGGCATTTATTCGTGTGATGAGCATGGATATTTGTTCCTGAGTCATGAGTGTTTTCTATGTATTTAAGTATTTATAAATATGTATATATTATATATATCGTTGTCTAAGTACTCTCAATACAAGCCTTATTGAGCTTACTGTGGGACTTAGTCAATTTGTGTAATATAGTCCTATAATATATATTTTTTTAATAATTCTTAAATACGTTGACGTTTTAAACCATATTTTTCCCCCATATTGTCATTGCTTGACAGGTTATGCATCGAAGGCACAGCTATTTCTGGCATTCAGCCACGATTGAAATATGTGTAAAAATATTTTCGATACAACTGAATTGTCGGTCTACGTTATCTGTTAGGCATACGAAATAAATTCGAATATCATACTTTGACAGATCACCGCAAAACCTAGGTGATATGACCGAGATACTATGGAATTTGACGTATGGCAAAACCACACGGACGAAATTGAATATAAATTAGGGAACTCGGTAGTGCAATGCGCCAAGTCTATATAAGTTCATAATTATAAAGACTTCAAGCTCCTCTCAAAACGTCAAAGTGCATATCCTGTAGATAGAAGCAATGTTCTAGGGCTTGTATAGTTTTTGTTAACCATACTGAAATGAAAATACATAATATTTATATTAATTGAATATTTTGATAGGAATGCATGTATTTTTTGTGATAGGAGGAAACGAGGTGACGAATGGCCTGATTGTAAGCAATCACCGTCGTTCATTTAAGATGGAGGTAAGCTCTTTTCTTGAAGGTTTGAGAATATCGTATCGGTCATAATATATCAGATGCGTTATACATTATAATATACATTATAGACAAGGCCAAGACAATAAACAAGGCCGGTATATGTCCTAGTAAAAGCTCAGTGGGATAGATTAGCTTTATTAGTAGGTAATTAAATTAAATTCGATATACCCATATAACAAGTCCGCGGTCAAGCGTAAAACAACATCCAACTCTTTATTCTATAAACCCACACCAATTTTCTGTTATCAAACCGTTTCAGATACTCCGAACTCACGTCATATGGCGTGTCTATTTGCACTTAAATCCGATTACATCTGTATCGTTCCGTGACTGCAAATTTTTTTATTTTTATGCAAAATCCTTGTTATTTCATTTTGAAAAAGACATTGGATTTTACAAAGAAATACATATTTAAATAAAGAATGAGACATGAATAGAAATGGAAGGGACGGATTGAATAGAAATGTAAAATTTATGGTTTCACTCTGTTTGGTTAACAAATCGTCCTACAGATTCCACAGTGCTACAATAATATTCAGACTATAATTGAATGCTATTTTTTACGGTTCCAGGTTTTGCTCCGTGGATTTGTTCATCGTAAAACATATTTTGTTGTTACAATTTTAACTGACCATCGATAGACCCTATTGTCTTTGCATAAGGTCGAAAATTATCAGTTAATATTGCGGATAATGCTAAATATAACAAATATAATTACAATGATAAAAAAATTCAGCATGACTAGTTGTTTTATATTGTTTGTATTTACTTAATTATGTAGCTATAAAAACAAACCTATTCAAGCGTATTATCTCATATCATATTTTTAATAATACTTTGCAAACACTCTTTCGACCAGCTACTTATTAAGCTAAAAGCAAAACACATATCACCCAAGTACAAAACGGTAAACGACATCAAAACATGCAATTCATTATTGCCTTCATTCGGACTTGGCTCGATCATTGAGCAACTATTTTTACAACCTCTTTAAGCTACGATTAAGGTAAACGCCCCAGTGTTTGACACGCTAATGCCCAATAGATGACACTCTGCTGTCACCTCTGCTGATAATGATTTAATATTAAAGATGTCATGAACTGAGAGTGACGAGCATTGGGACGTCTTCATTACCTAAACATTTACAAATGAACATTTTCCTACAAAACCTAGAATGCTTAACTTATGAATATAATGATACTACGAGTACTAAGACTAAAAGTGAATCTAAATCATGGGTTTGAATAATGAAGTCTAGATATAGACTTTCTTTTGCTAGAAAAAAAAATACGTTAGAGCCAATTCGGCTTTAAAGTAAAACGTATTTGTCAGAATTGTAATAATCTTGGCCATAGTTTTAACTAAACAGAGGTCGTTCGTAAATACGTTTGTTTTATATTTGTTTATTTAAAAAATTTACCAATTAAGTAAATTATTTACAGTTTAACTATAATATTTTTCATATGGCTTGGTTACGGTGACAGTTCTAATTTCATTACTTTTGCGTTTTAAGTTTATACCTAAATTGTGTGGAGATGGCAGCTGTCACCTTACACAAGCTATATGAAAATTCTATAATGAAGGACCAGAATAAAATGCCAGCAACTCGAAATTTTATCCAACATTACGCGGAAAATTCACTCGTGCTTTTTATATAGATATTGAATAGATAATAATTTTAACCAATTTTGGCAAAATTAATTTCTTAATATAGTTTTACGGCTTGGCCGTTATAACAAGAATCAACTAGGCTTTAATTAGACTGCACTTTTATCTAACAGTGTAGTGAATCACAATGATTGTAACAATATTTTGTTACGCTAAAACTACCTTTATGTACACTTGCTTACAACTAATAGAGTATACTTTACCGCGACTCTTAATTTTCAAAATCGCAAGATATTCGATGCAATTCCTGAAGATATTTTATTAATTACGTAAATATATACAACCGTCATAAACGCACTCCAAAAATTACAATAAATTGCAAAATAAATAAATTAAATACAAAATTTAAATCAACTATGTTTACGAAAAAATTAAACTATTTACAATGCTGTTCTCATGTTTATTAAATACCTATCCATCGAAATTCTGATACAATAGACGAATAACAATAGACCATCATATGGTCGTCCACCACACCAAGAAATCAAAGTTTGTTGTCACAATGCGTACCGTAAATCGTTAGCGTTAGAATCAGATATGCTAAATCGTTGCTTTATGTGTCATACGAGACCAATGTTACTTGCAACCTAGAATTATTTTTAATCCAAAGTCAGTAAAAGATTCAGTAAAGAATAAAACGTGCTTCCAGTTTAAAGTTATATCTTACAGCAAAAACTGACTTTAAAAGTCTTCATTCTTCACTTTAGGCATAAATATGACAATGCACTTATGATTGTCAGAATTACCACCGGTTCTAAACTTACACCGCAAAGATACCGCAAGAAACTCGGCGCGGCGCATCTCATTATTTCAAATAATTAGAGATAATATCTTAAGAATACGTAATGCGTAAGTAGTTCCTCTAAAAAACATATCGAACATGATATAAGTGTGTTGCATATATATTATTCTTACATACTTCTACACTTCATAAAATTGTGCATGGTGGTCTCGACAGTAACCTCATGGATTATGTTTCACTTAGAGCCAACAATAAGAGAACACGGAATCTAGAATTGTTTGCCTTGCCTATGGTTTCTAATAACAATGTATCCAATAATGCGCCTGTCTTTAGAATGTGTCGTGTATATAATAATTTAGATATTGATTTAGATATTTTGAACGTGTCTTTACCTAAGTTCAAAAATGTTTTGCTGTCCCAAAATTGTAAGTAAATATCTTATCGTACTAACAGTTTGTTATATTTTACTATATTCTTTACTGCCTTTAATAACAAGATTTTATAGTGAAAAATTGTATTTAGCTTAATAATTGTTCCGTGGTTGTGTTGTGTACAATTGTAATCGTGGTGTGGGTAGTGTATAAGATACTTATATATGGAATATTTTAAAATGTTGTTGCCTGCATTGTGTTATTGTACCTATCAAAATAAAATAAAAATAAAATAAAATAAAATAAAATTATTCTCCAGACCCTGCTAGAGATTATGGTAGTTTGCAACTTGTACAATGATATATTGACATGTAAAGTTATCTAATCACATCAAGTTCGAACTTATATCCCTCGGGTCGAATGGGAGCGATGTCCAATTGGCAGTCCAATTAATGCAGATGACTTTGGGTCTTTTGAGACTAATTATGTACGCTCAAGTTGATGTTAGTGGTAGTTTCTTGCTTGTAATTTGAATGAATTTGCACTTTACGAGATTGGTTTGACTACATTTGTAAAATTAGGTATTTAGAATGTCTTCTTTTTTCTTTGAAAAGCGTATTATGGTTGATATAGTGGATGGAGGACGGGGTAGTGGACCCGCTGGATAGACATTGTAAAGAAGGCCTGCGGGATCCACAAAGGCGACTATTATTAGGAAGGCCGAAAATCGTACAGAATGGAGAGCGTTGATGCATCTTATATGGTCGCGACCCTTAGTCAAGAGGAAACGAGGAAGAAGAAGAATAATAAAATCTAAAATTTTGATACGAGTAAGCTACAGTTCTATTATAACCTCTAAAACTGATGTTTGCAATGTTAATCATAGAACAACCAAACGTTTTTATAATTTACAGCACAGCCGAGTGATATTGACGTACTACAAGCCATCAATGTATATAAAGTTATTTATGAAGGTGACGTGAAAGTCTGTATTGAAATACACGTTAATCAATAACGTCTTTGAGCGCGTAGTGAAAATAGCGTAGCTAAATAAGTCTAACACTTAAAATTCAACAAAACGTAGAAGTCTTATCACACAAATTGCGCATTAGTGGTGTCCTCCTAACAGCTAAAGCAGCACGGTCACACATGATAGTATTTAAATGTGTTCTGGCTGGAATACATGTAGATCCGAAAGCAAGGACTTCAAAAGCGTATAACTAAATGATACTTAAATTTCAACTAAAAGTAAAAGTCTTATCACACAAAGTGCGCGTTACTAGTATCCTTCCAGCAACTGAAGCAACAAGGCAACGCACACATGAGAGTATTTTTGAAGGCGTCACGGAAGTCTCTGTTGAAGTACGCGTAGATCAACGGGTTGAGGGCGGAATTGAAGTAGCCGATCCAGAACAACACGCCGACGACCACGTCGGGTGTCTCGCAGGGCTCACCGCAGACGTTGGTTGTCACGTACCTATGGATAAGTGATAAAATGAGATGGTGTAATGAAAACCACACATCTGCAATGTGTACAATCCTGTCAAGTATCAAAAGTTCTATCGAAAGCGCAATGATATGAAGTAGCATTTATTAAATTCAGAAATAAATTTAAATAACTTTTTTTTTGTGGTCTTTATTCTGATTTTTCGTATTTTTTAGTCCTTTAAATAACCTTAGGTTTTGACACATTATTCGTCCTTCAGCAGTCGGCATAAATAAACATAGATCAATCTAACAAGATATACCAGATGATGAGATAAAACATAGTTAAGATATTATCTATGCTTTATCACTTTTTCCAATTTGTCACATGTAACAAGAATATATAGATAACTCAGAAGTCATTGTAAAGCATAATACCGTTCAAGAAATAATACAGGCGTGAATAACTCAAGTGGCAAAACATAAAACGCGTCCTTATTGCAGAACATTGCACACGATCATGTACAGTCGGAGTCACTTAATATTATTAAAAAAAAAAAGTTATTCACAATAGAATATTACCATTAAGGTTCGTGGGAGCAGGTTCTTGCCCTTGAACCATATTATGATCTAACCTACTCCACTTTAATATTATACGTACAGTTTCTTTAATAATATAAAATGTACTCTGACTTGAAACATTTTTTAAAGCTTTATTTACATTGCTTTTATAATTACTCTTACTCAGTAAATGTGTTATATATTATCATTGGTTAATATTTCAAGGCAAACAGGATACTAATTTCCAGCTTATTCATTTAAAATCTTTTTAGTAGTTATCTTCAGTTTTTAAGTACATTATTGCCAACTTAATAATTTCGCTTCGTCTCGAGTTTTTTTTTCCAATAATGCCAAGTTAAAGGTAGATAAGTTTTTAAATTAATATTGTTTAATTATCAAGTATGAATATTTTAAAGTTATAAAGATAAAATAACAGATGCTTAATAGAATTAATAAAGTATATATTTGTTCAAAGCCGTATTGAATATAATTTATACCTAATAAATATCTGAATTTGTACATAATTAAGGCATTTTATTCGTCATTTTTTATTTCCATCAGTCATCATTATGAAAGGACAGAATATAATTCCCGTAACTGTACAATGTAGCAGGTGTATTTCGGGTGAGTGAAAACGTTTTGTTTTATCTCACGAGGCAAGGTGTTAACGCGTTATTTCATAATGTAAACGTTTTAGGAACAATTTGTTAAGCTTTTAGAATTACGACGTTCCTCTAGGTAAATAATTTTATTTTGAGTCTTAATGTAAATTTTTTGAAAGTCCTACTTTTAAAATAACAAGTTTTGGTCTGATATTAAGCTAAAAAGGAATTGGGCGGCTCATGTTGCCCTGACGGGGGGTATCGAACGACATCCAGTCCAGTCCTGTACTGACCCCATTCTTATTGACCGTAAGGTCCGTATATGCCAATGCCCAGAGGGATTTAAGCAGCCTGCACTGACGTCGCTCACATACAGTCACTTGCATTTGTTTAAATTGGATGCCCCGCTGGCGATTCCGCTCAAGCGAACTATGGATGCTAACAAGTTGAACGCTTAGAAGAAAAGTTAAAGAGGGAGATTAGATGACTTACCAAAGAAAAAACGGTAGCCAGCAAAGCAAGAAGGCACCCACAATGATGCCTAACGTTCGGGCAGCTTTGTGCTCAGCTCTCCACGATTTGCCCGCCGCGCGTAACGATGCTCCTGTTTAGAAAATAACAATTTTACAAAAAAGAAAATTGACATTTCAAAAACGGCAGATTTATATTAAGGCTTTGATTAGTAAAACAATATGCTTTGCTTTCCCACGGTACAATACCTGAACAAAGCAAAGTAGGTAGCGCCTGATTCAATAGATTATTTTAAAGTGTCAATAATTGTGTAACTACATAAAGTATGAATTTTATGAAATGACTTTTTTGGTCTCGGACCCTAATCTGTTAAAAAATAGACCAATCACGTGCTGCCGTACTCCCATAGATAAGACTAAACGAGTGCCAATAATCGCACGTTTATCTCTTTTGTACTACATTTTTGTCTACTGAGATACTTACCAATTTGCATTATTTATTTATATTTTATAGTAAAAAAACTTGATGACTCGTAGGAAAAGTATTGTATACAAAAGTGATATAATCAAGCTTTTCAATCTTGTACCTTAATTAGGCAACTCAGCTTACTTAGGAATCTAAGAAAAGCTCTCTTATATCAAGATTGTATAAATAACTATTGCCTAACAGTAAAGAAATACTCTGTTATTTACTACTTACACAAAAATTGGGGCTTTCGAACAATATGTTTCAGTGGCCAACAGGGGGCTTAGCTATACGACAATTGTTTGCAGAAAATAAAACGAAACGCCTCTCTATTACTCTTACATATTAGTTCAAAGGGTCTCTCTAGATCTAAGGGTATCTGTCTAGACTAGATAGCGTGTCGTTTCGTTTCTCTGCGAACGATTGTTATCTTGGCTAGGGCCCCCTATTCGGTGTGTAACAATAAAATCGGTTGTAGGATATTTATCCAAATTTGTTTATTTATTACTTAATTTCAATTATTTAACTTAATTCCTCTTGAGTTGCAGGAGTACATAGGCTACGGAGGCTGCTTACCATTAGGCGTGCCGTATGCTTGTTTGCCACCGACGTAGTATAAAAAAAAAAATTTTTTTGAATGACTCAATTTGTTCGGTTAATTAAATTGTTGTTCAGTGTATTCCAAGCATGCCATATTTCTAGAAATTAACATTTCATACAATAATATAGTAATAATAATTCATACGTCCCACTGCTGGGCACAGGCCTCCTCTCATGTGCGAGAGGGCTCGGGCTATAGTCCCCACGCTAGCCCAATGCGGATTGGGGACTTCACATACACCTTTGAATTTCTTCGCAGATGTATGCAGGTTTCCTCACGATGTTTTCCTTCACCGAAAAGCTAGTGGTAAATATCAAATGATATTTCGTACATAAGTACAATAATATTGGTATAATCCAAGAGAATATAACTGTTCAGCGTTGGAGGTGATGGAGACCGAATACCAAAGCAGAGAATTACAATAGTTATATTTAATGTTAACAGAAGGCTAGTTGAGAAAAGTGATTTAATCTACACACATGTAGAAGCTTATATAGTCGCGTACAGCGCCACACTATGGATTGTTTATGAACTATTGCATACATTGATATGGCTAAGCTTAGATAGCAAGTACACAAGGTTTCGGTAGATGTCACCTTAATTAGGTACATTTCATAGGTGGTGCCACCTACCGACGATAGAGAGACTTAATCTATCTAGATTAGGTAAGTAGGTATTTAGGTATTCTAATACCTAAACTTGTTAAGATAGGTCTTAACATTTTGCCACCCCTTGAAATAGTTAATGTTTTATGCGTAACATTAGGTATTTCAAAGAATAGGCTTTGTACATATGTATTTACCTATTAGTAAGTATGGGCAGAGTTCTTTGTTATGGATTATAGTTAGGTAATAACTTACATTAAAATTAGAGCTGTGCCCATTCTTATAAATGAAACAACAATAGGACATGTTTTTTATTTTAAATAGGGAGTAGGTATTCTAATTCTATACATAGGTATTAGGTAAGTAAGGTATTTAAGGTACTTAATCATACTTATTAGGTACTTAATTATAATTGTTTGAATGTTACATTAGGTTGGTAGGTATTTACTATTTATATAACTTGACCCGAAGTAGGTAATGGACAAATGTTATTGAACGCGCGTTGGATGTCTCCTCTGGTGGTTCGGATGATGGCTACCCTGGTGACGCCATCCCGCCCCGGCTGCGTCGCGACGATCTTGCCCAGCCTCCACCGGCAGGGGGGCAGGCGTTCCTCTCGTACCAGGACGACGGTGCCGGCTGCGAGGCTTGGGCCGCGCGCGCTCCTCCATTTCGTGCGTTCCTGCAGCGTTCCGATGTAGTCACGTGACCAGCGCCGCCAGAAGTCCTGGGTGATTTGTTGCAAAAGTTGATAGTGAGTTAATCGGTTTTTTGGTACATGGTTATAGTCTTCGTCAGGAAGTGAATTTGGTGCTTTTCCAATTAAAAAGTGAGCTGGCGTGAGGACAGGATAGTCAGGATTTGAACTAGGTAAGGGACACAATGGCCTTGAATTTACAATTGATTCTACCTGATGTAGGATAGTTACAAATTGTTCATAAGTTAACAAAGATAATCCTAACACTCTTTTTAAATGGTATTTGGTAAGTTTTATACTAGATTCCCATAGGGACCCCATATGAGGTGTATAGACAGGAATGAAACTCCATTTTATGCCCTCGTCTGCGCAATGAGATACTAGTTCGCTCGAGCTGTCCTGTAGGTATTTTTGTAAATCTTTCAGCTCGTTACTAGCCCCGTGAAATGTTGTTGAATTGTCACTCACCAACTCCTTCGGTTTACCTCTCCTGGCTATGAAACGTCGCAGCGCCGCCAGGAAATTAGCCGACTCGAGCCCTGTAATTAATTCGAGATGAATTGCCTTTGTTGCAAAACAAATAAATACTGCTATATAGCACTTATAGACCTTGTAACCACGTCCTGTCCTATCTCTAATGTTATAAGGTCCTCCATAATCTATACCAGTGATAGCAAATGGGGGAGACGGGTTTACCCTCGAGGGGGGTAAGTTTCCCATTATAGGGTTAGTAGTCTTTGGATTTGCTCTAAAACACGGAACGCATTTATTTACAATTTTCGAGGCTAACATTCTACCCTTTGTTGGCCAGATGCGCTCGCGAATAGTTGAGAGTAATAACTGAGGGCCAGCGTGCAAAGTACGTATGTGTGCGTTTGCCATCAGTAGTTTGGTAAGCGTGTGTTCGTGACTTAATATTAAAGGCCATTTTTTTTCATATGCATAATGTGAAAGAGCGATTCGTCCGCCTACGCGAATGAGTCCGTCCTTCATGAATGGGTGTAAAGATAATATTTTTGATTTGTTAAGAACCGGTTTGTTGTTTTGCAACAATTTATATTCGTGTGGGAATGATTGCATTTGTGCATGTCTAATTAATGTGTGATCCGATTTTTTTAACTCGTCTACGGACAATGGTCCTGTTAACTTTCTATTTGGATTAATTGTGCGTGTTTTATTTTTTGTGTTATATATAAATCGAAGTATGTATGCTAATACATGAATAAGTGTTTTATCGCTTGACCACCTGTGGAAAAGATATTGTATCGTATCGTTAGATTTTGTGTTAATAGCCAAGGTGAGTGTTACATCAACGTCGCTCTTGGCTTCGGGTGCATGATCCAGTGACTCAGAATCCTGGGTCGGCCATGTGTCCGAACTTTGAGTTAACCACGCCGGCCCGGACCACCATAACTGGTTGTTTTCCAGCTTGCCTGGTGCTACTCCTCGGGACAAAAGGTCGGCGGGGTTATCCTCCGAGCGGACCCAGGACCAGTCGTGCTTGTTTGTAAGTGACAATATTTTTGTGACTCTGTTACTAACAAAACAAGTTAATTTAAGGTTACTATTTTTAATCCAACATAATGTTATTTTTGAATCTGACCACAGGTTGATTCTGGAAATGTCACATTTTAACGCTCGTTTTACTTTGTCTACATGTGTCGCGAGTAGTAGACTTGAACAAAGTTCCAAATTTGGAATAGTCTGGGACGTAATTGGGGCAATTTTGGATTTTGAGTAAAGTAGGTGAACTTGAATGTTTCCTACCCTATCGCTCGACCGTATATATATAGCAGCGCCATACGCTTTAATACTACTATCACAGAACCCATGAATTTGTATCGTTACATAATTAGGTATGACTGTACATCTCGAAATTTTCAATTGGTTTAATAAAAACAAGTCTCGATAGAATGTGTTCCATTCTTGAATCAAGTCTTGTGTTAATTCGGTATCCCAATCTAATTGAGCCTTAAATAATTTTTGGATAAATATTTTGGCTACTACAATTACTGGTCCCGTCAAGCCTAGGGGGTCGAAAATGGACGAAATTACCCCTAGTACCTTTCTTTTGGTGATTGGGTGTGAAATTTGGTTTTCTTTAATAGTATACATAAGCTTATCTGTGTCACTAGACCACGCTAAGCCTAGAACCTTATGTGTTTTATCTCCAAATTCGATTGCAGATGTGTTTTGGTGTGTGTGTGTTCCGCTCACCCGATTTATGACAGCTTCGGAGTTGGACTTCCATTTCCGCAGCGTGAAGTTGGCGCCCTGCAGGATCTCGTTCACCTGTGTTGCAGTTTCAGCTACCTGATTCTCGTCGTCGCCGCCGGCGATAAAATCGTCCATGTAGAACTGGTTCGCTATGGCCTCTGCAGCTGCTGGAAACGTGTGTTGGTTCTCGTTTGACAATTGTAACAAACATCTGGTTGCTATATGTGGTGCTGACTTTAAGCCGAAACTTAATGTGGTCAGCATATAAATTTGGAGTCGTTGGTGAGTATTTTCCCGCCAAAATATGCATTGTAGGTATTGTTGATTTGGTTTCACATAAATACATCTGTACATTTTTTGTATGTCGGCATTAATAACATATTGGTACTTTCGGAACCGTAGAAGTATATTTATGAGTTCGTCCTGTTTTATTGAGCCTTTGTACTGGATATCATTCAAAGAAACGCCGTTATCGGTGCGGCATGAGCAGTCAAAAACAATGCGAATAGGGGTAGAGGGGGAGTCGCGAAAAATCGCTTGGTGGGGTAGAAAATTACATGGGCCATCATAATTATCTCGTAATTTAATCATATGGCCAGCTTGTTCGAACTCGCGCATGAAATTCACATATTTATCTTTAAATTCGGGGTTCCGCTCGAACTTGGTTTCTAAAGTTTTGAACCTCCGATATGCTATGTGCCTAGATCGACCTAGTTTGGTAGGTGGTTGCTTTAATGGAAGTTCAATTTCAAAATTACCTTCAGAGTTGTGAGTGTGAGTTTTCAGAAATATATCCTCACATTGTTTTTCATCATAAGGTAAATTTGGTGCGGAACCCTCCTCTATTTCCCAAAACTTTTTTAATTGCGTTTCAACTGTAATTTTACATTGAATAGCAGACTCGGATTTTTTATGTACGGGACCCGTGACTAACCATCCCAGTCGCGAGCGCCTCAGAACCGGTAATCCGGGCCCGAGCGAATATTTACCGGTAAGTAGTAAATCGAAGAATATCTCCCCACCGATAAGCAAATCTACATCTTGAGCTAAGTTAAACTCGTCATCAGCTAACTTATAACGCGACGGAATGTGCCAACGTTGCACGTTTGGTATTTCGATATTGGTAGTACAAATTGTAGGCGTAATAAAACAGAACAAATTCGTTGTAAAGTTACCGTCTAAGGAATGGAATGTTACGTCACACGATTCTACGACGCTAGACACTTTTTCATTGAAACCTATGACGTTTAAGGCATTTTGTTCCTTATTTAATTTTAACTTTTTTGCCGCATTTTTGGTAATGAAATTTTCTTGGGAGCCATTGTCTAAAAATGCTTTTAGTTTATGCACATTGTTATGCTTATCCCTAACGAGCACTTGGGCTGTTGTGAGGAAAACTGATCTATTTCGCGCATTGTTTATTTGTTTTTCGATTATAGTGTTATTCGACAGGGTAGTCTCGATTTGACTAGAACTCGGTTGTTCGTCGATTAATGTTGATATTGGTAATCGCGTTGGTATGGGGTTACTACCTACATGAGTGTTGGTATTTGGTTTGTGTAGTAACGTATGATGCTTGCCCTTACATACTCGACAAGTACTGGCCCTGCAGTTTGTTAAGACATGCGTTCCGGACAAACAATTAAAGCATAATCGTAATTTATTCACGGCTCGGATTCGCGCGATAACGTTTAATGCAATAAACTTTGGACACTGATTAATATAATGTGTACTCGAACAATACGGGCACTGGTTGGATTTCAACTGTTTTGAGGTTACCTTAATAGGTTCGGACGTGGTTACCATGGCCTTCTTGGAAGTGCTGGGTGCGTCCGATGGTACTGCTGGGCTGGTCGCTTCCAGCCGGTCAGCTCGGTTCTTTAGAAAGTTTTTGAAATCCTGCAACGAAGGCAATTTTCTCAAATCAACACTATTCTCCCACTTTGATTGCAATCGGCTGTCTAACTTTTTAACTAGTAAGTGAATAATTGCGAGATCCCAATTTTCGGTAGGTACATTTAATGAACGCAAAGATCTCAAATGTTTGGAAATATTATCGCACAGACCTCTAAGACCCGAAGGAGTTGACGGTACCGGTTCCACGTCGAACAAGGCTCGCATGTGGTTGGAAACTAAACGTTTAGGATTGTTATAACGTTCACAAAGCATCTGCCATGCGAGCGTGTACCCTTCCTCGGAGAAATCGAGCGAACTAATTACCTCGAGTGCACCGTCTCGTAAACAACTGCGTAGGTATTTATATTTTACGATCGGTGCCAAACTAGTTTGATTGACTAGAGCATCAAATGTGTCTCGAAACTGCAGCCACTGCGTTAGGTCTCCATCAAAGCTAGGGAGGCTAATTTCGGGATATTTTATCGACTCACCGAGGGTTTGCTGCTGCGGGGCTTGCGGACTATGGTCAATTGGTGGTGATTCGGTATTTACTTTCGCCAGCAGCTTGCCCTTAGCGCTAAGTCGGTAAAATGTGTCCTCGAAAGACTCACGTTCGGCCTCTTGGGCCTCGATGTCACCTTCCTCGCTGCACAGTGTCTCGATCCGGTCCTGTGTCTCAGAGAAATCATGGTATAACTTTGGTAATTGATCTAGTCTTAAGCTTACGTCTAAAATTATTTCGGCCGTCAATGCGCTTGTGTCGATATTTTCTATGAATTTCTTAAATATAGTTAATTTTCGCTTATAGACACCTCGTTTACATTTTAACTGTTTAATTTCTAACTCCCCTAGAGTTATTTTGGATTTTTCTGTGTCATTACTCATGATTAAGAAAACGATTACAATTTACAATTGGTAGGGAGATTAAACGATTACAATTAAATTTGGTAGGGAGATTAGGTAAATAGGTTAGGAATTGCCAGCTCACTTGCCTTCTCGATTGAAGCTCGTGCGCGTGGTGTTACTTGGTGATTGCCCTCGCTTGGGCACTCCTTCTGCCTTGGATGTGGTACCACCCACGTGGTCCCTTTGGTAGTTGCGGTCGTCGTTCCCTGCTGCGGGCCGCGTGCCACGCACGTGGTTCCGCTTTGGTGGCTCGGTCGGCGCCTTTCGCGTTGGCTCAGGCCGCTCGATCGAGTGGTGTGGTCGCCTCCTAGTCCCCTCTTTAGCTTCTTCAGGTCGGCGGAGCCCCACGCGGTCGCTGCCTACGTGGTAACGTTGCTCTCCCGGCCTAAATCAGGAAACGCGGCGATTCCTCGACGTACCGGCTTGCAAATTATACTAAATTTACTAGCGATTCGCTTGTGAATACTAAGATTAACCGCGATTTAAACTAGGGGTCACCATATGTTCAGCGTTGGAGGTGATGGAGACCGAATACCAAAGCAGAGAATTACAATAGTTATATTTAATGTTAACAGAAGGCTAGTTGAGAAAAGTGATTTAATCTACACACATGTAGAAGCTTATATAGTCGCGTACAGCGCCACACTATGGATTGTTTATGAACTATTGCATACATTGATATGGCTAAGCTTAGATAGCAAGTACACAAGGTTTCGGTAGATGTCACCTTAATTAGGTACATTTCATAGGTGGTGCCACCTACCGACGATAGAGAGACTTAATCTATCTAGATTAGGTAAGTAGGTATTTAGGTATTCTAATACCTAAACTTGTTAAGATAGGTCTTAACAATAACAATATTGCAAGAAACACTAACTCCGTGTCTGAAACAGGCCTCGCCAGATTTTACCCTAAAACAACAATTCAGAAACAGCGCAACGCTTCGGCAAAATCAACGTCGAAATCTTTAAACTGCTTAAAGTACGAGTCTAAACATAGACTACATTTAATAGAGTCCACGTTTCGTTACTAAAAATTAAAAGTGAAAGTAAAAGTCAAACTGTTTATTCTTTTCTGATCACATTGAACTTATGAATGTGACACGACACGACACGACACGATTGGTTCTAACCTTATACCACAGCAACGAGAAGAGACCGGCGCGGCGTAAGAATCTAGGCAGGATGCATTAAAAAAAATAGGTACATCAAATTTTATAAATACTTACGTAGTTCTTCTAGGAAACTTAGTTTAGAAAAACACGTGGTTAAATATTAAGCGCGTTTTGTATTTTTAGTACATTTGTAAAGTACAAATCAGCAAGCATCACTATTCAGTGGCTTCCTACACCCGTTAACTAATAGTTACCCTTGAGTTATTTACCGCTCCAACCTCATTTGTAGGTTGCATTAGCGACTTAAGAGACTAATAATTAAACAGTTACCCACTATAACAGGCCAGTTTATAACAAATTTTTGTTGATATTTGTTATTTAAACGCGTGCAGGGGGCCTATCGTAGATGACAAAACGCCAATCATATATCGGTACACGGCGGGAAGAAGTTGATAAATCCAGAAATAAAATTGAAGAAATTTGAACTTGAAATAAAATTGCATAAGGCTCAAATTTCTTCTTCGCGTGTAGGAAAACAATGTATGGAAATAGTCACGTGACTTTTCATAGCATCCATCTTCCCAATCAATCTATCTTTCTTTTCGTTTGGCGTCGTCGATTGTCATCTTGGGTAGGCCCCCGCGCGGTGAGTTTTTGTATTACAAGCGCTCGATTTCGTCTCTCGAAAATCGGTGTTAAACGGCGAAATGCTATTTTTGAAATACGTGCATAAGAAATTGAGAATTAAGTGGTATTGGTCACTCGTTTTCAATTCTATTAGTAGAATTTAAATGCCTAGTAGCGGAGATATTATTAAAGCGAAAACACGAATCGAATCGCGATCGAAATTCGGAAATCGGCCCCTAATCGTAAACGTTGATGCAACAGAAATTATGCGGTCCCGTTCTCATACTCAGAGTTTTACCCTTCTGTATGGGGAATGTTCTCGCTCTAGAATATTTACCATAGTAAATTGAGAACGTTCTCGAGAAACGGCACAAGTCACAACTATACTCATACTATATCTCGCGCTAACATGTAAAAACGTAAGTTGTTTTAATGTACCATCTATGCGCAAAGTACTCTGTAAGTATAAAACAACGCGAGTGAAAGGTTCAAGCCAAATCCCTTTAAATCAAGGCTTTTCGTCACTGCAAATGAAAACAGGACCAAATTACAGTTAAATTTGTTAAATCTGTTCAAAGTTACTTTTTTCTTTCGTTAAGCGATCAGAGAAAAGGTTCTGCAGCTTGTCAAAGTTTTTTATCATGCTGTTTTATTTTAATTGCAGGGTTTTCGTCATGCATAAACAAATACTATTTTCTTTTTTTATACTACGTCGGTGGCAAACAAGCATACGGCCCGTCTGATGGTAAGCAGTCTCCGTCAGCCAATGTACGCCTGTAACTCCAGAGGAGTTTCATGCGCGTTGCCGACCCTAACACTCCGCACCCTCGTTGAGCTCTGGCAACCTTACTCACCGACAGGAACATACCACTATGAGTGTCTAGTGTTATTAGGCTGCGATTTTCTGTAAGATGGAGGTACTTTCCCAGTTGAGCCCTAGACCTATTATCTAAATGGTAAAAAACCTGTTTGTAATTGTTTTTATTTATAAGAGTTAGCGGCTCTGTGCGCTATGGTACACCTCACGGACCCCTATGGCACCACCGTTTTGAAAATTTTCAAAAACTAAATGCAACCATACGTAAGGATTTTTGCCAAGATTCATTCGATCAAAAAATTCATATTTTGAAAAAAATATGCAAAACCAGTTAGTTTAGGTTTAGGTATAATAATAATGACAATATTATCGTTTTATTCAATTATTTCTACCGTGGACAAATATTATTTCCGATAATCCAACATAAAAATATGAAAATATTACAAGTAGGTATACTTAATTACTATAGAAATAAGCAAGTCGTATAAAAATAGGGTATTTCTTACGACATCCTATCTTAAAAGCACTTTATCGTGTATAATTTCAAACCAACGTTTAACATCAAGTTTTACTTTTTGGTATGAAAGTCTTGGTTCTTATAAAATTGCATCAATATTTACTTTTACTCGCTACTGCAGTCGAACGCTTGAAATCCTATAAGATATTCTGTATAAGATAAAGAATACTCAGCAAAAATCGTGCACTAAAAAATCAAGAAAAATGTATGCTCATAAAGGTGGCGATATACCTTGGGCCTATACTCGAGTAGATGGCGACAGCGTTTGATATTTAACACATATCAGTGGAAAAACATGGGTCAGATAGCCATATGTCAATTTAAGAGTTTTAGTCCTAAAGATGGCAATAAATTTAGTTGACTACAAAATTTTCTTTGACAATACACCTCTACTGAATTAATTATCTTTGCCAATATTGATTTAGATTCTAATGACAAAAAAATGCCACAGGAAATGCTTGGCTTACTAGATATATATTTCTGTTATTAAAGGTTCTAACTTTTAATCACCATTACCAGCCTCTTAGATAAAAAATTCTGAATCAAATGTATTGTATATTGTGTCAAATACATCTAATAAAAAGTCACTTCCTTGGACAATACAATAGGTACAATTTAACGACTCGGGGACCTACAATCTACATTATATCAAGGTTTTCTTTTTTGATCTTAAGCATAGAAAAATGTATCCCACCTGTAAAGGGGCTCACTGATTACCAGTTCGCCGGACGATATCGGCCTGTCAGTTATTCGCAAATGCTGACAATCGCAAATAACTGACAGTAGGCTCCTTAAGGGTGCAGCATAAAAATTAGTTTATTCTATTATTTTTTCAATTTCTACAGAAAAGACGCGTACGAGTTAAGTCTGGTTTATATCTACAGTCACTGAGAGTGTCAGACACGTGCCGTGGCAGGCAAGATAATGGCTCCTCTACGCGATGGCCCAGCGCTGGACCGGCGATATGGCCATGCGATGGTTGAAAGCACGCACTATAGAATGGGCCACGTGTAAATGCGTACGCACCATCGCACCTTTGATGTGCCGCGCCATAAACCATCCGACATCACTACCTTCTCTACTCGCTGGCCCATCTTAGTAGGCCAGTATGATGGCCCATCGTGTAGAGAAGTCATAATATTCTTCTATACAGTGTCTAAAAATTAACGTATTCATATCTATCGCTACACCGCCGCACAGACGCCGACAGTCGAAAAAATACTACTGTGTCTGGCATGCTCAATATCTATAGATATATACCGACCTTTAGGCAAGGTTGACTGGAAGAGATCCCATACAGGGATAAGTTCGCCTTTGTTGCATTTAATTTACTCTGTAACTGTGTTTATCGTGTTTTTATTTCTATGTACAATAAAGTATATATATATACATACATACATACAATACAATGTTTATGACACGTATATTAAATTTTATCAATTACTACGATTACCTACGAATGAACGATACAAAACACAAGGGCATGAAGGGATTTTATACGTATTTGATTAGGAAAAGGTAAGCATTTGACCACAATCTCACCTAATGGTAAGTGCCGATGCAGTCTAGGATGGAACATGCTTACCTAAAAGATGTCTATTCACTCTCGATTTAAAAAGATCCAAATTATTATGGATTTATGCATAAGCCCCAAGTAAAATTGTTCCATGAAAACATTAATTCTTTGACTTTGAATTAAAGTATTCAATTCTAAAAAAGATCGTGCCTTTCCATTAAAACAAATATTTAGCTGACAGCAAGTCCCCGATAATACCTTAAATATTACTGATCACTGCACAAAGCTCCAAATCCCTAATTTAAATTTCGCTTAGTTGCAAACTCTCCAACTCGTAAACTGGAGATACTGGTAACAAATGGCCAGCTATAAATCTTATTAAGCCAAATTAACCCTTATTATTGGACCCGTAAGAACTTTGATAATTATATTAGCAGTTTCTAAAAGTACAGTCAACATTCAAAATATAGTGATGGCCAAATTAACCAAATATATCGGTACACACTTTTAATAGGGGATATTATTTACGCAAAACTCTGCGTAGGGGGTGCCTGTAGTATATACTGAGGGCCTACCGCAAAACACGAAAAATTTCGTTATTTGCCTCTCTATCACTCTTGAATATTTGAGCGATAAAGAGGCAGAGAACGAAACTTTGATTTTCGCGATTCTATTCCAGACATTCCATTATATTCTAGATCTAGAGCAGAGCCCAACTGCGGAAGTACCTTATTCTTACAGAAAACCGCAGCCAAATAACACTAGACCCTACTCATAGCGTTGTGTTCCTGCCGGTGAGTAAGATTGCCAGAGCGAAACGAGGGTACGGAGTGTCAGGGTCGGCAAGCGCATGTAACACCTCTGGAGCCGCAGGCATCCATAGACTACGGAGACTGCTTACCATCAGGCGGGTCGTATGCTTGTTTTCCATCGACGTAGCATAAAAAAAAATACTTTATTGTCCCCATACATTTCCTCTATATATATTAAGGTTGTACATGTATATAGTTATGATATGTTAGTTTAAGTTCTCTTTCTATTATTTTTTTAATTATTTGTTTTTTTTTTAAATACATTATTAAATAAATTCAATACAGAGGGTCCCGTTTTACTCTTAGGGTACGGAAGCCTAAAAACGAAATAGTGATAGATTGCGTACTGAATTGTTACATTATGAAAAACCTTTACACTTTTGTTTATATCAAATAAACATCTTGAGTAAGAAATTCTAACAAATTTTTGAACTGAAATCGCCTTACAAAATCTTATCTACCAACTCACAGATAATGACAAACTTTACTCTAAATAAACGTAAACAAACGGTGAGCAGCTGGTCGCCATGTCACAAACTAATATAAACACAAGTCAAAACTGCCTCTGGTGACTGGCGTGACAATGATAAATGCTCTTTTGATAATTTTCTTCGTCAAAATTTAGGAAAGAAGAAAATACGCTCGAGAAAATGGAATGGAACGAAAGACAGCCCATATTTTAATGGATCAACAGTTGTGTGCAATATTTAATAGCAGTCAAATTTCAAAATTCAATAAATTATTCTGCAAGTAGGCCTCAAAGGCTCTTTTACAAGTCAATACAACATTTATAGTAACATCATATAGTGACATGCAAATTACATAATAACATTTATAAATACAACAGCCAATACCTGGGTAAACATTACATTATAATAATCTTAAAATAAATAATTACTATAATACAATAGAGATGTATAGTCTCTATGATTAAAATTACATTAAATCTGGAGATGTAAAAGGTCCCCAATGTCAGAGTACTAATACTAATAAGATTTGGAAGTATAAAGTATCTCCAAGTGTCAAAATAAAATTTGTACTAAATAAATAACTCGCGTCTGGCCAGGCCGCGTAGCCAACGTGCTTATCGTTCACGCTCCGTGGCGAACGAAACGCAACCGTCACAGTCGCACTAATATGGAAGACAACAGAGAGAGATAGCTACGATACGCTACGGATCGTGAACGATTGTAACGTTGGCTACGCGGCCTGTTAAGCTAGCAGTCTCATAAATGAATGCTACAGAATACATAACTAGTATGTACCAAGTCCAGTATATTATACAATATTACAGAGACGTATAGTCTCCACGGTTAACACATTAAGTTTGGAGATGTATAAGGTCTCCACGGTCTGAGAAAGATAATAATTCACAATAATAATGACATTAATAATAAGATTTGGAGGTGAAAAGGCTCTCCAAGTGTCAAAGAATAGTCAATAAGAAAATGAAAATTAGGGGAAAACTATAACTTTAGAACAATTGTGTCGTTCTCAAGCAAAAGGTACCACATTGTCGCTTGCCATAAGGACGCTCTGACAGGTTATTAGTATAAATATACGAGCAAATATCGTACTTATGATAATAAATGTGATAAATAAACTGTATATTAGATGTTTTTTTTTTATAATTCTTCTGCATTACTTGACATTATTTCAAAACTAACTGTAACTGTAAAGTTAATTCTGAATCAATGTCAAGTGATGCAGAATAATATGTCTTAATGAAATCGATAATAAATTATTTTCCATCCAAGTAACTATTGTAAAGTTGTCATGGGAATACAACAAACTTAAGTAGGGAATTCGCGAATACATTCCCTCAAGTATTTCAATATATGTATATTATAGTAAATGAGAAAATAAAATTGCATTTCTTATCATGCTATACTACTAATTACACCAAGAGTAAGTGTGCCCTTACAAAATATTGACATTCAAAATCACATCTGATAAGTCCATTAAATAATAAATAAATAATAAATAAATATTATAGGACATTATTACACAAATTGACTAAGTCCCACAGTAAGCTCAATAAAGCTTGTGTTGAGGGTACTTAGACAACGATATATATAATATATAAATACTTAAATACATAGACAACACCCATGACTCAGGAACAAATATCCATGCTCATCACACGAATAAATGCCCTTACTAGGATTTGAACCCGTAGGCAAGGGCCCGATTTCGTAAGCAGGGTCACTACCCACTAGGCCAAACTGGTCGTCGTAACATCGAGGTATAGAACTCTAGTTCTACAAATCTAACAAAATGTTTCCGCACATCATTGAAGTGCCGGCGCTTCACTGCATTTAGTATGTCTCCGACTACTGGCGAGATGCCACGCATGTGACAAAAAAATTAAAAATGCCGTTGTGCGTTATGAAAATGTATTCTAATAATATCAAAGAACATAATAATCCCAGATGGTCGAAATAAATGATAATTTAATTTAATTTAATTTTAATAAAAGCAATATATTAACAATTCACTTCCAAGAAACACTTGTTTTAAGCTCATTTAGATTATTTTGAAACGTCACTTTAAACACTCGCGGTGGTACGCCATTTTCTTTGGCGCATAGATTACTTTTCGCAGATGTAACACGTAGGTACTAATGATTACCTACCTTTGCAGAAAATAAACACAATTTGGATACGAGGCGGGTAATTCCCGACAGCCGCATGTTGGAGTGAATTGAAGACCCGAGTTTACAATATTCTTACCCCCTTAGTTACACACAATGTTTTTCATCACACTTGCGAAGAAAAAACTACATTTTAAACGAAATAATTCTTAAATACGGTGACATAATATCAACCATTCGTCCGCCATTTTGTAATTTCTTGACAGGTTAGCATCGAGGGCACAGACCTATTCGACATTCAGCCACAATTGATAATTATGTAAAAATATTTTAAACGGCTGTTAAATTAACCAAATTATTAAATTATAAAGTATTTTAAAAGTGAAACTCATTTATGCTACTTGGTTTGTATGAATAAGTGCCATAATAAAAAAAAAATGCTATAATAACCTAGGGAGTTATAGTTTTTTTTTCACAATCCATAACTCCCGCGGGAACTAAATAGGCCTTTGTCCTTCACCTGCATGAAATAAGAACTTTTTCGAGCAAGTGTGATGAAAATAAATAAATATCTACCTTGCACACAAAATTTCACGTGAATCGTTAGAAAAAGCAGATTGCCCGAGTCAAAACGTAGACCTTCGCTTACGCTTCGGTCAAATACAAGTAAAACATCCAATACAGCAAATCACAAACATCTAAAAATAAAAACGTAATCAAGTCAGGAATCACCAACATTTTCCCAGTTTATACCAATACGTTATTTATTTTTGGAACGTCATCAAGTCTTCAGAGGTCACCAACATTTTTCCAATTCCATCCAAAAATAAGTATCGAGTTGCCATGTTACTCAACAGCTGCTACGGACAGACCGACTAATCCATTATTCAGATACCATCACTTTGGCAGTTCGCTGACGGAACCCCTCGTTACGTTGCCAAGTTTAATGAAACCGTGGTTCACATTATTAAGTTTCAGTTTCGCTGAGGATTTGTAGTAAATCTTTGATGTTTTATTGTTCTTGAAGTTTTGAATGTAATTTTTCAATGTAATCTGACTTCCATTAATTTTAGCTTAAGAATAGAAAAATAACAATAAATACGTATTATACATAAGTCTATAATACAAGAGTAATACTCTTTAATGCACACTTCAACAAGCAAAAACAATACGGAAAGTACAGAAATTCAAGCAGAGGCAAACAAAACAGCCTTTTTGTGGCGGCAATTGACTTTTACTTGTTTTGCATAAGTGAAATATAAAAAAATAATGTTATTAATGTCCAAAATTGTAAATAGTTATACAAAATTACTTATAAGTGTAATTTTTTCTGAATTGTTTTTCTCACTGCACCCACATTCGAGAATTTCTGTTTTGCCCTATGGTTGACTGGTAGAGAATGCCTTAAGGCATTAACTCCGCCATTGGTTCTTAATTTTATTGTGCAGTAAAGTTTAAATAAATATCTACTAATAATTTCATGGCAAACATAAGTCGCTATATCAATATAATGAGTAGCGCTGCGGAATACTTATACTTATTATATTTTTTTATTTCAAAATTAGATTGGGATAATTTAATGCAATTTTTTTACCGAATATTGAATTGTTTAAAAACTTTTTACAACTCTAACCTTATCTTCAACAAATTAAAAAGTTTTAAACGAATCAACATAATCCAATCCGTCAAATTCAGTGATAAAATGTATTAAATTATACTTCGTTCTATTCAACTAAGTTTCTTTAAACTAATTTAGTTAGGTAAGCTTTTCGGTACAATTCTTAGAAAAATCGTTTAAATTTTTTGAATCAATAGGAGAGCTGAGGAATAGAACGTTTTTAGGATAACAATGTATTATCTTCGATTTCGCTTTTCGATTTCCGTTTTGGACCTATTAAATTAACATCAAAATTATTATTTTTACATGTCCCCGCTGACCCTAGAGTACTATGACAATACGCAAACATTACGCACTAATAATTGACTAAGTAAATCAAAGATCTGCGTTTTTCTTGGAAAAACTATAAGTACACCTACCACACAGAATTAAAATATTTTTGCATTATGGTCGTCACTGCAGCTGTGCCGTTTTCGAGAACATTCTCAATTATACGGGAAATATTCTCGAGCGAGAACATTCTCACTATAAAAGGGAGAACGTTCTCGAAAACGGCACCACTCTAGCCATAGCTTGCCATTTTCAGAACATGAACAAGCAGTACCATTACAGACTACGCCACACAGTCTGTCCAAGTAAGGATATATTGGAATTCAATTATATTCCCGAATAAGTACCCATTGTGACGTGATTTGTTTAACAAAACAGGAACCTTTAGTATTTTAATCACACCCCAGTTGCTTACCCAATTAAGAGCCTTCCTTTATAAACGATAATGTATTCAGCGGCCCAAACAAAATCCAATTTAAATGTACAAAACTAAAACTTTTGGGCGAATTTAAATTTAAAATATAGAGGACCTTTTGTGGGATAAGACAAATACGGTTGAAGGTCGTGAAACCGTATGAGATGATGCGGTATTTGTTTATTTAAGCGGTTTACGCAATGCGGTAACTGTTTTCATTGTTATTTAACACAATAATTGCCATCACTTTTCATTTACTAAACAGTGTAATTACCTGTATCTACTTTTAGCACAGGCCAGGAGGCGTATTAAATTGTCGCAATTATAGCACAGGATATGACTTAATACAACAGCTCTGGACTCAAGAACTATATATTCTATAGATTGGTCTTAAAGTTATCATTAAACGATTCTGTGTATTTTTTTTGACCTAATGGATCTGCAATTAAAATCACAATTTCAAAATAAGAATACCCAAACCGTTAACGAGTAATATCACAGAAATAATCCACATTCTAGTAGTAGTAGTGATACCTACAAAATAGTGTTTGTATTATTTAACATAAGCAATAATCATAATAAACCAAAAAAGTGTATGTGAGTCAGCTCCGACGCACGCGTGGATAACTATTATAATCGTTTGTAAGGACAAACGGTTATAATAGTTATTTACGATTCAAGTGCGAAAAATAGGAAATTCCTAACGAGTGGCAATACATTAAAACACGACTGAGCGTTTTAAATCGACACGAATTACCTATTCGCACATGTATTGTACAACGTTTTACGGTACACATGACCCTTTAAATTTTCGACATAGTTACATAATGTGCTCATTTACGCACTAGTACGGAAAAGTAGCACCATGTACTGTAAAATACATTATAAGAGATCAGAACTCCGTAAATTGACAGGTTGTTATTTGTTGACATTGAATAAAAAGTGTTAATAAAATTGAATAAAAAGATAATTTGCGCACGGAACATAACGTGTGGTAACGTTTGATTTTACTTCCCATAAATTTTCATACCCCGGGCTTATAGGTATATGAAAATCGATTCTTAAGAGTAAACTCGAAAAAAAAATACCACAAATATCATTTGTGATACTCGTACTCGTGTGAACTGATACACAAACAAGAAGAAAACATTAACTTGCCGAAATAAAAATTAAATATTATATTTAATAACAAATTGATTGAATAAAATAAATTGAAGGCTATTTTAACCGCACAATCTCGGACAATCGCCGAAACGTTCAGTTAATGACGCTATTACAAAAGTAATGTTTTATAAGTCCGAGAAATGTTTACAACCCCTTACCCGTTTTGCGGTTTCATTAAATGTTTACTGTTTACTAATGTACTTACTAAACATTATTAAAATTGTTTCTACTAAAAGAATCTATTAAAATTTGTCCAAAATTTAACACTGAATAGACGGTTTTCTTAGTATTCAGATACCGCGATAATTATTCAAAAAACTATTTAAATAGATTATATCGCGTATAATGGGATTTAAAATACATTCTGAAGTTTTGAGCTCTTTACCAGCGCTCGGGACTTAGACTGAAAAGACGTTATAATCTCTGTCAAAATTACATAGTGCACAACTTTTTTTTAATACTACGTCGGTGGCAAACAAGCATACGGGCCGCCTGATGGCAAGCAGTCTCCGTAGCCTACTAGAGGAGTTACATGCGCGTTATCGAACCTAACACTCCGCACCCTTGCTGAGCTCTGGCAACCTTACTCACCGGCAGGAACACAACACTATGAGTAGGGTCTAGTGTTATTTGGCTGCGGTTTTCTGTAAGGTGGAGGTACTTCCCCAGTTGGGCCCTGCTCTAGATCTGTACCCCTAGTGTAAATTTGATCGACATCATAACGTGACGAACGCGTTTGCGTTAAATCTCATTTTGTATAGGATTTTGAGTTTCCAAAACGTTCCGCTTGGCGCGCTCTTTCTAAATCCAATACAAAATGAGACTAAACGCAAACGCGTACGTCACGTTTGGAAATCGAATTTATTTACACTAGGGGTACTGGAATGACATCCGCTGTACTGTACCCTACCACACAAAGCGAGATGATATTAACAATGCCCATACCTCTCTTTTGGACGTAGTTTAAGGACGTACCCGGGTCCTTACGAAATAATTTATAAATTATATATATATATATATACCTACAGATGTTAATCACAAAGAAAAAAAAAACAAAGATGATCAACGAAGGCCAACGTGGGACTCGAACCCACATCTTTGGATTGCCGGTCCAATGTGTTACCAATTGCGCCAGCTGACCATCCGTCATTCACTGCGAATTTAACCATTGCAACTGCGACAACTTTACTAGTGACATCTGCACTTTAAGATTTACAACAAAAAGGAAAAATATTTATCGTGAAAAAAATTAGTTATTAAAATTACAAAACTACGTTTATTTTATTATATGTATCACTACATATTATAGAAAACGACCCCAGCCGCGTCTGTCTGTCTGTATGTTCGCGATAAATTCAAAAACGATCGAACGGATTTTCATGCGGTATTCATTTATCAATAGAGTGATACTTTTTAAAGATAAAAGATAAAGATAGTTTATTATTCAAGTAGGCATATTACAATGCGCTTATGAACGTCAAATAAAGCTACACCGACTCTAACCCTACACCTCTGACCCAAGATTTAAATCCCCCCTCAATTAGAGGAGAGTATCCCAATATGGACCGGCAAGAATCTCGGCGGGACACATCTTTTCAAAACATTACATCTTATAATTAACATGCATGCATGCATGTTTAAGTGTATAATTTGTCGAGGTTTTGTGTAACCCGTTCGAAGGCGGGCCGGGCCGATAGTGCCAGAAGACCTACTGCGAACCACGTTCGACGTGTTGCCTCTCTGTCGCACTTGAAAATTCGTACGTAAGTGTGACAGGGAGGCAACACGTCGAACGTGGTTCGGTTGGCCTTCAGATATGCTGATGAGGCTAATTATTAGTTATCTAAAGGGGGCTAACGCGAATTTATGGTTTTTATTTTTTTATAACTATTGTTTTTTACATGTTTAAATCAAGGACAAGTGACATGAAAAATATCACAAGGAAACTAGACTATATTTGACTGGGGAATTACTTTCACCTTACAAAACCGTAGCTAAATAACACTAGATTCTACTCATAGTGTTGTGTTCCTGCCGGTGAGTAACGTTGCCAGAGCTCAACGAGGGTGCCGGGTGTTAAGGTCAGAAACGCTCCAGTAACACTTCTGGAGTTGTAGGCGACTATAGGCTACGGTGACCGCTTACCATTAGGCGACCGTATGCTTGTTTGCCACTGACGTAATATAAATAAAATGGGCAGACTCCTAAATAAAATAGAAACCTAGAATATATTATGTTGAAGCGATCGACATCATAATCAAAATAATATTATTAAGATTTATTTAGTGTAAACTGTCTTCTCCCGAAATGGAAATTTCATAAAAAAGTACCGTTATTTCGCTATGATCGCAAAGCTATAAGGCCCTTAAAAATATAACAGATGAGGAAAAAAGTTAGTATGTTAAAAGTTAAATTCAGAATCCAACTAGATAAATAAGTTATGTCATAAATCTTAACTTTCTAAATGTAACAAAGTCGTGTAAAGTAAAATGACATACATTTGACTTCCTTAACTCATTCCAACAAGTTTAAGCGAGATACTCGAGATATGTAAAGTTCTAAACATTAAAAGAACGCATTACCTAAGTATCTTAATAATAATAAGAAAGTTAATCCGTTTTTACTAAAGAAAGTTTCACCCCTGGTATACGGGAAGGGCGCAAGTGTAAAGTTTTAGGCTGGTTGGTTTATTCAACGGGACAAAGTACAAATTAACAACCAAATATGAGTAAGGTTACAATATTTTTTTGGCAGCTTTAAAGCGTCTGTTAAAAATTTCCGCCAGCGGAAATGCTCTGGCAATGTTGATTATCAATTGTTAACAATATTTTCTCAAACATACATCAAAATCAGGTATGAGAATTTTATAAGAACCTTTAGCACCTTGTACCGGACAAATGGCCGTCGGGCCAATATAGCAAGTATGCAGGCATTAACAGTACATACTAACACTATATTTATCCTATACATTTTAGTTGTGAGAAAATAAGTAAGGTCTGGCGGCTCTGGGATCTTGCTCTATTAGTATTATTTTAACTACCTTTAGCACCTTGTGCCGGACAAATGGCTGTCGGGCCAATATAGCAAGTGAGCAGGCATTAACAGTACATACTAACACTACATTTATCCTATACATTTTAGTCGTGAGAAAATAAGTAAGGTCTGGCGGCTCTGGGATCTTGCTCTATTAGTATTATTTTAACTACCTTTAGCACCTTGTGCCGGACAAATGGCCGTCGGGCCAATATAGCAAGTGAGCAGGCATTAACAGTACATAGTAACACTACATTTATCCTATACATTTTAGTCGTGAGAAAATAAGTAAGGTCTGGCGGCTCTGGGATCTTGCTCTATTAGTATTATTTTAACTACCTTTAGCACCTTGTGCCGGACAAATGGCCGTCGGGTCAATATAGCAAGTATGCAGGCATTAAAAGTACATATTAACACTATATTTATCCTATACATTTTAGTTGTGAGAAAATAAGTAAGGTCTGGCGACTCTGGGATCTTGCTCTATTAGTATTATTTTAACTACCTTTAGCACATTGTGCCGGACAAATGGCCGTCTCGGGTCAATATAGCAAGTATGCAGACATTAAAAGTACATACTAACACTATATTATCTCATAAATTTTATTCATGAGAAAATAAGTAAGGTCGTCTGTGTCTGGGATCTTGGATCATCAAATTGTGTAATGTTTTTTTTTTTTTCATTTATTTTTCAAAGGTACATAATTAATTTTAAAGTTACTCGCCAAACTGCTTATACGGTTTGTTGGTTCATTTTTTAAATTTTTATGCACTTTTTTTATGTCTAATATTTATTTATAAATAAAATGTGTAACCGACCTAATGTTGTCGGTTAGGTCTTTCTGTAGGAAACTAAGGGAAAGTATCTCAGTATCTCAGCGTAATTGACATTAAGAACTTCAACTCTTAAGGGTTGAGATAAAATGGGAAAGTTGTCCGCTTGAGGAAGTTTAAGTTAGTTTATGTTTAGCGAATTATTTTTTATGCAAGGAATTTTGAAGCGCTAAGAAAAATTGTGAGGCATCGTAACCTGTCGGTCGGTAAAGGCTTTCGGCCCGATTCGAAAAATGATATACGATAACGATAAGTTCTGGTTTAAATATCGTTTGTATGTCGAATAATTGACAGAAGCAGCTCGACTGTCACTTTGACATTAGAAATATCGTAGATAGATCTTATTGGGATCACAGCGAAATCGAAATAAACGTCAATTTTGATATGTCGTTTAGTTATCGATCTTTTAAAGATCTTTCCAAGATCTTAAACATGTCTTAATCATTCTTCGCATCGGGCCGTTTAGCTGAAATATGCCAATGGACTAGTCGCAATAATCTCAATATTAACTTTAGTAAAACTCATTTTATTCAATTTCAGTCATACAATGCCCAAACAAGACAATTAAATGTAAATTTTGATTCATGCGGATTTTATGTGCATGAAGTTGGACAGATTCGTATTTGCCATAAAAAAACTTAGGATGAGTGTCTCCGCTGAAGCTTCTATCACGGCATATCATGGCTATCCATCATCATTGTTGAACTATGGGCTCTTGGTCTGGGGTAATTCAATAAACGTAATTAGGGCTTTTATTAGATAAAGAAGTGCATTCGTGCTATACCGAAAGCAGGCCAGTCTAAAACTTAGTATTTTGTCGCCAACATATATGTACATAAAAAGCATGCCTGTTTGTCAAAAAACATTCTGAACTATTTAAATGCAGGTTTGATGTTTTTGCAGTAATTAACTTTACTCGTAAGTAAGTATACTTTGCATGGGGTTCTTTCGACTCCTCCGACAGTGTGGCCGATCCTTAAATGATCGTCCGTGATCTTAAGTGATCTTGAAGTGTGGAAACAAGATAATTGCGTTTTTGACGATAACATATTGTATTTATATATGTAAAAAAAACTTTTTCTCATTTTGGAAGATAAACAAAAACTTGGCATATGAATCTTTGAGGTATTGTGTTTTGTTAATCATTCATACACATGGGTGTATAAAATTCAACATGATGTGTCATCATCCCTATTAAAAGAGTTTTTGAATGTCACTTACAGTAAAGTTTTTTGTATGGTCGGGCAGAGAACCTCTCACACACACCCGTTTTATAATCCTTTCGCCAAGTAATAAGAAGTCAACCTATTTCTATTTCCCAAAAACATCCCAAGATTTAGTGAATAAACAAAGTTGGGTTTACAAACGATTTCCATTTCCAATTCCGTGACCTTCCTTTCAAGTAGCCGCTTGAAGACTCTACAAAGAATGGATAAAAATAATTGCCTATCATCTAAAATCGTCGCAATAACTGAATTTACAATGAAGGTCGTAATATCATAACCGAACTATGCAAAAAACGAGCGTATTCCATTTAAATAAACTTCAGTTTAGAATGTGAATTAAAAAATATGGTGTGACATAATTTAATGTCCAAATTAATGATAATCAAAAACAGATACAGTTGAAACAATAGATAAAGACGTGTGATTAATGCGTAGGGAATGAAATCCTGAATATAGATCAATTCAATACGGGAAAATCTTGAAACGCTGGTTACCATAGGTCCTAAGAAGTATATTGAGATACCAGTCCTTTTGCTTAGGAACTCAATGAAAATATTATTATATTGAAATATTGAAAATATACAAATAATTCGGCCCGCTATGTAAAGCAACCCACAAGTTACGAGATACGTCCTTTTTACTTGTAACTGCCAACGCTTGTTGACATGTCGGGTTTGATTTACTGCCGTTATTGAATTTGCACTTTGTATGTTTTTCAAAATCAAAAACAAAAGGCTTTAATAATGAATTGTATCTACTTACGGTTTTTTTTCTAGAGGCCTATTCAGAGCTTAAAAATCCAAACTTTGTATGCTATTTATATGATATAAACTTGGGCTCTGTGCACTTGTAGAACGCGAAAACAAATGCCTTTACCAGGATTTAGCCCAAGACGGGTCATATGCAGGGCCACTGCCGACTACGGATTGTCAACGAAAATTTTGTAGACACAGTAAATTTATTGCTATCTTTAGACAAATGCTTAAAACTTTTTGAACGCCATTTGACTTTGATCCTCATTATTTCACTGATATGTGTTAAATTTGTAAAATATAATAATATTTTCCAAAATGTCAATATCCAGAGTGGAAAATGGGGACTACGTTTCTACGGAGAATCGGCCGTCCTCTTTCCTTAACGCCGCTGCAGTCGCCACCCGAATTTCCTCGGGTACGACAAGTAAACGCCATGTAAGCAATTTCACGAATGTCTCCCAACGTTTCGCCCTCGGGCAACCATGTATTTGCCTAAAGGATCAGTGTAAAAGGTTACCTCCGATATTGGGGAGATATTTGAATTCTGCCGGAAACCTGCCTGGCTGTGAAATTAGATCGACTTTGCCTGACGTTTATTGCCTGCAAAGCATTCCTGAGCTGCAATTGCATATTCTGTGTAGGGTAAAAGCCGGAATAATTCTGTGTGTGGGAGTATTTCACTAGTATCTCTGGCAAGAGATTTATGCAAAATTATTTAGAGGAAAATGATATTTCAAAGCAAAACTTAGATATAGTGATTTATGCAAAATTGTAGCGAGGAAGATTATCCGTATTATGGGGGTTAGAATTCTATCGCTTATCGTGTCAAGCGTCACTTTCGTACTTACATACTTACATACTTGTTATGCAGTGAGAACAGTACGGCGTAAAAGCGCTACGATCATAGATAGTCTTTAGACATACGACGCCTAGGGCGAGCATCCTAATAAAGTAAATTTGTGGACTTTTTTAAATATACCTATATTTAAGGTGAAACTGGTTCATATTTAGGAAACTAATTAACATTAAACATATTGACTGTGTATGATACACCGAATTTATAGAGATATTTTTGCACCTTTCCTGGAACATTTTTTTCTGAACTAGCGGGGTTTGAACAACATATACTTATGAGATTAAGCTCTTAGTATGCCTACCGGAAGATGTAGAGAAATCTGGTCCCCTTTTCCTGATGTTTACAAAAGTCGATCCAAAGAGGTCAGATCACCCCGGAGCTGACTGTGGTAAATTAAAATAAATAAGTTAAATACCTTGTGAATTGAGCTCCGTCGCAGCCTTCGCAAGCTCCTTCGACGCAACAGCCGAAGAACAGCTCGGCCTCCATCCTGTGGGAGGCTGTCCACTCGACGACCTCTTGTTCGATCCTCCAGAACAGTACCCCGAGCTTGCCGTGTCACAGCTCACGTTCACAGACTTCCTCGGACTTGCTTCTTTACTCGTACACACATCTCCAACAGTCATCACTGCTTCTCCAAACTCTGTCTCTTCCGGACATTCTGTAAATGTACTGTAGTTTGGACTGATGTCTGACGGACGTCTATCTGGATGCAAATAGTGCGAATGATGTGCTGCATGGGACGTATGCCTTAAATGGACTGAATTTAGAAGTATATTTGATGACGTGCGCGTCAGCGCTTCTCTTTGTCTTATTGCTTCTCTGAAGATCCTACAATACATTGATATCATTACTAAGCTTGGAATCCAGAAGGAAATGCTTGAGGATACCATAGCATAGATCATGTTAGCTTTAAATATGCATACATCAGGGTTCGCTCTTCTGTACTGACGATCTTGTTCCGTCGTATACCATCCCATGAATATAGGGACGAAGCTTATCAAAGCTGGCCATACCCAGACATTAGCTAGCATAAAACATACTGTTCTATGTGTCATCGTCACTGGATACTCCAAAGGTCTCACTATAGCGTAATAGCGATCTACTGATATGCAGCATAGATGCAATATGGAAGCGGTTGAGAAGTAAACGTCAAACGAGTTAAACATATCACAGACTAAAGGTCCAAACAGCCAAACACCGGTGAGCTCAGCGCTGGCGTTGAACGTCATCGCGCATAACGCGACCAGCATATCAGCGACAGCCAAACTGACGACGTAGTAATTGGTGAGGACACGGAGCTTGCGATGTCGATGTACTGATATGATGACAAGTGCGTTGCCGAAGAGAGCGCCGAGGATGATGGTGCTGAAGATGAGGGCCTTGATAATGAGGACGAGAGTGAGGTGCCAGTGGTGGTCGGGCGCGGCGGGCGGAGCCAGCGTCGAGTGCAGCTCGTGGAGGAACGCTGGCTCGGTGCCGCGCCCGCGCAGTTCTACCTCGCTGCGAAGCGCGCCATCTGTGGACAAAAAGATAAATATAAGCCCTTGATCTACTGTGTACAGCGTCAATCTTCTAAGTGTTTCCAACTTTTCGATTTTTTTTTTGCAAGTTGCTAATTGCTAATTGGGCACGGGCATTGGGCTATAGTTTGATAGAAAAACAGTAAAAATGAAGAAAAATTATCACCCCCAATTTTATTGATGGACCTTAAGATAAAGATAAGATAAATGTTTATTTGCAAGATGAAGGTAGGTACATAGTTACAAGATATTAGGATGATAATTCTGATTTTAATTTACATTCAGCCATTTATTGGCGTGCAACATTCTGTCACATTTTATACACAAATTAAATAAATGTCACAATGTACTCTTTTTTGGCTTATTAGCTTGTGCCTGAATACTTATTTACTGGCAATGAATTTTTAGGGTTCCGTACCCAAAGGGTAACAACGGGACTCCACCGTCAGTCTGTCTCTCTGTCACCAGGCTGTATCTCATGTACCGTGACAGCTAGGCATGTGATATTTTGACAGATGATATTTTTTTTTTTTTTATTGATAAAAATGTTTACATGACATTACAGTTGAACCAATGCGTCACGAAACTTAAACTAACTAATAATTATAAGTATTAACAATTATAAAACAATTAAATTGGGACAGTAGAGCACCTAGCATCCATGATGTATTTCTGTTGCCGTTTTAACAGCACATACTGAAAACAGAATAAAATAAATATTTAAGCGGGGCTCCTCACAAAAAACGTGATTTTCTGCCGTTTTTTGTGTAATGGTACGAAACCCTTCGTGTGCCAGTCCGACTCGCACTTGGCCGGTTTTTATATTAAACATGTCACTAGACTACATTTTATATTCCAGATTTTTAGGTTTTTATGTACGAGTAATAAGAGGAAAAACAGGAAATTATCAAACGAAACATTGTCCATATACCATCAGGTATTCCATAAGATCAATTCAGCTTCTATTATTTGTCAGCATATTTGATCAAAATTTCAAACAATATTTATCTTAATATGTCACCTTCCACGAATTGCAATCGTTATCACGGATATATCCGGCCTTGATATAAATTATAATTATATTTCAATTAAGCCGGATCAAAGTTGACAGGAATCGTTAATTACTCGTAATAGGTTGGCAGCCATGTTGAACAAAAGAATGCGATGGAAGACGGAAGTGGAATTCAACTTTATATAAAAAAATCGTTCTTAATATTATCTTTATCGCTGTGTTAATTTAAATGTGTGTGTGTGTTGTATGTGTGTGTTAATTAAGAGTAATATTAAATGCCACCAAGACACCAAGACGAAGTAATTTTATACAAAATTTAAATTACGTCAGCTGATAGAATAGATACATAAGTGATGATTTTGAATAATAAGTGTTTAAATCAGAAATCAGAAATATTTATTGTGTAAGCTGTGTAGATACAAGAACTATAACTACAGTTTTTGGTAAATTTTTTGATGAGTATCAACAGTTTGACGCTTTTCGGGCATACAATTTTATATATCTTAAACTAAGTTTTAATATTTTATCTTTAACTAAATTTTAATATACATTAAGGTTTTTATAATTATATAATTATTTTAAGTTAAAAGCGTTCATTTGGATTGAATTTACCTTCAGTAAAAAAAGTATATTATTACAATAAAAGTTTATAGTTTGTGAGGCCCAAGGAATAATAATATTAAACTATTATTCCTTGGGAACTACCAAGGAATAATACCTAAATAATGATATAGGGACTACCCTATATGATTGATAAACACTAGTTTATCAATGATTACCATCATTTCACGTAGACGAAGTCGTGACAGAAGTTAATATTTTATAAGAACGTTAAAATACTGAAATGAGTATTAAATTGGCGCTATGTATATACAAGGCGCAAAAAATAATGAGGATCCGTTTAGGGGCATATTTAGTCTTGGTTAACGGCCCGATTCGAAGAATGAGATACGATAACGATAAGTTCTGGTTTAGATAAGTTCTCATCTGGATATCGTTTATATGTCGTATAATTGACAGAAGCAGCTCGATTCGGGCAACCATTGTCACTTTGAGGTTAGAAATATTGTAGATAGGCTTGGGATTAAAGCGAAATCGAAATAAATATCAGTTCTGACATGTCGTTTAGTTATCGATCTTTTAAAGACCTTTTCAAGATCTTAACCGTGTCTTAATCATTCATGTAAAAATTGAGGCAAAGATTTCTTTGGTCTTTATATGAAGGGTATTTTTTATATCATGAGTTGGCAATTAAGCATACGGCCTGCATGATGGTAAGCAGTCTCCGTAGCCTATGTATGCCTGCAACTCCGGAGGAGGGTTGGCCGACTTAGACGAGCTGGATCATAAAAATAAATTTTACGTGAAAAAAAATTATTTTATTTTTTATTAATTAGTATACGATACGAAAATTAAACGGTTCTTCATCATTTTTGATACACTCTATATGTCTTTAATGTCTTTCTCTAGACTATTTAAGGTAATTTAAGATATTGCTACATCTGTATGTCTTAAATGTCTTACTCTAGACTCTAAGGTATAATCCTAATTCATTCTAAATGACTGAATTCTCCTAACCGCCGGGCCACTGATTCAACCTAAGCTCATAATCTAAGGGTCTGAGTTAATTTAGCTTTCTGAATACAGCACAATGGAATAGATACTAGAACAATTGAAACTAAATATCTAGATGCCTTTTTAAAATATGAATTTACCAAAATTTTTCAATTCTGTCAAAAACTTTTTTTACTTGACTTCGTCATTGTATGTATGTAAACACTTTATTGGTCCAAATACAGGGTAAAATAAAATGAAACAGAATGTTTACGCGAATAATGCGAAGGAAGGAAAGGATGGAAGGAACTGATTTCAGTAAATTGTTACGTATGAAAAGTGTGTGACACACAGTCGCTTTTAAACAGAATGAGATGCTTCAGTAGATTTAAAGTGACTTGGTAATATGTACGAATTTGTACCCTACATATTACCAAAATAAAGTCCAGAGTTAAAATTCTCAAGCATTTAATTCGTTGAATTAATGGAATTAATAATTAATTCCTTCTTTTTTTGCTCATTAATATTGTTTAAAGTACAATATGGATGGTAGCTAAAACAGTAAACTAATGTGTTAGTGTGCAGTGAATGGAGAATTAATCTAGAAACGCGTTTATCCACCATTTTTGAGTTAACGGCCGGTAGTTCACGTGTTACTTGCAAGGTCCAGCTTCATCTTCGCTTTACAAGATCTATTAAAATCACCGTACACTGTCATGTACTAACCGTACAATGTTAGTCGTATTAAAAGCTCCCGATAACCTTAATACTAGCGAAATAGTCCCACTGGACAGAAGTAATAATTTTAAAAGAATGAATGAAAGAATTCTTTGAAAAGTAGAAAAATTAATGAATACCTAGTTTTAAATTTGTTGTACAGTAACGTCATTAGAAAGTTTGTCAATTTTGAACCTTAATGCCATTACATAGAATCGAAAAGTGGCAAACCTTACAATTCCCTGACTCTGCACTCGCTGACAAGGCGTCTCAGTGCCGCAAATTTCCCTTGTCAGACCTGTGGCAGACCATGTCAGTCTCGCATTGGTCTATTCAGCCACCAAAAACGGTGTCTCTTCAGCGTTACACCATAAATCGTCTGCAATAGTCGCAAAAGCCCATGATGATGACAATGCAAAACCTGTCAGGTAGTTTGGAAGACAATCTCCTTATAGACAACTTAAAAGTCCCCGGCATCTCGGCCGAATTTCATTCTCCCATACAAACGGAGTATCTTTCTCATTTTAAAACGTTGCACATATAATGAAATGAGGTATATCTAGTCCTGTAATTAGTTTATATAGCTCCAGTTTATAAAACAAACGAAATATAGCAAAAACAAGTGATGTATGAAAAATTTAAATTCGCTGTATTTTTTTAACGATGGCATCTGAAGCTACATAAACTAAAACTACAGGACTGGATATACCTTATCCTATTGTAAGAACAAAATTTCAGAGCAAACTAGCTAGTCATTTTCAAATGAGAGCGTAACTACGTTTGTATGGAGAACTACGTTTGCCGGGGACCCTCAAAAAAAAATTGTACATGAACGTTTCGTGCAAATTCGAATGTTTTTAAATCTTCGATTTAGGATTCGGTAAAGGTGATTTGGAAAAACAAGACTTATAAAAGGATTCGAAATTAGAATAATTTTAAGTTCATGAAAGAGATTAGTATCAATATAGCTTGAGATTGCTAGATGATACTTTAGCTAAATTTACAAGAAAAACGATTAAAACTTAAATATTGACGGAATTAAAATTACTAAAGCAGTGACAAAGGTTTTAAAAAATAATCAGTTTGATGGATTAGCGTTTACGGACTTTGAAAATATTAAGACCAAAGCGTTTTCATGAATTCTTTCTTAAACAGTATTTTTGCGTAAAAGATAATAAAATTGATTTATCAGAAATCTAATTTTAGCATTAGCTAGATTCTACAGTTAAAAACACTACTCCTTATAAAACAAAGTCCCCCGCCGCGTCTGTCTGCCTGCATGTCTGTATTATCGCGATAAACTCAGAAACTACACTCAACGGATTTTTATGTGATTTTCACCTTTCAATACAGTGATTCTTGAGGAAGGTTAAAGTGTATGTATATAATTTGTTAATATTTACCCGTGTTAAGTCAGGGCGGGTCGCTGGTAAATAAAAAAAAATGGGTCTCTATTGTTTTCCATGAAGTTTCAAGTCATAATGTATTGTTTGTGCGCATTTTCCTTAGTCATTGGGTTTTTCTCAGAGACGTAACTTTTCAGGATTGGCATGAAACACATCTAACCTAACCTAACCTATCTATGAGATAACTTTACGAAAATCCTGAAAGTTAACGGTTTCAGAATTATGACTGATGATAATCTGACTATCATAACATTATGACTTTCAATAATTATGTCAATCAAAGGGATCAAAAAAAAATGACAGTCTTACACAAATCGACATAGTCCCACAGTAAGCTCAATAAGACTTGTGCTCAGCTGCCCACAGCACAATACTAGATGACTATATGTATAATATATGATACATGCATAAATACTTAAATACATATGTAGAAAATATCTATAACTCAAGAACAAATATTCGTGATATCGATTAACACACAAATAAATACCCTTAACTGGATACAAACTCGAGACCTTTAGCTTCTTAGGCAGGGTACTACCGACTAGGCTACTGTCCATAGGCCGTAACATATAGGCTAAAATAAATATTTATATTTAATTATTTGCACTGAAACCTTTTTATTAACAGTCCTATTTCATTTACATCAAAAGAAACTGGAAAATCGTGTAGCTTTGAAACCACCCTCGTGTACCTCAGGGGTGTATTTTAGGACCCTCATTATTATTCCTAAAAGATTACACCTTAACCTTAACTGGATACAAACTCGAGACCTCTTCACCTCTAGCTTCTTAGGCAGGGTACTACCGACTAGGCTACTGTCCATAGGCCGTAACATATAGGCTAAAATAAATATTTATATTTAATTATTTGCACTGAAACCTTTTTATTAACAGTCATATTTCATTTACATCAAAAGAAACTGGAAAATCGTGCAGGTTTGAAAAGAGAGTGGTGTACCTCAGGGGTGTATTTTAGGACCCTCATTATTATTCATAAAAGATTACACCAAAGTTGAGTAAAGATTTCCAAATGAAGCATTTTAGCTAATGATATGACAAGGGAATGAACAAGATAACGAAACTATGACAAATAGCTTTGATACCTAAGTGCCGAGAATTCTAAAGTTAGTCTTTTGATTTATTGAAATAATAACTAATTCTGCCCAAGTTAATTAGACGGTATAAGTGTCACAGAAATTAAACGAGATAAACAGAGAAATCAACTAATAAATGGAGCGTCAATTGACTGTGATGAGAAAATTTGCTATTTGTAGTAAAATAGTAGCAGTTTTAAATGCTCTCAGAGCTATGATTTAATTTATTTGGTGAAAATGCTTGACGTAAAATGCTTTGACAGCCGTTCTAATACGTGATGTTCCGTGAGGTAATCAGAGTAAGAAGCAAATGCTTGTCAGGTTTACAACAGGTAAAGGTAGTTAAAAAAATATTTAGACTTTGATCACACGGTAAACAGATTATGTTTCGATATGGCATTGACCACTATTAATTAATAATTGAAGTTTTCAAATATACTAGACACTATAATACTAGAGCTCGACGCTGCACTAGTCACCGACATGGGCACTTTATTTCACGGAAATACAGAACAACGAAGATTTTTCTGGATTCGAATTTAATCCTTGTCACTTTGACATAAAGTGCCCATGTCGAGTACTGGTACAGCGTCGAGCACTAGTACTTCTACCTTATATAAACTTAACTCATTTTTTTATGCTAAAATGACGTTCAGTGGTGACAGCATGGTTCCATTTGTATTGCCTGTCACTATGCCCGTCACTGTCGCACTTACATATTTGTTAGAACGTGACAGGCATGGTGACAAATGATAAAGAGCCGACCATCTTATCCGTGCAGATGGTAAATATTCCATGACTGTTGTGACATTACTTCTGCGGCCTTAACGCGGGCGCTGTATATGTCAATCATTCATTCATTCTTTTAAAATTATTTATTATTTTTACGTTCAGTCTAGTGGGACTATTTCGCCAGTATCAAGTTATTATGAGCTTTAAATATGACTAAAATTGTACGGTTAGTACAAGACAGTGTACGGTGATTTTATCAGCTCTTGTAAAACGATAGCTGGACTTTACAAGTAGCACGTGGACTACCGGCCGTTGATTCCAAAATGGTTGTTAAACGCGTTTCAAGATTAATTCTCCATTCACTGCCCACTACCACATTAGTTTACTGTATAAAAAGCTATCGATGTTACTCTTTAAACATTATTAATGAGTAAAATACAAAGTTTGTTTTTGATTTTGAGTTTTGAGAGTTTTGAGTGATAGGACATGCTTATTTAAATTTAAAGTGAGCGAGTGTGTTTTAAGTGAGCGAATGGACGCAATAATTTGTTTTCACCTCAGCAGCTCGAACAAGCCTACTTTCGTCACTTCAGGGAGTGAGACAAAATAGCTTTTTTAATTAGTGAAGGTCATGAATACAGGAATATTTCTAGAAGCTTTCGTCGTAATGATGATGCCTTTCATTCATGAATGTAAATAAATGTATTTGGTTAACTTTACTTGATGATGTATGTTTTTAACATTTAAAATGTTCTCACTACTGAGGTGATAAGTTGTATGTGTCACACGAGAGCAAAGTTATTTTACACCTCATGTTTTTGAGTCCCTCGCAAGAAAAAACAACTTTCTTCTCTTGTTGCACAAATAACTATTGCTCGTGGAAATTTAAGTTGTCAAGGTGAAGAATGAGGAAGGGGGGTCGAGGGAGTTCGAACGCGCGAGATCATCCAAATATGGGACGGCCTTAAGGGATTACTTACTATTTTGTAATCCTCTATGCCCTTTGTTGGCCCACTGGACTTTGTTGGTACATGTTTTGGCCAACTAATTAGCCAAAACAAGTACCAACATAATCTCAATGTTAGTTTAGGACCGGAAGATTCACAAGACGAGTTTCGTACAAATGCTTAAAGCGTAAACTTTCTACCAACAAGCTTTGCAAGCAAGCAAGCTTGTTTGTCTTTGTATTTCGTCTGTTTAAGATATATTTGCTGTAACTTGTCGATTCTAATGGCCCGATTGAAACTCTAAGATACGTCAAATATTAGGTCTAGATACGATATGAATCGGATATGTTAGTGTCAAACGTGACGTTTCTTCAAACAAAAACGTCAGTATTGACACTGACATATCCGATCCGTATCCTATTAGAGCATTAGTTAATTATTAAATTGACGTATTTAAAGTTCGAATCGGGCTGTAACATGCAAAAGGTTCGAAAAAACTGGCCAGATTAAGGTTTTTCCTGAAAACTTCCTTTTTGTTTCAAAATCGGTTTAAAATGTAGGCTACGATAAAACGCGTATATCTGCGAAATAATTCGAAGGCTTTAGGTCTCCAGAGCCCCTAGTGTACATTTATTCGATTTCGTGACGTGACATGTAGTATGGGATTTAGGAACAGCGCCCCAAGCGGAACGTTTTGGAAACTCAAAATCCCATACAAAATAAGACTTAACGCAAACGCGTATGTCACGGTACATAATTTACTTTGCCTGTAGGTAAGTGTGTTTCAGTATGACTGTCTGTTATCTCTTGAAGCTTAAACCAGTGAACCGATTGAGATTAAATTTGGTATGGGAATAGTTTAAGATCCAGGGAAAGACATCGAATAGTTTCGTTCAATCATCTATGTAGACGAAGTTCATTTTGTTTAGATCTTTATTTCCGAAAATATACCCTATTATTCGTTTTGTAAGACCTATTATCCAACGATACGCCACACTTTTGGGTCAAAGAAAAATAAAACATTTTGTATGGGAGGTACTCTAAAACATTTTGTTTGTACTTTTCATTTTACCGTTCTGTCGACATGCGTGATTAATGTATTCATGCCAAATTGCAGCTTTCTAGCACTAAATATCACGGAGCAAAGCCGCGGTTTCTAGGTGACTACGAAACCCTAAAAAATATTAGACCCTTTAAACATGTTTCTACTTATAAAATAACTCTAAATCAATAGCTTGTTAAGTACCTATATCCATGAAAGGAACCAAATATAATAAAAAGTCCATAAACAAAGTTTATAGAGGAAACCCGGAAACTGATAAAAAACAGAAGCTTGTAAAAACCTTCGTAATATCTAATAAATCTCCCCCAAAATTGCTGTCTGACGGCCACGGCTGTAATCACCCCTAATTTATGCCCTACTGCCGAAAATGACATAAATTTCTGGCAACACCCAGTAAATAATTTCGGCCTTGAAAAATATTATAGAGCGCTGACTTTTGAGTTATTTTTCATGAAATACTAAGACGTATATTTATTATCAGGAGAGACCAAAATTAGTGTGGCATTTTTGAAGTTCTCGTTTGTTGACTTCCGATACACATATTATATCGATACAATGTATTGAAAAGTGTGTATATGTATAATAGTGTGTAATATATGTAGTTTATAAGTATATTCGTTTGATTTCCTTTTAATTCATTGATTTTGTTTTCTCTCACTCTGCACCAATTGTGTCTCTGTTTGGCCCTATGGTAGAGAATGCCGTTTTGGCATTAAGGCCGCTATTTGTACCTTCTTGTAAATATTTTGTGCAATAATTAAATAAATAAAAGTTTGTACATACAATATTAAAAAGTTGTAATAGTTAATGTATATTTTTCTTTAAAATTGACTAAGTTACACAGTATGCTCAATAAGGCTTGTGTTGTGGGTACTTAGACAACGATATATACAATATATACATATTTATAAATACAGAGAAGAAAAAAGACTTAAATACATAGTAAACACCCATGACTCAGGAACAAATATCTAGGCTCATCACACAAATAAATGCTCTTGCCAGGATTTGAACCCGGGGCCTTCGGCTTCATATGCAGTTATTTATTTATAATATTGATAACCGCAATTCCGGGCACGCACGGCCATCCGTAGCTAAGTCAAAGTACTCAGCGAGCAAGGATCTAAACTCACTGCATATATGCTCTTTAACTTACTGCAGTTTAAGCTTAAATAGGCATCAAGTGATATTCCATAATTGAACAGATTTCAGAAACTTAATTTGCCAGCCAGCCGGTGAAAATTCCTTATCGACCCGCCTGTGAAGGTCAAATCTGACCCTCATTTGGCATACATACTCGTATCATTTTGGAAACGGGCCAAGAGCGCTGGGAGAACAGCCTACTGGAACATACAAAAATTGCATACTATACCTATGACTATGAGTCTTTGAAGAGCAGAGGCGAGCATGACGAGTTAAAGGCCCGACCACCTGCGGTCATAAGCTACAATTTTGTCGGAGGGGTGCTGACTTGCGGTGAGTGTGGTCATACATTTACTGCGAAAATAGGCTACGTCAGCCACCACACTTAATCGTAAATAACGATACTTAGGTAATAATAGTACCTATAATATTTTATATTTACAATTGTTTCTGTCATATAGAACATGCATATAAAAAGGTCTTTTTTTTTTCTTTTTTTTTCGCAACTGTATTAAAAAACGTCGTTCGCTACACGTGCGGAACTATCCGCACTAACATCGAAATGTACTATTATTGCCTGATTTCTTTTTAAAAACTACGAGAGATACTAATTATGTGAATGTTAGTTTCATAAATTAAGGTGTTAGTAATATAGGTATTAGTAAATAAAATATAAGTAACATTTCACATGAGTACCTACTTATATGACATAACACTGTAAGTGTTCAAAACAGCTTATACTTGTTTTTGCTACTATATATTACAAAAAAACAAGTTTTGGTCAGTAAATACATTGTATATATTTGTATTGTACGGTTATTTTTTTTTCTATTGATAATAGAGTATGGCCACTCTATTATCAAAAGTTTATCAAAAACGTTACCAAGTACCTTGATTTCTCAAAAATAGGTGTTTTTTTTATATATGTACATGTATTACACGGCCGTATGAGGGATGAAAGTGGGCCTTCTTGTTCTATGGGTAGTTCTGTTATTTTTGCTTTTTTTGCATTGTATTTATTATTTTTTGTTTAAGTAATATTTTAAACATAATAATTTCCTCATGGGTGATGTGAAAAGCAGTATGTTTCACGTGGCAACAAAATTATTTCCGCCTTAGGCGTTAACACTTTAATACCCTTTGTACGCCCGTGATTATATTTTAGAATCCTTCCCTTTGTTCAAAATACTTTAGGATACAATGTACACCCTTACCGTAAAAATATCATCCCTTGTGACATAATCTACCATTACCTCTTTCAAATTAATTAGATTCTTTGCAACAAAAAAGGGTGAGGTATAAACATGTTAAGTAGGTAGTAAGGTAGAAGTACTAGTGCTCGACGCTGCACTAGTACTCGACATGGGCACTTTATGTCAAAGTGACAAGGATTAAGTTCGAATACAGAAAAATCTTCGTTGTTCATTAAACTATATTTCCATGAAATAAAGTGCCCATGTCGGTGACTAGTGCAGCGTCGAGCACTAGTACTTCTACCTTATGAGTTTTAAATCTTTAACTTTGACTTATGCGTGTTAATGGGTAGTTATGGACAATGGACATGGTAAAATTTATATATATCTCTGTCTAAGTACCCTCAACACAAGCCTTACTCGTATTGAGCTTACTGTGCGACTTAGTCAATTTGTGTAATAATGTCCTATAATATACACCGTGTTTTTTTTGATTTGCGTTAATTTCGAGGGTGCATTCCTGAGCTTAAATTAAGTAACTTTCTCAAAGACACCGATATTCTAATTAACTCCATTTCGGAGATAGTCAATCATTAATTTTTATCTTATAAGGCCCTTACGAGCGTGTACACTTGCCTTAGGGCCTGTTTACTTATTGATTAGTGTTTAGTGCGAGTTCATACATATGCTGCTAAACGTAAGTACTATCTCGGACGATCGACGTTCGAAATGACATTGATATGTCACAGTTTTCAATTGTTTGGTTGAGTTAAATGTAATGCCCGTGTTACAACAACTCTATATGCAACATTTAGTTACTTTTTATAAAAATGAAAATAGTAAAAAAAAAGCAAAAAAAAAATTTTTTTTTTTGTAAATTAACTATGCCATTTAGTTTCCTTAAAAGTACTTACCGATACCCCGAAGTTAACGAAATTCAATAAAAACACGGTGTATATAATATATATAATATATAAAACCGTCGTGGTGTAAAAATAATAAAGCAATGTAGCTTTAATAGTTCAAATGTCGCTCTTTTGTCTCGTCATGGCGTTGTGAAATGAATTAAGCACAGAGTGTCTATTATAGCAATATTGCTTTTCTAGGTTGGTCCTAGATTACTAACAGCGGGGGACTTTTATATTGCTATCTAAATTGCTTTCATGGCCGTAGTCAATTTTGCTACTGCAATTGATCATTGTATGATATGTTTCCGAAGTAGGCGAAAGAAGTATAAATAATACGTTTTTGTATGATTGCGATGCTTGACTGAGCATTAGCAAAGGTCTCCGCTTAAGCTTATAAGCAAAAATACTTTCGTATTTCCAGAGTAGGAGTACTAAATATGTTTCTGACAATTCAGTATTAAGATTTTTTTCAAAATGGAGGTTTCATACATTTTTAGTTTTAAATTATGCTGGCGTGGTCTACAGCTTACAGAACCACTAGCTTAGGTACGACTGACATGCTAACTTTTTTTTTGTCGTGTAAATCGAACAAGTATTTAAAGAAGCTGTGTTTAAAAAACATCCTACTTCAAATTGAATTGATATACCACAGGAAAAGAGCACAAAAATTTTTAGAATACAAGTTTCTTCGAAAGTTAAAAATTAAAAAAAAACAAACAAAAGTTTCTTCGTAGGTATGTTAGTATATTGCGAAGTTGAGTGCAAAGACCATGTTAGCTTAGCACGGGAGCGCTGTGACAATTTCTTATTTGCGAGAAGGACTAGCAGTCCTTCCTCTCTCATTAAGGGGCTCCCTGGCGCCAATGACCTTCGATCAGTACCCCTAGTGTAAATAAATTCGATTTCGAAACGTGACGTACGCGTTTGCGTTTAGTCTCATTTTGTATTGGATTTAGAAAGAGCGCGCCAAGCGGGACGTTTTGGAAACTCAAAATCCTATACAAAATGAGACTTAACGCAAACGCGTTCGTCACGTTATGATGTCGATCAAATTTACACTAGGGGTACTGAATCCCTTAGTTTTCTAATAGTTTTTGTAGTTTATTATTTTAACATCAACGGCTTTAAGCAATATAGTATCCCATATTTACTTCAAAGTACATTGCGTTCGAGTTTTTTAGGATCAAAGTTGAACAATTTTAATCCAAAAAACAGTTTTTTTTGGCCATAGCTTTTGTGTTAATTAGTTTAAAATTAAAATCTCTGTCTTGTTTTTAGAGACGTCAAAGACGAAGCCAAATATCTAGATTTCGTATATGTGAGATCCTTTACAGAAATCGAGTCATGAAAAAGGTTTTTTAGATAACGTTTAAAAAAATCATTAAAAAAAAAGTATTTATTTCTTTCAAAATCTGGCAGACAAGAATGGAGATAAAAAATTTAAAAACCGATAGCCGTTTGTCTTATAATTATATCGGTAGTGCAAATGTAAGAGTAACGGCACAAAACTCGTCAAAAATTGATGAAAACCGCGGGGAGCCCCTTAATATATGCAGTTCAAAAAAGACGGGTAGTTTATCTCGCGGGTAAGATACGTCAGCTACGGCTAACTAGGCAAGCTAGGTGGTTAGGCTAAGCTGAGGAGTAGGTCTTTTCAAGGCTGGAGTAAATATGTAGGTATCTCATAGGTACGAGTAAGCATGCTCCACCGTAGACCGCATCATCACTTACCAGGTGAGATCGTGGTCAAACGCCTGCCTATCCTCCATAAAAAAGGCAGGAAAACCAAAGTGAATGGACTGTTCTCTACAGTTAGGAATAAATTGTATGCGCCACGTGAGGTTTGGTAATGCCTGGAGCATGAGTTATAAGTCAGGGTTTTGCTGAGAGTATGAGCAGATAGGATTCTATAATTTGGTCTAGCTGTACGAGATATAGATATACATATATATACTTGAATATTCATGTCAAATTTTGTGTTTAAAGTGTAATATTAATAGCTTAACTTTGACAACACCGAATGTCGAATGTGTGGCCGAGTTTTTTGCCGGTCCATATTGGGATACCCTCCTACAATTGAGGGGGGATTTAAATCTTCTCGGATCAGAAGTGTAGGGTTAGAGCCGGCGTAGCTTTATTTGACGTTCATAAGCGCATTGTAATATGCCTATTTGAATAATAAACTATCTTTATCTTCATCTTTACCCCGTAGAATCGTGTTCTTCTCTCACTCTCTCTGAGCGTAAATTTGAGAGAGATGGATGTGCGTACTCGGGACCGCAGATATCTTGTTTTAGAATTTCAATTTGTTGTAAGTTTTAGCAAAAAAAGTAATCGATGATTTGCTTCAAAAATAAAATTGCGCATTTTTAAATGAATTTTCATACAGCTTTTGTGCATAAATTGTTACAACTTTTTCAAGTGCGTTTAAGATCTATGTTTGTAATTTTTTCTATGGAATGAAAGTCGAAAAATTCGTTTTTGAATCGGTAAAGTCACTAAAGAAAATCCTAAAGATTGCTAATTAAATTGCTACCGCTAATTAAGCCGCATTTTGATCTAAAAAAAGTTTTTTCAAAAACTCCGCCCTTTGAATCTGCCACAGGTACTACCTTAAATTAAAAAAAAAATCGGCCAAGTGCGAGTCGGACTCACACTAGAAGGGTTCCGTACCATTATCTATAAAAACGGTCACCCATTCAAGTATTGACCCCGCCCGACGTTGCTTAACTTCGATGATTGGATGAGAACCTCGAGATTGGAAAAAAATATGTATTTTATTCTGTTTTTAGTATTTGTTGTTATAGCGACAACAGAAATACATAATCTGTAGAAATTTCAACTAGCTAACTATCACAGTTCATGAGATACAGCCTGGTGACAGACGGACAGACGGACGGACGGACGGACAGCGGGGTCTCAGTAATAGGGTCCCGTTTGACCTTTGGGTACGGAACCCTAAAAACTTAACTGAACTTATTTGTTTTGTGCGGTGCCTAGGTTCATGTGACTCTGAAATAAGTACGTTGACCATCGCGAACCGTCCTACACCAGCCGTAAAAGTGCATGGCGACTTTATCAATAAATTCATTCATAATTTCTCCATGTCCTAATAGCAGCTCACTGTATCGTCGCCATCAGATATATCGGAGCGGCCAAGGTGTTCACAAATGACAATAGAGGCGTGTTCAGATATTTGTGAGCACTTTGGCCGCTCCGATATATCTGATGGAGGCTGTACGCCTACGACGTATTATCGTCGCCAATTCCATTTCGAACACCAATCGCACTCCAGCAGTAACCCGATTACGAAACACCTTTCTAAGCCCCTCTATAATATTGTAGGTACGTAACTACGCTACAACAATATTATTACAACCTTTTACTACCCACGCGAAAAATCCAATATAAGTAATTGCGTTTCCGGTTTGCTAAATTATTATGTGAGTAAAGGATAAATTGCTATAAATTTTTTTATAAGTGTTTAGTTATTTTACATTTTAGTTTTGTCACAAATATTTATGTAAATATTTTTGTTAGTGTTTGATCTACATGGTGACTTATTGAATATTATAATTCTGTATGGGAAGGTTGGGTAATTACGAACACCTAAGGGAGTTTAGGAATAAATCAAAAGATAGTATTTGTATGTTAACTGTAATAGCTTCTTCTGAAAGGTAAATTATCGTACTTGAAACTACTATTAAAAATACATTCAAATATCAACAGAATATTTTTTTCTTTATTTAATCAACTTTTGTTACATAAACAAAACTTCTTAGTGTTCATGATTACCTGAAATTGGTCGGGAAATCACGAACACCTAATGGGACAGTTAAGATCGTTCACAATAGACCCAGACTAGCCTAAAAATAAGATCTCGTATCCACATTTTAGTTAAGATTAAACTTAAATATATAAAACGCACATACTGCCCGGCAGTAATCACAACATTTGCCAAGTGAAGACTATTGCTCGTCTGTACACTTTTTTCGATCTGTTTGAAACAAATTTAAAATGGAGAATTTCTTTTTCATAGTGGAGAGTTAAAATCAAATGGAGAATTAATTTTGAATTTAACTAACAAGTTAAAGAGCCGTTTTTTGTTCTATATGGGATAATGCCGAACATTCATAATTGACCAACTCAATTTGTTCAATTACACAGCGTTCGTGATTACCCGGCCTTTCCATATACCTATTGAACAAGAATTAACTTTAATTAGCATAAAACCCACAATAAAAACCTATGTCCCATTCTAGTATTCATAACATGTAATATATTTAAAAAAATATAAATATTCACAGCAGAAAATCACCTGTGAGATAACGGCTCGACATCGTAAAAATATGATAGAAATATTCACCAGAATTGAGTAAGCATAGGCAGCTCAATTGGTTGAGTTTACATCTCTCTAAATACGGTATTTTTTCCATTTCTCGTATATTTCGTAAATTATAATTTCATTACCAGACAGAAAAATATCTAAAATACCTCAATACAGAATTCTGCAGCAAATATCAATAAAATGAAGATTCCCAGGACCCTATTTGTTGGCTGTGAGCCAGAACACTATTCTGCACGGCTAGAATCGAAATGTAATTGAAAAAGAATTGTATTTGTGATGATTGGAGCTCTTCAAATTCTAGTAGGTATACTAGCATAATAGTACATTGTGCAACGAGGGGGGGGGGGGAGTAAGTGAAATATTACAATACATATTTGGGACAGCCGCAAGCTGGAGTGAATTAAAGCCCCGAATAACAATATTATTACCCTCGGAGTTACCCAACGTTCAGCCACAATTGAAAATCGTGTAAAAATATTTGAAAAGGCTATTTAATTAATCTAATTAAATATTTTTGAACATGAACAAAAAAACATGAACAAACATTATAAACGTTAATATCTTAAAAGTAAAACTCATTTATACCTTGTTTATTTGTATGACTTATTAAAAAAAAAACTATAACTACTCCCTAGGAAGTTATATCTTTTTTACAATCCATAATTCCCACGGGAACAATATAGGCCTTTGTCCTTCAGTATATTTGCATGAAATAAGATCTTTTTCGAGCAACATTGATGAAAAAAATGAGCGTACCTCGCCATCTAACGTCACAGTTTGGCAAGTTAGATAGATTTAATAAAATGTAATTTTCTTTCTCATGGATAAAAAAAGGGTAGTTGATACATATGAGTCACGTGAACCTAGCCGCCGCTACAAAAAAAAACTAGATAAAATAACTGTTTGACTTTTCCAACAGTAATGCAGTCGGCTGTAGTAGTATTGCAGCGCGACATCACTACCGACTGCATTTCTATTGCCGAAAAATGTCGAAACCGATGTTGATGCCCAGATTTTTGACATTTGCTGCAATGCAGTCAAGCAGCAGTAACTTAGAGCAGTTAGAATCCGAACGGTAAGTATCTTAAAACATCTATGGGATAGAAAAAATGTTCCATTGCCTTGGGCGAGACCAAAACATCTTCACAATTTTGATGACCCTTTCTTTAAAAGGTACCACATCTTTTTATACGAGAACGTTCAACGAATTTAATATGAATCGAGTTATTTGCAGAATTTAGCCCTCGAATTTGGGGCCATCAAAGAAACGTGCGCTGTGAGTTATATGTCGTCGTGAAGTTAATTAATTTCTCCCGATTTTAATATCGATGGAGGTTGTTTAACTTTGTCAGGATTTTGTTAAGTGAAGTGAGCAATTTTAATGATGTAGATAAATATCGTGGGCATAGTAAGAAAGAGCAAATATTGTGCTTGGAATACAGTTCAGTTAACAGAAGAAAATTCTGAATTTACAGGAATCATTAAGCTATATCTAAGGACTTTAAGGACACTAAGAATCGTGCTAGTTCAGTGATGTCACTCACGAATTAGAAATTATCGTGCATTAGGTATAACGCAACTAGTTGCGACCAGTCGCGCGCGTGATGCGAACTCATCAACCAATCGCGCTGTGGCGAGACTGCACGATTGGCTCGAATTTGTGTGCGTGACACCGCTCTACTGGCCCCATTGTTATTGCCCGTAAGGCCCCGTTCTTAGATATATGTAAATGGCAGGAATGTAAATAAAGTAACAAGTGACTGATAAGCTTTGGTAGCCTAGTGGAAAAGTCGTGCGCTTGAACCTTTTAAAGTCTTTCAAAACTTGTCTGTATGAAATAACAATGGATCTCTTTTTGGTGAAGGAAAACATCGAGGGAAACGCTTACTGGACGCAGGCCGCGGGCTTTTAAAATAGATCCTAAATTCCTTATCTTGTACGAAATATCATCTGATATTTACCACTAGCTTTTCGGTGAAGGAAAACATCGTGAGGAAACCTGCATACATCTGCGAAGAAATTCAAAGGTGTATGTGAAGTTCCCAATCCGCATTGGGCTAGCGTGGGGACTATAGCCCGAGCCCTCTCGCGCATGAGAGGAGGCCTGTGCCCAGCAGTGGGACGTATATAGGCTAAATTATTATTATAAATATTAAAATACCATAATGTAGACTATTCTCTTGCTCTCTTGGCAATTATTATTTTCATCTCATGGTACGGTCTACCTTCCATGTCTTCTTCTATTTTGTTCTCTTATTTTTTGGTTGAATCCTTTTCATGCTCCTCACTCTCGCCTCGGAGATTTTGAAGACCTATGTGGTATACAATGATGAAAATTAATAATTATATCAATTTCAACGAAAATTTAAATCTACTATTGGTCATGACTGCTGACCAATTCACTATAAGTGCATTTCCCCACCAGTTTTCAGGTAACGGTGTGTATCGATTCTACCCGAGGCCAGGGCATTCAAGTTTAAGGGGCGGGTAAGTGCGGGTGAAAGCGAATACATTTTTATAAATATATTTTGAGTAGGTACATTCAAGTGTAAAAATATGTGTATACACATCATATTCCAGTGTACGAGTAATAAGAGTGTAGTACCATATTTATGACACGATTTATTCGATAATTATTTTTGTACTTGACTGTACCTACTTAAGTTAAGGCGCTGTTTTTCCATGCTAATTTGTAGTTTAATTTAACGATTTAAATAATCATTTCACGTGCACCTAATCATGTCAGCTTTTATTTTACTAGAATATTTTTTTCTAAGTACCCACCTGAAGGATGTATGGAAGAGATCGCTTTTTAGCAATAAGATCGCCTGTTGTCTACCCTAGTTTAATTTATATGCTTATATATGTATCTTTTTATATTGGTGAGCAATAAAGAATTTTTGTATTGTATTGCATTGTACTTTAGTATTATTGATAATTTCATTTAAATATGAAACTCATATTTTATTGTTACAATTCCACCTAGGCATACATTATTTTAATTGCAATTATATTCATCGCACAGAGTACAGTCGATAATGACAATTATATTTGACTGCTGTATGAATATTACACGTCAAAAAAAACGGGTGGCACTCCGGGAACAGGGATCGGAACCGGTTTTTTGGAAAAACTTTGAAATAAACATATATTTCGGTTTATTTTATACTCCAAACATAGGACTTGGTTGTGTTTTTAGATAACGACTTCGTATTATTAGATTGCCCAATTAGAAATGAAATAATTAACAAAGAACGAAAAAATACCGTTTTCGTTCCCATACAAAAAATACCGGTTTCCGATCTCTGTCCGGGAATGCCGGCAGAAGTGAAAATTGGAATATTAATGTTGTGCATTTTGATATTTTGGAATGGTTAGGGAATAATTTTGCACGTATTGCTTTAATTATCAGTATAAAAGTACTATCATTTATGTGGTAAAATACAATATTCATTTATTGCGCTATCGTACACAAACATGACAATTTATAATACATTAAAAATTAAACACTTCAGAACTATTACAATTAATTAACATTAAAAAGTTTATCTCTCAGAAAAATGAACTTCCATCCATAATTTCAACGACTCTACTCTATTGGCTTTAATGACATTGTAACAGTTTTTTGATCAGGTCACGTGTCCGTCTTATGAATATTCAATCTGTCGAAACTGTCGGTCACGTGACCTGTCGCAAGTTTAATATTTTTTCCCCATCACAAAAAGTGCACAGCGCCGCTAAAGAAGTTTTCACTTCAATAAAATCAAGCTAAAACACTGGACAACTAGACTGGACTGAAGAAGACTGGACAGAAATGGTTTTGGACAGAGAAGCATGGCGGTCTTTGGTGTCGGAGGCCAAGATCCACTTCGGGTCACTGCGCCACAGCAGTAAGTAAATAAAATCAAGGTGTTCTAAAAATCCTTATTGAAGAAAGTGATATTGGATGAATAATTTCTTTTGACGTGTAAAGTGACGTACAACTAATAAAAAGTCATTGTACTATTCATATGCTCTGCTACTTGCAAATGTTGATAATCAGTTCATTTAAAATTCACTGAAATGCGTGTCCAATTTTATTTCACATGCCAATAAACTTGTGATTACCCGACGGCCGATTCTACTTTAGCAATTTAATATGGTCACCATCTAGTTTTGACACGACCATGAGTCGTTTTATCTGGCGGCTTAGCCAAGATGACAATAAAAAAAAATCTTTTCGTTATTGTAACGCAAATTATTGTCATTTCCGCGAGACCCGCAGGCATCTCACGCCAGAATGATTCAAACTAGTACCGAAAAATAAAAATCTCACCCTCCACAAGTGATCTATTGCATTAGGAAGCACTCTAGATTTTTGTATACATATTTAAATTGATATTTAGGGGTTGCTACTGACGTTTGAAAATTTGTGATATCAAAGAAAGGCGATATTATTATTTTTTTATCTTAACCTCTAAAAATGATCTTTTGCGTTAGAAAACACTCTAAATTTTTTCACATATTTTTAAATTGATGTTTAGGGATCGCTACCGACATTTGAAAATTTGTGAAATAAAAATTAAATAGAAATTAAACAAAGGCGATATTATCATAAATGACGCTCGTCACACATCGCAGTAAGAACGTAATTGTTGGAAATTTTTAAAAGTTGGCAAGTGGTACTGGTGGTAGCAATCCCTAAATGTTAATCTAAAATTCTTAAATTAATTACTAATTATTATTTTAGTAGGTAAGATGTAATTATGGGGTGACAGTAAAATAAATTAAAACTTTCATTTTTGAGATTCCTTATGAGACGATACTTGCGGTCACTTTCACACTTACTTACTTGTTAGAACGTGAGAGGCATGGTGACAGGCGATAAAAGTTCGACCACGCTGCGACCTGTTACATTTCGTTAGCACCTATCAGCTTGAGCTACTAACGCTCATTGGTGCTCACGGCCAAGGTCATATCAATCAAAATGAAAAAAAAAACATACTAAATTGTTAATGCAGAAACGGCCATCCGAAGTCTAAATAAATTATTGGGTCCATTCATCAAATGCCCAAATCTGTGTTTGCGAAAAAATTGGTTCAGCCATGCGTATTTACCCAGTATTCGCACTTATATAGTATTTGTGTTAGAAGAACCAGTGTACGTACAGCTTTAAATTCAAATGAGGTAGATACAAAATTAGGGAGTTTAAGAGAGCTACCGGGCGTCGTTTTGGTCAGCTCCCATTGAAAAGTTATAAACAAATGGTTCCATAACAATACCATTCTTTTATATATTTCTAAAAACCAACGACTTATAATTTTATCCATATTTATAATTCCCGTCTAAATGTAAAGTTTTGTTTTTTTTTTTATACTACGTCGGTGGAAAACAAGCATACGGCCTGTCTGACGTTAAGCAGTCTCCGTAGCCTATGTACACCTGCAACTCCAGAGGAGTTACATGCGCGTTGCCGACCCTAACCCCACCCCCCTCGTTGAGCTCTGGCAACCTTACTCACCGGCAGGAACACAACACTGTGAGTAGGGTCAAGTGTTATTTGGCTGCGGTTTTCTGTAAGGTGGAGGTACTTCCCCAGTTGGGCTCTGCTCTAGATCTGGAATGACATCTGCTGTGCTGTGCCCTACCACACAAGGCGAGATGACATTCACATTGCCCATACCTCTCTTTTGGACGTAGTTTAAGTACATACCCGGGTCCAAAAATTTTGATGTTTATTATACAAAGTACTTATATCGATTAACCATTTATTTATCTACCAGCCACTATTTAAAAGAAAAGTTCGTCACGTATTAAAATAGCTAAGCCAACGAGGTCTTTGAAATGATCTGCACACACTTTTATTTTCTTAACAATAACGTTGTATTTAGTCAGTGGAGCGCTGGTAGCCTAGCGGTAAGAGCGTGCGACTTGCAATCGGAGGTCGCGGGGTCAAACCCAGCCTCGGACTATGAGTCTTTCGGAACTTATGTACGAAATATCATTTGATATTTACTAGTCGCTTTTCGGTGAAGGAAAACATCGTGAGGAAACCGGACTAATCCTAATAAGGTCTAGTTTACCCTCCAGGTTGGAAGGTCAGATGGCAGTCGCTTTCGTAAATCCTAGGGATTAGTTGCCAAGCGGACCCCAGGCTCCAATTAACCGTGGAAAAATGTTGGGACAACGCGAGGAAGATGATGAAGATGAAAGTTGTATTCAGTCAACTTTTACTATTAGCTGAACTAAAGCTACTACTGTCCTTTGCCAGTTCTGGTTTAGTTAAGAGAAAAAGGTCGGCTGCTTCTCCATACCAACGTAATCTCGATATTGACATTTTAGGAAATATTCTGACATAATTTGATGTATATTAACCATAGCTATGCCCCTACGTGTAATTTTTTTCAATTTTTGATCATTGTAAAAATTAGGAGAAAAAAAGATTTCATACTCCTAATCAAAAAAAATCAAACGTAAGGATGCTATGGTTAATATACAACAAATTGTGTCAAAATATTTTCAATAATGATAATATTCGGAAAGGAAAATGAGGATTACGTTTGTATTAAAAGGCGATTTCGGGCAGGTCCTCCGCTTTCGCCTGGACGCAAAAGCTCGCTTACGGTCATGATAAGGGAATAACTAAGCTGATAGGAAAGGCATAAAGGAACCCATTTGCAGCCAATCTCCATGATAAAGGCATTGATTATAATGCTTCCACGATCCTAGGATACTTATCTGGGATGGAAATTGCAAGGGTTATCAAATAAAATGGAATGTCCCGTAAGAATGAGTTTTGGTAATCAAAAGCTGCTGATAATGAAGTTCGGATTAGGTGGAGGTCAAATGTAATATTAAAAGAATGTACACATTCCTTCATGAAGGTAATACGATGATAAACTTACAACGAATATAACCCTTTCTACCGAGGGACAAAACTAAGTGGCGTCCATTTTTTATACATTATCAAATTTATAAAATAGTATTTTATTCATAAATATGCAAAAGTTTTTTTTATAAATAATACTGTGATTTTAGGAAAGCCTTACGTCGGATGTGAATACGTTTGTGCCATGTGCCACTTCAATTTCAATTTATTAAAAAAAAACACAAAATGTAACAATACAGGACTTGCCTAAATAAGACATTACATTTTTTATAACTAAGTCATAATATTTATTTAAAAAAAAAATGTCACTTATTTTGGTTTGCATTGGAGAACGAAAAGAAGCAAAAAAAAGGATTTTCGAAAAGTTTTAAATTTATGAAATATAGAACTTATTATTTAGGGTATGTACCTAATAAAATAATTACAATTTATAGTACAATCAAGTGTAAAAATATGGGTGTACACATCTTACTCAAAAATATGTCCCATAGCATCGTATTCCAGTGTAATAAGAGCGTAGTACCATATTTTATGAGACGATTTATTCGATACATATTTTTGCACTTGACTGTACCATACAAAGATTTGGAATATAGTGGTAATCATAAAATAAAAGCATTTTTATTATTGCCATATCCGTTTTCGATGAGTAAATGTTAAACGTACAATGACATGACACAAATTTTTGGATGTCACAAATTCTTGTGATAATTTTCTGCTTACAAAGTGTAATATTATTATCCTATATAGTATAATACGGATATGGCACAGTATATTTTTTTACCGATTAATGTCAATTATAGCATATTTTTTGCTATTTTAGAAATCATTTTTTCTCAAAAATGGTTAGGGCACAAACGTATTCTCAGCCGACGATTAGTGATAACATAATAATGCGTGCTTTGATTACTTATCTGAAAAATCTACAACTACAACAAATCGGGGAATTAAAAAATGTATAGCTTATGGCATTGTATTTTATTATTAATATTCATATTAAACATCTGTCAAATTTAATAAGCGATTTAAAATTGTTTGTTCCTCTTTGCAATTTTGACATTTGTAATAATTTTAAAGGGACCAAATTTAACAGATATCTACAACGTTTTATTAAAATGAAAATTATTATATACTTATATATAAATGGAAAAACTGGGAGTCTTGATTCTAGGAGATATTTGGTAGGCTACATTATTAAAGAATAATAAATAAATAAATAATAAATAAATATTATAGGACATTATTACACGAATTGACTAAGTCCCACAGTAAGCTCAATAAGGCTTGTATTGAGGGTACTTAGACAACGATATATATAATATATAAATATTTATAAATACTTAAATACATAGAAAACACCCATGACTCAGGCACAAATATCCATGCTCATCACACGAATAAATGCCCTTACCAGGATTTGAACCCGGGACCATCAGCTTCGTAGGCAGGGTCACTACCCACTAGGCCAAACCGGTCGTCGTCGGTATAATAATATTGCAAAAACAAACGGTTCTAAAAGGAATGAAAGCTATTTTAATATAAACTATAAGTGCTATATTTATTCTCCAATAAATTACAATAAAATTAAGCATGTCAAAAACAAGAAAAAATATAAAGAATACATCGGAATCAATCCCTAAACATAAAATTAAAATCCCATTAAAAACGATCTCAGTATTCTTAATTACAGAAATACATATATAACACATTTACATAATACAAAATGAAAATCTTAAAATATACTTACAAAAATCTTAACCTAAATTAAAAACTAACAAACCAAAGACTAATAACGAAATTCGCCCCGCGTCCCTCCAGATGCAAATGAGCCCAACACGCTCACCGCGTTGCCACGTTAAACCGCGATGGACAACCTTTGCATAAAGAACGACCCGGAGCGAGGATCATGATCATAACCCCTCTCTCTCAAACGTCTTCCCACTTCCCCAATAAACGTCTTAAATAAATATAAATTTATAATTTAGGGAACCAAGTCTCCCCTAGGATCAAGTCTACCCAGTCTAGCTTACAGATAAATTTGATATCATTAATTACAGTTAAATGGTATGTATAAAATTTTCCAACTCCAAAATCTCACACATTTCCCAATAAACCCTTTCTGGTTACGGTTAATCCGTTTATCATCACATTAATATGCTGGAGCCGGCCTCGAACCGCAAATTAACTTGCCTGTATTATTCAACGAGCTCAAATAACATTCTTGAAGAAAAAGACGTAAGCGCCCTGTTTTTTTTTCATTTCAACCCGTCCTTTTTTTTATCTTAACGCTCAAATCTCAACTTTTAAAGAAAAAGGGTGTAGACATCGTTGTTTCCTTAAAATAAACCCATCGTTTTGTTGAAACCAAACTTAAGTCATTTTGGAAGTGTAGGATACGGGTACCTAGGTACGCGGTGTTTTTATCTTCGCAGTTTCGCAGTTTGGCAGTACTATTCTGATGTAACACATATGTACCGTGTCTTATGAGAATAAAATGATTAATAATAAAATCTTATTTGTAATTTTAAATTTTCTTTGTTAGTTCTAATTTTTTTTCTGAGGATGGAAATATAGAAAAGGATGTAGCACATAGAGTGAATGTGGGCTGGCAAAAATGGCGATCGTTGACCGGAGTCTTATGCGATGCTCACATGCCGGTTCGTACCAAAGGAAAAGTCTACAAGATGGCGGTAAGACCAGCGCTACTCTACGGATCAGAATGTTGGCCTGTGAAAGAAGATAACGTGCATAAACTTCATACGATGGAGATGAAGATGCTTAGATGGTCGAGAGGGATCACGCGGCTAGACAGAGTCCGAAACGAGTACGTTCGTGGCAGCTTTAAGGTGGCCCCAATACCCGAAAAGCTTACAGAAAACCGTCTAAGGTGTTTTGAGCACGTGATGCGTAGGGATGATGAGTATATCGTCAAAAAAGCTCTAGACCTGCAGGAGAATAACAGAGGCAGAGGACGCCCGCCGGCAACCAGCATGGCCACGCTCCTTGATAGGAATAATCTACCTGACCCGACAACCCTCGATAGAATGTCGTGGCGCACAATAATTAGGAGAGCCGACCCGACCTAAAGTGGGAAAGAGCAAGGAAGAAGAAGAAGAGTTCTAATTTTTTTTTCGGTTACATTACGGTCATTACATGAATAATACCTATTTAATATTTTAAAAGGTAAGCTTAGGCCTAGACCGGTGTGAAAAAGTCCCAAATGTAACGATAAGTATTTTTATCACATCTAGAAGGATTTGATATTTTTTAAAATAATATTTTTAGTTTTTTTACTCCACTACTATGGTGTCTCTCGTGTCCATCAGCTTCGCTCTTCTGGCAATCTATCTCTATCTATACCATCTCACCGAAACTTTCCTAACACCTTTTTTTACTTATCTCAATTCCCTTTTACAGCCTTATTCCTCATAAATGTTATCTAATAATTTCATGCGCATTTAACAATTCCTTAATAACAACATGATGACGAAGGTTAGCTAATCGAATTTTTCCTTCCGGGTCATTTTGCCCGCGCTCACCCTCAAATTGTTACCTAATCAAGGCTCTCGGCCAAGGGCGGCGGTGGCGTGTGGAGCCATTGCTTTCCACTTATGTATTACCTACTACTTTTATTAGAACGATATGGAAATTTTGGAATAGTTTCTTAAATAGGTAGTTTTCTACTATTTTACTTTTTTTTCTCTTCCTTGGACCCTCATTGCTGAGGATCACGATGTATGCTCCTTCTCCATAAATAAATAAATACAATAGGGACATTTTTACACAAATCGTTTACGTTTTAAGAATCCTTTTGTACAAGTTTGTTTATGAAAATAAATTATTATTATATTAGCATGGATATTTGTTCCTGGGTCATGGGTGTTTTCTATGTATTTAAGTATTTATAAATATTTATATATTATATATATCGTTGTCTCGTGTAAGTACCCTCAACACAAGCCTTATTGAGCTTACTGTGGGACTTAGTCAATTTGTGTAATAACGTCCAATATGTCCAATAATATTATAATAAGTCCCACGATAAGCCAAGAAGGCTTCTGTTGCACATAGAAAACATCCATGATTCAGGAACAATTATCTGTGCTAACTTTGAATGAGCTTTTCTTACTGAAACGTCATTGGCTGATTTAAATGCTCAGTGTAGCCAGAAGAAAAAAATACCGCGCTCGTTCAGAAATTAACAAGTTGATCTCCTGTCTGTTAGTAATGGGACTAACAGACCAGTTTAGAAAAGCAGATTTTTATTGCTATTTACCCCGCCATTCCTATTTTCCCCGTTTTACGGTATTTCATAATAATCTCGACTCGTGCACGATATCGGCCTGTGAGTTTTTCGCAATAGGGTTGTTTCCAATTTATTGAAACGCTTGTATTACGTTCTATATTCACTAAAAGTTTCCCTAAAATTCAACTTTTATATTAAAAACGGCTTTAAATATGTTAAATTAACAAAATATATTATGACAGATGCTTTCGCGCCCAAAACGCTCTTTGAAAATTGTGTGACGTCACAGTTTACGGTTTGACACATAACTACATGTGTACGTAGAAGATACGAGCTGTCAACTGACATTTTTCATTTGTTGTTTATCGCCTAACTGTCAACAGTGTCAATCAAAGAGTTGTGACGTCATCAGAATCTTCAAAGACGTTTCGAGTTTTGTCACGTGACGTGTGCCAAAAGATATTTTAAATTTAATATTTAAACAAATATGGTCATTACAGGTCCCCTAAAACTCCCCTAACATGTTCTTATAATCCAAAAGAATTTATTGGGATACAATTCTGCCCTAAGATTTGTAGATGGAAACAACCCTATTGTCAGCTTTTACGAATATCTGACAGGCCTTTATCTTCCAGCAAACTGGTCATCAGTAGGCTCCTATATATCCAATCTCTACAATCCTGCAACAAACCAACTGTATCTGTTAAGCCCAATGGTTGACTGGTATATTCAACGTTACCTTAAGGCGTCAAATCTGTCTCTTTGTACCCCTCACTGTACTCTTTTTTTTAAATCATTAAATAAATTTTACAAGATTTAAACTTGTTTGCTTAATACTGTATCATTCTGGCCATATTCACCCTCAATTTATTCCTAAGCGAGGTTCTCTGTCAAGGGCAGTGATAGCGTGTATAACCACTGCCTTCCGGTACTCGAAAAAGATAAAAGATTTCTAAACTGCCTACCCATTTGTATAGATTATGGCTTCATAGCAATTAGACCACCTGTGGCTACATTAATTAAGTTATCACACTACAATACTAGTTGTATTTTTGTTTCAATGTTCAAATGTGTGACAGAATTATACCACCACATCTCATAATTTTACAATTCGAACGTGTTTTCCAACTGTATCATTCTGGCTAGGTACGTACACCCTCGACTTGTTCCTAATCAATTAACTTGTTTTTATTTTATTTCATTTTTGTGCAATAGAAATTTGTAGGTAGTACTTTATATTATACGTGATGTAAAATGTATTTTTCTCCAAGTGTGACAAAATTATTATACCACCACATCTCACGTTTCAAACGTAAACTAAAATAAATGTCATATACTCATCTTCCTCGCGCTGAACCGGCAATTTGCCACGGCTCATGGGAGCCTGGGGTCCGCTTGGCAATAATACCTAGAATTGGCGTAGACACTAGTTTTTACGAAAGCGATTGCCATCTGACTTTCCAAACCCAGAGGGTAAACTAGGCCTTATTGGGATTAGTCCGGTTTCCTCACGATGTTTGTCTTCACTGAAAAGCGACTGGTAAATATCAAATGATATTTCGTACATAAGTTCCAAAAAACTCATTGGTACGAGCCGGGGTTTGAACCCGCGGCCTCCGGATTGCTAATCGCACGCTGTTACCGCTAGGCCAACAGCGCGCAAAATAAATGTCATATACTAGTTAAAGAAAAAGTGACGAAGCCCTCCATTGGTAGGGCCGGCTGTATTTCAGTTTATAATGTGTATATTATAGTAGCAGAACTACTTAAAAAAACACAAATCAAAATAATTGATAATAAATTAGATTTTACAAATCTCGACTTGCATGTCTTCCTACTTTAACATTCTTCCACGTTCACCCTCAAATTGTTCTTAATCAAGGTTCTCGGCCAAGGGAAGTGGTGGCGTGTCTAACCATCGCCTTCCGCTACTCGAAAAAGATTGATAAGAGATTTCTAAACTGCCTATCCACTTGTTTTGTATAGTTATCGCTTTATAGCGATAAGAACACCTGTGGCTATCTTAATTAAGTTATAAAACTATTTTTATTTCAATTTGAATTAAACTACCTACTTTACACTTGATATAAAATGTATTTTTGCTCTAATTTGACGACCTGTCTGGCCTAGTGTGTAGTGACCCTGCCTATGAAGCCGATGGTCCCGCGTTCAAATCCTGGTAAGGGCATTTATTTGTGTGATGAGCACGGATATTTATTCCTGAGTCATGGATGTTTTCTATGAATTTAAGTATGTATAAATATTTATATATGATATATATCGTTGTCTAAGTATCTACAACACAAGCCTTATAGAGCTTACTGTACGACTTTGTCAATTTGTATAATAATGTTCCGTAATATTAATTGTGTCAGAATTATACCACCAAATTTCATAATTGTACACGATTGAAACCTGTTTTCTACTGTATCATTCTGGCCACGTACACCCTCAAATAATTTGAGGTCTCGATTAGGAACAATTATTGTTCCTAATCAAGGGCTTTGGTGGCGTGTGTAGCCACTGCTTCCTGCTACTTGAAAAATATGGGGCTATCGAAATTGCTTAACAAAAGTTTTTTTTTGCTTTGGTATCGGTACCGGTGACTGGGAAGAACATGCTGCATTGAGACCCGTGTGGCGTAGAGACCTATGCGCGGGAGTGAAAAAGCACGACCGTTTTACGTTGAAGAAATATCACATTTGACACTGGGAGATCATATTCATAACAAATCCAATCAAGTTCAAAACCTATAATTACAATGAAAACTTATTAATCATCACTTAGCTCTTGAACGAAACCATATGGCTTTCCTAGCATGCAAGCAATCGGATCCTGATCTAATATGCTTGACCATTTTTCCATTAACCCATTTCCATCTTTATCTCTCCCATTCTGCTCGATCTCCCCCAACATAGTTACCCAATCAAGCCTCGACCAAGGCCGGCAATAGCGTGATTGCCTTAACCTTGTCATTGGTGGGGGTAAAATGTTGGCTACTGGCCCTGAGTATAAATATACAATGTCAATTATTGAGGCCTACTGGAGTGGCCTCGGTACGAACGGTTCAAGTATATCCTTTGTCAAAATAATCGTTATTCGTTTTGCTTTTCCCATCACTTAGTGTCGGCACATGTCTTTTTCCTCTATACTTTTTTATCGTTCGTCATCTCATGATTTGTAGGTGGATTGTTAACATCTTTCACCTGATTTATTTCTTATTATTTCTCACACAGTTCATCCACCCTTTACTTGGCTTTACTTTCACATCTCTAAACATTTATTCCTAATGCCTATTTATCGCGTCACGTGATTTTTGTCCTCCATATCACATGCCCATACCACGGTAGACGATTGGATCTTAGTTTTTCTTTTAAAAAATAAATTAGCCTTTATCCAAAAATATTTAAATACAAAATAATCTAATACTAAATGAAAATGAATGGTACGGTCACTTGCAACAATATTTTTGTACAACGAACGTCGCAAAATCATGCGTAGTTAGGTACCTAATAAAAATATAGGATTTAAAAATATAACAGAACATAATTCGTGCTTGCAGTTTTAGTTCTAATCTAATACAAATGACTACATATTTATTGGCACTACTTTCGTAGCAGCGAATAATCGACGAAAAACGCACACGTCGTTTTGATGTACTTGAACGAAACCCACTCATATTACCTATGTCTTTTCTCTTTCGGCTATTTTTTTTAGTTTTCTCAATCTAGTTTGTATAAAAAGTATTAACACAATACAATCTCACTAATCTCGCATTACTGGAAGTTAGAGAAAATTTACTTATTAATTCAAAGAAGAACGAAAATATAAGGGCACATAGTAGATTTGGATATAGAAATGATCACTTTCACCTCTGTTTTAGTGCCGGGGTTCCAGTACCCCCAGTACATCCAGGTGTACCGGACCATAGAAGTGCCGGATTATCGAGATTTCACTGTATTTTGTAATGTTGTTACCTAAATTTTCCGTATTTAAGTATGTTTTGATTAGTATTTGAATTGTCATTTGCCGTTTTTCTAGTACAAGAAATTAATATACTGAAAATTCCAGTGTAGTTTTACTTGCTTCAACATAAAATGAAGGTCAAGACTTATTTTCAAAGCCGTTATATTTTTTTTTAACCGCCAGCGTTTTTCTCTCCTAATACTATAAAAAATACCTCTAATAAAATTTGAATCATTATTTTACGGAACAGAGTTTGTTTTGCTTTGTTCGAAACAATTCAATCATATTTTCTAGTACCATTGATTTTATATTAAGAAGGCACTAAATGTTCTTGTATGCGGGACGCTAGAAGTTAAAATCCATAGTTTTTTTCATCTGCGAAATTAGCCATGTTTTTAAGTTTCTCCACGGCACCATTTGGATTTAGCTCCCTATTTTTATTATGCCGACCAGCTAAAAAGTCTGCAAAAACTTCGAAATTATTTTTCTTCGCCTCCCCTGTTTCCCCGATCTAAACTTTTAAAGCATTTTACCTTCTTTTCCTAAACTCTGAACTCAAAACATTTCTGGAAACTTCCAACCCCATTATTTTCCTAACGAGACCAAAAGTGGTCGCACTTTGCAAACCCTTGGAATCCAATTAGATAAATATACGCGGACAATGAAATTTGAAGCTCTTGGAGCTGGAAAATACGACAAATGCTTTGAAAAAAGCAGATAAATTGAGGTTCTCTCAAGGGATTCTACTGTCAAGTAAGGGGTTCTTCAAGAAAAAAACATTCTTCAAAAGGGTAAGCTTGAGCTACGTGCATTTTTGTCCCTACGCATAACGACCGTAGGGTATTTTGATTTTGGTAACTCAGTTCGACCGTGCATTTTATTTCGCGAGAATACGGTGAACAATTGATTGAATCAGGCATTTTGTGTACCTATATACATACCATCAATGCAAAATTTGGTAAAAAATAATTAAGTGCCCAAAAAACGTACCTAGTTATAAACAAGGCTCGAAAACTACTACCGGTAAATACTGGTTTATTTCGGTTTTCCTCTGAACTTTTATAAGAACGCGAACGTTTAAGAACTTTATTAAAACCTAAAAAAACGGTTTATTCGACGAGAGACAAAACAGCCGGCGGGCCTCCTGGTGGTGTGACATAGGAATAAACCGGTTATTATTGTTCGAAACCAGTTAATTTGACAAGAACTCTTCTCATCAGAACCGGTTTAAAAATAAAGGTTTTTCAAGCGAAGCTAAAAGGTTTTGCGCCAAGTACAGTCAGCATCAAAAGGAGCGGATGAAACAACGAGCCAAAAGTATCTGATATTCCGAATAACTTTTAAATAACTAAACGTAGGTAAATCTGTAAAATTAATATCCATAAGTATATATTTTACAGTATAAATGGTTCTATATATAGAACCATCACTTTTTTTAAGCTGTTACCGAATGGTAGAAACTTTTGAAGCGTTGTTTGATCCGCTACTTTTGATGCTGACTGTACATCGTAACGGGTTGGAAATTCAACCGGTTTTCAAACCTTGCTTATAAATTCATATAAGCAATATAAGTTTATTAGTATTAAGTACTGATTTTCTTCAGGTTCCTTAAATTTATATGGGCTTCTTCTCTCAAATGGCTATGCAAATGGAATGACTGTGGTACTCAGCTATCTAAATTGCTAAAATCTATCTTAATATTTCCAAGAAACTTGAAATTTAAGTTATCAAGAAACAAAATATGAACATCATGATTAAACAAACAAAAACAAGCATTGTTTTTGGTGAACAAAGCACTGATATCGAGTTTCGACAACTAAATGTATGGCTTTGTTTAGACTAGTAATTTATCTGAAAGCTAGAGGAGAGCGTTTTTGTCGATGACTTGAATTTTGTAACTCAACCATTTCCTTACGGTACTCGCACATTGCCTGTTATTTATTTATTTACAAGAACGGTTTATTAACACACTTATTCATAAGTAGCAGTATAGAAATTATTCTTTAACTCTTCACTCATTCATAGTCTCATAGTGAGTGAGGCACCTGGACGCTAGTTCAGACCAGGGGCCCATTTCTCGAAAGGTATTCTAAGTCTAATATTATTGGTCCACGAACTGTCAAGTTGTATTGGTTACCGTGGTAACACACTAATAATATTAGACTTATATGAAACCCTTACGATTTGACAGTTAACGGACTAATAATATTAGTCTAATACCGTTTGGGAAATGGGCCCCTGGTCTGAACTAGCGGCCAGATGCCTCGCTCACTATGAGAGTATGAATGAGTGAAGAGTTGTGTAGACCGCGCTCGGTCTACCCTCATTCGTGCGCGTCGGCTGCGTTCGCTTGCCACTGGTCGCGTCCACACTTGTTAGTCTATCTAAGTACACCATACTCAGTGTCACTACGAAGGTTTGTTTTTTTTTTTATACTACGTCGGTGGCAAACAAGCATACGGCCCGCCTGATGGTAAGCAGTCTCCGTAGCCTATGTACGCCTGCAACTCCAGAGGAGTTACATGCGCGTTGCCGACCCTAAACCCGCCCTCCCTCGTTGAGCTGTGGCAACCTTACTCACCGGCAGGAACACAACACTATGAGTAGGGTATGGGTAGGGTTGATTCGGATATCAATGGTTTTTTACACAAACAAATCACAGGATTCCACACATTTGACAGTTTAAACCAATCTTCACGATTTTAACGATGAAAGCGAACGCAGCCGACGCGCACGAATGAGGGTAGACCGAGCGCGGTCTACACAACATTGACAACCACCCGCTATTTCCAGTTACCCGTGAACAAGATGCATGTAACTGCGTCGAAATATCGGGAGCTCCATAAAAACAGAATAAAAGGTAATCACCGTTTATATCCTGGTCAATTTAAGTCTAGTAAAACTAACAGTGAATCATTCAAAACAACGTGTTGATTATGTGAGTGGCAACGAGCCGCGGTAGCACGAACGTATAAAATGTTATATAACATTGTGTGACAGGGATAACATAATAAAACACTATCGATACTATCATGTTCTCCGTGTCACACAAATTTTATAACAGCTCATGTGGGAGTACCATTCGTTATTCACAAAGGACAGTTATGGATGGAAATTAGTCAATTTGTGTAATAATGTCTTATAATATTTATTTATTTATTTATTTAAATGCTCTCAAAAGAGAGCTGCAAAGCTAGAGAACTTTGCTGCAATCATGCAGCAACAGATCATTAACGGGATATATTTGTTGTAGTGATTATTGATGCTTGAAATAGGTTCAAAATATGAGAAGGGGATTACAGTCACAACCAATTTTATCGGCATGTGATAATAATTGTATTTCGAAGTTGTCATTTTGTCTAGAACGTAGAGATAAATAATTGAATATTTTCTGTACGAAATTTTTAATTTAGGCGCATGGCACACTGCATCCGATTCGCACGTCGCTCCGATGTTTGACCGAGACAACGCTATACGTGTATTATAGCGACATCCCGCTTGCACGTCAAAGCTCGGACGAATCAGATCGCTTTATAACTATGACTGACATCAATAATAGATCTTGAAAGTATGTTACTCGTAAATAAGTCAGAAATAAACAATTGTTGTGTTACAAAAAATGATTTTAGCCATCGAGTCATAATCGCATTGTCGTAATATGTACACATTTTTTCACCTTATTGCAATAGGTTAAGGTAAAGAAATCCATATTTATGAACTCGACTGTACAATCGGGTATATTCGCTGTGAACCAGTTCAGATTTGTTTTGCCTCGATCCTTACGAGCAAGCTAAACTCCGCCTCCAAATGATATAATGAATTACGATGCATTTAGAATTATTTATCTTAATAAGTAAGTAAGTAATTTATTTATTGTAAACTGTGTACATAAAGGTGTAAAATATAAAGGATGTATCAACAGTTGCTCGTTTCGAGCGTACAATTTATAGCCTTAAAAATAGATAACAACTATATACATTATAACATATATTCTTAGTATCTAACACATATGGTTTCTTCCATCGCTTCGAAAAACTCGTAAAAAAAGAACTCGTAAGAAAAGGGTAAAAGTAGGTAATGACACAAACAATAGGTAGTAAGGCCAGTTAATTAGTTGATGTTGTGTAGGCTAAACTGCGCCTCCCCATAAAAATAACCAATTAGGATGCATTTTGGATTCCGTATCTTAGTTTGCAAATGTCGGCTACTACAAAGACAATGGACGACAATAAACTTTACCTGAGATAACCTTTTTTTTTCGACACCCACTTTTTTAAAGTGCCATACTATTGGTCATCACTTTTGTGTTATCGCCTGACCGCCTGCAATACGTTTAAAAAAATTTCGCCCTTAAGGTGTTTCACCGCAAATGCTCCCGTTAGTATCTACTTCAGTTACAAAGCCTCAGGTATGTAGCATTGTTTGTTAAGTTGATAGACTGCTGCATTAAGGTCCCGAGTGCAGTACAATGGGAGACAATGGCAGGCTTTGTGCGCGAGACTGAATAAATGCTGTATTAACGGTAGGAAAGCTAACAGACATAGAGGCTGGGACCGTATTCACTTTTTTTTTCATTATTTAAAATAATATGAACACCTTATTATATTATTTTAATATTTTGAAATAACAATATTTTACATATATGTGGGCTATGTTTTTTTGTTAATTTTGAGTTGTGTTTTTTTTGCATTTGCTGTTGACGCCGTAAATAAATACATAAACTACTTATAGTTGTATAAAAAAAAAAATATTTCGTTGACTAATATCAAAGCGAATTCTCAATGTGCAAATTTCCACTATTTTTAACTTTTCTCAAAAAAAAACAAAACGTCACAAAATATTTTGAACTACCGAACTTGCTCCCAAAATGTTACGAGAATCGTCCGAGAAATGCGACCTGCAGCGGAGAACATCCTGACATACGCAATCGTTTTTGTCCAAAATTAAAACCTAATTGCAAAGACATAAGGCCAACGTTTATAGTGTGAGGCACTTCTCTATCTCTGTCCTTTTCTTACTATGTCGCGTTTAATAGCGATAAACGACAAATAACCCAGGGGAATGATTAAACATATCCTAAAACAAAACTACCAAGCGGAAAACTAGGTAACTTGAAAAACCGACAATAGATGACAAGACCGATTGCTTAAGGCTTGGGTAAGCCATTAAGTGCCCCAACTCAGTCAGTCGTTACTTCTGAGGTTTTTTTTACCCTAAGGGCCTCTCCTCTACTCCTCATGGATGCTATCGATAAGGGCAGACCAGGTTGTTTATTTGAAATTTACAAAGTAGGTAATTGTTTGTTTTGTGTGAGTGATAGATTTCTTTCATTGGATTTGCAACACCTACTAATGTTGTGTAAATTTATCGATTTTCACTATCAAAAGATTGTCTGGAAGAGATCGCTCGTTGTTTACCTCTACTTCTGATGTTGTTTTCTTTCTGATTGTTTTTTATTGAGGTGTGCAATAAAGAGTATTTGTTTGTATTGTATTGTAATCCAATTAAGTATATACTTACTAACAAGTAGCGATGACGATGGTACTATGTTTTGTGGAATTTTGAATGTTCCGGTTTCTTTTTTTTGGCGCCCAACGTGGGACAGTGACAAAATTTTACTAAATCGTATCCCGTACTGAAACTTTTAATTAAATAGATTTTTTAATCAATATATGTAGTATTAGACGTGAAAACACCATACATCATTAAATAAAGGATTTAATACATTAAAACACGGAAAACAGGCATAGCTTAGGTAAATCACACTCCTCTGACAGCCCGGGCCGCTCCAATAGCGTTGTCACCATCGACACCGACCGTAGGGCTTGACACAAGCAAGCATCACAATCGGTTAACAGTAGCAGTAAAGAGCTTACAAAAGTTTGTATGGATTTTGATTTTTTTTTGTGTGAAAATATTTTCTATAAAATTATCATCCAGAGCGGATTTTTTTTTCTATGGAAAAACAATCGTTCATTTTCCTTTTAATGAGTATAAAATAGTGAATCTATATAACTGAGTGTTTAAACAGCTGTTTAGATTATCAATAATCATAATGACTTGAAATGTGTGTTAAAATAGGATGAAAATTTTCGCTATACGCATGCTCCGTACTCGGTTTTGATCTACACCAGTATTTCAATTGTGAATTCGAAAGGCAATCGAAACGAGTCAGCCGTGCATCCGTTCGGCGAACAGTTCGGCGAAATGTCACGAGCAAAATGGCCGAATTGCTTTTTCCTGTATTATTTGAAGTGGAAAGAAAAAGTTCCGGATATTTATGGGTCCGGTTCACCGGTGACAGGATTCATAAATCGAGCTGTCATTATACATTTAAATAAGATAAAATGGCCGTTTTATTAAAAGTTGTAGGTACACTATAATTTTTTATTAGGGTTAGGGTTTTATTTATAGTTTCGCCATGTCCGTCCGTCTGTCTGTCTGTCTGTCTGTCCGAGGCTTTGTTAAGTGGTCGTTAGAGCTAGAAAGCTGAAATTTGGCATGCATATATAAATCAATAAAGCCGATAAAGTTGTACAATGAAATCTAAAAATTTAATTTTACACGTAAAGTGGGGGTGATTTTTTTTTGCTTCAACCCTACAGTGTGGGATATCGTTGGAAAGATCTTTCAAAACTAATAGGGGTGTTCAAGAATCATTTTTTGATTAAGTGAATATATTCGGAGATAATCGCTCCGAAAGAAAAAAAATGTCCCCCCCCCCCCTCTAACTTTTAAACCATAAGTCCAAAAAATATGAATAAAATCGTGGAAGTAGAGCTTAAGAAAAACATTAAACGAAAACTATAGCGGACATGATCAGTTTAGCTGTTTTTAAGTTATCGAAAAAACTTTCCCCTTCATAGTAAAAACTAAAAAGACGTACACCCACAGTTCATCCCTTGGTTGACAATCTACTATACTTTAAGCTCCAGTTTAGCTTATTACTTTTTAGTTGATGTACTTTATGTAATTAGGTGCAAAGTCTTTTTATTAACTTTTATTAGATACCATACCGAGTTGCCGACGAACTTTATTATAAAATAACTTAAATACCTACACACAACTGACGACCGGTCTGGCCTAGTAGGTAGTGACCCTGCCTATGAATCCGATTGCCCTGGGTTCGAATCCCGGTAAGGGCATTTATTTGTCTGATGAGCTCAGATATTTGTTCTTGAGTCACATGCATGACTCACTCTGACACTCTGCCACGAAAAGATTAATAGCAAGAAAGTGTCATATTATTCGTCTTGCAAGATAAAACTCCAGTTGTTTGTACGAAAAGGTATTAAATGAGTCTTTCTAGTACATTTTTAATCTTCTTATTATTCTCTTGTTATTTTATATCCTCTTAAAATGTTGTTCTAAGATAAAAGTCAACACTCAGATTTTCATTAAATATTTTAATACGCAAATCCGACTTGTGTGCGAAAATCTCATAAGTGATGTATAAACAGTTTGAGTTAGGAATTGTTCACAAAGAGGGTGTTAGAGTTAGCGTTAACTTGTGTTGGTACATTTTGGCAAATATTGTGTAAATGTGGAGGATGCATGGAGCGCTTTATGATATGTGTGTTTTTATTTTTTATTTTATTTGTTTGACAATTAGAATTTATCCTAGAAACATTCTAGACTAGTATTTTTTATGCAATTATATTTTTTTTGTATGACGATATTTTGTGAAATTCTTAGTATTAAATTATATATGGAATAATATTTACAACATCAATAAATTGCTCTGATAATTAGCTTAAGATAATTATATGTAATACTGTCTTACTATTCATAAGTGCTTGTTGCTAGGCCTACATGAATAAAGTATATTTGAACTGAACTGTGTAATGTTTAATATAATTATTTGTTATGATGCAATTATTATTAAACGTTGATTTTGTTATATTATGCTTTATTCGTTATATTTAATTGATATAATGCATATCTTAATGTAATTTTTAACTAGTATAAAAACATATTGTATAAATGGCTATTCATACAATCAAAAATATTTTATTACGCGGGGTCGCAGTTTTCACCCACCCTAACCCACTTTTTGCTAGATATTCGTTTGTGCGGGGTCACAGTTTTAATCTTACCTAACCCACTTTTCTCGGTTCCATTTATTTTGATTGAGTCCATATAATTATGCAATGTCACTAGTTAGAACAAATATGTTTTAGCGTATGTAATAATTATTGCAGTGTAGGTATGTTAGACGAAGTGTAATACATCCAATAACAACTCTGTCGAAAATTTAAACATAAATATGACATAATGCCAACGGCCGCTTTCTATCACCGCACCGCTCGCAATCGGCGGGGTGTTCATCCTCACACCCTAGAACCTAAATGGTCGCGTACTGTGCGGTTTAAGAGGAATTTCCTCCCGCGAACGCTTCGGCTGTGGAATGAGCTTCCTGCCGAGGTTTTCCCGAGGGGCTACAGTATGGGGTTCTTCAAAAGAGGAGTGTACAGGTTTTTAAAGTGTCGGCAACGCGCATGTAATACCTTTGGTGTTGCAGGCGTCCATAGGCTACGGTGACTGCTTACCATCAGGCGGGCCGTATGCTTGTTTGCCACCGTCTTGGTATAAAATAAAATAAAAAATTCGCAACTCCTGTCGATTTAAACCCTTCGGTCGTGTTTTAATTTATCGCTAGTCTTTGGTCATTTCCTTGTTTAGTGCGCACATTTTTGCGGATTATTTAATATTTTTTTTACTACACAGGCTAGTTACAGAGTAGTTTACAGGCTTATTTATATAATAACATCTCCAATTTTTATTTATTTACAAAATTATGATACAATTATGTATCCAGACCTACTACGTTATAAGTCAACAATGAAATCAAAATTGACGATCGACCTTTTCCCCCCCGATATTTCAACTGGTTGGGCGACATTTTACATTGTCTTTATTTTTACTTTTCTCTGTCCTGACAATTTATGATGCCCTTTACAAAACATATTATTTGAAAGCGTGCTTATTTATTAATGGGCTTGAACGTTTCCTTTTAATTCACTAAGTGGGCATTTAGCTGAAATAAATGATAAAGCGTTTTCCTGTTCAATGTTGACGAAGTGAAATGAAAATGTCAAATGTAGGCCAGAATATTAATGAACTGCACTTAGGGAGGTGTATTTAAAAACAGAAAATTTGATACCGTAAAATGTGCCTACTTTGCTACAAAGTAAAAAAAAGAATTATTATAATGTGGTAGGAATGTTGTCAAATTCTTCTAAAGCTGATTCTATGCTAATTAGACTAGTTCAACTGAATTTGTATGCCAGTAGGCACAATGTGGAGATGTACTTATTGTTTATTGTTTATTGTTGTTATACATACATACCAGCACTTACAGATACACCTTACGTGCTAATAGTGTTATTACTTATGTATTGTAACAGTTTTAAGACCTTTTTCTAAATCCGCTATTAACAAATAAATGATCAATTTCAACATTAAAAAAAGTATGAAGTGCTCTGGTTTAGTAAGGTAAGGGTAAGATTCACCGCGGTAAGATAAACACTTGTATCGAATACTGTTTGTCTTGCCCCGAACAAAAAAAAACATGATCGTCTTACCTCCATTATGACGGAGACTACAGCGTGACATTAAAAAAAGTGGTGAGTGATACCTATCTCTTGCTATGTCTAGTCTATGGCTCACAAACATGGGCTTACACCAACAAAGTTAAGGAGAAAATAAGACACGCAAGAATCAGAGAAAAAACCAAGGGAACCGACGCTCTCACCCATGCTCTCAAGCTTAAACGGAACTGAGCTGGCCATGTAGCATGTATGACAGACAAAAGATGGACCCTACAAACCACAAAATGGAAGGGACCACACGGAAAACGCCCCCCTCCCCCGCACCCCCCACAGGCCGAAGAAACGCTGGTTTGAAAACATTACCCAAATAGCCAGGAAAAGATAGAGATAGTTGGAAAAAACTGGCGGAGGCCTTCACCCAGAGAGGGATACATATAAATAAATAAAACAACTTTTCAAAAAATGAATAACATAAACAAAAAGAAAGAACAGGGAAGATAAGGCTATAAATTATAATAATTATTATTATGAGGGATTTCAAAACTATCCCGTATTCGAAGTTACGCATACCTACAAATTATTTTAACATGTGTCCCTGACATGAATTCACATGTCGTCATAATCGAAAAATATTCTAGAGAAAAGATATTAATTTGAGCCATGTCAGAGCTGACATAGTCACGGATAATCTCAATATAGATGATGAGAGTCTCTCAGCGATTGTATCGCGAATCGGCCACTGATAAAACAATATGGCGGCCGTATACGGCTTCGCTTCCGATGAGATTTTACGAACAATTTACGAAAGGGATACGGGAGCTGAGATTTAAATATTTTAGGTGAATATATGCGTCTCGCTAACGGAAGCGGCTCATAAAACTAGTGGAATAAATAACGCCAGGTTAGGCGAAAAATCCTATAAAAATCTTGGGACGATGTTTCGTACTCGACTGTTTCCTCCTCCAAAGCTTAACCAAATGTAACGAAATTTTGAGATCTGAATGGTAATGAAATTATCCGTGTCTGACTGTTTTGCTTTTTAAGCTAATCGATGTCAGCTTTGAATACCATGCTTCTCGTTGCAGGCTAGTAAATTAGGCTGTTTTTGCGAATAACTTTGAACTTCAAGTTCACTAGCGCCATAAGAAACATAAATATCAAAAAAAGTGAAACAGTCCGACACAGATATCAATAATAATAGTTCTTGTTGAAAAAAAAAAAACATTGCTCTAGCTTCAAAAACCACGGAGGAAACAGTAGAGTACGTTTGTATGGATAAATGACCATTCCTGTTGGTTCTTAACTTGCAATATTTTTATTTTATAATTTATTAGCCTATATGTGTGTCCCACTGCTCGGCAAAGGCCGCCCCTCTCGCTTTCCAATCCTCCCTGTGCTGAGCAAGATCCCGCCAATCCCGCTGAAACGCATTCAAGTCGTCCCGCCATCTCTTTCTCGGTCTGCCTCTGCGACGACTACTCTACTAACTTGCAATGAATAAATAAATAAGCTTTTTATTTTGTCGCAGGTACTTAATTAACATTATATGTACGTTTAAAGCTACATTATTAACTATTATAATCAATAAATGAAGATGATTCAGCGAATAGACCGCAGTTATGGATAGCATTGTCAGCAAGCGGGCAATATAATATTTCATTAAACTGTATTAACTGTATAAGTGGTGGTGGATTCCAATTCACCATATAAATGTTGTACCCATTTTGCTCTGAATTTTAACATTAAACATCTTTCCTGTCTTATTCTTAACGCGGATTTTATAGTAAACATAGTCACGGATGACCTCAGTATAGTTGATGAGAGTCTCTCAGCGATTGTATCTCGGAGAGATGACTGAAGAAATATGGCGGCTGTTTAGGCTTTGCTTCTGGCGAGGTTTTAGAAAAAAAAAACTTGTAATTGTAAATGTATGCATTAAGGCTCTAACAGAAAATCAACTATAACTTTTTTATTTTATTTTATTATTTTATTTTATTATACGCGATATAGTCTGTTGAAATAGTTTATTGCAAAGGTGTTAACGGCTGTTATGTGTGGTGGCTGTAAACATATGTATAATTTTCAATGAAAGGGTACCACTCTGTCGCTTGCCCTAAGGATGCTCTGACAGATTATTGGTATCAAGATGCAAGCAAATACCGTCTTTATAAAAAAAAAACATTTATTTCAGACCTTGGTCCATACAAAGTTAGTTTTAGTTTTATTTACACTAAAAATATATATATTATTATAGTAATAGCTTAAAATTAAAACTATCTTAAGTATATCTTAAGTATTATGGTAAGCGACAAAGTATGGTATCTTTTGATTAAAAAGTACACATGAACGAGTAGATGTTGCAATCACGTCATTAAGTATGTCACTTTATCAACAGAATCGACGATATCAGGTGTATGGGAGGCATATTCTGATTATCATAACAGATCGTGAATTTGATCTGGATTTGTTATAGATCCATCCATCCAGATCATATGATCTGACATTGTCAAAAGTAGCATTTACCTGTTATTACAATCAGAATATGCCCCCGGAACAGATTGTACGACAAAAAAAAACGTGAAAAATTGCACACTAAGAAACCGCGAGAAAATTTTTCAACACCCACGGATTTGTGTTCACTTAACTGTCTCGTATTCTGTACCTTACGTTCTAACCACTAAAACTTAAAATCGGTTGTCTAACAAAAAAATCCCAAGGACAAAAGATTTATTACATTACAGTGTATCCGACTGTGAAGAAAGAGGGTATGGTTGGCGGATTCGGGAGTTTTTCGACAAAATTAATTTAACGGTACAGGGATTCTAAATGTGGATTGTGGATTGATGCAGGTCTGAAAAGGATGTCGTCTTGGCGAAGTGTAATTTGTTATAATATCTGTAAGTACATGTATTCGCTATGTGCACGACCAGGGATCGGAACCGGTTTTTTGCATAAACATCGAAATAACCATATATTTCGGTTTATTTTATACTCTAAATGTAGGACTCAGTTGTGTTTTCAGATAACGACTTCGTATTATTAGATTGCCTAATTAGAAATGAACTAATTAACAAAGAACGAAAAAATACCGTTTTCGTTCCCATACAAAAAATACCGGTTTCCGATCCCTGTGCACGACTGTCATGCAACCTAGCGTCCGCAAGTCTAGGGGAAAACGTTAATGCACTACATCTTATAAAACTACTCCAAAACTAAAAAGTACTGAATGTATTTTTATTCGACTTTCATCAATCAATAGAATGATTCTTGAGGAAGGCTTAGGTATATAACTTGTTAAGGTTTTGTGTAAATTGGTTGAAGAATAACGATATTGTCGGAAAAAATCACGCTGACTAGGAGCTTTAATCGAAAACGCTGCCTAATCCGTTTGAGCTATAACAACACAATGTATGGTGGGGTTGTTTCTCATTCATATGTCTACAAAAAAGTTCTCGATGTAAAATGTCTATCTTTTAAGGATAACTTACTATACCCATTCTTACTTCTAGAAAAAGATCACAATAGTATGTGGCATTTGCAAAGCTATTTACACGGATACAGTATTGATAATTATCAAATTCAATACGTTAGTTATATTAAGCATTTCATACAAATTACAATGGAACAATGACAGCTATGAAAATTATTAGTATAATTTTTGAAAGTTTGAAAGGATTGTGTTTTATTATATATTTATTAAATTACTTAAGAAATTATTTGATCATGTAATGTTTTCATCTACCCTCAACTGGCTTAAGGAGCCATTTGAGGGTAGATTTTGTTTACTTTTATTTAAATACCTAAAGATACAGAGTATAAAAAGGGTATAGTGTACAAATTAAAATGAAATAATAACCAAGATAATTGATTTTCATTCTCGCAATTTCTTGAGTATAGTAAGATAAGATAACTTGTATAATACTTACAACAATGTAACACTAAACTTGCGTACTCTAGACAATAAGTAATATTATCAGAGCGAAGTAATAATGTTATTGATTTAATTATACCTAAGAATCATTATTTGGCGCAGTACATAGTATCCGAACTCAAGATCCCAGAGGAGATCTGATTTCTCCAGACATTCTTAATCATTAAGTAAAGTATTCATTCCCTGACAGTAAGAACCAAGAAATAATCCTGTAGTAATAAAAATAATGATAATAAATGCCATAATGGTGGAAACCGAATAGCGATTGGAGTTTTTAAATGTATTTTCAGAGGGTTTTGATATTATATGTTTTACTTAGTGACCGTCTCTAGGAGATTGAATATAAAAGCCTATTTAGGGTTCCGTACCAAAAAGGTACAAAAGGAACCGTTATGGTGCGACTCTGTCCGTCCGTTCGTCTGTCTGTCTGTCTGTCCGTTCGTCTGTCTGTCTGTCTGTCTGTCCGTTCGTTTGTCTGTCTGTATCTCCGTTCGTCTGTCTGACTGTCTGTCTGTCTGTCTGTCCGTCTGTCTGTCTGTGCTTCTGTTTGTCTGTCTGTCTGTCTGTCATATCGCTTAATGTCTCGAGAACCACTTCAGCTATCGATTTCAAATTTTAAATAGTTTTGAACCCAGACATATTGAAAGTATTTTTTTTATTAAGTAGGGGAAATGCCCACCCAATATGATAAGGGGGCAAAATTTCAAAGTCTAGTGACTAGTTAGGTCAAGTGGGGTATCATTTGAAAGAGCTCAAATTGTACATTCCATAAAAAAAATATTTTTTTTTTCATACAGGATAAAATTGATTTACGAAGGAGAATCTAAAAAAATACACTCCCCTTATTTCCGAAGTTTACCGACGAAAAATTATATTCGTAATGAGTAGCTTCAAGGTTGCACCAATCGCAGACAAACTTACTGAAAACCGCCTTCATTAGTACAGCTAAATTAGACCCACTACCCATTATCAATTCAAAGCTGAAACTTCACATACATATGTAAGTTGGGTGACAATGCAATGTTATGGTACTATCGAGCTGATCTGATAATGGAGACAAATGGCCATGAGAACTTTGTGATAAAATAACGTAACCCAATAATGGTGTTTGGGTTTATTAGAATAGTTTCGACGACTATAATATTACGGTTGCGTATTGAACGAAAAATACAATCAAAGAAAAAATTCTCAAACTTGAAATTTTTGACATAAAACTTATATTATCAGCTGGCTGCTGGAGACAGAACCAACTGGCAATCAATTATAGAAAATGCCAATCAAACGTCAATTTTGTCTGAAAAATCATGACATCAATTTTTGTTCGAATCTGTCATCCTGATTATTTTTTTCTTTTCGATTAGTGTTTGTCGATAAACGTCTTGACTACGTCCAGAGATATTCTAAGAAACCTTAAAAGTTGCAAACTTAGTTAGAATCTATTTTTTAATAAGTAGATTAAAAAAAGAAGAAAATGTTTTCCCACCTAACATTGTGTAAGTAAATACAGTTTAAAAAAATATATGTGTTAGATCATCTCAGCACCTTGTTTCATATTTGTATATTGCAAAACTTATCTAGCGACCTATGTACTTAAACTTTAAACTTTCCGCCTCGCACAACATAACTGTAGAATCAACTATCGCCTGGTTTATTTTCGGGCCGATACGACCTTCAAACCTTCAAGAAAAGACCGTACTTCTACCTTTAAGGTCGGAAACGCACTTACTACCCCTCCGCCCGCGTAGCCAACATGCCAATCGTTAACGCTCCGTAGCGAACGAAACACAACTGTAACCGTCGCACTAATATAGAATAGTGATAGAGAGAGATGACTATGCTACGCTACAGTGTTTACAATTGGCATGTTGTCTACGCGGGCTGGTGTTGCGAGTGTCTATGGGTGATTCGACTGCTCGTTTGCCTCCTATAAAAAAATCGGCCAAAGCATGTCGGGCCATGCTCAGTGTAGGGATTCGTAGTTACTATTCTGTCAGAACAGGCCATGAACATTACAAGCATAAGGGACTGAGGGAGTACCCTGTCCTTCGCAAGGTTTTGTGCTTCTTTTTACTAAGAAGAAAAGTTTTATTGCAATAACTCAAAAATGGCTGTACTGATCATGTTCGCTATAATTTTCATTGAAAGCTATTTTACAATTTTTTGGACCCATGGTTCAAAGTTATTTCTTTTTTCGTTCGGTGCGATTATTTCCGAAAGTGTTAACTTTATAAAAAAAATGGTTTCTGAAAACTCGTTTTGAAAGACCTATCCAACGATACCCCACACTATTGGGTCAAGGCAAAAAAAAAACATGTATGTGAGGTACCATAAAAAAATGTTGTTATTTTACCGTTCTGTCACCATGCATGATTAACAGGGCCCGTACCTCTCATGCCGTTGACAGAAAAATGACGTCACGCTACATAGAGTATGATTCCAATTAGTATTTTCGTAATAATTAATCATTTATCAACCTCTTTAGGTAAGTTATACATATACTTGACAATCAGTACAGAAACGTCTAACTGACTTTCATCTTATTGTCACCCGAATAAATAATAGATTATTAATTTATTAAATAATACATATTTTTGATTTTTAACAGCGTAACAAGCTTTTATTCTCGTAACAAGTATTTATTTTGATACCCGTAAATAAGTAAGTTATCTAAATTTGTAGTATTGTAAAACAACTCCCTGTATGTTAAATTACGTAATTTTTGCGTCAACGGCATGAAAAGTACGGGCCCTGATGATTAATGTATTTATGTCAAATTGCACCCTTCTAGCACTAACGATCACGGAGCAAAGCCGCGGACGGACAGACGGACATGGCGAAACTATAAGGGTTTCCAGGTGACTACGATACCCTAAAAAAATAAGTTTGTCCATAGGTTGAGACACGTTGTATGCAGTTCGTCTCCGACCTTGAGGCTTTAAATGTCAGCATCGATTTTACTCCTAAACTGGGGCAGCAGTTGTTCCACGTTTACAACTTTAATTTGATTTGTCGATTTTTGAAGCCTATAAAATATTAGCTGCTGCCGGCTACTTTGTCTGCGTAGATGTATGACTCCTATGATTAATACTCGTACTAATAATCGGACCTTCTTATTTCGAGCACCTACCTGCCGAGATAAGAAACGAGCAATGCGACGAAATATTCAGACCTAAATTGTTACGTCTGAATATTTCGTCGCATTGCTCGTTTCTTATCTCGGCAGGTAGGTGCTCGAAATAAGAAGGTCCGATTATGTCATTATCAAACATGATATGTTGTGTATGTAACATGGTATGTGTGTTATGTTGTCATTATCATTTCTCAATAGAAACCTTTTGTTGGAAAACCCTCTGTACTCAGTAAATGAGTTCATGGAATTGACATTTTGATTCAGAAATTGTTTTATTCTTATTGTTTTTTTATTGACATTGTTTTCATTATACAGATGATCCTTATTGGGAGATACTATTTCATTGTTTTTTATATTGTTGTGTGTTGACGATTCTATTGGGAGATATTATCTGTGGTCTTTTATTAATTTGTCATTTTTATTTTTATTGTTCACGTATTTTCGTAAGTTTTGACATTGTAAATTTATATTTTGGATTATGTAAGTATTTACCTACTTACTGTTATTCTAATTGTATTGACAATCCTTATTGGAGCTATAATTTTATTTCATTAGTATTGTTATTATTTTCATTTATATTTTATTTTGACGATCATGATAGAAATTCTTGTATTTTGGACATCAATGCAAATTTATTATGTTATTGTCTTTCATAAAATAAATCATCTAATCTAATCATCTAATCCACTAATCTCACCAAAAACATTTCACGTAAAGTAACATGCGCCTATAGTTATCAAACTAAAAAGTCATCAGTACCCCTAGTGTAAATTTTATCGACATCATAACGTGACGAACGCGTTTGCGTTAAGTCTCATTTTGTATAGGATTTTGAGTTTCCAAAACGTCCCGCTTGGCGTGCTCTTTCTAAATCCAATACAAAATGAGACTAAACGCAAACGCGTACGTCACGTTTCAAAATCGAATTTAGTTACACTAGGGGTACAGATCTCTTAATACCAATACTTTTACTCCGTTAATCCTAACCCTTTACTTTAACTCTATAAATCCTCACTTTAAAAGCTTTAACACTATAAAGCCATCATCATCAACTGCTGTTACAAAAGTTAACCACGAGCATGTCTAATCACAGCAAAGCAGATTAGTTCGGTTAAAATCGGTTCAAGCAAGCAAGCGGTAGCAACTGGAAATCCGTGGTCTCTGCCTACCCCTTCGGGAAATAGGCGTGATTATGTGTGTGTATGTATGTAAAATCGGTTCAGCGGTTTAAGCATTAAACACCGGTTTAATGGTATTAATGTCTATTCAGCAGTTCATTCATTCTTTTAAAATTATGGCTTCAGTCCAATGGGACTATTTCGCCAGTATCAAGGTATTAGGAGCTTTAAATACGACTTAAATTGTATGGTGTCCGATGATTTTATTAGCTGTGGTTAAGCGATAACAGAGGGCCTACCGCGAACCACGTTCGACGTGTTGCCTCTTTGTCGCACTTGTAAATTCGTACCTAAGTGTGAAAGGGAGGCAACACGTCGAACGTTATTCGCGGTAGGCCCTCTGGACTTTAAAAGTAGCACGTGGAGTACCGGCCGTTGACTCCAAAATGGTGGTTAAACGCGTTTCAAGATTAATTCTCCATTCACTGCACACTACCACATTAGTTTACTGTATAATAAGCTACTGATATTACGCTTTAAAAACAATATTAATGAACATAAAACAAAGGAATTTATCAAGATGACGCGAATCGGAAATCCTATTCAGCAGATGCGTGCAAATTTTAAACTGACCTTCGCAAGTTTGAAACCCTTCTAATGGAGGTACCTAAAACTCGTTTTAAATGTCAAACATAAACTTTTTTTGACCGGATAGTATGAAAATTACTTAAGAATCACATGAACATATCACACGCTCACGTTTTATAGACATCTTGAAATACCATAAATCTTGACACGAACAATTGAGGTACACACCACTCTGGCGTCTTTTGTGCGTCGACGTCTAGTCAGCACCATGGAAAATGGTGTCGCTGCGCAGTTGCGCCAAAGTTGCGTCAACCAGCAGCCATACAGTTGACAATACGCCGACGCTCGGGAGACGCTAGTTACGTCTATGTTTGGTATTCGTATTAGTTGTTAGAAATTTTATTGCAATAAAAAGAGAGCGCCTACCAATTTTACTTATCTTATACCTTTAAACGAGCAATTCTTGTATATATATTTCTGTGATCTCGAAAACGGCTCTAACGATTTCGCTGAAATTTGGTATATGGGGGTTTTTGGGGGTACACAATCGATCTAGTCTTATGTTTGGGAAAACGCGTGTTTTCGAGTTTTTATGCGTTTTTCTTTCGACGCAAAATATGGTCGCTAATTTCGTGTTGCCGGCCACTGTTCGTCTGGCCCAGCGGGTTAAGACGCGGACGGCTAGAAACGAGTGTTACGGGTTCGAATCTCGCCCGATGACTAACTTTTGTTTTTTTTTTTTTATATATATGGTCAAGTTTATATATATTTTTTAATTTTTATTGTTTTAGACAAATTTAATTAAAAAATATAGTTTTAAATTTGAACTCAAATGGCTGTCAATAGAGTAGAAGATTGTATCAGCCATATACGAGTATATAGGTTGCATATGCGGTAAGGGGTTAAGTACGGTACCTTTTTAGGTGCATAAAAATGTTAAAAATGAGCGCTGTCTCGCCAACAAACCGCATAAGCAGTTTGGCGAGTAACTTTAAAATTGATTATGTATATGTGCCTTTGAAAAATAAATGAAAAAAAAAATAAAAAAATTTATTAAAAAAAATTAGTTAAGATTATCACCTACGCCATACTACGCCATACACCACCATATTACAATAAATAGTTATAACCGAGCAAAGCTCGGTCGCCCAGGTACTAAATCTTCTAAATAATAAATAAGTAGGTATATTACATTTCGGTGAATAATGTTTGGTAACAAACAAGGATGTTTATTCCCGAGTTATGGATGTTTTACCTAGTGATACCTAGTAATGTATTTTTTACTCGTCTGTCGTTTCTTTATATGAATAAAACATTTGTGTACATAAAGGCCTTTCTCCCATGAGGTGGTAATAAATAAATAAATAAGTATTATAGGACATCATTACACAAATTGACTAAGTCCCACAGTAAGCTCGATAAGGCTTGTGTTGAGGATACTTAGACAACGATATATATAATATATAAATATCTATAAATACTTAAATACATAGAAAACACATGGGTGTTTTCTTGTTATTTGTTCCTGAGTCATGGGACTCAGGAACAAATATCCATGCTCATCACACGAATAAATGCCCTTACCAGGATTTGAACCCGGGACCATCGGCTTCGTAGGCAGGGTCACTACCTACTAGGCCAGACCGGTCGTCAAAACCGGTCGTGGTTTATAAGCAAATCGAGTTTGGCCTGTAAGGCCTATAGAAGTACTTATCTCACTCGAGCCATAGAGAAATAAAAGGTGAGTGACTTCCACGTCACTACTTTAGTTAGTCTAGCAGTCCTTTGTGCGAGCGATGAGAAAAAATGGTCTAATTTTTATATACAACGTCGGTGGCAATCAAGCTTACGGCCCGCCTGTTGGTAAGCAGTCTCCGTAGCCTAAATACGCCTACAACTCCAGAGAAGTTACGTGCGCGTTGCCGATATAATGGGTTTTTAAATAATAAATAAAATCTACTCACTACTAATCCACTCAAACATTTAAAAATTGCATTATGAGCTTCGAGGTGACTGTTGATCTTACAATAAAATCGCTTTTAAATATTAGAAATATTGTGTTTAGACCTGGATACAAACTTTCTAAATGTCTCAAAATAGTGTTACATGCCTATATAAGTAACTCCCAATAGTTTATTTTCGGTTAGTACCGGTTGTTGCACATCATTATTTATAAGACGTAAAAAACCAGCAACACATGAAATGTCATTTTAGTCTACAGGATAAAAAAATAGACTATAGATACTCAAATTTTTCCTTACCAAAAAGTTAAATAACACAAAATAAGCGTGATTGTTTTACTTAATATGATTGTGAACGATTCATTAACATTTACTGATTGTGCAGGCTGTAGTCCTGCTCACGTCTCATGAATTACTTTGTATATTACATATACAAACATATACTATATGTTATATCACTTCACTTGGCTTGTCTGCTCTTTGGTGTAATGAAGTATAAAACCCCCCCATATCTCTTCAATAAGCTATGTTGTATTAAGCTTCGCGAACGCCGTAACTGTGGGATTCAACTGTTAACGCCGCGCCATGCCTCAGCTGCTTTTCGGGGAAGTTTTCGCTACGCCGCGTCGAAGGTCTGGAATAACATCCCTCCCCCCTTGAGAAACCTGCAAAGTATTCATAGTTTTAAGTCAAAGTTGAAACAGTATTTACTTAATCACCAACTTAACCAGGAAGCCTACAGACTTGATACTAGCTGCCTGTAGTTTGTACGCTTTTACTTACGCTTACCACAAGTTTTTTGTTCCTTCTGCAGAGCAATAGTTCACCACTCCTGTTATGCCATACATGTTTGAGTATTATTATGTTAGTATTCGTCTTCCTCTGATGCTGTTTTCATAATATAAAAATCTTGTAAATTGATAAAATGGACGCTCGATGTTGGTCTGGTCTGTCATTGCCTTTTAGTTCGTGTAGCTACCGTTGGCGCTTGTTGCGTATGCAGCTGTAATGTTCAGCCAAGGTATGGTTGGACCGGACCGATACAGTGTTATGTTTACGATGCTTGATATAAAAATAATTTTTACTTAATTTAGTCGTTATCTTTTATCTATTTTTCAATTTGTTCACTCTATATTATTTTGTCTTTTTCCTTCTTGTCTGTTACCTTTCGTGATTTTTCTCACTTGATGGTCTCATCGGAAGATCAGCGCTGGAAGCCACCAGCAACATGCTGAGATGAGGCCATTTCGTGGCACTTTATACTTCCTTTGTTTTTGTTATATCATGTAATTTAATGTGTCTTGTTTGTGTCTACGAATAAAAAAAATATTCTATTCTATTCTATTCTATATATTAACACTAAAATTCGCATTTCAAAATACCTTCCACACTCGAATTTATTTACTCTTTGGCTATACGGCTGCAATGAACCACTCACAACGTTATTTATGGCTTTAATTCTGTTCAGTATTCCAGAACAACTGCCGCACTCAGAACAGCTACAGGAATAATGAAACGTTACAGAGTAACAGATCGTAGGTATAATGAGCTATGAAATCAGTTGTAACTGACGCCAAAGCCAACGCAACTGGAACTAGGGGCCTAAGATAATAGTTAATTATCGAGGAGCGGGGCATCCTGATACAGGTTTATTCACCTTAAATGAAGTCCAAACAATTAGCAATTTATAAACTAAACTCAATAAGGAAAAAAACATTTTTTCATTGTTTTAAAGATGACAATCAAACGCAGATAAACGAAACCCTCAATCTGTCTCTATCGCACTAATATGGTTGAGTGATAGAGATACTATAGCGTGTTGTTTCGTTTTCTTTTTGTTGATATTAACGCTATCGCAAGGTCATCATGAATAAATGGGGCTTTCCACAAAAAATCTACTTTGTCGGGAACGTGACGTGTATGGTAGTCTTCTTGATTACCTGCAGAAATAATTATGTATTATACCTACATAAACGGAAGCCTTCTTTGCTCAGAAGAGCTAAAAAAAATAGCGTCACGTACCAGTCACTTGATAACCGGTCGGTTTGGCCTAGTAGGTAGTGACCCTGCCTATGAAGCCTACGGTTCAGTATTGCGATACAACGCCTGCCGCCAGCATCCTTGGTACAATGCCTCAAAGGCCTTTTTTTAGATATAAGCTAGGTATAGTAATCCTCTGTATAAATCCATTATGAATGAATAAGCAAAAAAAAATTTTTTTTCAAAAATAATAATATGATTTTTTTTATAAATAAACAATGAAAAATAACTATTATGCTTGAGGGGAACGCAGTTATGAGGTTTTTTTAACTGCACCTTAAATTCTAGAAATTTATTCTGTTTTGATGAAAACTAAGGTGGATGAGCTTTCTATAATATGATAAAGCCTGCGCTGTGGATCTGTACCCTTAGTGTAAATTTATTCGATAGCGTAACGTGACGTACGCGTTTGCGACCCGCTTGGTGCGCTGTTTCTAAATCCCATACAAAATGAGACAACGCAAACGCGTCACGTCACGCTATCGGATAATTTTCCACTATACTTGCCGCAAAACTAACTGGCCACTGAGATCATAATGCTATCTCTTTTACCCTTGTTAAGACCAACCAAGAGTGAAAGAGATGGCATTATGACCTGACTCGCCACTTAGTTTTGCGCCAAGTATAGAGGTCCTGATGTTATGCTATTTTGGTAAATAAAAATAATTATTCGGTATTTAAATAAACGACTGATTTACAATTGTTACATATTTACCGTGACTTCATTTTCAAAAGTGTTTTTAAATGTAAAAATCGAGACTCAAATGACACCAAATCGTAAAAATGTAAACAAAATATATTTTTTATTGAAAAAAAAAAACATCCATTAGTAAAGTTATTTCTTAGTGATAGATCTATTACTAAATTTCCATCACATTCAAGAACAAAGACCGACTTATTCATTTATTTACGAACCTACTATATTGCCTATCATTATAAAACAATCGTATATATATAAAAGAAACTAATTGCTCAGCAATTAACGAAAAAATGGACAAAGCCGATACATTTACTGTTTCATTTTTATTTTAGCTCCGACGAGCTTTAATATTCATAACGATAACTCCATTGTCCTAAATTTATGCTTTTTGACTCCAAATTGTATTAATTTGTACTAAAACGAAAGCCGTTTTAGAGATGGATTTCATTTTATTCGAGCTTTAATAAGAAAAAAATGTTGTCAATCTCTTAATTGGTTCTTGGAGTAAATGGGGAAACATTATAATTTTAATAATTTTTTACTAACGGCCCGATTCGAAGAATGAGATACCATAACGATAAGTTCCACGATAAGATCTTAGAAAGATCTTTAAAAGATCGATAACTAAACGACACGTCAAAATTGACGTTTTATTTCGATTCCGCTGTGATCCCAATAAGATCTATCTACGATATTTCTAACGTCAAAGTGACATTGGTTGCCCATTTTTTTTATGGTAGAGGAGGCAAACGAGCAGACGGATCATCTGATGGTAAGCGATAACCGCCGCCCATGGACACCTGCAACACCAGAGGGGTTGCAAGTGCGTTGCCGGCCTTTAAGATGGGAGTACGCTCTTTTCTTGAAGGTTTGAAGGTCGTATCGACATACAAACGATATCTAAATGAGAACTTATCTAAACCAGAACTTATCGTTATCGTGTTGCATTCTTCAAATCGGGCCGAAATTAGCTTATGACGAGGGAAACATTATTTAACAGAAGTATTGGTATTTGAGATAAATGGTAAAAGGTCGCGCGATCATTTCTTCCCGTCGCAAGTTTCTCACGACCGCTGTCTTTTGTCCCCTTCTAATGCCCTGGCTATTCACCCAATCTTAATTACAGGTATTAATTCTGAATTGGATTTTCAACTTTCCCTAAATGAAAGCCACGGTATGTACTCGTAATAACGATAACGATCTGGTAACTGCAAACGATTCTCGTTATTACCGATATAAACCGTTATTACATTGCGAGATTGTTCGACAAAATTTGATAGGTTTGTTTTGGTGTTGCGAATTAAATTAAATTACAGGTAATTTAAATAAATTCGGTAATTTAAATACAATTTATTTAAATTACAGGTAATTTAAATAAATTCGCAACACCAAAACAAACCTATCAAATTTTGAAACAAGTTTCATTCAACCAATTTATATAATACTAGATTTTACCCGTGGGTTCGTCTGTGTGGTATCAGTAATTATTTAACTTATTTTGTAGTCTGAGTTGAATATCGTATTTAATTGTAAACCATGATTGAAGGATGTAATATGCTTCCGTTAGTATGTAATAATAATATATTAATTATTGAATACTTATTATACATTTAAGTTATTTTCCCTTTTTCTGTTCGTGTATTTAAATTTATTTGATTAAGGGCCTGCTTCATAATTTCCAAGTAAAGTCCTGAATAAGCTACTTGCCACTTATCTGACGAATAAAGTCATCATTGGCGTTTCTCAATCTTCAAATTAGCTTAACTGATAGAAAAATAAGGTGAGGCATACAAGGCCCGGCGGGAAACAAGGCCCAGCATTCAAAATTAGCAGTTGCACTAATATGATTTGTTCAACACATCACGAGCACATACAAGTAGCAGATATTATGAGCTGGCAACAACGCTTGTCTTCGCACGCGCCACTATTTTGCCAGTAACATCCATACAGTCAGAAAGGGAGTTTGCGGCTGCGCTTTTACGAAAACAAAGTTGGTTTTTATAGTTTTTTTGAATCCCTGGCTGTATTGGATAAATTTAAATATTTAAAGATAACTTAGATTTTTTTCGATCTCTTAACAAGGCCGATTTGATTAGTTATATGAAATTACTGACTTTAAAATAGTATATGTGTAGTGTCTTTACAACGTCTTGAGTTCAATAAAGCCCACAAAATTGATGTAAAATTAAAAATTATTAGCGTATTTTTTTTTCCTTTAAAGTTTATGTTACAAGAGCTGTAATGAAGATTTAATATTCGTTTTTGCCTACTATTTTCGAATCCAATAAACAATTTCTTATATGTTTAGCATAATAAAGCCCAAAGCGAATTATTTCAACTAATTAAAAATATCCTTCTTTAGTTAAGATACCAAATATTGTTATTTTTATAACTCTAAAGTTAAAAACAATTTTATATCTGTAATATCACTGTCAAAATATATATTTTTTGTGGTGCCTAATAGACGTCTATTTTCCAATAGTGCCGTTATATTTTAGTAATTATTTTGGTATATGAAGAAACTTAAGTGAGAAATCTATATTGCGTGAGTTTAACATAATATCCTGATTATTATTTTAAATATTTATTTTTAAATTACGTCGGGCCTTATATGTCTCACTTACTTTACTTTTACAAGTTAAGGTAGTTTTATCTGACGGTTAATTTATTCGGTAATTAGCTATCCAATACTTTACTCATACTTTGTGAAACAGGGCCTTTATTTAATTATGATCAAATTATTATTCATGTCTAAACACTTTTATGTATAAAATTATATTTCTGGCAATCTTATACATTATATTTATTATCAAACCGCTTCGACAAAAATTAAATTTATGTTTGTTACGCTAACGCTCAAAGTTTTCGTATAATTAACCAGTCTTGTCAAAAGTTCAAGAATATGAAATTGATAACAATCATATCATAATTTAAAGTTTAACTTTGATATACCTACTCAATAAATAATCTAATTTCCGTTAAGAAGTAAATTAAGCAAAGGATAATTTTAGCTAAAGTCTAGGTATTAAATATCGATACGGACAAAGTGCCAAAAATATGTATACACGACCTTATTGCCCATATATTCAGGTAGTATGTACATAATTTTGTCACTTTTTCCGTATTGATATTTAATACCTTGACTACATTAATGTTATTAGAACAATATTACAAAATAAGCATTTTTTAAGTCTTTGCGACGATGCCAATGATTTCTTCTGAAGTCAGTAAAACAGTGTAAATGTGACAGAAAAACCAGGAAATTAGAAGGGGACAAAAGATATGGCACGCCGCGCGGAACTTGCGGCGGAAGATATGGCCGTCGCGCGGATTTATACCTTTTACGCCAATAACTCTGAAAATAAAGATTTATTTTAAATTTTATTCGTAAAATCTCTCAGCTATATCACTAGCTATTTTATAACAAAGAAAATTTGAAATAGCGGTGTATTGTCAAATAAAATTTTGTAGCTACAGTAAGCCATTTTACTTTGATCCTTATATTTTGACTATATACTATTTCATATATTAAATAGTGGCGCCATCTTACCGGGCATCAGTTAAAGGTTGTGGCGCCATCGCTCGAAACTCCATACCTTTGGCCTTTGATCTATTAGATGGCGCCACTTTTTGATATTTAACACATATCAGTAAATTCTCTTTGTTTATACTAAAATTTAATTGATATGCATTGCAGGGTAACGATATAATGTACAATTTAACAAACCTAAATGAAAGTTACACATTTTAAGACAGGTTATGGGCACTGTGAATGTCATCTCGCTTTGTGTGCGGATGTCATTCCAGATCTAGAGCAGAGCCCAACTGGGGAATTACCTCCACCTTACAGAAAACCGCAGCCAAATAACACTAGACCCTACTCATAGTGTTGTGTTCCTGCCGGTGAGTAAGATTGCCAGAGCTCAACGAGGGTGCGGAGTGTTAGGGTCGGCAACGCGCATATAACACCTCTGGAGTTGCATGCGTAAATAGGCTATGAAGACCTTACCATCAAGCGGGCCGTATGCTTGTTTATTACCGATAAAAAAGTCATGTTTTCTGATTTTTTTTTCTATCGAGCCAACGATAATCTTTTATTAATTTGTTTAGAGTCTGCCCTATCTAAACTAAACTAACTAACTATTGTGGTGCAGTGATCCAAAGAGGGTCTTGGCCTCCAAAACGAGAGAACGCCACCTGTCCCGATCCTGTGCCATTTCCTGCCAGTTATCGGCTTTGAGTTGGCACAGATCCGCCTGTACACTATCGCTCCAGCGGTATCTGGGCCGACCCACTGGACGGCGACCAGTCGGTCGTCCCAAATAAGCTCTCTTAACACCTCGATCCTCACCCATCCTCAGTAAATGGCCGAACCAGCGAAGTCTGTGTCATTTCGTTCTGCCCTATCTAACTATAAATTAGTTTCCGTATGATTTTTAGAGTTCCGCACTAGAACGGGATCCTATTACTAAGACTCTGCTGTTCGTCTGTCTGTCTATCCGTCTGTAACCCGTGATAGTTAGACAGTAGAAATTTTCACAAATTTAATGATGTATTTATGTTGTCGCTATAACTTGTAACTTGCACTTGTACGGTTTTCTTATAATGGCGTTTGCCCTTGAAGATAAAGATAGTTTATTATTCAAGTTGGCATATTACTATGCGCTAATGAACGTCAAATAAAGCTACACCGGCTCTAACCATACACCTCTGACCCGAGAAGATTTAAATCCCCCATCAATTGGAGGAGGCTATCCCAATATGGACCGGCAAACTCGGCGGGACACATCTTTTCAAAACATTACATCTTATAATTAACATGCAATAAATAAGAAGAAAAAAATACAATTTAGATTACTATAGAAATCATGCAATTACATACAGTAGCTACTTTTCTTAATATAAATTTGATAAAAAAATATATGTCATAACAAATCATACAAATACGTAGCTCTTTCAGAAAACATATCGAATTCTTACAAAAGGAAAAGAAAAATTAAATTAATAAAGATATGAGAGTTAAAATTAAAATTTTGATTAAAATGTGTTAAAATTCAATATTAAAACTACAATTTCTCGCAAGCTTCTTTTACCAACATTCGCAACGCGGGCAAATTCGAGGGTAAATATTTAATTTCTGTTCGTTTATAGCCTCTGTCGGTAAAATATGCAAGAACAGTAGAGAGACAAATAAAATAAAATGACGGTTTTCGATTTTAGCCCCTTGCACTACCTCAATTTGAATCGTCAGTAAGATCTTGGCGTTGTTTTTTTTTGTCGTAAAAAGGCGTCTTTAATTTCCCTTCTTTCTTACTCTTTATTGAGTCTATTGTCAGCAATTTCAAGGAAAATCAACCACTATTTATTCATTTCGTTCTTTGTAAAATGGGTGTTTTAAGATGGTATTTGTTTTATTTAATTATCTTTGTAGATGCGATGCGGATATGTGGAACAAAAAATGTTTCATTATTTAAATATACATATTACTTTATCGACAATAGTACATTTTGCAACGACGTAAGTGTAATTTTGCAAAAGAGGTCGTTACGTGCACGACAACCGACGGCTGGTGTGCATTAAAGAATCGGGTTAGCAATATTCTTACCCCCAGAGTTACACACAATGTTTTTCATCACACTTGCGAAGAAAAAACTATATCCTAAGCAAAATAATTCTTAGATACGGTGACATTTTCAAACATTCGGCCGCCATATTGTCATTTTTTTACAGGTTATAGGCATCAACGGCACAGACCTATTCGGCATTATTCAGCCACAATTGAAAATTATTTAAAAATATTTTAAACGGCTATAAAATTAATTAAATTAAATATTTACACATAAATATAAATTATAAATGGCAGTATTTTAAAACTAAAACTCCATTATGTTATTTAATTTGTATGAATAAGTAACATAATAATAAAAAAGCCATAACTCCCTAGGGAGTTATGGTTTTTTTTACAATCTATAACTCCCACGGGAACAGTATAGGCCTTTTTTCTGCAGTACACCTGCATGAAATAAGATCTTTTTCGAGCAAGTGTAATGAAAAGTAATTTACGAAGACGTGAGCGAATATTTCAATGTCAAAACAGGTGGTAGCAGTGCTGTAAGGGAGAGCATCTGGACATAACGGACATGCGAAATATTACGAAATCATTTTTGCCCAAGCTGAAACAAAGACACCAAAATTAACTGTTAAAATTATGTCAATAAAAGGATTTAGCGAGCTTATAACGAGTCAACACAGACTCATCAAATATGGAATGAGCTGGAATAGCGTACTTAAACGGGATTAATTTTGCATGAGACGTGCCAATTTAGCAATGTAGAGCCTGAGCAGCATTTAATAAAGTCATTTTTCCTGCAAAAGCGTTGGAAAAGAAAGTTTCAATGTTAAGTCGTGATCTTCGCGTAAGAGTATTTTTAAATTTTTTTACGCGCCTTTATTTATCAACCGGTCTGGCATTCATAAGTCTCACAAAAAAAGATACCCACGTATGTTCCTATTACTAACCAATCAAATCTAAACCTTATATTTAAACCATAGGGTCGATTGATTTTTATTTTTGGCTTTTACGAGTATCCTGTAATCATTAGTTTTTCAATGCAACTGTGTTATTGTTAAACATTGTCATAATAAGTGCTTGTTTATTGCGTAACTTGTATTGTTTTTTTAAGTTAGCTATTTATAAGTTGTCTTTAAGTGAAATGGACCCGGGTACGTCCTTAAACTACGTCCAAAAGAGAGGTATGGGCATTGTGAATGTCATCTCGCTTTGTGTGGTAGGGCACAGCCAGTGGATGTCATTCCAGATCTAGAGCAGAGCCCAACTGGAGAAGTACCTCCACCTTATAGAAAACAGCAGCCAAATAACACTAGACCCTACTCATAGTGTTGTGTTCCTGCCGGTGAGTAAGGTTGCCAGAGCTCAATACGGGGGGGCGGGTTTAGGGTCGGCAACGCGCATGTAACTCCTCTGGAGTATGCTTGTTTGCCACCGACGTAGTATAAAAAAAAAAAAAAACTGCAATTTCTTAGACAATAAAGATTCTTTAAACCGAACCGGGGCTGGCATATAACAACGTATGTGCAATATTAACAGTTTATTTGTACTAGAGTTTATAATTTCTGACAAAACAGGTAATAGACAGTCATGGTTTGACGTAGCCACTATCAAACCAAACACGCAAACAAACCAAAACGGTAAAATGAAAACCAAAGTCCGTGAACCAAATGATAGACCATTGTACACTCTGCGAGAAAGATCGTCTTATAGAAAAGTTTCATATTTTATCAATTAGATGGGTGTAAAATTTCAATTGAAAACAATGGATTGAATGGATGGATGGTGGATGGATGGATGGATTGGAAACCTTCAAGAAAAGAGCGTACTCCCATCTTAAAGGCCGGCAACGGCACTCTGGTGTTGCAGGTGTCCATGGGCGGCGGTAATCGCTTACCATCAGGTGATCCGTCTGCTCGTTTGCCTCCTCTATCATAAAACAAATAGGCAAGATATTAAACTAAAATAAGTAATTATGATGATAATGATGGTATCATCAGGGACATGGGGTTCTCAGAAGGGATTCCAATTTTTCACGGTCCAGCGCGGCCTCCTCTAGCTCCGCACAGCCGAAGCCAACTGATGCAGACTCCTTTTCCACTGTGCGTCTTCAGGTCGTACGTGGGCGACCTTGCCCCCTCTTTTTGGGAATTTGCCAAGTCAGCCCTTGCTTGGATAGGTGGTCGTTTGGCCTTTTTAAAATATGTCCTATCCAGCGCCATTTCCGCAGAAGCATGTCCTTAGCTAAATGGTTTTGTCCGGTCAATTCCCATAATTTAGTATTAGAGATGGTCCGTGGCCAGAAGACGTGGCAATTTTAATTGTCAGAAATATGGGTGACTACGGCAACACAGATTTGGATATTTGCGGCACCAATGCAATCGGAAGTAATGTCGCACCGCATAACGATAGTAATACGGCTGACTGCATTACTGCAGGAAACGTCAAACATTATATAAACATCTCAATATTAAAAATGATCTTTTGACGTTTCCTGCAGCAATCGGCAATCGTTCACTCTCGCATCCTTAGCTACTTTGGTCACGTTACGAGCAGGAAAACGATAAAATAAAAATAAAGATAGTTTATTATTCAAGTAGGCATATTACAATGCGGTTATGAACGTCAAATAAAGCTACACCGGCTCTAACCCTTCACCTCTAATCCGAACAGATTGGAATTAGAGGAGGGTATCCCAATATGGACCGGCAAGAAACTCGGCGGAACACATCTATTCAAAACATTACATCTTATAATTAACATGCATTATATAAGAAAGAATACAATGTAGATTACTATAGAAATCATGCGATTACTTTCAGTAGCTATTTACCTTTATAAAAAATGATGCCATGGAGAGGCTGGCTGTTCAGGGCAGAGTGGATGGGTGTATTCAGGGCATATTGCAGCCCTCAATGCTATGGCCCGACCAAGTGACACCACCACCTTACAGAAAACAGAGCTCAACGGGGGGGGGGGTGGTTAGGGTTAGCAACGCGCATGTAACTCCTCTGGAGTTGCAGGCGTACATGAGCTACGGAAACTGCTTACCATCAGGCGGGCCGTATGCTTGTTTGCCACCGACGTAGTATAAAAAAACAAAGTGAAAGTTTTCACCGGGTCACCTTTAAATGTGTGCGGCAGGCAATAAATAAAGAAGCATAGCGGCAAACGACCGCAATGACCATGACTACTCTGACAAGAGTATACGACTGAGAAGAAGAAACAGCAATACAGTTAGTAATATATCTTCTTCTTCCGTCCCTGGTCCCGTTATCTGGGGTCAGGTCTCCTCACTCTACGGCGCCAGGTTGATGTCCTGGGTAGTCGATTTTGGCAATTGGGCTTTCTTAAGGTCTCTTTCGATGCTTGACCACCAGGTCGATGGCGGGCGGCCTCTCCCTCGCTTTTGTTCTGGCAAGCTTAATGCGATTTTCACTACATGGTCTTCATCACGTCTCATGATATGGAGTTAGTAATATATGTATTAAACAAATAAAAAATTAATTTTTAACAAGCAGAAACGTCTGCGAACGATGCTTTAAAGCTTAGAATAGCTGTTTCTAGGGTCCCCTGGACCCATATGGTGGAAAATTTGCTGCATATGGATGAGGTCTTGGTGGCTCATATGGCAGAGCGCTGGAGTATCGATCCAGAGGCCGTGAGTTCAAGTCTAACCCAAGACAGTAATTTTTCCACTTTTAAATTTATTCTAAGCTTAAACAAATACAACCACATTACATTGAAAATCCTATTAAACATACTATTTTTAATACAACTCATCAAATAATGAAATAACAATTCAGTCACGCGCTGTTACCAGAAGTTTAAAATCGCCTCAAAATAAATTTAAATCGATAACCTTTATATCGGTTGTTTAGGTACTAACTGTACAGACACACTTTTTTTTTTATACTACGTCGGTGGCAAACAAGCATACGGCCCGCCTAATGTTAAGTAGCCTCCGTAGCCTATGTACGCCTGCAACTCCAGAGGAGTTACATGCGCGTTGCCGACCCTAAACCCGCGCCCCCTCATTGAGCTCTGGCAACCTTACTCACCGGCAGGAACACAACACTATGAGTAGGGTCTAGTGTTATTTGGCTGCTGTTTTCTGTAAGGTGGAGGTACTTCTCCAGTTGGGCTCTGCTCTAGATCTGGAATGACATCCACTGGTTGTGCCCTACCAAACAAAGCGAGACGACATACCCCTTTACTGTATACACTTTTGCTGTATAGCTTAAAAATAGTCAGTTATCGTTGAGTCTACGATTATTTTTATAATGGTAAACCTTATTTCCATTACAGTAAGGTTTATAAATGTTCAGTTAATGTGTTTATGCTTTAATTGATGTATACGTGAAATGACCATTAGTTATTCAGGCTCCGATAATAGAAGGGATATTTTAAGCAGTTCAGGGCATGACGTCAATAAAGGAATTAATTCCATAGCGTTTTAGGGTTTAAGTTATTCATTCATTCATTGTTTTAAAATTATAGCTTTAGTCCAGTGGGACTATTTCGCCAGTATCAAGGTGTTAGAAGCTTTAAATATGACTAAAATTGTACGGTTAGTACAAGACAGTGCATGGTGATTTTATCAGCTCTTGTAAAGCGATAGCTGGACTTTACAAGTAGTATGTGGACTACCGGCTGTTGACTCCAAAATCGTGGTGGTTAAACGTGTTACAAGATTAATTTTCCGTTCACTGTACACTACAACATTGTTGTTGTCCTAAAGCACCCCAGAGGTGCAAAGGGCCTTCACAAGCTCGCGCCACGCCTTCCTATCTTCAGCTCGTCCTCTGGCCTCGCTCCAGCTCAACCCGACCGCTCGTAGCTCTCTTAGGACGGACCGTTGCCAAGAGTGTACAGGACGCCCGGAGCCACGGCTTCCGTCCGGCGGTTTCCACGCGAAAGCTATGGTAGCATTATTCGTTACTACAACATTAGACATTAAATATTCTTTATTGCACCAACAATTATACATTTTACATACATGTAAAACTACAAATAAATTTTAAAGGAAAATAGAACCAGGTAACAACAGGCGGTCTTATCGCTAAAAAGCGCTACCATAAAAGCGTTACTGTATAATAAGCTATCCGTATTACACGTTAAACATTATTAATGAGCAAATTAATCAAGGCTTTCAAGATGGCGCTTGAGCTGGAAGCTCCTTTAAGTTATTGATAACTAACCTATAAATACGACTTTGTTTACCTTCATCTCCTTAGTACTCTTGTACTTGTGGGAAGGTAAAGAAGATCATCAAGATATCAGAAAGACGGCAGGGCTGACCTGTCATAGAACCGCCGCATACAGAACAACATGGAAATCCATGAAAGAGGCATATGTTCAGCAGTGGACGCATATATGCTGACAATAAAGAAGAGTAATAGAGAGACTGGGGAGTATTTGGCGGATGTTGTGCCTGGAGATCGAAGTCCACTGAGACGTCATCATGGATTTCTTTCGACACCCTCTTCCTTATGGGAGGGTGTGAGGAGTCTCAACCGCTTTTCTGCTGCGGAGACTGTGTCCATTCGCGCCCAACCGTGTGGGCCGGTCATTCGCCGTCATTTTGGGGACGACTGTGCGATCTGGTGTGATTCACTGAGAGTTGATCAGGAGTTGTATTATAGTAACTCACATTCGGAAATCCGTAGACGCGATTTAGAACGAGCTAACGCCATCTGTTACAATTTTGTTGCACGACGTTGACAGTGACAGAGGAGATGCCGCATGACCATTAGTTATTTTAGTGATCCGATGATTGAAGGGATATTTTAAGCATTCCTTTATTAAAGTGCTCTAAACATGATTTCAATAACTGAATTAGAGTTGTAACGTTTTAGGGTTTAAGTTATTAATAACTCGTCTACCCCCATCCCCTTAACTTTTTCGCCGCCATTAACTTGATATAAAGTCAGTACATTTCGTGCCCCACACGCCACGACTTCATATCAAGAACTGCACTGCACTTACAGCCTATCATGACTATGTATCGTCTATTCTACTTTATGGACTGATATTGTGGGGCAATGCAGTGAAAGTGAATAGAGTTTTCATAATCCAGAAAAAGTGTGTCAGAGCTATTTGCAACGCATACATTGACGACGTGGATGAAATGTAACTTTCTCATCAGTTCTTAAATAATAAAGTGAGCCTTTGCAAGCTGAACAGATGCGGTAAAAATATTTTAATTAACTGTAGAATATATATTATTATTTATATTATCGACTAGTTTAAATAATGCATGACTTGGCGGTTGACGGGCGTATACAAGAAGGAAAGATACTTAATCATTGCTACTAGATTTTCCCTTTGTCTTTGTGGATTTTACACGAATTAATTTTTAAATTGTCTGTTGCTTAAGATTGTGTGGAATGAAAATTATTTTTTTGAAGTGAACACTTCTTTAGGCGCGTTGGGCATTATTTGAGATGGGAAATACCATTGAACTAGCGACACTTATATAGATAAACATGAATGTTGGTATTTTTACAAGCTTTTAGTTAACTTGCCCTGTTAGTATGTATGGAACAAATCTTGCAAATTTGACCCACTTACCGGTTTCCGATGAAGCTGAAAATTTGCATACATATGTAAGTCAGGTGACAATGTAATATTATGGTACCATCAAGCTGATCTGATGATGGAGACAGGAGGTAGCCATATGATTTTTTTTTCTTCTCTTTATTAGGGTAAACAAACAGCCACTACAAGTAATACTTACAAAAATAATTACTATATTGTTAACAATATGTGTGGCCCACAGCGATTACCACTGATTGATATAAATTATATTAAATTCTGTGATTAAACAATGCAATTGTGTTTGGGGTTTTTAGAATTGTCTCGATGAGTATTAGTTGCCTGTGGAAAAAAAGTACAGTCAGCGATAAAAGCTTGTACCTAAAATGAAATTTTTGTCATAAACTTATTTAAGATGGGATTCAAGTTTTCACGTCTGAAGGTACTCCCGGAGTGCCACTATATTTTTTTATAAAAAATTTGACTCAGATAAAAGACCCATATTGCAAAACCTTATAAACTTAGAATTTTGCCGGGATGGATGTCACGACACGAACTATAACAACCGTAAGTTCATATCAGTTTATAAAATAAATATTATAAGACAATCTTATGAACGGACTGGCTTAGTGTGTACCCTGCCTATGAAGCCGATGGTTCCGGGTTCAAATCCTGGTAAGGGCATTTATTTGTGTGACGAGCACGAATATTGCTTCCTGAGTCATTGGGGTTTTCTATGTATTTAAGTGTTTATATATTATATAAATCGTTGTCTAAGTACCTACAACACAAGTCAAATTGAGTTTACTGTGGAACTTATTGTTAGTCAATTTGTGTACTGATGTCCTATAATATAAAAAAAAAACTTACACAAATCGACCAAGAACCCAGTAAGCTAAAGCTTTGCAGTGGGCACTAGACGATGATATATATATAGTGCTCCTCATCATTTTCGATGACGGCGACCCTAAATAAACATTACGGACCTTGTCTAGCATTAGCCCTAATGTAGCTGGCCAGGCCGAACTTGCTCTTAAATACTCTATTGCACGCATGACAATAAAGTTGGCCAGCTGCGTTGAACGTGTACACGTAGGTGGGATTAAATATATACTAGTAGTACTAAGATGTCGACCTGAAGCTTAGAAAATGTGAAAGTGTAAATACTTAGACGTTATCAGAGTGAACTCACAATGATCTTAAGCGCCATAAACCCTATTGGTTCTTAAGTCTTTATGCCTATTACCGCATTTTGAAAAAAAAAAACTGAATCGACAAAATAACCTATTTCATTATTAAAATCTAGCTACAAAATTACACGAGAATCGGTTGAGAACTGTGACCTGTACCCCTAGTGTAAATTTGATCGATATCATAACGTGACGAACGCGTTTGCGTTAAGTCTCATTTTGTATAGGATTTTGAGTTTCCAAAACGTCCCGCTTGGCGCGCTCTTTCTAAATCCAATACAAAATGAGACTAAACGCAAACGCGTACGTCACGTTTCGAAATCGAATTTATTTACACTAGGGGTACTGTAAGGTTGTCTGGAAGAGATCGCTTACAGCGATAAGACCGCTTGTTGCTACCTTTCTTTACATTGTAAATCTGTTTTTTTAAATTTGTCTTCTTTGTGGTGCAATAAAGAATATTTACTTACTTACTTACTTACTTACTTACCCCTAGTGTAAATTTATTTGATAGCGTGACATGACGTACGTGTTTGCGTTAAGTCTCATTTTGTATGGGATTTTGAGTTTCCAAAACATCCCACTTGGCGCGCTGTTTCTAAATCCAATAAAAAATGAGACTTAACGCAAACGCGTACGTCACGTCACCCTATCGAAAAAATTTACACTATACCAGGGGTTCTGGCCGTTTTTTTTCCTCCATTGCCTCACATGATTGAAATAAGTCGAAAATTCCGCCTAACTAGATATTTCCAAGTTGGTGCCTGTAACAAGGAACCAGTCTGTCGTGAAATTTACGACGAGTCACAACAGGCACTTTTCGACATTTATGATTGACAGCTTGGGATATACGGCCCGATTCGAAGAATGAGATACGATAACGATAAGTTCTGGTTCAGATAAGTTCTCATTTAGATATCGTTTGTATGTCGTATAATTGACAGAAGCAGCTCGATTCGGGCAACCAATGTCACTTTGACGTTAGAAATATCGTAGATAGGTCTTATTGGGATCACAGCGGAATAAACGTCAACTTTGACATGTCGTTTAGTTATCGATATTTTTAAGATCTTTCCAAGATCTTAAACGTGTCTTAATCATTCTTCAAATCGGACCGTTAGCTGCGTTTAAAAAAAAAAGAAAATTTTTCGGATGTTTCATGAAAAATTTCCGGGAAACAAAAAAAAACTTTCATTTTGGAAATGTTAATTTCAATTCTTATAAAAAAATCATAACAAGTTTCGGTAATTTTATAATGTGGTAATTTCGCGAAAACAGGAGTATTTGTGATAGAAAAATAAATATTATAGGGGCATTCTTACACAAATTGACTAAGTCCCACGGTGTGTAAGTTTATCAATATGTAGTTTATATTCATATATAGTCTCGGTTAAATTTATTAGCACCATAATTATGTACTGTAAAATATTTTATAATGAAGTTGGTTCCCATTTGTATTTTTGGTGTATAAATTATTTTATTGAAATGTTGTGTCCTGTTAAAATAAAGTTGCATTCATAATCTTTTCATAAGATATATTAAAACATGCAATTATATGTGTATTTATAGAAATAATTTTGTACTTAGTATATAAAATTTCCCTTAAATATTTTCACCTTTGTTTAAATCAAAAAAAAAACCTATATTAGTTTATTAACTAAATTTTAACTTACTCTTCCGTCTTCAAAACATTAAAAATTAAAACACGCAAAACTTTTTTCATTACCTTCGTCAAGTCCAAGAAAACTTGTCGCATTTCCTCTCACAATGATATTGTACGTCGGTGAATCAGCTACGAACTTATCCACTTTTTACATAACATATATCACTTGGAAGAAAACAATTTAATTGAACCCATAACTTCAATTCAATTTCAATTCCGAACCGGCTACGCGGCGTAGACGTGCTACGGGGGCTACGAACACCGACAAACTGTAGCGCGGGAATCAGTGGCTTGCTACGAAACTGCCATGTTGAAAGCATCCGTCGTATTTGCTTTTGAAAATTCATTCTAATTTCGACCTTTATGTAATGTAATAAATCTCAAATTTCAGTGACTTTTCAAATGCAGTTAGCTCGGGTATATACAATGCGGTAGTTTTTTTATTCAGTCGCTCTCGTTGGAATTTATATGTTTATCTCTTTCTGAGAATAGGGTGTCGGGACGGTGTTTGCAGAAGGCTTCAGATATTGCCGTTTTGGCGAGAAGAATCTTGCTACTGCCGTTTTACTTTTAAAAGTGGTTAGTAAATGTCAAATATATTTTAGCACTTTTGCACCTTAAGCCGTTGTAATAAGGCGAAAAATGTTTAGTTATTTTTGAAGTTAACAGTTATTATTTACAGTTATTGATACGTCTATTTGGATGATATTGTGTGTGTCATATTGACGTTACTGATACGAATGGCTTTTCCTATTGTTATTTCCGGGTGATAAATGAGATTACGTTGATTTATTTGGCAGTCTAAGGCTATATTTAGAAAATATATGACATTATCTTCTTATTTTATATAATATCTATTTATTTTAAGTGCAAAACAGTAATAATAAATCTATATAGGTATTTTTGGATTTCATCAACTTCTTCCTTGTCTTTACACCCCGGCGGGAACGTGCGCCCCCTGACACGGGCAAGGACAGCAGTCGCTCGGTGTATATTTCATTAACGTGTCAAAAGGGTCTCCACGTGTTGGCTTCGGCTCCTCGCACGCCTCCCAAAGGTCCGGAACACTATTGTTCTGTGCTGGGAAATACATACAAGTCTATGTTATATATCATATTACCTATACCAACCTATACTCTTTGAAAATATGAATTGATAAAATTTGATGCAAATATGTAATTATTTTTCATCATACTTGATCGTAAACAGTGTTATTGTATGCCACGGGCGACAGTTTTTTTTTTTCATTACTGGGGCATATTGGGGATAATATTTTTGTCAAGTAGGTGTAAATGAGTTTTACTTTTAAATCGTAATTTTTTGTGTACGTTTATAAATATTTACTTAATTTGATTAATTTAATAATCATTTAATATGCAGGATAGATATGCCTTTGATGCCTAACCTGTCAATAATAATATATAAATGGCCAATGAATGTTTGAAAATATCACCGTATTTAAGAATTATTTCGCTAAAAATTTAGTTTTTTTCCCCACAAGGGTCATGAAAAACATTGAGTTTTTCACTGGCCGTACAAGAATTGCGAACTTGTTTTTTCGAAATTAAACCCTCGCCTTCGGCCTGCGCCTTAAAGTAACACTTGTTCGTAAATTAACACCTTGTTCGTAAATTAACACCTTGTTCGTAAATTAACACCTTGTTCGTAAATTAACACCTTGTTCGTAAATTAACAACTTGTTCGTAAATTAACACCTTGTTCGTAAATTAACACCTTGTTCGTAAATTAACACCTTGTTCGTAAATTAACAACTTGTTCGTAAATTAACACCTTGTTCGTAAATTAACACCTTGTTCGTAAATTAACACTTGTTCGTTAATTCTAGTTTACTGCTCTTAATACACAATTAAAAAATACTACGCGTAATTTTATCTGCGTGAAATTTAGTTAGAATGGTGGCGGTCTGCAAAGGGGACTATTTACTTTCTTTAAAAAAAAAAACAATCATTGTGTAACTTTAGAAAAACTTCACAGGAATCTTTCATTTACGAAATAGAAAATTTCGATTTCCATACGATAATATGAGAATGTTCTGATTTTATCCCATGTGGATATTTCTAAATTTTAGAAACTTTTCGACGTCACATAAGTACGGCTACCACAAGTTTTGACATTGACATATTCGCTCACGTCTACGAAACTTACTTTCTATACATCTCGCTTGCACTAATATGCCAGTACGAGCGAGATGCATAAAAAGTAAGTTTCGTAGATGTGAGCAAACACGTCAATGTCAAAACTTGTGGTACTTATCATTTGATATTTACCAGTCGCTTTTCGGTGAAGGAAAACATCGTGAGAAAACCGGACTAATCCCAATCCTTCCTTCTTAGTCGTATACTCTTGTCAGAGTAGTCGTGGTCATTGCGGTCGTTGTACGGCTTTTTTCGCTGTTTCCCGCCATGCTTCTCTATTTATTGCCTGCCGCGCGCACAGAAACCCGATAGGGCCTAGTTTACCCTCTGGAAGTAGGTGGCAGTCGCTTTCGTAAAAACTAGTGCCTACGCCAAACCTTGAGATTAGTTGTCAAGCGGACCCCAGGCTTCCATGACCGTGGCAAAATGCCGGGACAACGCGAGGAAGAACAAAAACTGGTGATAGCCATACGTTATTAGTAATTATTATTAAAAATCGTGTCATTCACAATAACGTGTGCCTTGACCCGTATTATCATATTATTAAAGGCTAGATTTGACAAATCTGCACGTCATGGTGGATGAAACGATCTATAGTTCCGCTACCACGTTACCTACTTTACACCCAATAGACATCACGTAAACACTAGAGACTTAAAGCTCCTTTATTCAGAGCTAACAAAGGCAGCCAACACAATTCAATTGTTAAGTAACTTTGAAGACACGACTACAGAATACAGACAGAGTAGAGTACAAAAGAGTAGTCTGACTTGAACGAGAAATGTTCGGATTTAGACTGCACCAGCATTTTGCAGTGCGATATTACTGCATTGTTGTATCAATGTGGCCTTTTGATGATCCAACCTTGGATGTAGGCCTCTTCTCTCTTCTTCTACTCCTGTCGATCTTGTGCCCCATTCAACACGGACAGGACACAGACACGGAGGTCGGGACTGCATGAATCGGGGTTTGCGTTATCCTTGCTTATCCCATTTCTTTGGGGTGTCATATCTGACACTGGCGCCATATTTGGCGGTATTTTGTCATATATGGCGTCAAGCATTACGTCAGTAGGTCTTTTTTAATGGTCGAAGTCCAGTCAGTACGTGGCTGCATTGCTGCCGCAAATGTAACAAAATCGGCCATCAATGCTGACAATTGCGGCTGTAATGCAGTCGGCAGCAGTATGGCACCGCCACATTACTGCCACATTACTATAAATGATAATTTTAATATAAATTTCTTGAATCGATGTTACTGCCCGTATTATTAACATTTTCAGTAGTAATGCAATCAGCAGTAACGGTATCTTTACTGCCGCGATGAGAACGTTCAATCTTAATTTTTAAGAATTAGAAACGTTTGCGAACGATGCTATTAAGCGTTGAGTATTGATCCGTGAGGTCAAGTTTCACCCAAAGCAGTTCCACTTTTAAATTTAACGTTCAATCTGTCACTCATTTCACCTATAAAATTAACAGCGACAGCGTCTGCGACAACGCCGCAGCAGTAATGTCGCACCAGTAATGTGGCTTTGCATTCGAACGTTAACTCTAAATGAATTTACAAAATTTTTGTTTTGAAAATATTAAGCTAATTTCACAGTAAATAGTTTACTGGTTTTGTCTGTTTACTGCGACACCGAGTTTTTTGGTATTTCTACAACAGGAATTGAATGGGTATAAATTGAATTGGCAAGTACTTTGTGTATTTCAGTCTTTGTCAAAAGTATTAATCATTCATGTTTTTTACATATACAATTTAGAAAATTATTCAAGCATTTTATGTGACGTTATTTATTATCGAGATTTTTTTTTATATACTACGTCGGTGGCAAACAAGCATACGGCCCGCCTGATGGTAAGCAGTCTCCGTAGCCTATGTACGCCAGAAACTCCAGAGGAGTTACATGCGCGTTGCCGACCCTAAACCCGCCCCCCCTTGTTGAGCTCTGGCAACCTTACTCACCGGCATAAATAAATATTATGGGGAAATTCTTACACAAATTGACCAAGTCCCACGGTAAACTCCAGAAAACTTGAGTTGTGGATACTCAGATAATGATAAATATAGTATAGAAAAAGATGACTCAGGAACAAATATCATATCATAGGCAGGGTCAGTGATTGAGTGGGTAGTGCCCACAGACCGGTCATCGAAATCGACTTGATAAGCAGAAATAACTTTTAGTTCCAGTACTCAAAAGCATCTGGAGATCTCTGTGGCTGATGCTCAACAAAACAAACTTGCTTGCATACAGAATTTCTCTCAGACGGATTTGGTGGCACGAGATCGTGTACGACGTCAGCGCCACACGTTTGCAACTATAGGCGTATTTTGTCACAACTATTAAGAGGGAAGAATTGCTTTTTGAAACTAACGACTTTTTGGACCCGGGTACGTTCTTAAACTACGTCCAAAAGAGAGGTAGGGCACAGCCAGTGGATGTCATTCCAGATCTAGAGCAGAGCCCAACTGGGGAAGTACCTCCACCTTACAGAAAACAGCAGCCAAATGTCACTAGACCCTACTCAAAGTGTTGTGTTCCTCCCGGTAAGTAAGGCTGCCAGAGCTCGACGAGGAGGGTCGGGTCTAGGGTCGGACACGCGCATGTAACTCCTCTGGAGTTGCAGGCGTACATAGGCTACGGAGACTGCTTACCATCAGGCGGGCCGTACGCTTGTTTGCCACCGACGTAGTATATACAGGGTGATTCATGAGACGTGAGCTGGACTAAGCCTACACAATCAGTAAATGTTAATGAATCGTTCACCATCATATTTAAGTAAAACAATCACGCTTTTTATCTGTTATTTAACTTTTTGTTAAGGACAAATTTGATTATCTACAATCATGGACACCCTACAACACTTAATTAACAAAGATAAAACCTCTTTAACCGTTATGACAGCACTTTGATTATGAAGAAAATAAAATGTCACACTTGAGTGAGATACGATTTTATAAAAGTAACCAAACTCCGATGACATTCAATTTGTCACTTGTTATGGATAAAACAAAGAGGGTGACCATAAATATCGTAAATAAAATAAAACTCTTTTTTTTGAACAGTAAAAATTAAATTAACGCTAATCTCACAAATACTGGTACGAAACGGTGGAAAAAAAAACGGTTGATCCTGCTCACGTCTCCTGAATCACCCTGTATATATAATAAAAGTAACGGTAATTTTTGTATGAAATCCCATTTCGGGAGTAATCGTTTTCCACTAACTAAATCTTAAGAAATCACTTTGATTTTGATGTCGATCGCTTCAGCATAATATATTATAGGTTTAAAGTGTGACTTAAAAAAATGTTATTTTTTTTTCGTTTTGCAAATTTTGAAAAAAAAGGAAGCCATTAAACCTAGTTTTTCATTGTGTCAATAACATACTACTAAATCATGGGGAATGGAAAATATTTAGAAGTGGAAAAACATTTCTCGATCACGTGGTATACTTTCCTCTTAAGCGACAAGTAAACATCGTAATAATTTCAATGAAAACTATTAAACTAAATTTTCACGCTATTTTCACCTAAAAACGGAGTGATTCTTGGAAGGAAAATTAAGGTGTATAATTTGTTAAGGTTTCAAAATTAAAAATTCATTTTTTTCTGCAAGTAGGCCTCAAGGGCTTTTTAGGGTTCCGTAGCCAAATGGCAAAAAACGGGACCCTTATAGATTCGTCATATCCGTCTGTCTGTCCGATTATGTCACCGCCACTTTTTTCCGAAACTATAAGAGCTATACTGTTCAAACTTGGCAAGTAGATGTATTCTATGAACCGCATTACGATTTTTACACAAAAATAGAAACCCATACTTAGAACTGAAACTCAAAAAATCTTTTTTCATCAAACCCATACGTGTGGGGTATCTATGGATAGGTCTTTAAAAATGATATTGAGGTTTCTAATATCATTTTTTTCTAAGCTGAATAGTTTGCGCGAGAGACACTTCCAAAGTGGTAAAATGTGTGTCCCCCCCCCCCCTGTAACTTCTAAAATAACAGAATGAAAAATCTAAAAAAAATATATGATATACATTACCATGCAAACTTCCACCGAAAATTGGTTTGAACGAGATCTAGTAAGTAGTTTTTTTTAATACGTCATGAATGGTACGGAACCCTTCATGGGCGAGTCCGACTCGCACTTGGCCGCTTTTTATTTAGAAGACAATACAACATTTATAGTGACATGAAAAATACATAACAACATTTATATAATACAACAGCCATTACCTGGGTAAACATTACATGATAATAATCTTAAAATAAATAATTACTACACTACCATAGAGATGTATAGTCTCTATGGTTAAAAATACATTAAATCTGGAGATGTAAAAGGTCCCCAATGTCAGAGTACAGAGTACTAATAAGTACTAATAAGATTTGCAGGTGTATAGTCTCAATCTTAATGCTACAGAATACATAACTAGTATGTACTCTGTTTACTATATTACAGAGACGTATAGTCTCTACGGTTAATACATTAAGATTGGAGATGTATAAGGTCCCCACGGTCTGAGAAAAATAATTAAAGTTTTGTGTCAATTGGTTGAAAATATGACGATATTTGCCAATTAAGTCGGAAATAATCACGCTGGCTAAGAGTTTTAATTGAAAACAACACAATGTATGGTGGAATTGTCTCTCTTTCATTGGTCTACAAAAAAGTCCGTGATCTTCTGCAAAAAGATCACATAATATGTGATATTAGTAAAGCTATTTACACGGATACAGTATTAATAATTATCAAATTAAATACGCTAGTACATACAGATTACAATGATCCCTTACACTAAAATTTAAATGAATATCTCAGGAGTAATCGTAAATTTAATTTCTAATTCGAGCCTTCATAACTTGTAAATGACGTTAACCTTCGTAAGTGCTAATTTTTACCACCGCATGCGCTGCAATCGCTTTATTTACCCCTACCATGCACTTGCACGGTTCCAATACCACTTCATTAGCCGGATTAATCGTGAATAATGTTATACTTACAAACAACCAAGACTTAATCCACAAACTTCCATCTATAATAGATTTCCGGGAAACGTATTATTAATTACACTTCTTAGTTAAGATTTATTAATAGTTCCACTCCAATCAGTTCGCACTTCGAGACGATTATACTTGTAACCGACTTTGTAAAGCCATCAAATTGAAATACTCTTAATGAGTTGTTTTGGAGGCCGATGCAATCTTACATTGTGACATCAAAATGATGTCACAGAATAAATAATAGTACTACCGAAGGAAACATCCTACAAAACCGATTTTTTAGGAATATAACATATTCCTAATAAATAATAATAATAAATAATATGCAGAAGGCAGTAATTTTGGACACGGCGCGTATAGTACGTCGGTTTCTCTCTCTGCGGCCCTGACCACCGGCAGCTTGGGCCCTGCCCCGCTGCTGGCGGCACCCTAGGTTAGGTTTTTTATAATGTGTTTATGTGTATTTTGTATTGTTTTGTAAGTGTTTTTATATTTTACTTTAAAAAACCCTAATCTAAGATATGCAATGAATAAAGAGATAAATAATATTATTATTTCATCAAGCAACATTATACGTCAAATTTACGTTCTCTCATTCACCGGATATCCACCCTTCAAAACTGCATTCAGTCATTCTTCCATATTGAAAGAACCACTTGACAAACACTAATCATGGCCGATACATCGTGCCATCGTAATTTAATAATATATATATATATATATATATATATATATATATATATATATATATATATATATATTCTCGCGTGCATTTTGCTCTTACTTGTCCGTACATGTGTTGGTGCGAGCGAGAGGCACGCGCGACTGAGGTTATTTAGATATCACTTTCATGTCACAATGTACATTTGAATTGGCCTCTCGTTAAAGGAGATTAACAGGAAATCTATTTGGGCACACTTACAAGTACTTGTGAGTTGAATACTGGAAATAGATAAAAGAAAAATAATTAATCCACTCCATTTGGTCAATATTATTGAAACGTTAAAAATTTACGTTATTATTTAAATACAAAGTCTAACGCGTATTGTGGTTTTTTAGTCTTCTATGACATTATCTATGAAAAGGGACCTTTTCATAGATAACGTCACATATGGTCGGCTTTTTATCATTTGTCACATTGCTTGTCACGTTCCAACAAGTATGTAAGTGCGAAAGTGACGGGCATAGTGACAAGCGATAAAAATGGAACCATGCTGCCACTGCTGGCAACATTTAAACCCTAAAAATCTGGTATTAACTCGACATTACCAATTGACAAAGCATGATTGTACCTCTAGTGTCACACCAAAATGAGTTAACGTTCCTATGATTTGTGATATTTTATTGCCTATTACCTAACAATTTTTTACCCTAACTTTTCAAACCCATATTAAATATTTTTGAAGTGAAAACTTTAGCGGCGCTGTGCACTTTTTGTGATGGGGAAAAAAATGTTAAACTCGCGACAAGTCACGTGACCGACAGATTCGTCAGATTGAAAATTCGTAAGACGGACACGTGACCTGATGGAAAAACTGTTACAATGTCATTGAAGCCAGTAGTTTTTTTAATGTAATATAAATTGTCATGTTTGTGTACGATAGCGCAATAAATGAATATTGTATTTTACCACATAAATGACAGTACTTTTATACTGATAGTTAAAGAAATTCGTGCAAAATTATTCCCTAACCAACCCGTTGTTTTTTATTTAACTGACTGGAGAAACTAATTAAAGTCGCAAATCATACTTGTTTAAAGAAACATAAACCTTTAAAAATATGCATAAAACTTAGTAAAGAGTATTATTACAGATGTTAAATTCGCATTTATGTAAATATCTCATAAATATGGAAACCGCAAAGGTAAGAACTACATATTAATGGACTCTGACTATTCATTCTCATAAGCCAAGTCTTACTGATTTCATGGAATAACTTTAGAGGTACGCTCACGTTGTTATTATGTATGAAAAATTCGTTTTTAGGGTTCCGTACCCAAAGGGTAAAACGGGACCCTATTACTAAGACTTTGTTGTCCGTCCGTCCGTCTGACCGTCTGTCTGTCCGTCTGTCCGTCCGTCTGTCCGTCCGTCCGTCTGTCACCAGGCTGTATCTCGTGAACCGTGATGTTCCCGCTTTAAAAGTACGGAACCCTCGGTGGGAGAGTCGGACTCGCACTTGTCCGGTTTTTTCAACATTTATAGTTGTTTACCATCACGTGATTGGTCTACTTATTTAACTCCTATATCATTAAAATAAAATAATAAACGGGCAAGAGCATGTCGGGCCACGCTCAGTGTAGGGTTCCGTAGTTACTCTTCCGTCACAATAAGCTAAACTGGAGCTTAAAGTATAGTAAATTGTTAACCAAGGGATGAAACGGTACCTTTCACGCGAGTTAAACAAATAGGCAAATTTGCATAATCAGTACCTAATTAAAGTAAGTCTTTTTACTATGAAGGGGAAACTTTTTGCGATAACTCAAAAACAGCTAAACTGATCATGTCCGCTATAGTTTTCATGTAATGTCTTTCTTAAGCACTTTACGTGTAGGGGAGGTACCCTAAAAAAAATTAAATTTTTAGATTTTATTGTACGACTTTGTCGGCTTTATTGATTTATATATCTATGCCAAATTTCAGCTTTGTAGCACTAACGACCAAGGAGCAAAGCCTCGGACATACAGACAGACAGACGGACATGGCGAAACTATAAGGGTTCCTAGTTGACTACGGAACCCTAAAAACGGACAAGTGCGAGTCGAACTTGCTCGATATTTATAATTTCAAAACCCCGCTGTCATTTACATTACACATCGTTAGGTGCTGATATCTACAGTATGTAAATCCAATACGAGCGATAAATTAAACCACTCATAGAATGTATCCGTGTTATAATTAAGGGCCTACTAAAGCCGTGAATACCGGTTCGTAAGCCACGCCCGCTAGCTTCCTCACTCCCCGCTAGCACGCACACATGGAAGCGCTCCGCGGAGTCCGCGGCGCACGTGAAGGTGAAAGCTCCATCTAGCGTTACAAAAGTTAACTACGATTATACGCGGTCGGCCAGAAACTTAATTCTTAGAAAATAAAAAAGATGGCGTTATTACTTGCTACTAGAAAATAAAAAAATATATTGTTGTAAATTGTAATAAATCTGCGACTACAATATAGCCAATTTTTATTGTTGATTTTTGGAAGATGTTAATAGTACAGTTAATTGTAAGTATAACACTACCTATCTTTTTAAATTCGGTGTGATAACTAACAATGTAAGATTACATTGTTAGTTATCATATTTTATTTAGTAATATATTGTTGAGGCAGGAAATACAGGGTGCCGTTTTCCGACGACCAATTTTTCGGATGATATTGAATCACAGTTGTCAGTGGTAACTACCTACATATAAAAAAGAAAAATGTAAGTAATATGGTAACAACGAAAACTACCAAAAAAAGTGAAGTAAGTATTTTTATTACGCTGAAATATGTAATATTCAACTAATAACTTTTAAACAATTACTCAAACAATCAGGGTGATTCTTAAATTGTGTCCAGAAAAATTTTTTCATAAAAGATTTTTATTTTTCACATATTGTTACGTATAAAAAGCATTTTTTGATGCATATGGTCAAGCTTAATACCCTCAGGAAAGGTAAATAAAATGAGTACATAATCACGGTTGTCACAAAGTGTCCCTCAGTCGTGACGTTTCGGCATTTTGGCGGCCAACTCCACTATTTTGAATTATACAATATTTTTAATATAGCCTAAGTTACTCCCATGACTACGACACATCGAATGACAGCTCATACGTTGAAATTCGTCATACTAGCGCTGTAGAGCGTGACAAAGAATCGGATACACATCATACATCCACATACACGCGGAAACCATTTTTCTGCTTTGGGCAGTTGGGCAATAATAACAAATGAACGTAGCTAATAAAATCCATTTCTAAAGAGTGAATATGCCTCTAAATTAATCAAACTAATTGAGAATGTCACGACCACGTGTCTATATGACACGAACGTGGATTCAATAGTCCGTGGCGGGGACAGAATTTTGAGGCCACTGTCGTGACAATTTGAAACATGTTCGGTATTATCTAAAAATTACCTTTGACTTTGCAAATATTAAATAATTAGCTCAATCTCGAATGTATTAGGTATATCTTATGTTACAAACAATAACGTGAAATGAGTACTGACTTTTAAAACTCAAACACGGCGGTGACGCGTTAAGGTTGACCTTTTTTTTAATTAACACAAATAAATAATTTTCGGTAACACTTCTCCCTTCAGCCATTTGCAAATCTGACAACAACACAGTATTGCTGTTCTAAAAAAAAAGCGTTAAAAAGGCTGCCAGACGTAAAGGTAACTTTCTACCGAGTACTGCATGTTTATATTACCACGCGCGTCGGTGACACGAAAACTGATCACAAGATGTATGTTATTAAAATTGTTATAAAGTCGTTATATATCCATACAATTTTTAAACCGTATTGTGGAATAGGTGTAAGTGTTAACATTTGATATAAAATTCTTCCAAAAACACTTTCAAAGAAAAATAAAATATCATAAAATCCGAGGAAGTCACACTACACGTTCCGTGGCATTTAGAACTTATTAATATGTTTCTAATAAATGCTCTTAGGATATTAGGTTGACATAAAACTAGAGGTAAATTACTAAGTATATTGACATTTAGTTTACTTATTTTCTTAAAAATTTATGCTATTCTTACAGGTAACACAATTGTTATTTTGACTGTTTTTAATTTAAGTTAATTTGTATTGTATTTTCGATTGTTAGTGATGTAATTATGGGTCTTTCACCTGAAATAAACGATTTCATAATATCGTTCCCCTGGCTTTGGTTCACTGTGATTTTCATTCCCGTGTGTTTTGATATAAAATGTATTCTTCATGGGCATGTACAATGTTAAATCTTATGTCAAGTAAATGATTATTTACTTTCATGGATTAAGTAAAAATTATCGTAATCATAACAGTTGATCAAAGACATACTTATTTCTTTTCCCCTGGTTCTCATTCCATGCCTTTGGACTGGGGTTTCAACTAAAATCAACGTGTGGTACTTCGTTCTATAGATCTTAAAAATAACATTAAGTTGCTAAGGGTGTTCTATGATTCAGTGTATTATTTTGGAACGAATTGTTCCGAAATTCATTGTCATTATGTCATTTCTTGTCATTCCCTTATCGGTTTTTTTCATTCCCTCGTCGCTTTTACATTCTTTTTATCGATTTTATTATTCCCCTGATAGGTAATAAATTGACCAAAATGTATGCCTATTCGATTGATGGGCTTATATTGAAATTATATTTAATAATCTGATTTCAAAGAACGACCCTTCAATGCCCGCCATAAGCTAATTGGTTGGCTAATGGTTTCAAAAGCATGGACAAATAAAGTATAGACTAATATTATCAACACAGAATCGCGTTCCTCTGAAATGAAAAGTTTGATCGGGATATCCATAATTGCACAACGCCGTCTATTAGGAACTACTTTAATTATCAGACAGTTAGACAAGAGGTTGAAGCACCGAACCAAGTGTAATGAACTGATATTGCTGTTAAATGGCTATAGCAGTTGCCTAAACTTACAGGAAAGCGATTTTGTAAAGACATTGTTAGTAAGCGATTTTGCTAAGTATTAAACTTTAATCGTCTTTGTCAAGACTAAGATATATGATTAAGGTATAAAAGTAGAGCGGTATAATTTTAAAATCTGAAAAAAAAGAAATTAAAAACAGTTTAAGTTCTAAGATGTACATTATCAAAAACCATCCTGTATATGTTAACATTATAGTATTTTTCAAACTCGATGGGTAGGGTGACAGGTGTTATCTCTATATAATTTTTAACCTGAAAAAGGCCAAATCTCGCAAAATCGTATTGAAACGACAACTGTCAGCGTACCCATATAAAAAAACTATAGATAGCACCACACACGAGCTGAAGAGTTACATGCCCGTTGCCGACCCTAAACTCCCCCCCCCCCCCCCCCTCGTTGAGCTCTGGCAACCTTACTCACCGGCAGGAACACAATACTATGAGTAGGGTCTAGTGTTATTTGGCTGCGGTTTTCTGTAAGGTGGAGGTACTTCCCCAGTTGGGCTCTGCTCTAGATCTGGAATGACATCCACTAACTGTGCCCTACCACACAAAGCGAGATGAAATTCACAATGCCCATACCTCTCTTATCACAATGCCCATCTCTCTCTTTGAATGGCAATTTTAAGAAAGGGACGATTCGGTACGTTTTTCTTATTGCTCCTTGTCAAGTAAAATCAAACTGAAAAGCATACTTACTTTACTCTTTGCTGAAAAGTCATATTAGTCATTGACGTTTTGACAGTATCCTGTTAAATAAATTATGTGAATTGTTCTTAAGGCATGCGGATTACAAATCAGAGGTCGCTGGTTCAAACCCCGGCCCGTGCAAACGAGTTTTTTTTTCTAATAAACGTGTTGAATTTTTTAGTTTTTTTTACATAATAAGTATATTTGTTTTACATAAAGATTACCTAGGCTATACAAAAATTGGTATAAATAAAATAAAATTATTCGTGTCATTAAAATATGCTTTTAATACACATATTTAAAAGAATAACTTTATTTCTGTATAAGACAGACAAGATTTACTTTTACAATAAAATAGAAAATAAGCAATATAGATATTATATAGGAACAAAAAAGAAAACAAAAAGTTACGATTAGATTCGATGGGTCTATAGATGACTCGCATTTTTTCTTTGGTGTCTACACGACCACACAGCTACTGATACATTACAGAAGCTGTCTAAATTTCCTTACCCGTTGTAATTGTTCAAAGAGTATTAGACTTTGACGTAGCTAAGCAAACACGCACACATGCGTAACGTATAGGCCTGTAAAGATAGCTCCATTCGTAGTAGACCTCGGATTCCGTTACTAGTTAATAGAGCTACGACTCAACGTTTATTGGATATGTCGATTTTACGTAATTTGGAGCGCTGCGCGATTTGACATAGGTCTTACCTCTTTGAGGCACCACGGCCATCTAACATTACTGGCATAAAGGACGCATTTATGACTTTGACGCATGACAGAAAGAGAAGCCGAACTGCGTAAAATGGGCGTTTGCTGTTGAATTCATAAAATCAAAATCGAGAATAAATCCGTTTGTATAAGATAATAAGTTAATATTTAGTTGAATGATGTTTAAGACGAGATGAAAACCTTTACTTTAAAGTGGATTATGCTGGATGAAGATGTGTTTTCTAGTTGCACTGAGGTAAACACTAAAAATGTAGATGTAACTTTGGATTTATATTCTATCGAGAAAATTTTAAGCCTTTTTGTTTCGACTAGTATCATACCTCTTATCATATAGTCAAGATACATATATCCGAAAATCACGTCTGTTTGTTTCCGGGGCTAGCCACTGCCACGCTTCAAAGATCCCGTTATTTTTCGATGCAGGGCCTTAATTAAGAACTTTTTAAGGGTCAAACGGGACCCTATTACTGAGACTCCGCTGTCCGTCCGTCCGTTTACCACCAGGCTGTATCTCATGAACCGTGACAGTTAGCCAGTTGAAATTTCTACAGATTATGTATTTCTGTTGCCGCTATAACAACAAATACTAAAACAGAATAAAATAAATATTTCTTTCCAATGTCGAGGTTCTCATCCAATCACCGAAGTTAAAAATAAAATAAAATAATAAAAATAAAAATAAATATGATAGGACATTATTACACAAATTGATTAAGTCCCACAGTAAGCTAAATAAGGCTTGTGTTGAGGGCGCTTAGACAACGATATATATAATATATAAATATTTATAAATACTTAAATACATAGAAAACACCCATGACTCAGGAACAAATATCCATGCTCATCACACGAATAAATTCCCTTACCAGGATTTGAACCCGGGACCATCAGCTTCGTAGGCAGGGTCACTACCCACTAGGCCAAACCGGTCGTCAAAGCAAGCAAGTTAAGCAACGTCGAGCGCGGTCAGTCCTTGGATGGATGACCGTTTTTATACATAATGGTACGGAACCCTTCCTGTACGAGTCCGACTCGCACTTGGCCGGTTTAAAAAAAACCCGAGCAGCAATGTACTGCAAACTTTATGAGACATAACATGACATGACAATACGAGATACGAGCTTTTTATAGTAACAAACGTTGACACTCATAACTTGTGTGGTGCTTTGCATTGCGCCGAATTATTTTGTAAGGTTTAAAACTTACATTCAATTCAATTCAATTCAAATATACTTTATTCATGTAGGCCTAGCAACAAGCACTTATGAATAGTAAGACAATATTACATATAATTATCTTAATCTAATTATCAGAGCAATTTATTGATGTTGTAAATATTATTCCATATATAATACTAATGAATATAATTCATAGATCAAATTTAATACTAAAACAATCACAAAATATAGTCATACAAAAATTGTATTTCTAAGCAAAATTTATCACAATATACTTCTCAGATCTTATGCTAACTACCTTTTACATATTCGTATTCAATTTACACACTATCTAAAAGGCTGGTCGACTTCACAGGTGACCGAAGAGCTGGCAGCTTTCTCGCACAACGTATTAGCATCGCTATACAGCGGGGAAATGCTGCCAGCATCCTCGGCACCATGCCAAAGGGGCCAAATTTTTTAGACATATTTTAATTTTATTTAGTATTAGTTTTTAGTTTAATTTAGTTTTATTTAATAGATAAGTTAGTTTATTTTTATTGTGCCCGACATTTAATTGCTTTTTAATAAATCTAATTGTATTTACACACTGTTTATATTATTTTGAACACAAAATTCATTCCCAAAGTAACTTTTGTCAGAAGGCAACGTAAGCATACGTGACTCATTAATCATACTTAACCTCTCACGCTTGTTCGCACGTTTATGTACGGAATTATATGTAATTTATACGTACCATAAATAAAGTCTTTTCGTACCTCTTGCTGTCTGGTACTAATGATCATACATAGGCCACCTGCTAGAAAACATGTGTGTACTTAGGAAATTGTCTAGTCTAGAAACCATAACATATAATAAATAAATATTATAGGACATTATTACACAAATTGACTAACCACAGTAAGCTCAATAAGGCTTGTGTTGTGGGTACTTAGATAATATTATATAATATATTATATATTATATACAGGGCCCGTACCTTTCATGCCTTTGACAGAAAAATGACGTCACGCTACATAGAGTATGATTCCAATTAGTATTTTCGTAATAATTAATCATTTATCAACCTCTTTAGGTAAGTTATACATATACTTGACAATCAGTACAGAAACTTCTAACTGACATTCATATTATTGTCACTCATATAAATAATACATATTTTTTTATTTTTAACAGCGTAACAAGCTTTTATTCTCGTAACAAGTATTTATTTTGATACCAGTCAATAAGTAAGTTATCTAAATTTGTAGTATTGTAAAACAACTCCCTGTATGTTAAATTACGTCATTTTTGCGTCAACGGCATGAAAAGTACGGGCCTTGATTATATATTCTTTCTCTGGTGTTGCAGGTGTCCATTGGCGGCGGTAATCGCTTACCATCAGGTGATCCGTCTGCTAGTTTGCCTCCTGTATCATTAAAAAAAAACTTAAATATATTTGATTATTTATTTATTTAATCAGTTTACAATTGCACCTTAACAGCTAAAGCCACAGCGGCACAAATTGGGAGACAGTAATATTTATACATTGAGTACAAAAGTATCTACATAATCACATTATATAATACTACTTACAGGCATCTCTCGCTCTATCACTCTCTTACACTCAGTCATCAGTCGGTTGCACTCACAAACAAGTCACACTCCGGGTGTGCCTCAAGCACGGAGTTGAGTAGAGCGTGCGCGATATAGAAAACGGCCAGTGTCAGGAACAAGTATCCGTGTTTATCACATGTACAAATGCTCTTACCAGGAGTTGAACACGAAACCATCGGTCTCATAAGCAGGATACAAATACAAATACAAAATTCTTTATATTTTTATATATTTTTTTATACCACGACGGTGGCAAACAAGCATACGGCCCGCCTGATGGTAAGCATTCACCGCAGCCTATGGACGCCTGCAACTCCAGAGGTGTTACATGCGCGTTCCCGACCCTTTAAAAACCTGTACACTCCTTTTTTGAAGAGCCCCATACTGTAGACCCTCGGGAAAACCTCGGCAGGGAGCTCATTCCACAGCCGGAGCGTCCGCGGGAGGAAATTCTTCTTGAACCGCACAGTACGCGACCATTTAGGTTCTAAGATGTGAGGATGAACACCCCGCCGACGGCGAGCGGTGCGGTGATAGAAAGTGGCCGTTGGCATCATGTCAAACAAACAAACAATTTCCTTAAAATACATATGGCCATGATTTAGGGGATGGAGCCGCCCGGTAAGCAAAGAATTGCCTGTGTTCAGGCACCGCTCTTTCCTACGTTAACAAAAAAAACGACAAGTAAACTATTTATACAAGATATGAAATCTAAAATAAATTTTAACAAGCAGAGACGACTGCGAACGATGCTATTAAGCTAGGGACCCCTAGATCCATATGGTGGGAAAATTTGCTGCCTATGGATGAGGTCTTGGTGGCTCAGACGGCAGAGCGCTGGAGTATCGATCCAGATGCCGAGAGTTCAAGTCTCACCCAAGACAGTATTTTTCCACTTTTAAATTTATGATAATCTAAAAACATAATTTCTAAAACTAAAATAAACACAATGAGTTTACACGTTAAATATGCTTATAAATTAAGTATTAAATTTTCGCTCACTACCCACTAGGCCAGAGATAGGTCGTCAACATATATATTATATTAATGAAATAGGAGGCAAACGGACAGACAAATCACCTGATGCTAAGCAAATACCGTCATCCATAAATAGGTGTAACACTAAATATTGCAAGTTCGTTTTCGGCATTTAAGATGGGATACGAATGATCATCAATCATCTTTATCGCTATTTTAATAACGATTTAAGGAGGAGTTATTCTAGTATTCCTATGTATTAAGAGTCCGCAGCGAACTCGGTTCTCCATACAAACGTAGTTACGCCCACATTTTAAAATGACTAGCTAGATTGCTCTGAAACTTTGTATTTACAATAATATAAGGTATATCTATGCCTTTAATTAGTTTATTTTAATTCAGATACCATAGTTTAAAAAATACAGGGAATTTAAAATCTTCATAAAAACTTGCGTTCGCTCTATTTCGTTTGTTTTACAAGCTGGAGCTATTTCAGCTACAGTTAAAATGAGAACAAAACTTGACGACCGGTTTGGCCTAGTCGGTAGTGACCCTGCCTACGAAGCTGATGGTCCCGGGTTCAAGTCCTGGTAAGGGCATGTATTTGTGTGATGAGCATGGTTATTTGTTCCTGAGTCATGGGTGTTTTCTATGTATTTAAGTATTTATAGATATTTATATATTATATATATCGTTGTTTAAGTACCCTCAACATAAGCCTTATTGAGCTTACTGTGGGACTAGTCAATTTGTGTAATAATGTCCTATAATATTTATTTATTTATTTATTTATTTAACTTCGTTTGTATGGGAAGGTGAAATGAAGGTGAAGCTTGCTACGGACTCTTAAGATTCCATAATTTTATGAAGAGAGACGATTAATTAAAACTTACCTAAGTCCGAGCTCGACTTGTAAAACATTTTGCCTTTTCTGTAATGGACTTAGCCGACTCAAATGCCAGTTTTAACTTAATTACTCGTAAGCCTTTTAAAGAAAAGTAGTACTTTAAGATTCCTTTAGTGAAGAATAAGTATAAGCTGCTAAGGATTGCTTAGGAAGTTAAGCTTCTTTTTACATTTTACCAGGAAAGTTATTATTGAACATGTGCAAAAGTGATCTTAAGTGATATTTTAGTGATATATTTCCTTTTAACCCTTCAAGTGGCGGTCAACCCGTGATTGGTCGAGTGGAATAACAGTAGAATGGTGGCCCGAATCTTACGGGTTGATGCAAAAACCAGTAGGCTGTCGGCTACCAGAGGAGTTGCCATAAACATTGAAATCATTTAATTGTTCCACAATTGTTAAACTATTTAATGCTGATTCCAACGATATTATATAATTCCATACAAAGGTTAGCCTAATCGTAAATTTTGTAAATCCGCGCTGAACACTTATCGGGGCCCTGCCACTTGACTGAATTTGCGCAAATCCGCGGCGCCACTCGACTAATTTTACATATTACACTAGAAAATATTACTGTTGCAGTATCAATCAATCAATCAATATTCTTATTTGTTAGACATAGGTACATTGATGTTACAATTTAGTACTTATTAGTATCACTATGTCTTACCAGCATTAGGTGTACAAATTCTGTTTTGTGTTGGTAAGTTTAACAATAAATTGCATGCTTAAATCTTACCTTATTCTAAACACTATATAAATTTTAGTATTGCATTAAATTAAATTAATGTATATGTATCGCAGCGCGATATTACTGCCGACTGCATTGCTACCGCAAATGACAAAAATCCGGGCAGACAAATCGATTTTTTGACAGTAATGCCACTACTGCTGCAATGCTGGTACTACTGCTGTGGTACTGCTACTGGTGTTGATGTAGTCTGAATCCGAAAGAATTCAAAAGTATGTATGGTACGTGAGTAGGTAATATGACGTATTTTCTTAATTTGGTTTAAGATGCGGTAGGTTCATAGCGGGGTTTTTAATAAATCAAAAATCGTACCGCTTTTTTGTGTAACAATACAGTTGCCAAAAATTCAATTAGCAATCTTGAGGATTTTCCCTAAGGCTTTCAAAAAATCTGGAACAGGTCTAAAGCGCACATTAAAACATTTTAACAATGTATCCACAAAAGCTAAAAATATAAAAATTGCTTCTAAACATGCGCAACTTTTTCTGAGGGAACTCAGCGATTACTTTTTTTTAAATGAAAACTTACAACAAGTTAAAATTCAAAAACATGATATCCGCGGTCCTGTGCGCGCGCATCTATCTCGCTTACTCTCAATGAGAGTAAGATATAAACACGAACCTAAGAGTCTTAAGATTCTACAGTCAAAGTCGAACGAGATCGGCGTCACTACTTGATAGTTTGAATTGCAGCGTCAAACATTACTCGAGTTTGACTTTCTTGGACTTTTCATTAGAACTTCGCAAGTTCGTTGAGTTGTACGAATAGTAAAGTTAACGTCTAATCAAAGGAAATTTTAATGTCCGTTAATTAAGTAGAAACTACCACAAGGAAGCTCGCTTTCACGTAAAAAAACCGCATCAAAATCTGTCCATCCGTTTGAGTGCTACTATGCCACAGACAGACAGATATTGGCGTTAAACGCTACTATTTTTGCGTCGGTTGTTAAAAATGGAGCATTTTCATTGACTATTTGAATAACATTTGAATAACTTTTTACATTAAAAAGATTTTTAAAAAGGTAATTTTAATACAACACACAATACCAATATTAATTCCAGTAATCTATAAAACTTAAAATCTAAAAATAAATAAAACTAATCTTATACAGCGGGGAAATGCTGCCAGCATCCTCGGCACCATGCCAAAGGGGCCAAATTTTTTAGACATATTTTAATTTTATTTAGTATTAGTTTTTAGTTTTAATTTAGTTTTATTTAATAGATAAGTTAGTTTATTTTTATTGTGCCCGACATTTAATTACTTATTAATAAATCTTAAAATAAATAAAGACTGTCAGCATCTACGGCGCCATGCCACAAGGGGATCGTTTTTGATTATTTATTTTTAGATTAGTCTTATTTAAGTTTAGATTTAAAGTTTTATAGATTACTTAGTTAGGTATCTGATTCTGTTATTTGTTTTTTTTTCTTGTAATATATCCTAGTTTTCTATTATTAAATAAAATTAATTTATTGTGGTATATTATATTATATTTCGGGCCAATATCGGATTTCAATAATATCCGACCTTACGTAGTATACCCGCTTTCTTAGCCCCTAATCCACGAATTTGATCAAATCTAAAAACATTCATTAAGTAAACCGTGAATCATCAAGTTACAAACAAGACGAAAGGCGAGAAACATCCAAAAAACCTTCCAGCGTAAAAATTAATTCAAAAAGGTGTTTTCGTGTCCAAATTGAGGAGCACTTAATAAAAATCTGTGAACAATATTTGTTTTACTGTATAAACTTCAGGAGGCAGTTCGTTACTTTGGACACAGAGTAAAATAACAAAAAGTTCATTTCATACAGTGAAAGGCGAGATTATTCATATACCTAGTGACTCTATGTGCTATATCGCGTTAAGACCGATAAGCTTAAAATATGTAAAAACAAAAAAAGCCATTTTCACAGCGTACTCACAACAGTCTTAACCGTAATGCCACTGAAGCCAATTTCTACCATTTTGAACATTTTCCTAAAAATGAATCGATAAAAAAAATGTAGATAGTGAACCTGCATAAAAAATTTCACGAGATTCAGTTGAGTATTGCGACCTGTAGAGGAGAACACCCAGGCATACGAAAGCAAATTGCCAGAGTCAAAACGTAGACCTTCGCTAACGCTTCGGTCAGTTATAAAATTGGAAAAAAAAAATAAAAAAAAAAACGTTTCAACATAATGCTATTTCATGTTTTGGGTTTGTGTACCAAATTAAAAATTAACAATAATGCGGAACCGATTAATAATATAAAAGGTACCTTCTCACGTTGTTCTGCTTCTACTGCGGGCTGTTTTATCTTGTTGATTTTAAATCTTGATTTTTTGAAATTTTCCTTTTACCCCTTAATGGCCAGTAAACACTGCTGTTATAATTTAGGAGGAAATTCCTCTTAAACCGCACAGTACGCGACCATTTAGTTTATAGGGTGTGAGGATGAACACCCTGCCGACGGCGAGCGGTGCGGTGATAAAAAGCGGCCGTTGATATGATGCTAATCATGTCATACAATTCTTCAGAGCACAGCCTATTGTATAAGCGGTAGAACACACACAAGGAGGCAAAGTCTCTCCTTAGAATAAAACGTTCAATACCGCTTGTGTGTTTGGCATCGTCGACGATTCCATAGCTTTTTCCTCTAACTGGAGTCTACTCCTTACATAAAGAGCTTTGAGTGCTTTAGAAATTTCGAACCATAATCAGGAGCTTTAGGTCTAATAGTAAAGGTTTTACGGTAATAAAAAAGAAACCCTCTTCAATATTTACTCTGTGGCACGGGCAATCAGCGTGGAGTAAACAAGAACCGTGTGAACTCGACTAGTCTTTAGCTCCAAGATCCAGATGTTATTGCAGGTGTTAACTCGATTAGAACTAAAGTTAAGGTGACGCACATAGGCCTTACCTTGACTACTGCCTCAGCAGAGTCAAACTGATATACAGACTTAAATATTTATTCTTCTATATATTTATTCAACGGCGCATAAAACGCCCGTTATCCAATGATATGCCAGGAGCTAATTTCTCATATACTTTGGACATCTCTCACGCCGAACGGTCGGATCACTGTGTCTCGCTCCAACCTATACTCGCCGCTCGCCGCTGTCGCCTCTGCGCGAGGTCGTGGCCGGGCTATTAGTACAAACAGCATCACTCTTTAACTGTCCATTGGTGGTCCTTATGCCTTTTATAATAAGGTCCAATGATGGATAGTTAACAGTATTGGCGATGGTACCAGCCATGTGACTTTCTATTTCTGTCATTCAAGCTTTTTTCTTCAGATTTCATTAGACTAAGGAAAAATGTTGTTTTCAAATATTTTCCGCGTTTCATTATCTTTACGTTCATTGTTTGAATTTGACGCGTGTCAGTCCCATTCAATAGCCAACTTTATTTGAACTCATTTTTCAAGACGCTCGTGTATAAGATTAAGGATTCACGGTAGAATGGTCCGGGTCCGGGAAAAGACATCTGACACTTCAGTTTTTTACCCATATTAAATCACCGATTCTAATTAAGATATTGTGATATATTTATACACCATTGTATATAACTACCCTCTTAACTAAGATATTGTAATTGAATTATTAAATTTCATCTTGTATCCGATGATCACTATAAGATAAGTAGGTAATTGAATAATTATATATTTTTTTACATCAACTATGAACATTGTATTGAGACTATTGAGAAATCAGTAAACTAAAACGACGTGATTAATTCCCATTTAAGTAACTACAAATCCATAGGTATTGATTTCAAAAACTCAAAACTACACTTTATAGGTTATAGGTACTCGCGGGCTTGGTTTCCGCAAATCGACGTCATACAATTGCGCCTATTTATTGTGGTGTGTTCCCGGCACTACTTTTGCCAACCCAACTCTACCAAGAAGCGTAGCAGAACCTTGATGTTGCCGACGACTTCTGGGAGAGACCCCGGCAAACCGAGGTGTTGTGCTCGGTACTCTGCAACCCCTGGGCATCTGAGAATGACGTGGGCGGCTGTCTCTTCTGCCTCCATGCACGCCCTGCAGAGGGGGCTATCTGTAGCATGAAGTGTTAAAAGGTGCTTGTTTAGTGGGCCGTGGCCCTGAGTGGAGCTGAGGCCTCTTCAGCTGCCTCAGCCTCCTTGAGAAACCGGGGTTGATTGTCGGGAGAGCTTCCTTCGCCTGCCTGCACGTGCCTTCTACACTGTTTATACAACAGAACGACATAGCTCCGTTGAATTATTTACTCTTTAGTCATAGTGACTGTAACATGAACAGCGGTGGCAGCATGGTTCTATTTTTATCACTTGTCACTATGCCCGTCACTTTCACACATACTTTGTTAGAACGTGACAGATATGGTGACAAACGATAAAGAGCCGACCATCTTAGCCCCACAGGGTAAGATTAATATTTTCGGTAAGGGAAAATGCAAATAAACTCGATATTTTATTCAACATCTTGGAGTTTGAAACAAAAGTTGAGGCAGCGCTCGTTTTAAGCATGGCAAGTAGGTCGGATATCGACTTTTAAATTGATATTCCAGTCAACGTGTAAAGATTTTATTTATCTACACACATATAAACATATATTATGTTTATATATTGTTATTATTTATTTACCTATGTAGTTTATAAGTATGGTTTGCTTTTTTTTATTCATTCAATATATTTCTTTCTCTGCACCAATTCTAGGTATCTCTGTTTGGCCGTATGGTTGACTGGTAGAGAATGCCATTTGGCATTAAGTTTGCCATTCGTACATTGTTTTATATATTTAGCGCAATAAAGATTAAATAAATAAATAAATAAATAAACCCTCTATTACAACAACTAAAAAAACTGCAAATAACAACCAGATTTAAGATAAACTGTTTTGTTACATCTCATTTCTTATCTGCGAAAATGTTATTATTAGTACGGTCGCCAAGCCGCTCCGAGGCCAGATTTAATTGACTCAGCTCGGCCTTACCCACAACCGGTATCAATGTGTTCGGACAGTTCTCCTGATCACCGTACATGCGGTAGTAAAGCGGAAAAATGGTGGAGGGGATAGTAATGACGTCACAAAGATGGCGGCCGGACCTATTCTTTTTGGCGGTGTATCTCGAAAACCACTTAACCGATTTTAATCATCGAGGTGTCAAATAATAGCTTATATTATGGAGATTATTTCCTTTTCTACAAACATTTACGTGAAACCTATAGGAAAAAAAATAATCACAAAAAACAGTTTTTTTATAAAATTATTATTTTTTATTTTGTAAAAATCTCCGTAAATATTATCATTTCGCAAATTTTGTTTAATATAAAACATATTGCTTCATTATCAAGGAATATAATGAGCCTTAAAACATACAGATCGAGTAATAAACAATGAAGCTACACTCATTTATTTGCGCATGGGTAACGATAACTGGCTTTTACCGGTCGAAACTGTGGTGACTGTTACGATACGTATTGAATGGAATTTATAGAGTATCGGTTTTAATTACTGAAATTATAATTAAAATTATAAAAACCAGACACAATAATGTTACCTTACTTCGACGTTTAGTCTCTTTTTTCGTCTTAATCATAGGTAGGTACATATTTCTTTTTACTAAAAAATTTTATACAGGGTGAACTTTTAACCACCAGTCATACTCTGCGCAGCGACTTTATAGGTCATACTTAACAACTTTTACTATGGGACCAATGCCGAAATCGCGAAAAAAATTTTGACTGTCCCATATAAAGGTGCGACCAACTTTACCAGACCAACACTTTTCCAAACTGAGCTACAGCTGTCCGATGAAGTTAAGTACTTAGGACTAACTCTCTACAATAAACTCAATTGGAACAACCACATCAACAAACGGATAGACAAGGCGGGAGTTGTCTTCTGGCAGTGCAGAAGGATGATGGTAAGAGGTGGGGACTCAACCCGAAAATTACCCTCTGGCTCTATAAGACGATAATCCGCCCCTTACTCTGTTACGGTGCTCTGGTTTGGTGGCCAAGAACAAACCTAGGCAACGTACGAGACAAACTACAAAGACTTCAAAGGCTCGCATGCGCGGCCACCACTGGCTGCACGAGGTCTACCCCGACTGCAGCCATGGAGGTCATGCTAAACCTTCCCACCGCTGCACCTACACATACAGCAAGAGGCCAATCTCTCAGCGGTAAGGTTGCGAACCCTCAAGATATGGTCTAACATCACAGGAGCTCTTCACACAAAATGCCTGGAAAAGGTGTATGACGAATTTCCAGTGCTTAGGTCAGGCACGGACCGGATTCACAGACAAGCTATCTTCGATAAAAGGTACAAAATACAGTTATATGAGGACGACAATCATGAAGGACTCAATCCCCGGGAGCTGAGAATCTTCACTGATGGGTCCAAAACAGACAGCGGATCGGGCTCTGGAACCTTCTCAGAAGACCTGAACATGTCGATCACCACTCGGCTAGGAGCCCATAACTCGGTATTCCAAGCTGAGTGCAATGGGCATCATAAACGCGGCGGCTGCCATCACTGCAAGGAAGGTAGTAGGATCCTCCATCCGCATACTCTCCGACAGTAGAGCAGTCTTAATGGCTCTAAATAGCCATATAGTTACATCCAAACTTATACACGAATGCCACGAACGGACTAATGGAGGTATGTCATAATAACAAGATCACCCTACAATGGATCAAGGGACACAGTGGATCCCGAGGTAACGATGCTGCGGACGAGCTTGCCAGGCAAGGATCGAATGCGGGGGCGATTGGTCCGGAACCGATTCTTCCGATACCATTTAGCAAGGTACGCTCAATGCTGCTGGCACGTACAGGGAAACTACACACAGAACACTGGCTGAACCAGACTGGATGCAGACAGGCAAAAGAAGCCATGCCTGGCATCAACGGAAAACTCACAAGGGCGCTCCTGCAACTAGGGAAGGTCCGACTGAGTATGGTAACCAGTGTCATAACAGGTCATGGACTATTTAACAAACATCTTTTCACAACAGGTGTCACAGACAGTCCCCTGTGCCGAGGTTGCATGGAGACAGAAGAAACAGCCTCTCACGTGGTGCTGGAATGCAGCGGAGTGACTCCATACAGGGCTAAACATCTCGGATCTCCGAGAGACCTCCCCGAGGTCCTACTCAACATCAAAGGTTTGATAGGATTCCTCGAGGAGCTGGGCTGGCAGGACTAGCCCACCCCCAACATATCACGCAAAATAGGCGCAAGTCGTCGAGTTGCGGTAAAATCGCCCGAATACAATACAATACACTACAAGGTGCGACCAGACCGCAGCTTAAAAAACGGTCACGATACGGAATCGCAGTGACGCGTCGTATGCGTACCGTTTTTGACGCATGCTCCCCACACGTCCTTAAACTACGTCCAAAAGAGAGGTATGGGCATTGTGAATGTCATCTCGCTTTGTGTGGTAGGGCGCAGCCAGTGGGTTGTCAATCCAGATCCAAATTTTCTTGCGTGATTCGGCATTGGTCCCATAATAAAAGTTGTTCAGTATGACCTGTAAAGTCACTGCGCAGAGTATGGCTGGTGGTTAAAATTCATCTTATACCTATATTCGACACAAGTAGTAAGTACTTACAGACCAACTATGATACACATTTTGCCTGTATAGTGATACATAGTGAATAAATTAATACCTGATTTAAAAATAAAACAAAAATAACAAATAGCATGATATTTAATCAGTAATCACTGTCTTAAACAATGAACATCATACTTTTAGATTAGACAACAAAATGTATATTTATACTGTGTTTCGACTTGAAAGATTTTACTGCTTTAAAACAAAAGACAAACCTACCAACCAAATGTATAAAAATTTTTTTTTTTGTGATTATTATTTTCCTATAGGTTTCACGTAAATGTTTGTAAAAAGGAAATAATCTCCATAATATAAGCTATTAGTTGACACCTCGATGAATACAATCGGTTAAGTGGTTTTTCGAGATACACCGCCAAAAAGAATAGGTCCGGACGCCATCTTTGTGACGTCATTACTATCCCCTCCCACCATTTTTTCCGCTTTACTACCGCATGTACGGTGATCAGGAGAAACGCCCGAACACATTGATACCGTGTTGTGGGTATAGGCCGAGCTGAGTCAATTAAATCTGGCCTCGGAGCGGCTTGGGGACTACTAATAGTAAAAGTTGTTCAGTATGACCTATAAAGTCGCTGCGCAGAGTATGACTGGTGGTTAAAAGTTCACCCTGTATAAAATTTTTAAGTAAAAAGAAATATGTACCTACCTATGATTAAGATGAAAAAAGAGACTAAACGTCGAAGTAATGGTAACATTATTGTGTCTGGTTTTTATAATTTTTATTATAATTTCAGTAATTAAAACCGATACTCTATAAATTCCATTCAATACGTATCGTAACAGTCACCACAGTTTCGACCGGTAAAAGCCAGTTATCGTTACCCATGCGCAAATAAATGAGTGTAGCTTCATTGTTTATACTCGATCTGTATGTTTTAAGGCTCATTATATTCCTTGATAATGAAGCAATATGTTTTATTATTAAACAAAATTTGCGTAACTGCTAATATTACGGAGATTTTTTTACAAAATAAAAAATAATAATTTTTATAAAAAAACTGTTTTTTGTGATTATTTTGTTTTTTTTTTTTCCCTATAGGGTTTCACGTAAAATGTTTGTAGAAAAGGAAATAATCTCCATAATATAAGCTATTATTTGACACCTCGAGATTAACAATCGGTTAAGTGGTTTTCGAGACTACACCGCCAAAAAGAATAGGTCCGGCCGCCCATCTTTGTGGACGTCATTACTATCCCCTCACACCATTTTTTCCGCTTTACTACCGCATGACGGTGATCCAGGAGAACTGTCCGAACACATGATACCGGTTGTGGGGTAAGGGCCGAGCAGAGTCAATTAAATCGTGTTTCTAGAGGGGCTTTTGAGATTTGGCGACCGTACTATATTGCGTATTGATTTTCTTATCACATTCAAATTCAGAATATTCTGATAAAAAAGAGATCGATTTGACATCTATCTTATATCAGGCGTGATGATGTTTTGTTCGAATGGAAGTGTCCATTGCAAAACAATTTCGTCAAATCTCATAATATAATAATTAATAATATAAAAAAAATGTGCGAAGTACGTAATCTTTGGGGCGCGATATTTTTTCATTCAAATTAGAACTAGATGTGACGTGCGTGGAGTTATTATTAGAATGAAAAAGTATCTCGACTTATCGGGTCTGACCGCTCACTCCTCGATATTATATCACTGAAACAAACATCATATTTTTTGTTAAAACGTTTTGGTTGTGGCCGTATGACATTCCCGGTGTACTCCATTTAAGACAATAGACAAGAGAGTCGCTGTGTATATCGTTCATAAATAGATAAATAAATAGGTATTATAGGGATATTCTTACACAAATTGACCAAGTCCCACGGTAAGCCAAGACGTCTTGTGTTGTGTGTACTCAGACAACCATATATATACTTAATATAAAAATACTTAAAATACATCCTTAACTCAGGAACAAAAAATATCTGTGCTCAACACACAAATAAGCATTTACCTTACCCGGATTCGAACCCAGGATCATCGGCTTTATAAGCAGGGTCACTACCCACTGGGCCAGACTGGTCGTCATACTGAATGGGAACTCACCTTCAAATGAGATGCGTGAAGTATTAACATCATTCCCGTCACATTTCCCCGAGAGACTTCTTCAAGAATATCTCAGGTGCGTTCAATAGGGTCTAAATAAAGACTAGTTAATTTGTCAACCTCTTAAATAAAGTACAAAATCAATTCTATTGAAACCTTATTATCAAGTAATAGGGTTTCCTTTTAATCGAATAACTAAGTTAAACTAAGATGATTTAGAAGCTATCCCCTTATTCCCGTATTCCTTAAAGATGCATTCGACCTTCTTTAGAGGTTCCCGTCATCCTTTAGAATTTACACGCGCTCCGTTTGGATTGATATATATCCGTGGCGTGTTATTTTTTGTACTGTTTATTAATAAACAAGGAAAACATTATTTTAGAATTCACTTTCACACGGTAATGGTGAAAGGTAATGAAGACAGCAAAAATAATCACCAGTGTTGCTTGTCTATGTCTTTTACAACTTTGGCTGGCCTAATGTAACAAAGATATATATATATATATATATTATTTGCTATTGCACATTTTAATACTTAATAAACATTTTTAAACGACTCTCAATATATACTTTTTCACTTTCTTATGGTTTAAAATTGACATAAAAGTCGCGTGTGAGCTACTTAAAATTTGTTATAATTCTCTAAAAGATAAAGTACTCGTATAATTATCTATTACGACCTTTATTAACTTAAATATAAAGTCCAAAATCTGCCATACAAACTGCCCGTGCCCACGCGGCCCCGATCGGCTTGAGTACGATTTTCTTTAGTCTTGAAAAAATACAGCAAAATAACCAATAATAACATTGGATATTTTTGGAAAAATCCTCGCAATCAGAGTGAAAAGCAGAGTGTATAAGAACTCAGGCATAAATGTCCATTATTATTTGTTTTATTTTATTTTTATTTATTTATTTGGGAAACATACAGCACATAATAATACAATAAGGTACAAGATAAAGTTAGAACATAAGCCAAAACAGTTTCCACTTATAGCTAATACAAAATTCCTTTGCT